>NC_135655.1:64797514-65397514 GCF_964188315.1 Podarcis muralis | reverse complement strand
AATTATTATTACTATATTATTATTATTCAGGTAGGTAGCCGTGTTGGTCTGACACAGTCAAAATATATTTTTTAAAAAAAATTGTAAGCTTTCGTGTGCATGCATACCACTTCAAGTATCTGAAGAAGTGTGCATGCACACGAAAGCTTATACCAATAACAAACTTAGTTGGTCTCTAAGGTGCTTCTGGACTGAAACTGCCTTGGTCGCGCTGGTTGATGATCTCCGGCGGGCTAGGGACAAAGGTGAGAGCTGTTTCCTAGTTCTGCTGGATCTCTCAGCGGCCTTTGACACCATTGACCATAACATCCTTCTGGACCGTCTAGAGGGGCTGGGAGCTGGGGGCACTGTCATACAGTGGTTCCGCTCCTTCCTCCTGGGCCATGTCCAGAAAGTGGTGGTGGGGGATGAGTGTTCAGACCCCTGGGCTCTCACTTGTGGGGTGCCTCAGGGTTCTGTCCTCTCCCCCATGCTTTTTAATATCCATATGAAGTCGCTGGGAGAGATCATCAGGGGGTTTGGACTGGGTGTTCATCAGTACGCAGATGACACCCAGCTCTACCTCTCCTTTAAATCAGAACCAGTGAAGGCGGTGAAGGTCCTGTGTGAGTGCCTGGAGGCGGTTGGAGGATGGATGACGGCTAACAGATTGAGGTTGAATCCTGACAAGACAGAAGTACTGTTTTTGGGGGACAGGGAGTGGGTTGGTGTGGGGGATTCCCTGGTCTTGAATGGGGTAACTGTGCCCCTAAAGGACCAGGTGCGCAGCCTGGGAGTCATTTTGGACTCACAGCTGTCCATGGAGGCGCAGGTTAACTCTGTGTCCAGGGCAGCTGTCTACCAGCTCCACCTGGTACGCAGGCTAAGACCCTACCTGCCCGCGAACTGTCTCGCCAGAGTGGTGCATGCTCTAGTTATCTCACGCTTGGACTACTGCAACACGCTCTACGTGGGGCTACCTTTGAAGGTGACCCGGAAACTGCAATTAATCCAGAATGCGGCAGCTAGACTGGTGACTGGGAGTGGCCGCCGGGACCATATAACACCGGTTCTGAGAGACCTGCATTGGCTCCCAGTACATTTCCGAGCACGATTCAAAGTGTTGGTATACGGCCTTGGTCCTGTATACCTGAAGGAGCGTCTCCACCCCCATCGTTCAGCCCAGACACTGAGATCCAGTGCCGAGGGCCTTCTGGCGGTTCCCTCATTGCGAGAAGTGAGGCTACAGGGAACCAGACAGAGGGCCTTCTCGGTAGTGGCGCCCGCCCTGTGGAACGCCCTCCCATCAGATGTCAAAGAGATAAATAATTACCTGATATTCAGAAGACATCTTAAGGCAGCCCTGTTCAGGGAAGTTTTTAATATGTAACGCTGTACTGTTTTTAACACTGATTGGGAGCCGCCCAGAGTGGCTGGGGAAACTCAGCCAGATGGGTGGGGTATAAATAATTTATTATTATTATTATTATTATTATTATTATTATTATTATTATTATTATTATTTTATTTATATATATATCATCATCATCATCATCATCGAATATGGTGTCCCTATTTTCATTGGAGAAATGTTGGAGGATATGTGACGCTTCCGTAAGAGTTATGGATGTGTGTGTGTATTCACACACACACAAACAGGAGAGAAAGAGAAAGAGTTGAATGGTACTTACTCAGATAAGTGATTATTGGGTTGCAGCCCATCACTTACCTGGCTGTAAGTCTCACTGAATTCAATGGGTTTTTCTTCTGAGTAGACATGTACATGATTGTGTTGTGATTTAAATGAGCATAATGCACTTGTTAATTTCCAGAGTGTGACAAACCTTCTTTTTGAAGGCATACCATGGCAGCCTTCATTCACAAGGTATGGGCAAAATCCTCAAGCCTACTCCAACTGCACATAGCACAAAATAAAAGGAAGGAGTTATGTAGAACCAACTTTTTTCAAGGTAGAATTGCACATTTCTAGATTCCTGATGCATTGTTGGACAGAGCTGCTTTCAAGAATTGTCCTTTTGGAACGATTGTTTATTTATGAAGCACCTAAAAATAAAGTAGGTGCGGTACAAAGTACATTTCTTTAGATACATGTGGCCCATGGGCTTCGAGTCTGTGAAAACTGAACACAATGGGAAAGGGAAAGAAGAGAGGAGAGGGGAAGCAAATAAATCAAAATAAGGCAAAGTCAACAGATCGATTTCCAGCTGCTGTGTAAATAAAGAAGTAGAGAACATACCTCGCATGTCAGGTGGGAGAAAGTTCCCGTGACAGGGTTCTGTGAGGGATGGGCAAGAGATGGGGAAAGTGGCTCTGTGATTTAGATGAAGAATGAAGAACAAAGACTGCAAAGCAGCAGAGAAGGGAAAGAATGCTTTCAGAAAGCAAGGAAACAATGAAGGCATAAAGTGGGAAGAGGGAAGGAAAACAGGAAGATCAAGTAGAAAATTGTATTGCCAGCTTCTGACTTCAGTTCATTGATAAACAACCAATAGCCTCTTCAAAGGCCCCTTTATCTTTCTGATATCTCTCCCCAGCTACCAGTTTTAGAAGGCTTTGGTGGGTGCGTGGTTTGACTAAAATTGGGGCAGTCATGGTTTGGGTTTCAAAAATTTATTTCAGTGAGCCCTTGCCCTTTAACATGAACACTCTCCAAGTGCTCTGACCACTGAACTTCTGCTCCATGACAGAAGCACTTCCTAGCTCAGCAGCACAGCACTTTCTTTTCAGACATAAGGCTTCAGGTTGGGCTGAGAAAGACTCCTGACTGAAATCAGGGAGAGCTGCTGCCATTTGGTGTAGATCAAATGAGAGGGAATTTGTTTGACTACAGATCTCATTATTGC
Organism: Podarcis muralis; assembly: GCF_964188315.1. Classification (NCBI taxonomy): domain Eukaryota; kingdom Metazoa; phylum Chordata; class Lepidosauria; order Squamata; family Lacertidae; genus Podarcis; species Podarcis muralis. The sequence continues at coordinate 65,394,671 of NC_135655.1, read as the reverse complement.
TAACTGTTGGGCATGCTGGCAGAGGCTGCAGGGAACTGGAGTCCAATCTGAAGGGGCATGGCTTCGTCATTCATAGTGTAGACTCAGTAGAAGGGTTTCAGAACTACTGCAGCCCAGTAGTCGAAAGGGCTACTGCATCAAGAAGCTTATAGAATTATGGCATGTGCCCCACTCTGCCATGGGTCACCTCTGTATAACTACAGATTTACTAGCCAATTCTACCTTTGGAATTCATTGGTCTCTCAATGCCTGCCCTGCAATTGCTTTTTGGTCTATTTCGATGATATGATTCTATTTCTATTTCTAATGTTTGTTCCAAATCTTAAGTACTCACACTACAAATGATTATGATTACAAAGTCTCCTTTTCAAATTGTTCACTGGAACTGTGGTAAAGGACATCCCTCTGTCACTGTTTAACTACTGTGCAAACAACATGGTGGTTAAAAGGTCTGTTTTAAGAGGCAACATATCTTGGGAATGTTTGGGTAAAAATAAAACGAGTCCCTGTGGATCTGGCAGGGTTTTGTCAAAGTACCAAAGCAGGTGTGAAGCTGATATATCTTGCCAGTTGGAATCTCCCCCAGCAAATTGCCTGTAACTGCCTAATTCAAAAGCGCTTGGAAATATATTAAAAATGAATGGACTCTGGAAAAGTAAAAAATAAATGTTTGCCAACTGCATTTAAGAAGGGAATCTATAATCACAGCTGCTATCTTCACATTCAAATTTATCTCTCGTCTGTATTCATGCCTTACAGCAGGCATTCTAATGAAACATTTTTATTACTTGCTTTCCCCCTGCCTTTAGCTATTCCAAGAAAATGAGAGGCTACCACAATATTCAGCTTAAAAGAAAATGTCCCTATTGCACAGTTCTGATGATGGGAAATATTATTGTTAAACATCAATATGACTGGTGGTACTATACAAATAGCTTGTATAGTGCATCATACCTTGACTGTAATGTGTTTATTTTAAAATGCATATCCTACTAGACTAGCCAACAACACACCATCATGTTGGTTTAGCATCCATCCATATAAAAATACATAAGGCATTATTTTTCCCAGTGTCAGGAAAGGTATCCCACATGTGGAAAGAAACCTCATGAAAGTGAACAAAATCATTTTCTCCCTCTTCCTCCAGTCCCCACTCTGACTGATGTGGGGAGGAATGTACCCAACCAGAAAACTACACAACTATGGAGAATATCTGCATGAATATACTCTCAGGGCTTTGTTTTTCACTTTGGGGCTCCATCTTGTAGGACTATGCAGAATAGAGGGAGCACACTTTGTCCCCATTGCAAAAGTGTCTCCAGCTGGTGAGTGTTCCCTTACATGGGTAAGGAAAACAAATGCAGTTGGCAACACCACTGGGAATAAGCTTGAATTCCTGCTGCCCTCATCACTGAGAATCAAACTTTTCCTCCTTAACTCTACTTCTTCAGTTGCATGTTCCACCCCTAGATTTTGCTGCTTTGTCACCTTCCAGAAGGCTGAGAGTGTCTTTGGAGAATGTAGAGATTATAATTTTCTTGAAGAGCTTTTTTCTCTAAAAATACTGTATGCTAAAAGTCACAAAGCACATATTTTAGAGGGAAGATTCAGCAGCTTGAAGAATGAGGGGTGTATAAATTACTGTCAGGGTATATAGTATGCTGGGAGACATCAGGAAGGCAGAATAATATTTGCAAACATCCTGCTGACAGTTCAAAAACATATTAGCTGCTCTAATGTAACCATGGAACTCTGCATTTTGTTTTAAGTCCATTATACTTTTATAGAGAGAGAGAGAGAGAGAGCTGACACTGAATTTTACATCAAACAAAATTTATGGTAGAATTTACTACCAAGGAGGAATACCTGAAGAATGACGTGGGAAGCAAAAAAAGAGATTTATAGCACAATCCTAACCATGTCTACTCACAAGTAAATTCAATTGGGTTTATTCCCAGGTAACTGGGGTTATGTTCTGAGTAGACATGTATCAGAATGTGCTATCAATAAGAATAGAAAGGTGTTTTTTTTTGGGGGGGGGGAGCAGTTCTGTACATTCCTGCAATTTTATTTTATTGCAATAAAAATAACACTAGGAAAAATTCCATAAGGACAAAATACATTTAGTATTTGTATCATATCAGTGATTTATTTTAGCAAATATGCTGTTTCTTAATAAGTACATGAACTGTCATTCCTTATATGATCTCCCTTTATTGGTCTTTTGAATCAGTGGAGAACTTTTATATAACTGTAATAAATCTTATACCCTGGCTTTCCTCTTAACAAGCATGGATAGCAGAGCACCCAACTAGGTGTCCAGAAATAATTAGAATGAGCACTTCTGTTTTGTTACTAGAGCCCACTTTATTATTATAACCCCCACCATCATGTTGGACAAGTTGTTCATTTTGTCTTCTTGTTTCTTTTGCAGAAACCAAAGCTGAAATCCTATGGATTTACCTGAGTGTAAAGTCCACAACGAGAAGACATGTATAAGATTGGAATGTTAGTTGGCTCTGACTGCTTCGTAATTGACCCCGATCCTCTCTGGAAGCCACCCTTACCCTTTGGCAATTCAATTTTTTTGCACACTGATCTGAATTCTGCCACCCACATGCAGTTTTGCAAAATCTGCAGAATGTCTCTTACATTATCCCCCCCCCCCCGCATTCTTGTGTTGATAGCCATGGGGAAGCGCATGCAGCTGTGCAGAGCATGGGACTGTTGCTCTAAACCACTAGGAAACTTTTTCAGCCCTCTCCAAGCTTCTGTGATTTTAGCAGCCATTCCCCACACAATTTCAAACATATCTTTGCAGCCACATTTTTATAAAATGAAAGCTGAGACTCCTAGGAAACTGAATTCTGAGACAAATATGCACATTCTCTGATCCCACAGAATCAAGGCATATATACACATTTTGCCTTAATCACTATCCTATGAGTTGTTGTTCAAGGGAAGGTGCACATAGGTTGCCACCTAAGTACAGAGGTTGCCACCATGGTGTCTTCCAGATGTTGGCCATCTGGCCATGCTGACTAAGGCTGAGGCAAATCCAATTATACCAAGTTGACTACCCCTGGTATAGTGTGTAGGGCCTGACTCTTTAAGACTTGTGCTTGTATTAAGCTAAATTCTACTCCAAAATCAGTGAACCTAAGTTGGTCATGTTTGTTAACTTCAGTGTGTCCACTCCGAGTAGGACACAGAGTACCGGCCATGGACTGTAACAGCAGTTTTCTCTTCTCCTTGGATGGGTATGGTTTTCTCTTCAGATCTCATGAGGTCTGAAAGTTCTCCCCTCCTCTAAATGGCACTCCTCAAACTATCCTTCCTTTCCTCCTCCTCTCTCTCTCTCTCTCTCTCTCTCTCTCTCTCTCTCATACACACACACCTCTATTTCTGTATTATAATTCATTATGGCCTTTCCTGTCCTGTGCATCTTCCAATAACTGTCTGATCAGGAGATACAAACTGAGTCTAAAGCTGAACTACACTGTGTTACAATTTCCCTTAAATCCTGCACATATATTGATTCATCAGCTTGCTTTAGCGTTCCCAGTCATATGACAATGTCAGTTACTGATTCTTAAGCTATTATCACTACTTAGCATTTGCTTAGTGCTAAGAATGTGCTTTTACTAAACTGAAATTACCTGTATGTGAAATGTTAACGTTCAACCATCTTTAGAATTTTCAGCTTCCATTCCATTGGCGGCACTTGCCTTTTCTTTCGAGTATAACATTTCAATTCTCTTCTCCAGCAGCTCCATCTGTTCTCATTTTAACTTGACAAAGAGGAGTCACACAGCAGAGAATAGCAGATCTCACGCAGTGCCTCTCTTATGGTAAGCACGGTACTTTAATTAATTAATTAATTTTTTCTGCAAGATATCCTATGCAATGTGCTGCAGCTGGGTAGTTTCAGCTCAGAATTAACTTTGGATCCAAAGTGAATGCATCATCTCTGCCAGAGCAGCAGAAGTGGAGAAATTTTGCTATCTATTTTGAGTTCAAGAGAAATCTAAGTACAGCTGAAGCCATCAAATAAGTGCCAACAGAGCATTTGCATAATATCTATTAGCATATGACTAGCAGAGCCCTTTATGCAACAAGAATAGCTTTCTTCCCAGAGCGTAAAGTGAGAGTTTGCTCAGCATTTCATTTGTATACCAAGTGATGCTCTTTCATTTCTAAAACTGCAACCCAGTCCTGCTAGGTTTCAGTTGTACGCTGCCTCCATCGTCACCATCATAACATACTCCTTAGCTCTGACAAGACTTAAAGGTAAAGGGACCCCTGGCCATTAGGTCCAGTCGTGACTGACTCTGGGGTTGCGGCGCTCATCTCGCTTTATTGGCCGAGGGAGCCGGCATACAGCTTCTGGGTCATGTGGCCAGATTGACTAAGCCGCTTCTGGCGAACCAGAGCAGCGCACGGAAATGCCGTTTACCTTCCCGCCAGAGCGGTACCTATTTATCTACTTGCACTTTGACGTGCTTTCGAACTGCTAGGTTGGCAGGAGCAGGGACCGAGCAACGGGAGCTCACCCCGTCTTGGGGATTCGAACCGCCGACCTTCTGATCAGCAAGTCCTAGGCTCTGTGGTTTAACCCACAGCGCCACCCGCATCCCTAGACTTAGGGCAAGTCCCTAAGTCCCAAGACTTAGGGCAAAAGAAATGGTGGATTGGGAATGTGGGTTAAGTTACCCATACAGAATTCACCATTTTCTCCACCAGCTGAACTTGAGAACTTCTGGACTTGAGCCTTCTCTGTTGATACCCAAAAGTTGCAGGATTATCGAGCAGCAGCAGCTGGTCAGGGAAAACTCACCTGCCACTTGAACTTTCCAATAATATCCAAGAGAGACAGTATTTCAAATACCAAACCACTGCTGCCATACACTGATGGTAAAAATACTCATGACCAGCTCCAAGGGCCATGTGGATGTCATCCTCTGGCATACAGCCTAGCAAAACAAGTAATCGCATTACAATTTGCATTCAAATTAAGAATTTAATTACTCAGTGCCCAATCCTTTCCTGATTATAGTAACTAGAGCTGCGCTGAAATTTCTCAAAGGGCATTTTTCTGAGTAAAAAAAATTGTTTTTCTTATTCTCACTCCCATCTAGAAAAAGACCACATTTTTAGAATTTTCTGTTAATAATCCCCACATTTTTTCTCTTTTTTAGTTTCTGCCATTCCACCACCCCCTTCTCCCAGTGCCCTGAAATTACATTAAATTTAGTGAATCTGCAGTATTTCACCTGGCAGGCAACCCCCCTCCCTTAAAAATAATTGTTCCTTCCCCTCAGTAACTGAATTACAGAGCTTCACTCAGCTTCAGAAATAATTCAATGTCTTTGCGATTCAGCCTGGTCCTCTCCTGCATCTCAGTCCTATTTGCATGCGTAGCAATCAACATATCTCACAATAAGGGACGGAAGGACTGAACAAGCCTGGGGAAGGAAAGTGTCAGGCAGGCATGTGGATCTAAGGAGTTCAGCAGCAACAGGGGGGGGGGGAGAGACTAGTTGGAAACACAGCTGAGTTACAGAGGATGTGGAAAGGGAGGAAGCAGGGAGCACAGGAAGAAAAAGTGGGGCAAAGCAAACTGCAAAAGTGTTGCAAACTCGCCCACCTGTTCAACTGCAGAGAATAGCACCTGGCAGTTAGAGGTTTAAAACATTGAGAATGAGGTTATTCCTTAGGCCACTTTAAATGATAGCGATTGATGGTTGAGTGTGCCATGAATTTGTCTAATCTCTTGACCTCACTCTTTTCTGACTCATTCCCAGAGGAAGAAGAGAAGTGTGTGGTTTGGTTCATTTCTGCTGAAACAGTAAATGTGAAAAATGTGCTTATTTTCTTTGCTAGGCATTGCATTTATTCTCCTGAGAGAGTTCTTTGAAATATCTGTGCATGTTACCTTTCCCCCTTATCTTGTTAAACCAAGCTTCTTTCTGTAAAAGCAAAGCAGACCATAACGATAGCAGTGGACAGTAGGGAGGCATCGTTCTGATTCTGAAAGACATTTGGATACATTTATGGGCTGCGCTCTGGTGCTTGCCAGCAGAGCATCAATGTGCGATGAGGGAGGAGAAGAACTCTATGCTGGTGGATGGCAATGAAGAAATATGAAGGTCGCAATTCAGTAGGATGTTCCCCAGCACAAAGCCCACTGAAATGAGCGAGGACTGCACAGGAGCATGGAAGCATCAATTCAGTTTTGTTTGAGAAGAAAATACAGTTTGTGCCCAAAAAGTCTGTGGCAAGCCATAACCTTTCTGCCAAATTTCTCTACATGCTATTATTGCTTTAGCAAATGGCTGTGGTTTAGGTCTAGTTCAGCTGTGCAAACTATGGAGGTATCAGTATTCAGGATTGCCTTTCTTCAGTGTGTGATTGGTTTGGCTACACCTGCTTTGGTTACATCCAGACCAGATTACTGTAATGCACTCAATGGGGGGCGGCCTTTGAAGATAGTTGAGGAACTTCGACTGGGAGCCAGGCATCCTGGATAAGTTTCATTGACTCCATATAGCTATATAGGTTATCTATGTTTTAAAGCCCAAGTTAAGCTGCTCCTTTTGACCTTTCAAGTCCTAAAATGGTTTGCATCACTTGCACCTGAATGAGACTGCCCAAGTTTAATGATCAGCTTCAAGGTCCTTGCTTTCTAGGCTATCATGAAGGTCTGTTAGACTGGTGGGTATCAGAGACAGGAAGAAACTGTGCTATACAGCACAGGAAAACCAACAGAAGTAGAAGTCAGAGTATATTTGTGTATTTGTTGCTGCTCATTTAATTAGGGGGGTTGTACAGTGGTACCTCTAGTTACGAACTTAATTTGTTCCAGAGGTCCGTTCTTAACCTGAAAGTGTTCTTAACTAGAGGCGTGCTTTCGCTAATGGGGCCTCTTGCTGCCACTGTGCTGCTGGCACACGATTTCTGTTCTTATCCTGGGGTAAAGTTCTCAACTCGAGGTAACTCTTCCAGGTTAGCAGAGTTTGTAACCTGAAGCATTTGTAACCTGAGGCGTTTGTAACTCGAGGTACCACTGTATATGTGTTTTTATGTGGTTGTATGGGTTTTTTATGTGGTTGTACGGGTGGCGCTGTGGGTAAAAGCCTCAGTGCCTAGGGCTTGCCGATCAAAAGGTCGGCAGTTCGAATCCCCGCGGCGGGGTGCGCTCCCGTTGCTCGGTCCCAGCGCCTGCCAACCTAGCAGTTCGAAAGCACCCCCAGGTGCAAGTAGCTAAATAGGGACCGCTTACTGGCGGGAAGGTAAACGGCATTTCCGTGTGCTGCGCTGGCTCGCCAGATGCAGCTTGTCACGCTGGCCACGTGACCCGGAAGTGTCTCCGGACAGCGCTGGCCCCTGGCCTCTTAAGTGAGATGGGCGCACAACCCCAGAGTCTGTCAAGACTGGCCCGTACGGGCAGGGGTACCTTTACCTCTACCTTTTATGGGTTTTTTGTGTACCACTTTGGAAGGGCTATGTCCCAGACCATGAGACAGAAACCCTTTTAAGAAATAAAATTGTTGAAACGGCTGAGTCAGGATAGGGCATCCAAATAGGTAAGGCGATCTGTTGCAGCTAGACAAGGAGATGACAATCCTCAAATAACATTTGTACTGAGATAATGCAATAAAGCTAGATGTCTTTGATACAGCCACGTTGAGGGAGAGAGAACAGCCTCTGGTGGAAATGGAAAATGTGGGGAGAAAGGTTACTGACACTACAGTTTGCATTTCAGAACAAGGGACTAAATAAGGAGGCACAGCTGTGTGAATAGAAGGAGGGTTGCTGAGTCAGTGTCATCAAGTTAGGTTCTACGTCTTTTTTAACTCAGAAGAAACTCAGAACCGCTATCTATGAGAATTCTTTCAAAGCCATTGTGTTTAGAATTATGATACAAGCCTCCAACAATCTGTGGTGAAAACATGACATTTTAAATCCAGTGGGCTTGATGGTTTGGACCTAGTTTAGGCACAAATATGTTAGCAACAGGATGCAGACTATCGTAGAGTCAGAAGCATCCAAGAGACCATTTGGTCCATCCTTGGCCCCAAAGGCAAGGCCCACCCACCTGGCTCATATTGCATAATCCAAACCACAATATGCCACACAAAGAGAACAGAGGCACTGCAGGGCAGCATATGCAGAGCAGATAGTTCCAGATGAGTCAAGCAAGTAAATTAATCCACATGTTTGATGGCAATATAACCCACTCCTTCCACACCCAGTCACTAGCCAAACTGACCTGAAAGGAAATTCCTTCCTGCATCCAAATATGCTTAGATGATCTTAATCAAGAACACACTTAGCCACTGGATGATCCTAAAAGGAAATGGAAGTAGCAAGGCAAGAAAAAAATTAATGAGCGCCGTTCTATGCTACCCAATAACTTCTTTGGTGTTGTAGCATTCCTGGTGACCAAGTAGAAGGTGAAAAAGCAGCCATGATCACATGGAGGAATGACTCTTCCAAATCCCAGTGGGTCTTGATGGAGAATTGGTGGAGATGCATTCCTTGCACATGGTGGTTAAGCTTATGGTATGAATCAAGAACAGAAAATCACAAAATATTACAAGTAAATTAACCTAACTCTGTCTTAACTGAGCTTCTAGAGTTCCATGAAAATTATCAATGGCTATTAACTATGACAGCTAAACTGAACCTCTGTGTTCTGATGTGACAATGTTCAGAGGTGATAAACCAGGTGGTGGTCCAAACAACAGTGGGTATCCATCAAGTTTATGTTCTGACTTTCCAGAGAAGGAATGCAAAACCAGATGACCCTTAGTCTGAGCCTTCTTGGGAAATCTGTATCATATGTACCAGGCACCCCCAACCTGCGGCCCTCCAGCTGTTTTGGCCTACAACTCCCATGCTCCCTAGCTAACAGGACCAGTGGTCAGGGATGATGGGAATTGTAGCCCAAAACATCTGGAGGGCCAAAGGTTGGGGATGCCTGGTATATACTAACAGCAGACTCATTCTCTGAATGCCAGTCTTTATGTAGCTAAAATAGCACCACATATTCACACAGGAGGGAAGTGGGTTTTATAAGAAAAGAAAAGAAAAGAAAAGAAAAGAAAAGAAAAGAAAAGAAAAGAAAAGAAAAGAAAAGAAAAGAAAAGAAAAGAAAAGAAAAGAAAAGAAAAGAAAAGAAAAGAAAAGAGATTTTATATTGAGGGGGGCCACAAAGAGAGCCACAAAAAGCAGGTCAGTGAGAACTGAGCATGCTCTGTAGCCACAAAATGGGGGCTGCATGTTGGGGACAGGAAAATAAATGCAATATCCTGAAAAGGAACAGAGTTGAATGGCTGACAGAAGCCCTGAAAAGGATCCCTCATCACTATTGCACACTTAACTGCAGGCCCCACTTGTTTTCTTATTCTCTTAGAATTTGGCAGTTCCTCTTCTGATTTCAGCTAAAACATTTTACTGGCCAGTGTGTAATGGAGCAACCATCTTAGCCTCCTGCAGCAACAGCAGTTAAAAGTCTTGCAGCATCTTATGTACCAACATATTTATTATAGCATGAAGTATTGTAGTCAAGGATGTAGCATTGTTTTCTATACTCACAGTCTTCTTGGTCTTTGAACAGAGACTGTTTAGAATCTGCTCTATATTTTGCAAATCCAAAATGTTTGCACAAACCTATCCTTCTGCTCCTGCAACACTAGAGCAATATCACTGCACTGGCACAACGCTTGCCATGAGTTTTTGTAATGCTGCTTCAGCCAGCTGACTGCACGACCAGGGCTGCCCCACCTATGAGGTGATACATGACTGTTGTCTCAGGCGGCAGATCTGGGCCTAAGGACCATGCCGCTCACTGCTTCCACCACTGTAGGCGCCCTCCCCGCTGCCTCCACTGCCACAGACATGCTCTGCCACTGCTGTGGTCACACCTGCAGAGGAGGCGGGGAGGAAGCAGGGTGTGCCCACAGCAGAGGGGCCAGCAGCAGGGCATTTTGCCTTAAGCAGCAAAATGTCCCAGGCCAGCCCTGTGCACATCCTATCCTAAGAATTGCCATGTCACAAGATTAGACAGCTAGAAACTTAGCATACTGTAGGTCTGCATTCCAGGTTGGGTGGGTGCCCTATTAGTTTCAAATAGTATGATATAATACGTAGTGCTTTTTTGCATTAAAAATGCTATGTAAATCCAAAAGACTTTGGTTTGCAAGGGAGCAATGCCTTTCCTTACTGATGTGCTCCTGTGCTGCCATTTTTTGTGGTGTGAACTACTAATTGCAAAGAGTTTCAAACATAACCTATGTAATTTAATTTTCAAATAAAGTTAGTTCAGCCTCACAAAGCAACTTAAAATGCATGCTTTTCTTCACACTAGATCTGGTGGAAGTGGTTTTATTGCATACCTTCCATCTTGGAATGCAGTGAACATATGTTTAAAAAAACCACTTCCACCAGGTTTAAATGGTTACATCTGTCTTCACCCCTTAATGGGCACAATCCAACACAGGCTTGAAATCAATGGGTTTAAGTGTGCTTAATTCTTATCAGATTGTGGGCATTATCTTGTTCTTTTATCTTGAACTAGAAAAAGTCATTTGGCATATTTCTATTGTGGGGGAAAAGATGCTTGAGTATAATAAACTTTTACTTAGTCCAGAACTATATAGTATGCAGTAAAGTCAAACTCTGGCAACTGCTACTCTGTGCTACTTGGTCAAATGGAACAGTTTACAGGTTTGTTACAGGTCTGGAGGCCAGAAGCCATTTTAGGAATTCTAAGCCAAAATATGCATTTTTGTGTCTCATGCCTGGAAGATGATAGGATGCATGGAATGATATAGGAAACACACAGAGAAAAATCCAATGCTCCACAAAATATGAAAGCCTAATTTTTAAAGAGCTATTGTTGCATGCTATTAATTTTCTTACTACAGGAAAACTGCACTTATTGAAAAACTTATGCAACTCCACATTTGGTGGAGAGAGAGAGAATTAGTGAAATGATAAATTAAATCCATGCTTGGCCTTTTCATCAGTTATTTCACAGTCAAAAAGAATCTAAGCCTCCCAAGGTTAGCTGTATCTTCAGAGGCATCTTTTTAATATATATATAGTGCACTAGCTATGCATCTCTAATCTGACATCACACTCTGCTCATCAATCAGAGTCAGAAGTCAGATCAGTAACAGTTGATACCTCTTCTGGATGGAAAATTCACATATCCCATCAAAACTGTCAGTCACTTCCACTGTCAAGTGTTCCGACCTGCTGGGTGGATGCTAAAAGCATTCCAAGTTATTGGGTCCTCAGAGTCCTTCCCGAGTAAAGGCCAAGAAGGAAAAAGGGTTAAAATGCTTGACAGCACTTTATCACGGGGGGGGGGGGGGGGGTAGTTTACAAAATCAATATACCAATAAATCTTCCTACACTCTGAATGTTTTGTTGTTTGCAAATTGACTGGAGAAATCTATGGTGTTCTTAATACATAAGTGCATAACTAGATGTTACAGGAGGATAAATGGCTGGTGCCAGCCCATGTCTCCCTTTGCAATGCTCAGTAAAACAAAACCTGTGATGTTATATCATCAAGTTTAGGGTCTCCCTGCTACCTGCAAGCAGTATAATGAATTGGAACAGAAGCATGGAAATGCAAATAATACCTTTATTTTTCTATATGTTACCAAGAGGCATACGTGTGAGATGCAAATCCATGACAGCCACGGGTTCTCCATGTCATCTAGTTATGCCATATGTTTTCATGGGATGCCCAAATAAAAGTTAAAGATATAGAGGCAAAACAAATAGTCTAAACAGCAGCAGATGATCTAGCTACACTGCGAAGGATAGCTGGAAATTGTCACCAAATTTTGGCATTTGGCAACCTGCTTAAAATGGCACATGTGTAAGCCTTCAGTTAAAATGAGCATTTAAATCAATCCTTGGGTTCCCTACATAGTGTGTGTACATGTGTTTGTAAATATTTGGGAAGTAATGAGTGCCAAGTGGAATGGGAGCCTCAGGTTTGGCATCCCCAGTAGTGACTGAGCCGCTCACAGATCTAAAAGGATATGCAATGGAATCTAGCAATTACTGTTAATAATTATGTGATTGTGTGGTTCATAAAGCATAGTTTGGGCAACCTCTTCTTTATGATGAATATTTCTGGGAAATTCTCAGATGCTGGAGCAGACCAACCCTTTTCCTGCTGCTGATCAAAACAAGGCCCTTCCATCAGATAATTATGGCTTCTCTTAAGCCTCTTGCTGTTGGGCTTAACTTATATTTTCCTTCAGGAACTTCCTCTTTTCTCAACCTTACCATTCCAACAATCCACATCATCTTGCCTCTTAGAGTTAAAATAATAGGCCAGGCAAGCCTCAGTTGAACTCTTGTCCGCCATACTGAATTCCCAAGAGGTCCAAATAATATAGAAAATCATTATTAGATACAGTACTGTCATTGTACACCTTCTTCTAAACTCTGCTGCTCTGGAAAAGTCCCATGGGCACAATAGCAACATTCCGGGTGCAGGGATGGATTATTAATGTCTATCATTCAACATTTTTCTCCGGGTCTCCATGCTAGTGGAGGTGTTGGTTTTATAAACCCATTCAGACGCTATCATACAATTGCATAGATGGAAACTGGAAAGTTGACAGGATCCTTGACCATCATTAGAAACTTCTTAGGAAAACTCTCACAAAAGGGAAAGTGATCTTATCTCTTCAAAATGTTAAAGTTCAGTTTGGTTTGAATCATGTACTGACATTTAAGACCATTCTCATTTTAAAAGATGAATTGGTTCCCTATATGGACTCTGTCAAGAGCAGGTGTTTTATTTTTAATCAAGTGGGGGGAGGGGAAGAAATCAAGATAGAAAGGTTTACTTTGACCTTGAAACTCCTCCACTCAAACGAAAGACTCGGCAGCTCCATGATGAGACAAATACAGTATATGGCATCAAGGTGCTTGACAACAGTTCTGAGAGCATAATGTATTCATGTCAAGCTGCTCTTATGCATCTATAATAATGCATCTATAATATTTTCAAAACAAAACCACCCATAGGATACTTACAGTTTGGGAGCTTTTACCTCTTGGGTGCCATCTTTTACATTTAGTTCAATAAACCCGCGGAGAGCAGTCTCTTTAAGATGAAAAAGTGGCTGACCTTTCCTTAAAATTGCCACCTGCCAGTGCGCACAGTAATCAGATGGCAAATTTGAAAAGAAAAGCCAAAATTTCCAGCCACTGACTTCAGACTCTTCATACCAACTCCTCTGGATTTCAGAAGATTTTTAAAGATTTGACATCAAAGAATGCCATTCAACTAACTAAGCTTAATAAAAAGGCATTAATAAGAGGAAGTGGATAACCATGATCTTTAACTGCCGGGATTCCCTTGAATAAATGTTATGCACAGTGATGCAGTCAAATAAGGAAGGCGGTATAGATCTTTGCTATGAAGCTTTTAAGAAAAATTATGGAATTCATTTTCCTGTTTAATTATAGTCAGAAATGAGACATGTTTTTTCCCAAAGATTTAAAAGATGGCATGGTATTAACATATTCAGGAAGGAGGAAAGATTAAATGCCAATTTGCATACTGAAACAAGAGTAACATACATTTCAACTAACATCTAAGTCAGCATAGAATAAAGCTCAGTCTTTAGAAGTTAACGGATATTGATCTACAGAGTCTCCCAGAGGGGTAAGAGGATAATAAATAAATCTGTCCAATGTTCACAATACAAAGTAACAAAAAATGGCATGTGGATCTGAGAAGATGCAGAAAGGAAGGTGGTGGCAGCCAGTTGCCTAGAGGACGCCTGAGGGTGACCCTGGGGAAGAAGATTTGGAACCTGGTTCACACTGGTGGGACAGGGAGTAGGAGTGCCGTATTTCAGAGTAAAAAGTTGTTGAGCTTTTTTGTTGAAATTCCCCCTGGATGTCATTTCTGCCTTTGGAATCCTGGCAAGCATTGGAGCCAGAGAGTGAGGGTGGTCACAGACTCTGATAGGCAAAGAGCAGGGATTGCGTCTCCTGCCCTACAAGACAGCCCTACAAGAACAGAGGAGAGGGCAGGAAAAAAAGAGCAAGACAATTGAGAGCTGAGTCATGATGGAAGACTGCTGTCATGGAGGCTTAAATGAAGGGAGGAGGGATCAGACACCTAGCTCCTGCAACTCATTTACCTGAAGAGAGAGAGAGAGAGAGAGAGAGTGTGTGTGTGTGTGTGTGTGTGTGTGTGTGTGTGTGTGTTGGTTCTCTGAGTGTTGAGCAATGAAAGTTAATTGCCGCCAAGTCAACTGCCCGCTTCTGATTTACAGCATCAGATAACAGTCAGCAGGGCTGTTCTGGCAGCCTGACATTAAGCCTTTGGACAATGATAAGTTGCAGTCATGGTGCAAACTGTGTATGCTTCCATGCCCAGTTAATGCTCCTTTTCAAAAAGTGGGGCAGATCATGGTAAAGAATGCACTCATGTTTTAGCTAGCCCTGCCTCTCCTTCAGCCTCCCTCAGGAAGCCCTCCTTGCCCTTATATTAACATCATCATGTGGACAAGCAGCTCACATTCCTATCCCGATATTTTTGGGTGCAGCCTCACCCTCAAAATAGATTTTGTGCAATTGTTTCTTGGTGAACCACATTTGAGATAAGAAGTGGAATATGGATGACGACTGTGTGACTCCCATCTTGAAGCTTTGCATTCATTTCTGCGAGATGTTCTTTTTTCCCCTGACCATATTGACAATGCATGATAATGAAGCATTTTGATTGCATCATTAGCATGCATTTTAATCAAAATACATCTTTTGTTTTTTGCCGGTGCTGGTTTTGCCTCAGTCGCTTAGTATCGTGAAGTGACTGCTTTTGGACAATGCGCTGTGATAGATGGACGGCAGGGAATATTTTAGTCCTGAAAGAAAGTGTTGCTTACAATAAAAGCAAGGTAAATTATGAGTGTGGCATTCTGTTGCTTAGACGGGGTGGGGCATTTGCTAGACTATGCTATCAGGTTGATTCTCAAAGCTGGTTGGCACCAGGCTGGTCTGGACCCACTTTTTCATTGGGAAAGGGTGCATATTGCACTAGAATACCAGTTATATGTGAACAAGGGCCTGAAACAGAAGTAGCAGGATATTGTAGAGCGCTGCTAGTTATGATTTGTACTTAATGTGGTGGGTTAGGGCCAGCTTGACCACTAGGCAAAGTGAGGTATCTGCCTTAGGTGGTAAATGTTGGATGGTGGGAGCACACCTCCTGACAAGTCTGTTGCCCCTAGGTGTGATGGAAGATGCTGTCTCACCTCCAGTGTTTAAGGAAGATTCAGGCTCCTGGGTTTCTTGCATTCTGTATATAGATTAGTTGCCATCTGGTCTATGACTCAAGGTGCTTCCAGACTGCTGCTGTTTTTGAGTGGGATTCAATCACATACCAGCAAATTAAAGTTGTGCAGCTAAAGTTGATTTGGCACTCTTGCACAACAAATCCCACTCCCCCAACTCCAAAACTGGACTTTTTGTAATAAGGAAAGTGATAGGAAAGTGTGAGATAACATTTGTGTGGTGCAACATCATGTAACCTTCCTGCAAACATCTGAATAAATAAATAATTAATAAATAACTCACATTGTCTAATCTCCCTGGAAACAAATCAGAATGAATGTTCAATAAACTGTCAACTAAAATGCATTCACAAAACCAACTAGAGCCCTGAGCGAAGAGAGTGAGAAACTGGTGGATAAAATAATGGCATACAACCACAACCAAAAGGAATTAAATCCACCCAAGGGCAGTTCATTGTTTAGGGCTAGAAAACACAAAGGGGAATAAAATTCCCTCTGAAAGTTTTGTACTTGACTTCTTATTTTCCACATCCATACAGTTCTATACAATTGCAAGGAGCCATAGATGTGCACAGACAAAATGAAAAAAGTCAGGACCATAAAAAACATCAAACTGTACAATTGTACACACACACATATATATAAAGAATAATAACAGTTTCTGAACGTAATGGTAAATTGCAATGTGTATTGAAAGACAGAACAGAACTGAACTTAACAGCTCAGTGCGATAAAAAACACTTTCACTTGCCAAGCAAGATAAAACCACTTCTGAACACTGTGATAGAATACAGTGTACATTAAGGCAGAGGAGAACAAAACACTTAATGCAAATAAGTGGCACTTTTCGCCAAGCTGCTTTGACCATAAGTTATTCTTCAGTGGTATATACAGCATTAACAGGTAAATTAACTGCTTCAGAGTGGATCCAGAGTACATAAAAATACACAGAATGTGTTTTTATATTTGCATCTTACTTGCATTGGCCCCTGCTTAAAAGAGAGCGAGAGAGAAAGATCTTAACCATACTGCAGTTAGAACTTACCATATAGTTTAAGAAAATACTGGGGAAAACACTTCCAATCAACAGACTTCAGAGGTCTGAAGGAAAAATTATCTGATTAACAGATCCATGCACCATTTGTATTTTTTTAAAGTGTTTTCTCTTAGGGCTGAGTGAGTGGACAGGGTTTTGTGTGAGTTTAGTAACCATATGTATGCATACATGCACACAGACCTCATAAGTGTTTCTAAGATCAATGCTTTGCATATAATTTATTGCTGAACACTGTTGTTTTTATAAATTTTAGACACAGGTCACCTTACACATGCAAACTGTGATACAGTTTACAGGTTCTGTATTAACTCTCTGCCAGTTTCCAAACACAGAACAGACACACACAATTTCAAAGGATTTCTTTGCTTCTGTGCTGTATGGAAGACAGAAAGTAGATTGAGATCTGCTAGTTTATCTCCAGGTGCTTTTGGAGTATCAACAAAAGATGTCAACTCCTAGTTATTGAACAAGAGCAGCAAAAAAGCTTCTTCTCCCTTGCTGAAATGAAGGAAATTTTGGGGGATACCAGGAGTATATTTTAGAGCAAAAGTCTTGGTTTTGTACTGAAAACAAATGCTTGAGTGAAGTATCTGCTCAGAGGCATCTTGTTACTTAATTCTAATCTACGTCCACCCCCCGAGCCAGAAATAGCTTTGGTTGGTGGACCTTGTGATTCTGATAGATAAAAATAAAAACAAAAATAGATCCTACAAATCTGATGTAGGATACAGCAACAACAAATATTGCTAATTAGCTACCACTGTCTACTATTAATCTTGTTCCCCACCTCTGGTGCATCTAAATGGTAGTATAATTGTTTCAGGATGGAGTTTTCATCATTTTTGAAAATGCAATTTTAAATATACTTTTGAAAATATTGCCTCCGTATCTTATCAACAGTGTTCTCACGTCCAGCTCTGTCATGTAGGCTCCAAGAGCTGAATCTATGCTAATGTTTGTGCACAGTCTGAACACTGAAACATAATCCAACGGGACAGGAAAGCAGAAAACGAGCTTGGTACGCTTGCAGGTTGCATTCAAAATGTCAACTCTACCCAATAACAGTCAGCATAGTTTGTATGGCTCCAAGGTATTATGAGATACACTCTGAAGACTCTTCTCCTATTTCTGTATGATTCAGCAATCCATCCCTGTCAGGGCTTTAGATGACTTTCTCTTCGCTAAATTTATTGCCAAGTTGCACAATTCTCAGTTAGGCCCTATTTGCTGAATGCTGATGTTATTTCATGTCCCACAACCTCTGCAAAGTTCTGCTCTGGTAGCACTAAAATCCAGATACTGTAGAGAATGAAGGAATAAATCAGGTTCTACTTCCAATAAAATTGTTTGCTCTTTAGAAGGATAGTCATCCAACTTCAGTACCAAAGTACCAAACAATTCTTTAAATCTTAGCAATGATATTCAGCAAAATGATTGGAAATGTGCTGTTCAGATATGAAATGTAGAAGACGTACATTATTTATTTTAAAGCAATTATACACTGCTTAATATGTAAAAAAAAAAAAAAAATCTACAAGGTTTAGAGTCTAAGAAACATTACAACATTACAACAAAAACACCATAAAAGCAATAAAACAGAAACATAAAAACATAAAGTGAAAAATGAAAAAGGAACCAGAAGATTCAAACTCGTAAGCTAGGGTACTATGGAGCACAGTTTTCCATAGGACAGAGATGGGGAACCTTGTAGCCCTCCAGATGTTGTTAGACTACAACTCCCATCATTCCTGTTGGCTGCAGTTGATGAGCAGCATCTGGAGAGCCATAGATTTGGGTGGAAGATTTGAGGCACTCCTCACTAGCAGAGTTCCTCCTCATGGTGGAGGCTGGCAGTGTTGAGCAGGTCTGGTGAATCTGAGTGTTGGATTACTCTGCCCCTTATGCTGCAAAGCCACGACAATATATATGCATAGGTAAAGGGACCCCTGACCATTAGGTCCAGTCGTGGCCGACTCTGGGGTTGCGGCGCTCATCTCGCTTTATTGGCCGAGGGAGCCGGTGTACAGCTTCTGGGTCATGTGGCCAACATGACTAAGCCGCTTCTGGCAAACCAGAGCAGCGCACGGAAACACCGTTTACCTTCCCGCCGGAGCGGTACCTATTTATCTACTTGCACTTTGACGTGCTTTTGAACTGCTAGGTTGGCAGGAGAAGGGACCGAGCAACGGGAGCTCACCCCATTGCAGGGATATATATAAATATATATATGTGCATAAAGATGTGGAAAAACATGTCCTGTCTGTCTGTCTGTCTATCTATCTAGCTATATAATATTCATGCACCTTGTCAAACACACACACACCATAAAATGTTGAAATTTTAATGCCATTTTCAGATATCACCATGTTTATGATCAGACGTTTCTGCTGAACTTCACCATTTGAGAAGAAAAAAAGGAAGCAAAGATCCTTCTTGCTTTTGCCAGCAGAAATGCTGCCACACAACCAGACTACTGCTCCACAAACAGGCGGACAGCTTTCAGCTGGCAGAACATGGCACTGCAAGAATTAGACACTTGATGCACAGCTATCAATGAGTACATCTGTATGCTAAGTTTCAAACACCCTTCCTGATACCACATAGACAGAAGCAGCAAAACTCTCAAGAGTCCTCTGTGAGATAAAGAAAGGCAATATACTTGAAGTGTAAGCAGGAAAAGAAGGCTCATAATGGTTTAGCTTTGAGAGTAGCAAAGCATGTCATTACCTACCCCATTCCCCAATCTCAGCCTTTCTCCATTCCACTCCTATGGGAGCCTGCAGCATTAAGCAGTGGTTGGTACAATGAGTGATAAATAACTTCAGGCAGGCAATAAACTGCCTGTAAGCATCTAGTGCCTACTATCCAGCTCCCAAAATTGATATTCACAATATAATCCTTTGCCAGGTAGTCCACTCTACACAAATGCTGGTGTTTCCTTCACTCTTCATCACAGTGATGCTGTGGAGAAATAAGAGTCTGTCTTTTGGCAACAGCTCACATGTGCAAGCATTTATAACTTGCCTTTCCTCCACCAAGGAATTCAGGGTGATGTTCCCCTTTCTGTGTACTGACCCAACCCAAACCTGTTTAGCTTTAGCAAGTTGGTTGCATTGTACATATATCCTCAGATCATGCCCTGAAAATATATGAGAATTGTTTTGAGACATGCTTGCTGGCACTTCTAAAATGTCACTTTACTACTATTTCCATCAATGGCATCGCAAAAGATGAGAATTAGAAACAGTGTTGGAATGTTTCAAAGAAAATGAAATGTGCTGGAATGTGTCAAAGTGAAGTGAGTTGAGAACTGCTGAAGAAACAAGGGTTTCAGTTCTACTTTCCTCTTTCATAATAGATTATGATAATCCATAGTCCATGTTTTATGTAGTTTTGTCTCTGTAAGTAATGAAATTGATGGAAAAGATGGAAAACACTATACTCCTGCTCCAGTTTCTGATCAGTATAAAAAAGCTCAATGAGTCATTCTCTTTCTCTCTCTACTTACTGTTTATCCAAATCTGCTTCACATGCTTTCCAAAATGCAGATATGCTGGGGAACTTTCTGTTTCACATCTAGATGGGCTGGAGGATGTTAGGAGAAGCCAAATCTTCACTTAGGATAGTAAATAACAAGCTCAGGTTGGATGCTTTGTTAATGTTATTCTTGAGCCACTTATTGCTATATTGAATTGAATTAGGTTGCTTTGTTTTCTTCAGATTTCATAATAGCATTATTTTCTATATGAAGATATATGAAGCAATGTATACCAATAAAACCGACAGATTCATTTTTGTTGCAATCTTCAATCTGTGATTACCACCGGGTTGGGTTATGCCTTACTCCCTGTCCAACTGTGTTGCTTGTGAACAAATTCAAATCTTGATTGGAGGACCCAATTAACAATGGTGCATTGGCCAGGTAAGCACTAGCTTTGGTTGGTTCCTCACATTAGCTATTAAGTTTCTTGCATTCATGTTAGTCATTCCACAGTCAGCGTCCAGTTCATGGATGTTGTGTAGATGGCGTACATCAGAAAATGATTGGTCACAGGCAGTGTGCAACTTGTAGAGACTTTAGAAAAGCACATGAGATATAGAAGGAACCCCTGCCATTTTTCTCAAAGGCTGCTCCCAACACTTCAATAGGCATTGTAAATTATTCTTGTTTAAAACCATATACCAAAGGCTTTCCAGATAATGCTGGACTCCACCATCCTTGACATTGGACATGCGGGCTTGAGCTGATGGGAGTCAGAGTCCAACAAAATCTGAAGGTTTAAAAGTCTCTGAATTAAAAACAACAGCCCTAGAGAGTGTAGGAGTGGAGCTGGAATGAAGATCATTTACTTAAGGAACAAATCAGCTAAAATATTTAGCCAGTTGAGCAATCTGGATCGGAGGATAAAAACTGCATCTGCTGGCAACATTTGTGTACACACAAACACAATTTGTTTAGATGTCGTCTGTAAGTTGCAGCTGATGCTTCAGCTACAACTCATTAATAAATCTAGCATGCATTCAGTTTCTGTCCCAAAGTTTACCACTGAGGCAAAGTGCAGGGAAGAAGATGAGATTGTGCCATACACTAAAATAAATAAAATAAAGCAACCCATTACAATTCCAGCTTGGGAGTACTGAAACGTTCATTTCCATTACATACCACCAAATTTGCATTCCCTTATGACAGCATCTGAAATAAATCCACAATGAACTCACAGAAACAGTTTCACGCACTAGCATTTGGTGGTCGTATCATGTCTGATAAAGAAAAGATGGCTGTGAGCATAATTAATACTAATGCACAGCAGACAATATTTCTTGCGCTTATCACTTGTATTAATGTGATTTATTGCAGATGAAGGGGGTAAGAGTGGGAATAGTGGTTCAGTGAGCTTTGCTTCCTTGTGTTTCAGAGGCTTTCAGCAGCCTGAGCAGAAACAATCTCCAGAATACAATTATGCAAATGCTTTATTATTTTCAATTAGTCTGGGTTAACTCTATATAGAGTCTACTCCCAGGGTATGAAGTTGGCTGTGAAATGTTTGTTCTTGATTTTAAATCAATATTGTTTCAGTTGTTTAATAAGGGACATAATTATCAAGCCATTTTCCCCTATCACAATTTCATTTTAAACATATTTGATTTTGAATGAAGGAAAAACAGATTTTCTCATTATTTTAACAATCTCTCATTGGTATGCTTTTAGGTTCACTGCCATTGCAGTGCAGGATTTTGGCCTCGGGATGCAATCCTATATACACTTACCTGAGGAGTCCCAAGGAACTTAATCGGGCATAACTCTTGAGTAGGTATGCAGAGGATTGTGCCGTTCGTGGAAGACTTGATTTAAATCCTATCATGTTTCAGTGGGCTTTTCAGTTATTACATTGTCATTAAACACTATTAAGTATGGACTTAATGAAACTGCAGTAGCAAAGATGCAGCCACCTAAGGCATCCTGTGAGCAGAAGCCTTGCACAAGAACAGGCATAGGCAAACTCAGCTCTCCAGATGTTTGGGGACTGCAAATCCCATGATTCCTAGCTAACAGGATCAGTGGTCAGGGATGATGGGAATTGTAGTCCCAAAACATCTGGAGGGCCGAGTTTGCCTATGCCTGCACAAGAACTTCTGCACAAGAACTTCTGCAACAGGGCTTTCCATCCTCTCATCCCCATCCACACATCCCTTGAAATTGGCTCAGGAGGCTCAGGACAACTTCCATAACTATGGGAAGGGATTAGACGGGGACGATTCCATCGGGTGAGCTGCAATGCTGGTGCAGACAGAACATTCGGAAAAGTGAGATATTGAAATCTACCCCATGTATCTTTTTACTACCCCATGGTGATCTCGTCCAAAGACCAAACACAAGCAATATATGGCACCACAGCAATGTGATGATGGCTGTCTCCCACCCCTGCCTGTCAGTGATAATTAGGGAGCCCAGATCATGACACATAGATCACAAAGGCTGCATTTTTCTCCTAAGGAGGGAAGCAGAGCTCCAGGAGATAATTGAGAAGCTCCCATTGTTAACACAGCTGGAACTCAGAGGAGTCTCATGCCACATTTGCTTTAGCAAATCTCTAACCTGATGTTAAATGCTTCTTCCAGAAAGATTATAAATGTACACTGTACATTATTTTCTCAGATGGCTTCCAATTCAGGAACAGACATGATCCAAACATGTTGAGCTGGCCTGGTTGAAGAGGAGTAAGCCATTCTCTAAGGCCAACGAAGAGGGAACTCATGGGGTCTGCACTCAATATGCGTGAGATCAACATCAGCTACTAACCAATGTTTAATCAAGGAACGAGAAAACTGACTGCAACCTGGTCTATCACACCAGGTAAGTCAGCACAAGATTCTGAACTGATGGCATGGAGTTATCTCCACCCTCACCTCTCGGTAGAATGCTATTTCAATGTACCATAGATCTCTTTCTGTCCTCCATTGTATACACTTTCGGAGTAGCAGCAGTGGGCGGTACTAATATTTCCTAATTGTAGGAAATCATCATGGCACTTTTTGTTCTCCTCTACCTGAGCAATAGGGGAAGTGGGGAGGAAAGAAATGGAATGAGAGTTTGGCTTGCATGACAGAGTCTCTATCTTCCAGGAAAGCTAAAATTGTTTTATGAAGGATTGGATTCTTTCTGTTCCATGAAAATGTTGCTGTACAACCAAATCAGAGTCTGGTAACCTTTAAAGAGTTGGATGTGTAACTTATGGAAGAGGAGTGGGAAATTGGTATCTCTGGGTATCTCTTGTCATTCTCATCTCTAGTAACAAAAACAGGAATTGCTGAAATGCACTGTGGAGATGTCACTGATGACATCAGCAGCTAACCAATATTCTCAGGACGATCTTAATTATTTTTGTTATACTTTTTTCATATTCAATAATGAGGTGTAGCTTTTACTTAACAGATCTATGACACTGAGCACTCCTAAGATTAATCCTGAGTTTCATTGCACAACTCACTCCTGGAAAGCATAAAAAATAATACATTTTCCATTTCCCCTCCTATTCCTTTTATATTTCTTCACCTGAAGTACTGTAGTATAATTACATAAGATAAAAGTTGGTCAAGCTTAGAAGCTGTTTTTCCATATGGTACTAGTGTCAAAGATATGCCTGTGTTAATCAATTAACCAATAAAATTATGTCCTGGAAACAGGAAATGAGCTGCCTGTATATCAATAAGCAGATACTACCCAATGACGGTCACACTAGGCCACTCAGTTCTTGCTGGAAATATAGAAAAACAAAAATAGTGGTCGTTTTCATTTCATGTTATTAGATTTGTATTAACTGTAGCATGTTAGAAATTGGGGCACAATACATGTTTACTTTAGACATAAACGTGGATTTTTGCCATTGTGTTAGAGCGATAAAATTTGGAATTTAACATGGCCTACAAAAACCAATAAAATCCGTCTGTTTCTTAAGGAGAAGAAAATGCTATGGTAAAATACAAGTGATCCCAAAGCTTCTCTTATAAAAAGTATCCCTAAAAATGATACTGAAGGCACTGGACCTAACTGATTATTTCAGATGAAATGTTAAAATATGCCTAATGTAAAGCACATTATTCTTCTTGCTCATGTACAGTATCATCACAATATATATGCAGTGCATTTGTCTACAGTGATGGAAAAACAATCCTGCCTCTGCATCAGCAGCATAATGATTTGTTACTAATGCTCTAAGCATTATGCCCTGGCTGCTCTCTATGGACACATGCACTGGCCTTAGGACCAGGCCTTTGGATCTCTTAAACCTAAGCTACTTAGGTTACTCCCCAAAGCACTCAAGCTAGTAAATCTCCACCTGTACTCCTCTCATTCATATTCACAGACTGAACATGTGTTCCTGGGGATGCGTTCCTGCTTTTTCATATGCCAGTGGATTTTTCAACTCTGAATGTATTAACCTAATTGAAGAAAACATTCTAAGAAGGACATCCAAAGGGCAAAGGGTTAAGGCACGAGGACACTTTAAATACCAAAACACACACACACACAAATTTGATTCCTACCCTGCATTGCAAAACACAACAATGCCAGCTTTACTCTGATTCCAATATGCTGCCATAGCTTTCTCTGGGAGTTGGGAAATAACTTGTCCTGCCTTTCTTTCCCAGAGCTATTTTGACCATTCATTCCACTACGAAAGTATATGCTCTCATGGGCCACATTCAACTAACAGGTTGTGCTTGCCAAAAGTCAGCACAATTCCTACTATCACAATGGGGCTTCTGCCCCCCTCTCCTCCCCCTGTTCCCACACATACCCCAAAACAGTTCTGGGGATTAGGAGAAGCCCCCAGAACAGCACATTAATGGGAGCAGAGGAGAGATCCTTTCGTGGGGGAAGCAGAAAGCCTTCTGTTGATGGAATGATCATAAAAACATGATGCTGAATTTTCCCACCCCACCCCCTTCATGAATCTTGGCTTGATGTTAGTTTTAAAAGAAAATATGTGTAAGTAAGTATATTTATGCTTCTTGGTGGTTCTGCCCCCTCCTGAACTGAGGGGTAGGGATATTTGCCCTTAAATGGCCCCGTTCTAGTCAGTTTTGTGTTCTGTGAGGTAGAAGTGTAATTACAGGTTTGTTTTCATTTCTTTCCATTCTTTTATAGCTTTTCTTCCTCAAAATTATCTTGTTTGTAGATTGTGCCTGTCACAGTTCAGTAGGACGCTGCCACACCATTGTTTACAATTGGATGGACAAATCCAATTTGAGGGGATGTTTACCAAATCCCCAGTTCCCCAAACTACTACTACTATTACTGTTTTCTCCTTTTGTATACCAGAGAGACAAATTCTGATGTAGATTCTGGGGAAATTCACAGGGGCGGGGAGAATCCAATTACATGTTTAATCACTTTAATACATATTGTTTTCTCAACATCGAGATACGATAGGGAGTGCCTATCTGTACTTTCCAAAAACAACTGAAGACCTTTTGTTCCAACAGGCTTTCCCAGCTGGACAAATCAGTCTTTACCACAAGTGCCCAGTTTTGTATAGTTTTGAACTTCTTTTGAATGTATTTGCGGCTGTTGTGTTTATAATTATGTACAAATTGCCTTTAGAAGGCAATTAATAAATCAAAGATAAGCCTAATAATATTAAAAGGTTTGAACCAGAATGATTTATAAATCTGTTTAGCTTTTAGAACTAACCCTTTAGAACTTAAAAGTTAGCAGTTTCAGGTATTTTATCTCACTGTATGTCTAATACAATTTTAACTGTTCAGCCATTACTATACCCAAAATGAATTTAAACTCCAGTTAATTGTGTTTTAAGCAGTTTCATAAGTGCATTGCTGACTTGGGGCAATATTCAGTTAAGCTTTTGTTCTAAGGCATTCCCTCCCTTAGCAATCAGCAAATCTGCTCCAGAGGATTGGGGAGACCTTCAGAATGTGTTTAGGGGGGGGGGGGAGGAGAAAGGGAGAACATTCCATCACACAAGAAATCTGAGCACTGATAGAATGTTCACCTTAGTGCTGAAATTGTTCTAAAACTTGGTGTAAAGGGTTTGATGTGCAGAGCAAGGAACGTACTACAAGCTATTACCCAAGTCTTGAAAATACAAATCATGAATTTTATAAAAATATTTTATGTATACACATACTCACATATCCACATATACCTCAATGCCCTTTGAAGCCATAGGACCGAAGATAGTTGCTCTCAGAACCTCTCTTCTGCAAGGAACTCCCACTTAAGCAACACTTTGAAAAAGAGTTACTCTCTAAATTTCCCCTTACAGCCTCAGGATACAAACTGAGGGTGTGTACCTGTGCGCTTATGAAGGTCAGGATTGGAAAATTCAGCTAAATATGTTATGTACTAAAGTTCTCACCCTGGGCCACCAGGGGGATACTGTAGATAGTTATGCAAATGAAGGATCGAAAGTGACGTTCAGTGATTGGATAGTTTGTATGCAAATGAAGGATCGAAAGTGACGTTCAGTGATTGGATAGTTTGTATGCAAATGAAGGATCGAAAGTGACGTTCAGAGATTGGTTAGTTTTAGAAAATGGCAACAGTTATATTGTTCTGGAGCTCTATATAAGCAAGCTGACTGAGCTCCTCAGTCAGTTCTGTTCCAGCTTACAAATAAAGAGCTGCTTTGGAAGAATCACTGTGTCGTCTGATATGTTCGCCCACAACTTAACAAAATATAATACTGTCTGGAAACAGCCATTTCATCAGGCTGCAGCATAGAGTGATTGGAAACGGAGGCAGGCCACTCCATCAGTTCAGCTCCATCTGGCTCCTCCTCCATCAAGTGTCACCTGACAGCAGCAGAGGAAGAGATGGAAAGCAGGGCCCTTCCATCAGCTCAGCATTTGGTTCCTCTCTTGCATAAACAGTTTCAATTTAGCTGGTTGTTATAAAAACTTTGTAACTCAGAATTAGTGCTTGAGTTTCCTTTTTCCCTCTCTCCAAATCCCTTCCCCTTTTGTTAGACCATAAAATGGAGGGCTGGGACTGTCCAGTTGCTGATCTTTCTAAGCTGCTCTGGTAGATTTTCCAGCCAAAGAGCAGGGCAAAAATGCTTTAAAATGTGACAAAATGGGTTTTGATGCATCAACTATGAAGCACATTTGCAAGCATTTTTAGCTCTGTTCCTTCTCGAAATAAACACATGCGGCAATCAGTCCCCCATTTTAAGGATGAATGATGCTAATAATACATGCACAAGCACTTCAAATTTGATGAGCAGCACAAACATGTGATAGTCAGGTACTTACACACACACACACACAGAGAGAGAGAGGGAGGGAGAGAGAGAGAGAGGGAGAGGCTGTAACAAGTGGCTCTTAACAGGTGATGCATTGCAAGTGGCTTCACCCTGTCATGCCTAAAGGTTTCCTCCCTCCCTGTCAGATACTAAAGCTCCTTAGGCTATGGACGAGCAAGAGAGAGAGGGGGTCCATTTCCTGAGTTTGCCCCCCACCCCCAGTTTCTCTAACAGCTGATCCGTAATGCCACCGGAGACATCAGATTTGCCTTCCTTGACAGACCTAACAGACTTTGGCTATTAGCAGCTCTGCTTACCTTCTAACTGTTGCTTGCAGTCAGAGGGGAAGGAGGACAGAAGAGTGACTGAATCCAGACACCCCTAGTTTGCAAAGTCAAACCTCGGGTTAAGTACTTAATTTGTTCCGGAGGTCTGTTCTTAACTTGAAACTTTTCTTAACCTGAAGCACCACTTTAGCTAATGGGGCCTCCTGCTGCTGCCGCACCGCCGGAGCACGATTTCTGTTCTCATCCTGAAGCAAAGTTCTTAACCCGAGGTTCTATTTCTGGGTAAGCAGAGTCTATAACCTGAAGCGTATGTAACCTGAGGTACCACTGTACCAAAACTTCCTCCTCCCATCTAGTAGGCCCTAGGAGAGGCTCTAAGAGCAGAATACGCTTAGAGGAAGGCTGGTCCCTAGGGCAGGGCCTTAACCTTTTTTTTCTGTCCACACTCTAAAGTGCAAAGCTAGAGTGCCATGGGGGCATATTCAAATATTTCATATCATTTGGACATTCCCTGGAGTCTTTGCTGTGTTTTCCTCTCTCTTCTGGTATAGCCAGAACTAAGAAATCACAGGCATATCTATGAGTTTGAACCTAACAACTCCTGGAAATATGGAATTTCCAGGTGTCCTATTTATCTCCTCAGTCACAAGTCTTAAATATCTGGTGCATGTGTTTGATAATTGGTTGATACATTTGCAAGGGGAAAGGATGGGGAGAAAACCAGAACAGGTAGTCTCTGCTTCCAGTGACTGCCTGGCTCTGCCTCTCATTCATTACCCTACCCACCCCACCAACTCCTGTAGTAACCAACCACTACTAATAGCCTTTTTTCAGTGGCCTTAACCCAACCAAGGCTTCAAAAATAAATGGGAAATGATCAGTTTCACTTCTGGGGAGGTGTAAAAATATACGGGAGGGGCAAAATATAGTTGAAGAGCACTGAGGGCATGTCCTTTAAGGAGACACTCAGGAGTTATGAGGCACAATGAGTCTAGTTGCCCTGATATATGCCTCCATTTTCAGAGGCCTGAGCTGAAAGTAGTATTTTCATCTGGGGTGCCTGGAATTGTTCTTTTTGCAGGCAAACCACCACTAATGCAGCATGATTAATGCTCTGTGCTTGGCAGATATTGTGAGAGAAGTCAACCTTCCCCTTCTCATATTTCCTTGTCAATCTTCATATCTGATTATTGCCTCTGGTCACTTTTCATGTCATGCCTCTTCTTTCCTTCATCTTTGCCAGAAATTCTACATGAGAGAAAAGATCCTTGCACTTACTTACATCGGCTGGTTTTGAAATGTGTCCAGTTGGCTCCTTGGAAAACGGAAGCTTTTCCATTTGAATGAATGCCTTCGTTTGACTTGATCCATCACTTCAAAAAAATAAAAATAAAAAGCATTTAAGAAAACAAAACATTTATGAATGATCCAACATTTCCCAAATGGTTGTGATTGTTGTTCAGATCAATAAAGCTCTGGCACGGCATATGTCAATGCTCTTTCGTTAATTCCTAGGAATGATAAGCAACCAGTTCCCTGTTCCAAGTTATTTTGATGATTTCTCTTACCTCATGTCTAGAGTGTTACCCTTCTAACATGTTGCACTTGTTAGAGTGGCAGTGACAAGTTCTGCTTAGTCCTTTTTTCAGAGCTGTCTTTCCAAAATCCCCATGATTTGGAGGGGAGCTCCAAAAATAAATGAAATTTCTGCACTAAGACCAGCACAATTCTGCAGCCTGCATACAAATTATTTTGTAAATGCCTTCTCCTTCTGCACCCCTCACACAGCTCTTGTGCAGAGGCATCAATTGCTCCCCCTGCTGCTCAACCTGTCACTCAAGAACCACACAAGTCCATGGAAGTTGACATTGAATGGCAGCCCAAAAGCATTCTGTCAGTCAATGCCCTTTTCCGAATTGGTACTCTACCTCTGTTGTGTTAATATTTCGTGCTTTACATGGTGTCATGCCTCCATCCTCCTAGCTTTAGCATGGTGCACAGTGGCTGGACATTATTCCCATAGCTAGCTTTCTTGCTCTGGAATAAACCCATCATCTCTGCAGATGAATGAGAGCACTTGCCATATCAGAATACAGCCCCAGTTAATTGAAACCTATATTGATGAAGTGGATCGTAATAACACCTTGGTGATATTGGGAGACTGTTATATCACACTGAAAGATAATACACCTTTTCCTCCTCAGTACATTACAACTCTTTGAGCAGACTATTTCCTTCTTCCTTGCATTCTCATGAAGGCGAATTAGGAATGCAAAAGAAAACCTCCCCGCCCAAAATATCAGACCGCACACCACTACAATTGGTATTGACTTTGGCACAACAACCTCCCTCTAGACCAATTTGAAAATTAAATGTCTCCCTTTTGAAAGATGAGGTCTGTAGGACACAATTGGAAAATGAGATCAGGGAGTTCTTTGAAATTAATTTGCCCTCAATCCCATCTATAGCCATTCTAGTGGATACTTTTAAAACATACAGTAGAGGGAGAATAATTGCATACGCAGATCATAAGGAAAAAAGTAGGACCCAACAATTAACAGAACCAGAAGCTCGGGAGAAGGAAGACATAGACGTATGTGCAGCTCCACCCTTTCCAAAACTTCTCAGACAAATAAATACACAGACAGAATTATTAAAGAAACTTTATTTGAAAACAAAACAGTGGCACACACATTTGCATTAAACATAAAACAATCCACTGGGAAGAGAGATAATGAGTGGTTATATTCCTATCAAGATCAATTGCATGCATATGTTCCATTATTTAGAGCTTAATAACAATAAATTATAAACCATCAACAAGGTGTCTTAGGCATTTCTTTTCGGAACTCTGCAGGCCCAATACTCAAGTTATACAAGAAGCCATACAGGCTTTCTTGGGAAAGGTTATGTTTATGAGATATACGAACACAAAGGTTTTAGAGAAGACTGTAAACGGAATAAGCTAGTTAGGGAGATGTGAGAGGGAGGGAGGCAGGTTGCAGCCCCCAAAGTGAGTGATAGCAGGTCAGTGAAAGTGGTTTAACTTCTCCTTCAATGATGTATCACCAGCACAAATTTTGAGTGCTTTTAAAGTGTTATCATCTTGCTAAGAACATAGGAGGTGATTGTACTTACCAAATTGGGTTTTAATGTTGCAGCACCTTCCTTCTCTGTCTTAAAAAAGAAACAACACACATATGGTTTCCATGGTAATTTTTCCCCCCAGATGAAGAATGAGAAACATTCTTCCAAAATCATATTGTAGCCAGCTGATTGCAATATGTTAGATTTAATACTGCACATTTAATACTATTTTCCACCTTTAGGAGCAAGAAAAAAGCGCCTAGGGAGGGAGGGAGGCAGGCTGAAATTATGAGGTCCAGTTGAAAGCTCACAAACTACCGTAGTTGGGGATACTTGTTCAAACTGTTCTATTTATGTGATTCTGTAATATCCCTCTTGCTAATATATTCCAGAAAGAACGACAGGTTTTTTGGTTAGTGATACTGGACCCACAATTTAAACAGAAAAGAAAGGGAATTTTACCTTAATACAGAAGCTGTTCCAGATTTAGTCTATTTCACAATAATAGCCTATTTTATGTGGGGACTAGAGGGATAATAGCTTAGGAGCCTCTAAAATAGCAAACGTGTATATAAAATAAATTCCACAAATCTTACCATGGCAATTGTGTATCCTAGTTTGTAAATAACAGCACAATCCTATACAGGTCTACTCAAAAGTAGATCTCATTAAATGCAATGTGGTTTACACTCTAGTAAGCATGTGAATTTTCTTTCTGACAAATCAGAAATACCCATGGAAATTATTAGGGCAGGTATGAATGTTTAATGGCATTCAATTTTTGTGTGCAAAAAGTAACATTCAGGTCCCTCCTTCTAAAAAAAAATCCCCAATGACGCTATTATGCTACCTGTTCACAGTAAAAATTGGCTGTAGCTTCTACATTATTATTTTTTCATTCCTGGCAGTAGCAATGTTACCTTGCAGCCAGAGAGATTTCACTAGGTTGATGGCATTACTGAGGGGGGAAAGTTGCAGATGATGATCACAGGGTCCAGGTTGGTTCATATGGGGAAGTTACAAGAGCATAGACGACAGGAGTTAGGCTACCCCTGTCTTGATATGGGTGCAGCTGGGCCACCAATTGAAGCTGATAGAAGGTACTCTGCACCACCAATGCCACCTAAGCCTCAAGCAACAGCAGAGGATCCAGAAGCTCACACAAGCTGTGTACCCACTCCTTCAGAGGGAGTGAAATCCCATCACTAGCAAGCAACCTCTCATCCAACTGGTCTAGGTAACCACCCACTAACATTGCCTCTGTCTTATCTGCATTTAGCTTCACTTTATTGGCTCTCATCCGTTCCATTACTGAGGCAAGACAACTAGGCAACACCTCCACTGCCCAGTGCTATTTTTCTAGAAAAAGAGGCACCAGAACTCACCATGAATGCCTCCCTTGTTCTCTTATAATGGCAATCGTGCGCATCTGAGAGGTGCTGGAAATGAGCTCCGGAAATGAGCTCCAGTGCGCTCCAGCTAAACAAAAGCCCTGCCACTGCAACACCTGCAGATGTTAAGGAGAAGTAGAGTTGTGCTTCATCAACATATCTCTGACAACATACCCCAAAGCTCTGAATCACCTCCACTCAGGAGTTTCATGTAGATTTTAAACAGCATGAGAGATAAAACTGAACCCTGATGAACCCCTCTTCAGTGGCTAAAGAGCACTCCCAAAGCATCACCCTTTGGAAACAACCATTCAATCATGGTGAAAAGTAAAACTACCTCCAGGCCTATTGATTTTTAAATCAGAGAATTAAACATTGTTCTTACTGACTCAATTGTTATGTTATGTTATGTTATGTTATGTTATTTATTTATTTATTTATTTAGATAAATAATTATAAAAAGGCTTTAAGAATTCTGCTGATTATACATATTGTTACTCCAACCTTTTCATGAAAACTTGGGAGGCCAAATAGAACTCCTTGCTGCAGGTGTTCAGAAATAGTGCCATCTAATCAGTCATTTAATGTTCTAGTGATGAGGTAGGTGCCAAGAAACAATTTCCCTCACCTCTAAATTTCACCTTATAATTGACATAATTATTTCAAAACCATATAACCGCAGTGTTTGACAGTAAATTGAGCATCATCTCTGATCTGAACTTTGCAGAATAGCATGCAACCTATGTTCTGAGTCACGTGGCAGAACAGAGTCTCAAACAAAGACGTGCTCTCCCAAGCCCACATTACCAGCATGTTTTCACTTCTGTCTCAGCGACATCTACACTGGCTTGGTCATGCACACAGAATGAAAGATGGCAGTATCTCCAAGGATGTCTTGACGAGAAGCTGGCTTCAGGCACCAGGCTTGTTGGTAGACCAACTCTGTGTTACAAAGGTCTGCAAATCTGGCATGAAGGCTAGCAACATTAACCCCGCCATATGGGAATCCCTTGCAGACGATTGCAGTGCCTAATAGGAAGCAGTGACCAGAGGAGGAACGACCACTGGGAGGAGTGCAGAGAGAAGAAATGTAGCAGCAAAACTAGATGCCGTCATCTGCTCCACCTACCCTAAACATGTCTCTCCTTTATCAGTCTCTACAGCTACAACAGGTGCCATAGCTCTCCAGCAGTTTGACTTTACTTCCAAAGGCACACTCTTCCATTGTCTCCTGAGACAGATGGATGCCAACAACATGCTGAGTTATGATTGTTGGGTATTTTGCATTGTTCAAGGACCCAAATTTGTTTTGAAGATTATTACTTCAGGACCTAGCCAATAAAGACTTCCCAATATCAAAAATCTTCCAACTGGCTCACAAAGTCAGATTTAGTACTTCAGCCAAGCAAGATATTACATTTCCTCTGGAGTCTGATACAATTATTAGAAACACAGCACAGGATTCAAGTATATATATATATATGATCAGATAATGTGCTTCTAGTTGTCCAGCTTTTTGGAAAATATGGGGACTATACAGAATTCTCTGCAGTATGGTTCACTATGTAGAGAATTCAGGATGTCAAATTAGACAGTGCTTTGGTCTAATTCAGAGAGTTCCAGGAAATTCTTGAATGCTAACATTGACAACAAGACTTTTTGGGTGTTGAAGCTTACCACCATCTCCTCATTTAGACTGAGCTTCTAATTTGCACAGTGTTTTACAGACCTCATTGTTTTTGATTTCACAATAACTCTTTGATTTAGGTCTTCATTATCCCCATTTTGCTGAATAAGGCAATTTACAACTCGCTTAAGGCTGAGCAATCAACCCAGGCCAGGGGTAGTGTCTGAATGCAGCTCTGCAAGTCCACTATCCATAGCACCATCCTATTTCTCAGATGTGCTCAGGGTGATGATAAACAGTTATTCCTGGTGCTGTGTAGCCTGATTTTGCTCCATCATTCTTGTGTATGCCATGGACAAAAGCAGCAAGTTGTACCTTCTTCAACTTCACTCAGCCTGGGGTGCGGGACCTCCTGATGTTGTTGGGATTCCAGCTCCCATAAACCACTGGCCACACTGGAACTTGATGAGAGTTCAAGCCCCACAACATCTAGAGGGCCTCAGGCTCCCCATCCCTGCTGTAGGCTTAGTATTTGCCATTATGTTTCTTTACAGGTCATTAAAGAGAATGCCTAAATAGCATATATCTAGTAGCAGACAAGTGACCAGTCATGAACCTCAGGGTGAGCTGATACCTCAATAGTCTTGGCAAAATTAGGTGGATATAGATGGCATACCTACAAATTCTGCTTCTCAGGATTGGCAGGATGATACATACAGTGCATAAAAATGATATTGTCTGCCCACGAGTCTCACCCAAATGTTCAGATGTTAA
Source organism: Podarcis muralis (assembly GCF_964188315.1). Classification (NCBI taxonomy): domain Eukaryota; kingdom Metazoa; phylum Chordata; class Lepidosauria; order Squamata; family Lacertidae; genus Podarcis; species Podarcis muralis. The sequence continues at coordinate 65,360,335 of NC_135655.1, read as the reverse complement.
GCGCACATCAGTTCCCTTTTTAAGATGCCACACCAAATGTGTAGACATTAAGTTCACGAAAAGTCAGGCATGGGGACATCAGGTGTGTGACATCACCAGGACTGGTCCTGCTTCCCCCTTCATGCATTTAGCATACAAGTAAGGCCTTGTCTTGCTCTCAAAATGAACACAAATGGACTAAAAGTGGGAAGAGAGAAGGGGGTGGCATGTCTTCACCCAATGTGTCTACACAAGCCCATTCTGCTTCAGAACTTCCCATGTTGAGACAGAATTCTGAACCGTGTTCAGGAGAACTTCTTTAGAATTCTCTTCACAGCTGAGAAGGCTGATAAAAAGCACGGGCACACTGGGAGAAGGCCTTGCTCATTCCTGCCCCTCTCCACTTTGGGTCTACATACATTTCAGGTAAACCCTGAATTGGCCTGTGGATATAAACCTCTGAATAGTTTGCCCCCCAATGCGATGCAGCCCAAATCTGGGACACCACCTTACAGATCTGAAGTGCCTAAATAGCATATATCTAGTAGCAGACAAGTGACCAGTCTGCCTCCCGTGTGAGATCATGGGATCATGGACCCATAAAAATGCTTTTTTCAGGCACAGCACCCAAAAATTTGTGTTTTGGGATGCCATGCGTGATCTCGGTCTAAAATCGTGCAAGAGCAAGGTGTCCCAAACAGCTGCCAGGCTCCCATGGGGGGAAATGGAGTGTCACAGTTTTTCCAGGGCAGTTGATGGGTATGGAATAGGTCCTGTGCCATTCTTTAAAGTGGTAAGTGGGTTTTTTACCAACGCAATTTGGGTGCATGTTTGTATAAAAGTAAGTCCTATCAAATTCAGTCCTATCAAAGTAAGTTTAGGATTGCAGCCTTACCTGGGAATAACTTGCATTGAAATCAGTGGGACTTGCTTTTTAGGAAAAATATATAGGTATGCACTACATTTTAACCATGTGCTTTTCACACTGCAAACTCTTGGTCACATAAATATCCCACAACAGCTGCAATTCTTTGGGAATAGATGTTTGAACACTCACACACACATGCAAATCTATAGCATCTCCGTTCTTATTGTTATAAAAAGACTGTGCATAAATACTGAAATGAAATATAGAGAATATGCTGAGAAGAGGATGCACCTTCAGCAAAGAGAACTTTTGTGTATCAGAATGCTCAAAGAAAAACCATAGAGAGATGCTCCATGATTGTTCAAAGAAAAATGATAAACCATAGAGAGCTGCTGCCAGACTGGAACAAAGGAGAAGGTTCTATAGAAGACTGATGATGAAGATGAATGACCTACTCTACCTAATGACAGGATATGTCTGTGATGCCTGTTTGAAATGGATACTTTGGTATAAAGAGGGACACAGGGAGCCAGAATTAAAGAGGGACAGGGGGAGACAAAATTATTTCATAACCTTTAAAGCAGGCTTTTATACTTTATATATCTCCCAAGAGGCCCATGACTTTCAGTCAAACTTGGAGAATGCTTCCATCTATACCACACAACTTTCTTCAGAGCTTTTTGATTAATTTTTCCCAAGTGAAAGAGGAGAGTCTTTGGTGCTTAAATATCTTTAGGACTGAATGTGAAAAACCTTTAAATAATAGCTGAGTGATCACATTTTCATATGAGGATATTAACATTTCTATCTCACTAAATTGCAGGCTAAAAAATATTGGTTCAGGATTTAAGTTTTTCTTGTGTTTAATCCCCCATCTATGGAAATTAACCCATAATAAAACAGAAATTTAAGAAGTAAAACATATAAACTTGGATAATAGCAAGTTGAAGGTAATAGCAAGGGAGAAAAGGCCACTCTTAGCATTTAAAACTAAGTATCACATCATCTTTCAGACTTCATTGACGTTTAAGAGTAAAAGTCAGCATTCTTTGGATAACTTAACAAAGAGGTTCAAAACAAAAAAATACATATAATAGAATTAAGAAGACAGAATTCGAGGCCATCTAATGAGGCTAAAAGTTGAAAGATTTTGGATACATACAAGAGTGTACATCTTCACACAGCACACAGATAAACTTTGGAACTCACTTCCACAAGAGGCAGTGATAGCCACCAATTTGGATGGCTTTAAAAGAGGATTGGACAAATTCATGGAGGGTGAGACTCAATGTTTGCTAGCTATGATGGCTATGTTCTGCCTCCACAGTTGGAGCAGTAAAGCCTCTAAATGCTAGATGATGGAAGCCACAGGAAAGGAGAGTGCTCTTGTGCTCAGGTCCTGCTTGCTGGTTTCCTATGAGCATCTGCTTGGTCACTGTGAGAACAAGATTCTGGACTGGATGGGCCATTGCCCTGATCCGGGAGGCTCTTCTTTGATGTGAGTATTGTCAAGGACTTATCTAATTTTGAAAGTGGAGAAAAGAGATGTAGTAAGTGAACGCAACAGTACTGTGGAGTCTGAAGGAGGGCTGACCTGCCTTCCAGGAGCCGCAGGGGCAGAAGAAAATAGAAATTTTACTTACCACAAATTTCTGTTCTCTAGATCTCTTGTAAGGCAGTCCTGCAGTCCTAAAGTGTCTGTCCCTGGAGCATGTAGGTGGGGATGCTTTTCCACCCTATCCTCTCAGACCAGAGTGGAAGGCCACACAATTCCTCAGGTGTCATCTGTTAAACAAACAAACAACAAAAAACCCCACCTAGCCACTGAACATAGCTGTGCTTACAGACACCAGCTATAATATCATTCCCCCCAAAATGGATCATTTTTCAGAACAAAAATGGCACAGTAAGGGAAATGTCTAATTTTTTTATCAAGGTTCTCAGAGGACAAGACCCTAAACCTTGGAGGACATGTCCCTAAACATAAAGGACCAGCAGCCAATTAAAACAAGACTTTGTGCAAGATCTTCCTGGTGAAGGGCTACATCTGCCAAAGCATCAGCACCTATCTTCTAATGCTTGGTGAACATAAGCATTTGAAAAGTGGTTTCATAAGAGCTAGTAGAATCCAACTTAGGTCCTAAGGATCTTCCGCTCCCTGGGCAGGGCCAGTTTGGATAAGCAGAGCAGCCCCTCTCCATGGAGAAGCTATGAAGATTGAATCTGCCTACATGCTCCAGTGGGGGGGCTGCCTTCTGCGGTTAAGGACTGCCCTACAGTGTGGGGATGTTTAGGAAGAATGAAATATATTATTTTATTATAACCTTCCTAACTTGCGTTAGCAAGTTCTATAACTTAGCAGAGTTGTTAAACAATCCCCCTTTTAAATTACACAGCAGTTAGCTAGTTGCAGGCTGGTCTGAGCCTCACTATTTAGGATTCCTGATAAGATGCCTTTTTATATCCCTCCCAAAAGAATAGACATGACCATCTGATTAAAGTTAAAACTAGTTTACTTACAATCATCCAGTTCACAATAAGATCCCTGAAGGCAGACTTAATTTACAGAACAGCATATAACTATGTGAACTATCCCATAAGGGAAATAGTCTCAAGTGACTGCGACTCAGCAGGTAGGTAGCCGTGTTGGTCTGCCGTAGTCGCTGTTGGTTTCTGCTTTCCTTCACTGTGCAGTGAAAGGGCTTGTCACGAGACAGGTGTTTACATTCCACAGTCTGTACTGTTGGAGTTTCTCACGGGAAAGGGAGACTGGATGTGACGTACACTGGTTTCCTGTTTTTCACTGTGTGATTCTCTCCAAGCTGTCGAGGAGAGAGGATGCATCTCTGCTCCGGCAGAGGCAAGATGTCTTTCTGTAATATATCTGCTTTGAACTGTAAATAAAGCAACATAGAGTATGTAGTACGTACTCCTCATCCTTCCGCTGGGCACTGAACTCTGCTTTACACCAACACGTGGTTATGGCTCCAGAAGTCGAATCGGAGTGCCGGCAAAGGATCGGAATGCAGAGGGACAGATCGGATCGGAATCTGCTCTGCGCGTAAAAGTGATTGATGAGGTATGTACTACTGCTCCGGGCAGCCTGCCAGCTTCCAGTTAATGGCTTTATGGCTGGACTTTGAACTTTTAAAGCCGTTTTGCCGGGAATAGGCAAGAGGCTCCCAGGCACAAGTTACTATGCTGGGGAAATCGAAAGTAACTTTTAAAAGCGCCTTTGGAATAAGGCAGCTGCAGCAGTGACGCAGCAAGATTTAAAGCAGCATATATAACGCTGAAGGCTAAAGCCAGAGTCATGATGGCCCTTCAGGATGCTTGTGGGATTCCTAAGCTCAACAAGAAAAATTATGCGGACTGGGTTTTGTATGCAGAGGCAATTCTGCGGAAAGAGGGTTTGTTTGAGGTGATTACAGAAACCCCCCCAGCTCCAGTTACAGATGCATGGAAAGCTAAGGATTCCAAAGCACGGGGAACACTTACATTGATAGTATCCCCAGAAGAGCTCTGTCTATTGCGTGATAAGACCTCAGCCAGAGAAATTTGGGTTTCTTTGAGAGAGGCTCACTTAAGGACAGAAGCAGGATCTACTATGTTTTACTTCAACAAGCTGCATAATATGGCTCTTGCTGAAGGTGGAGATGTGCGTTTACATCTGATGGAGCTGCAAAATCTGAGACATGAGCTGCAACAGAGAGGACTCAACTTTCCAGAGGCTGTGTATTCTTTCATGATACTACAATCTTTGGGTTCAGGTTGGGAGTCTGTTGCAACCCAGATTGCTGTGCAGCCAACAGCTCAGCTGACAGTGGACTTTGTTACTGCCGTGGTTTTAAATGAAGCAGATCGCCGGGGTGCTAGCTGCATGGGCAAGGGGGAGTCTTCACAGACGTCATCCCATAGTGCAGTGGAACCACCAGTTGGCGCCAAAGCTTTGAAGGCAGTGAAATGCTACTCATGTGGACGTCTAGGCCATATGAAGAGGGAATGCAGATATCCCAAGGCCAAGACAGAGCAGCGCAGCGAAAGCTCATCGCGCGGAAAAGGCCGAGGCAAAGGCAAAGGTCCGGTGTCTAGGACAACGCAGCACAAGGCTATGGTTTCACGCTTCACTCCAAAGGTTGCAGAGGTCCAGAAGACATCTAGATCTTTCTTCGTTGTTGATTCGGCGGCGACCCACCATATGTGCAACGATAAGAGACTGTTTGTGTCTTTTACACCGCAGGAAGGTGCGATTCACCAGGCGGATGACCACACTATTCCCAGTAAAGGCTACGGAACTGTTGTTCTTCACAGTTTGGACTTATCAATACAGAATGTCCTTTACGTGCCAGACGCCAAACATAATCTGCTCAGCGTTGGACAGCTGATTGAGCGGAACATTGACGTGTCCTTCAAGAACAAGAAGTGCATCATCACAAAGAAAAATGATTATGAATTGCATGCTGAATATGTTGATCGTTTGTTTGTTTTGTATTATGATGATGTTGTGCAGGATGACACTTGTTGCATTGCAGGTTCTAACAAAAGTTTGCATGCAGAATGTATTCATGATTTTCATCGAAAATTTGGTCATTTGCATTTTGAGGCAGTATCTAAAATGCCTGCCTTGGTTGAAGGTATGACTATTAAACCCTGCAGGTACCACATGAAGTGCAAAGCATGCGCAGCAAACAAGGTGAAAATGGCTGCGAAAGGTAAGGTGTCTAGTAGGCAAGCTACGGAACCATACCAAATTGTTCATGCTGATTTGGTTGGACCACTATCGCCCTCTTTAGGTGGAAATAAGTACTTCATGGTTCTCATTGATGCATTTTCTAGGTATATTTTTGTGTACAATCTCAAGCAGAAATCAGAGGCTTTTCCTAGGTTCAAGGAATTCTGTGCTTGGTTGGAAAATGTGCATGGTAAGAAGATAAAGACTCTTTTCAGTGATCGCGGGGGAGAATTCACTTCTCAGCAGTTTGAAGCTTTTCTGACTGAGAAAGGAATTCAACACGATTTGTCTAGTCCTCGCTCGCCATGGCAGAATGGACTTGCGGAACGGGCAAATCAGACATTGCTACAAGGGTTAAAAACCTTGCTGCATGATGCCAATCTTCCAGAGAGTTATTGGGCCGAATCTCTCTCGTGTTTTGTTTACAGTTACAATCGCAGGTTATCTTCAGCGATTGGTTGTACCCCCTATGAGAAGATGTTTGGCAAGAAGCCATACATCAAACACATGAAAATTTTTGGTTCTGACATGTGGGTTCATTCACCACAAAACTCCAAGTTAGACAAGCGTGGATTGCATGGTATCTTTCTAGGTTATCAGAAAGGGTCATACAGAATAATGATGACTGACTCTAAGACAATTAAGCTCACGAGAAGTGTTGAGTACAATGCAAAGTGGGGGGAGAATGTGGGAATTTTCCAATGTTATCCTGATGACGGTGATGAGACTGAGGATAGTCAAAAGCAACCACAACAACCCACACCCACTGATGAAGGTTCTGAGTCTGAATCTGAAACTGAATCGGGTGATTCAGAGGATTTCAAGAGTGCGAAAGCCTCTATGCGACCCTCTGAATGCTCTGATCAAGAATTGGAAGAACCATTGTTCACAATAGGACGTTTTTCTCCTAAGAAGGAAGAGGAGAGTGTTGAAGACTTAAGGCTAATTCGTAGGTCACAGAGAGCCACAAAAGGCAAACCTCCAAAGAGATTTGCTGATGAATTTGCTACGATAGCAGTAACAGCTGTTAAAAGCTCCAAGAAGGTATTTGAACCTTCAAGTTTCCAAGAAATCCAGGATTTGGATTCAAAGGAAGCTGAGCCATGGTTAAATGCCATGAAGGCTGAGCTTGATTCCTTAGAAAGGAACAAAACATGGGAGCTTGTTCCAGTAGTTCCAGGAATGAAACTGCTTGGAAGCAAATGGGTCTTCAAAGCGAAGACAGATCAAAATGGCAAGATAGTCAGACACAAAGCCAGATTGGTAGCCAGAGGTTTTGCACAGGTACCAGGTGAAGACTATCACGAAACCTACTCACCCACAGTGAGGTATGAAAGCATTAGGCTTATGCTCAAGCTAGCTGCAGAGGAAAATCTACACATTAGTCACCATGATATTAATACAGCTTTTCTGTACGGATCTCTAGATGAATCACTTTATATGCTTCCACCTGATGGCGTACAGGTAAAACAGGGATTTGTTTGTGCTCTGAAGAAATCCCTTTATGGTCTCAAACAAAGTGCACGGTGTTGGCACACAAAACTCACTGAAGTATTGTTTTCTCTAGGTTTTAAGCAAGGGAAAGCTGATCCATGTGTATTTGTCAAAGAGGAGGGGCAAAAGAAACTGTACTGTTTGTTTTATGTTGATGATTTATTATTCTTTTGGAAAGATGTCGCAATGTACAATAACGCCCTAGCTCAACTGAAAGAGCACTTTGACATGAAAGATCTTGGTGAGGTAAGCAACTACCTATCTCTAGAAATAGAGAGAGATCAAGATGATAACATTCTAGTACACCAGTCACGGAAAATTGCTGATGTGTTAAACAAACTAAACCTGATGGATGCTAACCCTGTAGACACACCGATGACAACAGGTTATCAGGTAGATGACACTAAAGAAGCATTTTCTGACACTACACTGTACAGAAGTGTGCTAGGTAAGCTAAACTTCATTGCCAGATGTTCAAGACCAGACATTGCTGTTAGCTGTAATTTGCTAAGCAGACAAGTCAACAATCCTAGTGTCAAGGATTGGAAAGCTCTGAAACGCATAGCGCGGTATTTGAAAGGCACTATGCATTACAGACTGAGATTTAACAATCAGAAGTCTGGTGGTCTTGAGATATTTGCAGATGCAAGTTTTGGAAGTGACACTGCAGACAGGAAAAGTACGTCTGGAGTTTGCTACATGTACAATCAAGGTCTGTTTGATTGGTCATGCAAGAAGCAAACAACAGTTAGCTTAAGTACTTGTGAAGCTGAACTGAATGCACTGTCTTATTCACTTAAGGATTGTGAATGGTTGATACAATTGTGCAGAGATATGAAAATTCCTGTCAAATGTCCAATCCAGGTTTACCAGGACAACAAAGCATGTTTGGCTTTGCTGAAGTCTGAAGGTTGTAAGCAAAGCACGAAGCACTTGCAATTAAAATTGCAGCATGCTAGGGAATGTATTCAGAAGGGACTCGTAACGGTGTCCTATATGCCAGGTAATGAAATTCCTGCTGATGTATTGTCCAAGATTGTATCAAGGGATCAACACTGTACCTATGTGCAGAAGTTGGGTTTGTACTGATATTGTACGAACACGCTGCCCAGTGATGTTCACAGAAAGGGGGAGGATGTTGGTTTCTGCTTTCCTTCACTGTGCAGTGAAAGGGCTTGTCACGAGACAGGTGTTTACATTCCACAGTCTGTACTGTTGGAGTTTCTCACGGGAAAGGGAGACTGGATGTGACGTACACTGGTTTCCTGTTTTTCACTGTGTGATTCTCTCCAAGCTGTCGAGGAGAGAGGATGCATCTCTGCTCCGGCAGAGGCAAGATGTCTTTCTGTAATATATCTGCTTTGAACTGTAAATAAAGCAACATAGAGTATGTAGTACGTACTCCTCATCCTTCCGCTGGGCACTGAACTCTGCTTTACACCAACAGTCGCAACAAAATAAAAAGATTCCTTCCAGTACACCTTAGAGACCAACCAAGTTTGTTATTCGTATGAGCTTTCGTGTGCATGCCTACCAATAACAAACTTAGTTGGTCTCTAAGGTGCTACTGGAAGGATTTTTTTTATTTTGTTGCGACTCAGCAGTCACTTCTCCTCTTGGGAACACAAAAATGGAGAACAAGAAGAGCAGAACATGGAGGCCGTGTGCTCCTCTGTCCAAGAAGAAGCCACACCCTCTTTAAGTCACATGCAAAGGAAGTCTGTCCCAGCTCAGGAGGAACTAGCAAGTTTTCTCCTGAGTGATACAAAGCATTCCCCAGCATGTGCATTGTAGGAATGTTGTATTTGACTGCAATACATTTTCACATCCCACATATAGGAGACCCAGAGAAGGTTAGGTTCCAGATTTCATTTTTGTTTCTATCCTAACATTCGTAGCAGGGCATATGATTCCAAATCCTTCATTTTCATCCTGGGTAGTAGGATCAGGGCTAGCCCATGCATGAGGCAAGGTGAGGTGACCAGATCAGGGAGCAGGATCCACAGGAGCAGCAGATCCATATGTAGTTCTTCACTCACCACTTCTTCCCTGGTAGGAAGGAGATGCCATTTTATAGGTCAGCTCAGGTGCCAAAGTGTCTTGGACCAGCCCTGAGTAGAATCACATCTGAGCTGAACAAATTTATGATACGAAATATATAGCTAGCTAGCCACAGTCAGAAATAGAATGCTAAGCTTGGCTTGTTCCAACAAAATAATTATTCGATTCTTAGTTTGAATGTTCTCCAAATTTCTCAGGAGATTCCAGTAAAGCTGAAAATTGTTGATGCTTACAGGGAGGTTGTGAAGAACAGAAAATAATTGTGTGAAGGAAGAACTGTTCCAGTTGCCTTTCATTATTATGAACATCTCTTTTCCCAAGGTGCTCACAACGCATTCTGCTGTAATAATTTATCATCTTGCTTGTTCCTAACAAACTGTCGGCAGTGCTTAGATAATTAGGACTCAGAGTCCTGGCCCAGCTAAGCCATACTTAGGGAAAATATGTTCTATCAAAACACGTTCCCCGAGATGAAGCAGATTGGAGAGGAGACGATTTGCCCAGCTGATTTATTCTGTGTGCTGCATATTGAGGATTTCAAGCAACTATCCCAACTTAATAATTTATCGTATTACTTCTACTGGTTCTTTTATTCAACCCAAGTTACGAGATACAGGAATATATTCTGAAGATATCATTCAGTTGAAGCAATTTTTTACCACATGCAGTGGAATAGCAAATCAATCAATCCCATACCCCCTACAAAGGAAAGGTTAATATCATTTTGTCCTGCATCCTGGCTTTACTATTTATCCTACCTCTTTAATCGCTTTATTGGGACATTCCGTGAAATTAGCCTCTTCAAGTATGCCCAGTTACTTAGGTTTTTTTAAAAAATAAAATGAAGCCAGAATTAATCAGGCTAAAGGGGGGGGGGCTGTCTTAAAAACCCTAGTTCATGCAGGAAATGAACAGAATAACTTATTGTTACAATTTGTGAGAAAATGATATTTTCACAATGTCATTTTCTGACATTTAGAATCCATTTTATTTTTTTTAGAACAAGGTGGTCTAAATCTTTTGTTGATATACATGTGCTATATATCCTCTTAGCCACAGATCAAATGCTTTATGTGTAAATAATAGCCTGCCATTCAGAATGCGTTGATTCATACTTTAAAACTTAAATCACTTTATTGAACCCAATGGGATTAGTTAGATGTAATAAATTTTAGTCCTCTTAATTTCAATGGGGCCTAATTCCAACTAGCTTTCTGTGGATTTGGGTTAATGGATCGTATTTGAACTGCTAGGCTTTCTAAGAATGCATCATAGTGCTAAATAAATCTGAATGATTGTGTATACATGGAGAAAGGCTGCTTAGAACTGGGCTGTGAACTTTCTTCCCCCCATCAGCCATGATCATCAAAATTGAATCTAGTTCAGAGTGTGTAAATGTAAAGCCTGATTTACACTAGACTCTCCCCGTGTAGTCATGTGCTCACAAATTTAACTATCCATCCACAAATAAATAATTGTATTCTTGGCCTTGGATTCTGCTTATTCTTCTCAACATATATTGCAAAATCTCTCTCTTGTACTTTTGCCTTTTAAATGTTTTTTTAAAAAACAAGAGTAAGAGGGAAAGAGGTTTTCTTCAGCATACCCTGATATCAGAACTCTGAAAACCAGTAGAATCAAGCAGTAAGGCTTTTACTGGACTATAACAACCAGGGAAGTACATATTACTGGACTATAACAACCAGGGATACCCACATGACCTGAAGGTGCTGCTGTGCAATGCCAGGTCAATGATTCATAAGACCACTGCCATCCATGACTTGATCATGGATGGAGGACTTGACCTGGCATGTGTAACAGAGACTTGGTTGGATGAAGCAGATGGGCCTGTCCTTGCCGCTGCTTGTCCACCAGGTTTCTCTTACGCACAGCAACCCAGGTCATGTGGGCGGGGAGGGGGGGTTGCAGTGATTTTTAGGAAGTCATTAGTTTGCACAAGGCGTCCTATTGGGAAGACCCAGTTTTCCGAGTGCATGTTCTGGAAGTTGGGCAATAGGGGCAGTACAGGATTCCTTTTGGTGTACCGACCTCCCCGCTGCACCAAGGATTCCCTGCCCGAGCTGCTTCAGGTCATGGCGGATGTTCTCCTGGAGACACCTAGCTTGGTTGTCCTAGGGGATTTTAACATCCATGCCGACACGACCTTACAAGGGGCCGCTCGGGACTTCGTGGAAAGCATGGCCTCCATGGGGCTGTCCCTGAATAAGTCTGGCCCAACCCATAGCCACGGACATGCCTTGGACCTGGTGTTTACCTCTATGGATGTTGGTGATCTGACACTAAGTAAAAGCGAAACGAAAGAAGTGCCATGGTCAGATCACTTCCTGGTGCAACTGGACTTCTCTGCGACCCATCCCCTCTGCAGGGAGGTGGGACCAATTCGGGTGGTCCGCCCCCGCCACTTAATGGATCCAAATGGTTTCCAGAATGTGGTAGGGGATGCTTTATCCCATGTTGATGGCCTTTCAGCTGATTCCCTGGTGGCCCGCTGGAATGTGGACTTAACCAGGGCTATTGACTGTTTGGCTCCAAAGCGCCCTCTCCGATTGCATGGAGCCCGGACAGCCCCATGGTTTTCCACGGATCTGAGGGCAATGAAACAATCGTTGAGACAGCTAGAGCGCCGGTGGCGGATAACTCATTCCGAATCTGACCGGACACAGGTTAGAGCTCAACGTCGAGCCTACCAAGTGGCGATAGCGACGGCGAAGAAGAATTTCTTCACCGCCTCTATTGCATCTGCAGAAAACAGCAGCAGGAGACTTTTTCAGGTGGTTCACAATTTAGCGGAACCACCTGCGACATTGGGGCCCAGTACAGGCCACATGTTCTCCTGCAATGATTTTGCAAAGTTTTTTGCAGATAAAATCGCTCAGATTCGGGAAGAAGTAGACTCCACCGTGGGAGCAGGGCCGGGGCGGGAGAGTGCTAGAGTTCTGTCTAGTCAAGTTGAGTGGGATCAATTCCAATCTGTTACCTCCGAGGATGTGGACAGGCTGCTTGGACGAGTGAAACCAACCACCTGTCTCCTGGATCCTTGCCCATCCTGGCTTATAAAAGCTAGCCGGGAAGGACTGGGCGATGGGCTTCGTGGGGTGGTGAATGCTTCCCTCCGTGAGGGAGCCTTCCCAGACCCGCTGAAAGAGGCGGTTATTAAACCGCTTCTTAAAAAAAGATCTTTAGATGCGGCCACGATGGCCAACTATCGCCCAGTCTCAAATCTTCCATTCTTGGGCAAGGTGATTGAGCGAGCGGTTGCCGAACAACTCCAGGCACGCCTGGAAGAAGCGGATCATTTGGATCCCTTCCAGTCGGGATTCAGGCCTCATCATGGGACTGAAACTGCCTTGGTCGCACTGGTTGATGATCTCCGGCGGGCTAGGGACAAAGGTGAGAGCTGTTTCCTAGTTCTGCTGGATCTCTCAGCGGCGTTTGATACCATCGACCATAACATCCTTCTGGACCGTCTTGAGGGGCTGGGAGCTGGAGGCACTGTCATACAGTGGTTCCGCTCCTTCCTCCTGGGCCGTGTTCAGAAAGTGGTGGTGGGGGATGAGTGTTCAGACCCCTGGGCTCTCACTTGTGGGGTGCCTCAGAGTTCTGTCCTCTCCCCCATGCTTTTCAACATTTACATGCAGCCGCTGGGAGAGATCATCAGGAGGTTTGGGCTGGGTGTTCATCAGTATGCGGATGATACCCAGCTCTACCTCTCTTTTAAATCAGAACCAGTGAGGGCGGTGAAGGTCCTGTGTGAGTGTCTGGAGGCGGTTGGAGGATGGATGGCGGCTAACAGATTGAGGTTGAATCCTGACAAGACAGAAGTACTGTTTTGGGGGACAGGAGGCGGGCAGGTGTGGAGGATTCCCTGGTCCTGAATGGGGTAACTGTGCCCCTGAAGGACCAGGTGCGCAGCCTGGGAGTCATTTTGGACTCACAGCTGTCCATGGAGGCACAGGTCAAATCTGTGTCCAGGGCAGCTGTTTACCAGCTCCATCTGGTACGTAGGCTGAGACCCTATCTGCCTGCGGACTGTCTCGCCAGAGTGGTGCATGCTCTGGTTATCTCCCGCTTGGACTACTGCAATGCACTCTACGTGGGGCTACCTTTGAAGGTGACTTGGAAACTACAACTAATCCAGAATGCGGCAGCTAGACTGGTGACTGGGGGCGGCCGCCGAGACCATATAACACCGGTCTTGAAAGACCTACATTGGCTCCCAGTACGTTTCCGAGCACAATTCAAAGTGTTGGTGCTGACCTTTAAAGCCCTAAACGGCCTCGGTCCAGTATACCTGAAGGAGCGTCTCCACCCCCATCATTCTGCCCGGACGCTGAGGTCCAGCGCCGAGGGCCTTCTGGCGGTTCCCTTATTGCGAGAAGCAAAGCTACAGGGAACCAGGCAGAGGGACTTCTCGGTAGTGGCGCCCGCCCTGTGGAACGCCCTTCCAGCAGATGTCAAAGCGATAAACAACTACCTGACATTCAGAAGACATCTTAAGGCAGCCCTGTTCAGGGAAGTTTTTAACGTGTGATATTTTACTGTATTTTTGGTTTTTATGGAAGCCGCCCAGAGTGGCTGGGGAGGCCCAGCCAGATGGGCGGGGTATAAATAATAATAATAATAATAATAATAATAATAATAATAATAATAATAATAATAATAAATTATTATTATTATTATTATTATTATTATTATTATTATTATTATTATTATTATATTTAAATGTTCTTTTTGTGGGCAAGGGTGCGGAGTCTTCCTGCATATAGAAAAATGACATGTCAGGAAAGACATAGGAATGTAAAAAGTTATTCAGAATTTGACCTCTGGTCCATCTAGCTCAATATTGGTGGAATCTACACACATATTAAAAAACGCTGTGAAAATGCTTTTTTAAAAAAAATACATTGGATTTTGCATAGCTCAGTCCCGCCATCTAGTGTCCCATTTGTATATTGCACTTTACAACACATTTAAAACATTTTATTTACAGCTGTGTAGCTGGGTACATTGTCTCCATAGACTGACAGCGACTATCCACAGTCTATTCACAGCGACTATCCACTACACCATACTATTCACAGCGACTAGCCACTACACCGTACTATTCACAGCGACTATCCACTACACCATACATGCAGAGATCCAATTTCGATACATTTTTTTTTATCAACTGGCCCAGGGAATTCTTACCATGTTTATCTCATTTATTTTGGCCTAAACGACAAATACTGATAATACCAAAGATGGGAGATCCTGAAATTGTTCCTAACTAACCAGACCTTCTTCACTGGGCTACATTTTCTGTCACAAAGGGGCAGAATGCTCCACTTAAAAAGGTAGTGAAACATTGAAAGCTGATATAAATGTTTCTGTAAAGATCTTGGGACCATTTCTCTCAAGATAGATGTCTTTATTTTTACACTGCAGCAGCAAACCTAAATCAATGTGCCTTGGTGACTTACACGTAAGTTCCCAAACAAAAACAGACCTACCACAGAGGAGGCCTTTTGTTTCAAGGCTCTTTCTTCAGCAGGGGCCCATTTCACTTCAGGCAGATGAGAGCGCTTTGTGCTTCATCAGCCATGCCTGTTCCCAAAGTTGCTCACATACAGGGAGGTGGTCATTAATATTAACAGAGGCATTAGGGAAGACAGTAGAAGTTGGAGCCCTATTCAGGGAAGAATGACAAGAGAGTGGTGCCAGTAACATGAGTAGCATGGAGTATTTAATGTTTGCATTCAAGCTCTAACATATGGAACTCAGTATGTAAGGGATGTGCAGGTGTGGAGAGTGTCCCAATTGAAAGCTGCTTGAAAGTTTGCTTTTCTTCCAGACCATTAGGGTGATCTCTGGTGACTTATCTGGAAAACCTAACAAAAGCTGCCCATATAGCCTCAGCTATATAGGTGCCAGTTTCAATGAGTCTGAATTTTAGGTCTTCTGCAGCAGCCGCAGCTGGTCTGTAGTTAAGAGGAGCTGGGTTTTGGAACCAAAGTGTGGCTTTATGAATGCTCTACTTTGTCTGGAAACTGCGGGAAGGAAACACATTTCTTCTTGCAAAGATTCTTGGATTGAACTTTGAAACGTTTAAACACAGAGCCCTGTACTTGCAGCCCCACTTCATATTGATCCCTGCGTGAGTGGATTTACCATCTTACTGTGGCAAAGTGCTGCACGTAATTAATTTGATTCACTTTGCACAAAACACTTTGGAACACCAGAAAAGCAGAAAATGTTTAACTAACTGACCAGACACTTTGCTGTGAGCTTGGTGAAATGGAAAAAAAGCAGTCTGTCCTTCCCACTATCAATTTTCCTGACAGGCCATCTTCTCTTTGTGTTATCTCTCTCAACCTTTTATGAGGAAGGCCTCAGAAGATGAAGGGGGAAAAGAAGTGAGTAGCAGATGTGCTCAAGTTAAAGAGCCACTGTCATTGCAAGCTTGCCTAGGAGTAAAATTACTGCACTGTGGGGGGGAAGTCATTGTGAAGTGCTTGGAGGCTTATCTTGTTATACATTGGGACTCAAGTAGATATGATTTCATCCAAGTTTTCTTGCACGGTAACTTATGTCCACTCTAGTGAAGAGAAAATTTTAACTGGCTTGAGACACTGTAACTTAAAACACTTTAAAGATTATAGCAACAAGGACACCCTTGTAAACTTACAGTAAGAACTACTAGAGTGTTTTGACAGGCCTCTGATCAAGTTATTGTTTATTGCCTTTCAAATCATTTGCACAGATATAAGATGGGGGACACCTGGCTTAGCAACAGTACATGTGAAAAGGATCTAAGGGTCCTAGTAATGCACAAACGTAACACAAGTCAACAATGAGGTAAAGCGGCAAAAAACTAAACTAAACTAAAGTGATTCTAGCCAACTGGAACATGTGCAGAAGAGGGTGAGCAAGATTATAAAGGGATCTGGAAACCAAGTCTTATGAGGAATGGTTGAGGGAGTTGGGTATGTTTAGCCTGGAGAAGCAAAGACTGAGAGGTGATATGATAACCATCTTCAAACATCTATAGGGCTGTTACATAGAAGATGGAGAAAGCCTTTTCTGCTGCTCCAGAGGGAAGGACCCAAACCAATGTCTTCAAGCTACAAAAAAGGAGATTCTAACTAGACATCAGGAAGGACTTTGTGCTGGTAAGAGCTGTTTGATAGTGGAACGGACTCCCTCAGAAGGTGGTGGACTCTTCTTCCTTTGAGGTTTTAAGCAGAGGTTGGATGGCAATCTGTCATTTATGAGCTAGTTGAGATTCCTGCATAGCAGAGGGGTGGACTAGATAACCCTCAGGGTCCCTTCCAACTCCACAATTCTAAGATTCTATGAACTTTAAGCAGTATGTTCCTGACTTGTTACATGTTTATGAATAAATTATCATCACCATCATGGTTAGCCAGGCTTTTGGTAACCTCATCACTTGGAGTTCTATGCCTCTGGAAGTAATTATTATGTACAACAAGATAACTCTGCCAGCACAATTAATTTCCCAAACATGTGCACTGCATTAATAACCATGGCCCAAGAGGTGAGTTTTAAATATGATATATTTAAATTAGACAGAAATGCAAAATCCATGTCACACAGGTGACAAAAAAATCTGATCGAGGTTAAACTTCCTAGTATTCAGGCTGAGATGAAAAAATAGACTTTTCTGAGGTAGTAAAATTTATCAAAATAGAAAAATGTGAAAATATTGTGAAAATATTGGAAAACAGGGAACAAGCAAAGTCTCTGTTTATGGAAAGCAAGTCTGGATTAGATGGATCTTTTGGGCAGCACCCACTTCAACAGGTGTTGTGAAAGCATAAGAGACCCTCCAGGTTGATCCTATTACAGGATCTCACTTTCAGAAGGCTTGTGCTTTAGCTATCTGGTGCTTAACAGGAGACCTGAACAATTTACAGTCAGCTCTGTGACTGTGTGATCAAATCACACAATTTTTTTGTGTGATCAAATCACACAATTTTTTTTCTGCTTCTGTTTTCCCATTGGTAAGAGAAACTTTTAAAAAAGCACTCAACAGCCTTTTCATAAAGCACTATTAAGGTTGATGACTGATTGATTGATTGATTGATTGATTATTTTAATTTCCATAACACTTATCTAAGCAGTGTTCAAAAAACTGAAGCAACTCCTCCAGTGCGGTGTAATGGTTAAGAGCGGTGGACTCGTAATCTGGTGAACTCTGTTCGCTTCCCTGCTCCTCCACATGCAGCTGCTGGGTGACCTTGGGCCAGTCACACTTCTTTGAAGTCTCTCAGCCTCACTCACCTCACAGAGTGTTTGTTGTGGGGGAGGAAGGGAAAGGAGATTATTAGCCACTTTGAGACTCCTTAAGGGGAGTGAAAGGCGGGATATCAAGTCCAAACTCCTCCTCCTCCTCTTCTTCTTCTCTTCTTTTAGCTCCATCCAATCTTTCAGCCTCATAATAGAGTTTAAGACTGGGAAGAGCAAATCCACCTCTATCCCTTTCATCATTTAAGATTTTAAATTTAATACATGGCTTCTTTCCCTGCCATATAAATTTCATCACGTCTTTTTTCCATTGTAACTGAAAGTTACAACAAGGTACCTCCACATAGGCGCCCTTGCTGGCCCATTTTCCTGGCAAGGCCACTCACAGCACTCATGTTTATTTAATTTCTTTATGACATTAATATGCTGCCCCATAACATGAATCCTAACCCAACTTACCTGGAAGTGCACCCCACTGTATTCCTTTTGAGTAACCATTATTATTATTTATTATTATTATTACTATTATTATTAGATTTATAAACTGCTTTACAAACAAAAGCTACCAAAACAGGGAACAATAAGATAAAATACAAAAGATTACAAAA
The DNA here is from genome assembly GCF_964188315.1 of Podarcis muralis. NCBI lineage: Eukaryota > Metazoa > Chordata > Lepidosauria > Squamata > Lacertidae > Podarcis > Podarcis muralis. Next base: position 65,342,325 of record NC_135655.1, on the reverse strand, counting down.
CCAATAAACAAAAAGCAATGGAACCTTTTCTCCAACTGAATGGTTGATATTAATATTATGGGTCACACTGATGCTGCTTTGCATGTTCTTATTGCCAGCATGTGCCAACTGGTTTCATTTTATAAAAAAATAAAAATAAAATCAGATTTTCTCATTTTACAGAACATATCAAATAATCTTTTTATACATTTAAATATACTGTCAACCTCCCTCCTCCCCTTTCTGCGGTTACATAAGTTGTATCTTTCTTTTTCTGAATTTCCAACATTAAAACCTAAATGTAATTAATCTATTTCGCTCACATTTTTAATATCACCCTCTGCACGTGTTTTTATCAATCCTGTTGATTTCAACTCTGCCATAATACAATTGTGATAATGTTGTGGGAAAGTTGTGCTCAGTCCAGATTGGGCGATTTCCCACACATAATGCAAAACGGTCTTCTTGTACTGGCTTAAATTGTTAAATTGATTAAAATTCTTCCATCAACATATTGAAATGGGACACACAAAATGCTTGTCATGCAGTTGGCAGCTGCCACATGTAGTGATTTAAAGTAGTCTCCGTGTGGTGGCAACAATGTGTAAACAAGGCGTCAGATTGCTTGTTAACTTTTTTTTGCTCCCAAAGAAAACCACAATGGAAAGCAGAGGGGATTGAGCCTGATTCAGTCCTATATTACACAGGATGTAGGCACTCAAAATCATGATACAGAATTTCAAGTAAGCTGACCCATTATTGGGAAGGTGTTGTGCGGAAGGAAACAAATCTGAGACGTGGGTTGCAAGCTTAAGAGCTGCAGTTATATCTAAAATGTATTGAGGTGAGATATACAAGTTTTCCCACCCAATTGTCGCCAAAATAAAACTGTGCTCCAGGATGACAGCTCCTCAGAAGGAGATGGGCATCAACAACAGTGATGGAATATGTCTTATTTAATGATCTAACTCCAAATACAGCACAGGGATCCTGAATAGGCTGTCATGGGAAGAATTGGACACACAACAGTTTAGGTAGGCTGGAAGAATTGCTCTAATTGGTAATTCTGGAAGCAAAGTTGCTACATTTGAAAGCACTCCAGATAAGACTGGTGTGTTTCCCCTACCCATCAAATTGATTATTTCACATGTCTTTCTTAGAATGGCATACCTGTCTAGTCTCACGTTGGCCTCATTACCATAGTATACAAACACTTCAGAAACGCTGATGAATTTATCTCCTTGCAGCCCTGTCAGGAAAATGAGATACTTTTGTCTGTATTTCATTAATGAGAAGCCAAAAACCAAAATATTTAAGAATGTGTCCTTGAACCTGATAATGTCCCCAGCTTGACTGGATGGAGGATAAAGAGGGCCGTGTGTGTAGAAATTGGCCTAGTTCATTAAGCTAAAATTTTAGATTTCCAACTCTGGGTCTACCCACCACAGTCATGTATCCCCCTGGAAGTTTTTCCCAAAAGGGGATGTGGCCCTGGGGCTGAACAATGCCCCCCGGTCACACAACAAGGGCTGAGAAAAATGCTCTTAGGAGAGGCAGGTATATTTTTTTGTCAGGGCATTCCTGCCCAATTTCTGTCCCTGTCAATCATGTTTGACCAGCAGGAGCCTGTTTAGAGGAAACCATGATTCCCAAAAGTTGCGGAGCTTTTTTCAATTGACTTGCCTAAGAGCCACCTTTTGGAAATCCCCCCCCCCCCCCGTCAATTCTGCCTTTGAAATCCCAGTAATGTCCGGGATGTGTGGCAGGACTGTGGGGATTACAAATTTCTGTGGTGCTATTGCTCCACGAAATTGTGGCTGTTTGATCTGCCAGTAGAGGTCTCTGCACTTACATTTCTCTCAGCGGTTCTTATTTTATCTGTAAGTAATCATGATGAACTTTTTACTTGTGTGTACTTCCTCACATATCCATGTTGCGCCTTATGGTGGGGCTGCAAAAAGATGGCAAACGTTGGATACTGGCATTTGTAAGCTACAAACTGGGTGCATTGCAAAGCACCCAGACAACTAGTTCACTTTAGATTCACATTGTGTGCATTGTCTCTTGAATTAAGTAAGATGGAGCAGTAAATAAATATTCAGCATATTAATTTTAGCAAGCTCTTTCCAAACAGTTCAGAAGTAGGCAGAATTATATGGAAAAATATGGAAAAAATGTCCCGTGTTACTACTGTTACACAGATTTTGTGTGACTTCCCACTCTCCTGAAAAGCAAGCCAGTAAAACAAAAATAGGTATAACTTGTAGAGCCTGCATAGCAAGAAATCAGATATTAAAAACTGCAAAGATTTAACTAGCATATTTACTAACGTTGAAGGCTTAAATCTGTCTCAATGGGGAAATCAACATTGGTGCATTGAAAATAAATAAATGAATAAAACTTTGAATACTATTATTGAACCTTAAATACCTTGGAAGATTTATCTTAAAAGAAAATGATAATTACTTGATAGTAGAACACATACATTTCCCTTAACACACACTGTTTTGTCAGCATTGTAGTATGCGCACCACTTTTGTCTAGAAAATTTGGCAAATTAAATTCAAGGCAGAATAGCTCTGAGGTGAATTAAAATATAACACAAATATTGACAGCTGTCCCCTGGTATGTATTTTTCACACCAAGTAAGCAGGATCATTAAATGCTTCAGTTTGCTGCAATTTTCAACCATTTAAGTTGATGAGGAAAATATCAGAAAAGAAAATTCTTACAGGTTCTAGCTAAGTAAGTTTGTAAAAGCTATTCCAAATTGCTAAAATATTACATGTGAGCAGACTATAGACCTCTGGTTTCCAAAATTTAACACCAAAATTCTCTTCCTCCTTTGGTTTGTTGGAAGATATGGGCTTTTAAAAAACATGCCCAGTGAACAGTGAAGGATGTTCCATGAGGGCAAATGAGTCCATTAGTCTTGATGTTGCCCCTTGTAGAACATAGCAGGAAGGAGGATGGGGACAAAACTAGATTCAGTTGGCATTGCCTTTCATTGTCTCTGGCTCCAACTTCCTGTTGCCATCCATGTTTTATGGCCTACAAGTCCCAGCAGGCATGAACCACCATTGTCAGTGAGGACTAACAAAATTAAAGTGTGCTTTTAATTCAGAAATAAAGCTGCAGAAACAAAGGACACCCTTGAAAGCAACCTTGGTAGAGTGGGAAAGATATTTACATGTGAATTTCCACATGAATTTTTGAGTCTATTTTTATGTGCTTGCTTTATTCTGCCGTGACATTTAGGCATATATTTGCATGGTAGGTTACACTGCTCAGCTCTAGGCTGTCATCCTGTCATTATCTGATGCTTTATACTGATGCCATTTTTCTATGCTTTGGTAGAAAACAAACTTTGCTGTGTGTTTTAAGTTGATGGAGCTACGCACTGCAAGAGTAAAGTAGAGAGGAGCGAGCAACAATATCCCAAAGTTTTATCAGTAAGAGATGCCATCTGGAGTCCCTAACAAGCTCCCCTTCTCAAGGAGGTAAATTAAAGACCATCCTGTGATAGGCCTCATTAGCTCTGAAGTTTAGCTCATTAGCGTTGACAGTAAAACTCATTGCTCTTAGAACTCAGAAGCACATCTGGGAGGAGGGTAGAAGACACACACACACCCAATACATGAGAAAATGCAATGAGAAAGATATGGGTGCATAAGTCATTTGTAACTTCGTTACACTGCATTCTTAACTTTCACCCACCACCCCTTGTCATCTCCATCATCAAGGCATGGAAACATGTAAGTACTGTTTGTTCACGTATTGCTGATTTTTCAGAATAAAGGCCACAAGGTGGCAACTGTTGCAGCAACATCTGCTATATGGGTAAGTAACTGGTGCTGAACTGGGTAGCACGAATGAGTAGAAAAGGAAGAAAAAATCTGATTGTACAGGGCAGTTTTGTATTGGAGAATGAAAACGACATTAGACTTGGAATGCTTTATACTCCTGTACTGAAACCGACTCTCATACTTTACAGACTTTCATACTTTTGTTTGGGTCTCTCATTCTGTCAGGTAGATGCCCTTTGCACAATAAATGTTCTCCTTCATAACCCTTTGCAAAGAATGCAGGTAATAGCAATGGCTAAACAGTACCCTTGCACAACAAAACTGTTTTTTAAAACAAGGACGTTTGCCGCAAAAAAAAAAAGTGATGGGAAACTACAGTCAAAAGTTCAGGATAGCAACCACCTGATGGCAACACTGCGCAACTTGTGTGCAAATGTTGTAGTAACAAATTGGGTTGATTGCTCATTGTGCACTTTGGCCCCATCTGAAATACAGTGGTACCTCGAGTTACAAACGCCTCAGGTTACAAACGCTTCAGGTTACAAACTCCACTAACCTGGAAGAGTTACCACGAGTTGAGAACTTTGCCCCAGGATGAGAACGGAAACCGTGTGCCGGTGGCGCAGCGGCAGCAAGAGGCCCCATTAGCTAAAGCACTCCTCTAGTTAAGAACAGTTTCAGGTTAAGAACGGACCTCCGGAACAAATTAAGTTCGGAACTAGAGGTACCATGTATACATTTAAAGTGGCGTCATAACACTTTACAGAGTCCTGGTTCACCTAAAGAATCCTGGGAGCTATAGTTTGTCAAGGGTGCCAAGAGTTGTTAGGAGACCCCTATTCCCTTCACAGAGCTACAATTCCCAGAGTTCCCTGGGAAGAGGGATTGATTGTTAAAACACTTGAATGATCAGAACTATTTAGGACATACCTGTTCAAATTGTGGCTCTCCCATCATTTCTGGTAGCCTACCAGGAACTTGATAAGTCTCCCGCTGATGCTGCTGGCTTGAGGTTGCAAAGATGTGGTAGGGGTACTACCAGGCCACAATAAATAAATATGGTCAAGCACTTGGGAGAAACACTGTTGAGTTACATGTCATACAAGCCTGATTTAGGAGGACTTGGTTAACTTACTTAGAACTTTTATCCCCCTATCTTCTTCCACACTCTGTCATATTAAACATTTACACTGTAATTGTAAGAAACTGCCTCTTGTTACAGAATCTGCAGCATTAGATAGTAGTTTGGAGAAATTAATATATGTGCTTTATAACACTAGGCATTTCCCCCACAATTAAAGTATAAAAGTTTCATAGGGTAGGAACCTGGAAAAGATTATCTAAATGTAAGTTAAAAAATAGTCCTGAAAAGATCAGAGGGTTCATCAGCATATTTAGGACTCTGTGGGGGCTTTCAAATCACAGCTTAACTTTTATGGGAAGAGCTGTGTTGCTGTGAAGTAGAGAGAAGCCTGTAAAATAAAATGACTGTGACATTTTTCTTCATGAGCAGTTGTAGGAATTGACCTAGTTCGTTCTTTGAGAATATTTAGGGTTGTATTCAATACTAGTTCTATGCAGAATAGACGCAGTGAAAGTAACTCTGCTGCTTTCAGTGGGTTTCATCTGTGTTGAGCTTAGTTGGAAACAAACTTATTCAGGTACTTCATTACATGTTCTGGGGCAGGTCTAACCAGTGCCCCCCCCAAAATAAATAATAGATAATATATGTATTATCTATTATTTACTGGCTAGTTTTGTATCCCACTTTTCCATTAAATGTCCCTCAAGGCACCAAGAAGGAAAATCCAAAATAAAAATAAAAAACAGATAGATAAAACAGCAAAAAAGCCAATTTTAAAAGCCACATTGCAGGTGTATGGTGGCCATGGAAGGAGTCTCTTGCATCCCACTCATAAACTTCCTAGGTTAGCCATTTCCTTCCTGTTATGGAGGTGTTAAGGTGTTAAGGTGCTGAGGTGGAAAGGCTGAGACAGGGACTGCTGATACTGTTCCCCAGCATCTGCCGCCAGAGGTGGTTATCTCACCCTCTTAACAGTAGGACTCACCCAATTGGGCTGAGACACAGGGATTGTTCAATGCCACCTGGGGATTTCATGGCTGAGCGGGGACTTGAACTCAAATCTCCCCAGTCCTAGTCCAGCACTTTCAAACCCTCCAAGTGTCCCTATTTTCCAGGGACGTCCCTGATTTAGAGAAGCTGTCCCGGTTTCTGATTTGATCCCGGAATATCCCACTTTTCCTTAGGATGTCCCTATTTTCATTGTAGAAATGTTGGAGGGTATGGAGTTATCCAACCCCTAAACCATCTGAAGGCAATCCTGCATAGAGAAGTTTTTTTAAAATGTTTAATGTTTTAATATATGTTGGAAGCTGCCCAGAGTGGCTGGGCAACCGAGTAAGATGTGTAGAGTATAAAATTATCATTACGGAATGGGACTTCCCTATTTTCATCAGAGAAATGTTGGAGGGTATGCACTCCACCCACTGCATCCATCGTTCAGATAGGGATGAGAGGCCTAAAACTGGCATAGGGCTGGTGGAGGGAAGAATCAGAGAATGGCAGAAACTTCTATCTCAACCTTCTAGTCCCTGTTGACAGTGGAAAGTCTCTCAGTCTGAAGTCTTAGAACCATGCATATAGCTTTCCATTTTGCTCCTTCCTTTCAAATTCCCTGATGGCTATGCCCAAGTGGCTATGGGGTACAAGGAGCAAAACAAATACATGCTCGGGGGATTGTCGAGTGGGTAGGTAGCTGCACACTACACAAGCACATTTATCAAAACAGAGTCAGTATGTTGGGCACGGGTATTTTTGCAATGTACAATGATCCTCCAGATCCAGGGTCCACATCGGTTGACTGTTCTGCCCAACAGGGAAGGCAATAAATTCATTCCAAAATGGGAGGATGAAGAGCAAATGGGCAGCTCAATAGCATTGTTCATTTGTTTCCCATTCAGCAATTTCAGATCTACTCCCCTTCTGGTAAAGCCACTGCTGTGTTTTTCAGGCCATACACACGGCACACAAAAGGCTGCAATTTTTATGGCAAGCCTTTAAAAAGCTCGTTAGTTTCTGTACATTTGGAGAGAGTCACTTTTCTAGTGGCTTGCTGGGCTGTTAGTGACACAGGACCCAGCCCATGCCTCGCAGAGGCGTTTTGTCGCAGAAAGTCTTGTCGATTGAATAAAATAATACTTATTCATTTCAATAAGATGGGAGTTTTATTAGGTTTTTCCATTATGAGTGATAATATTAAATACTTTATTGCCAGAATTACAATTGCATGCTGCAGCAGGACTTGCCGAAATGCTACTTACATTATTAATTAGGGTCGTTAATTTTGTTATTAAATGAGGGCAGCAAAAGAGGGCTTCTCAGCCAAGTGACAATCTGGGGACGCTCGAGCATCGCTACAGTGCTTTGCTTCAAAGGAGCGGAATTCAGAAAGGCTCCTCTATCTGAAAGCCATACAGTGGGACATCTTTGGAAATCCTGAGCCCTGTTCCTCTTTGTAGGTTTCCAGAGGGTGACCATCTGCAGTGGATGGTAGGGAACCTGCTCTGCTTGCATAAGATAAACAATGCACTGTGGCGTTGGTACGGAGCCCCCGGTCGTCTCACGGAATATTGACCTGTACACCACTAATCCATTGCCACCAACCAGGTTCTCCCTGGTAAAATCACTTTAGTCTCAGTCAGCTTTTCAATTAATAAAGAAGAGTGTATTTTATTTCAGACACAAACAAAACTTTTACAGCATTCCAAACGTTGTGGCTCTTTACTTTCTTAGTCTTATTTTCCTCTCTCTATCTCTTCTACCTCCCCACACTCAAGAACCCACGGCCCTAACTGTCTCTCTATTACCAACTGCCTTTCCCAACCAGCCAACCCACGAAATCCAACCAACTGCCCACCCACAACTCCCAACGAACTCCTCCCAGAACTAGTTTTATAGACCCACTGACTCCACCCCCCCCCCCGGGTCCTGTCTGTGCAACCTATTTAACTATTTCCCCTCCAGCGCTCTCTCATATATGTTAACATCACATGCACACATTTGGAAAATCAGGCAACTGCTTAAGGAACAGAAAACAGAGAACAGGAATAAATGGAAAGTTCTCACAGAGAAAGGGATGGAGGAAGTGGGCTTTCCCCAAGGATCTGTTATTGGGACTGGGACTGGCAGTGAGGTGACGAGGTTTGCAGTAAAGCTGGCTTAAAAATAAAAACACCTTTGACTAATTATGTATTATTATTTTTTGCAGGTTTGGTTCTGTGTTCCCTTTGTTCTCTTAGAATTTGTTAAATGAATTGAATATAATTTACTTATTAATCTGAATGTAGATTTGGGGAGGGAGTATGTTCATTGTATTCTGATTTTTTAAGTGTTTGTTAGCTGCTTTAAGTCTCTCTGGAGAAATAGGCAGGGTGGAAATATTTTAAAAATAAAAGTAATAAATAATGCTGTTCTTCCTCTCATAGCAGTTTACGGAAAACTGCTTATGGGTTCATCAGAAATCCCATGAAGTTCCTTTGAGAGATAGTGGACATTTTCAGACAAGATCTGCCTATAATCCAGAGCTGTGTGTTGCCCATTCCACACTCACACACTCCCCCAAAACCTAACTTGCATATGCACTGCCAGTGATGAGAGGCAAATGTGCTTTAACACTGAGTCAAAAGAAAACTCTCCAGGAAGAATTCCAGTCAGAGAGAGGGAAATAGTCAGATGACAGACACATGCAAGCTTGTTTATCTAGAGTGACCCCTATGGTTCACCACCTGAGGTGGTGTTCTTAAAATACCAAAATCCAAACAGTGCCATAATCACAAGGTTGGAGCAAAGCAGCCTGAAATGATTGGAAAATTGTTCTTTAACATCTTATGCACCTGAAATTGTATATTGTAGGCAAAAGGTGTTATTTTTCTAACCAGAATTGCCATGTACAAGTAAACAAGTTTTCTTCATAGACCTGAAGCCTGCCTTACCCTAAAGTTAATTGGTAGGCCTTCTCTTGCTACCAATGTTGTCCTGTTGTTTTTGTTTTTTAAAAAAGCAAAAGCAAAAACCAGTTCTCTATTCAGCACACCTTCTTCATAGCCTTGTGCAAGGTACACAAATATCTTTTTAAAATGTTCTGCTGACCCAGGTAAGATCTTGCCCCCTCCACAAACACACTCTCTCTCTCTCTCTCTCTCTCTCTCTCTCTCTCTGTAGCACTGAAAGGAAATGTGTTGGGCTGGATATCTTCAGGAGCTGCCATCTTCTTTCCCCAAAATGTTTCTTGCCTCCAACAAAGCATTGATAATACTAGGGCCAGGGCCCAAAGAAATTGGGAGACTGCAGTTGGTGGCCACTGCAGTCCTCGTGGCCACTGCTTCTCTTCATAGTACTGGTTTTAAAATTAAAAATAAAGATTTTTTAAAAATCCTGGTATGAGCCCAAGTGGGCAATGTGGGGTGTATGGGTAACAGCACTGATTGACAATGCTGGGTGATGGCACTGGTCTGGCTGGGAGCTACTACTTGCAGAGGGTTGCCCTTACCAGTATCACATCTTTTATTTAATGAATTGTAAAGTCTACTCATCAACTCTATTATGGGGCAATGGACCAAGCAAAGAATAAGACACCATATTATTTTTTAAAATTGACAAAGATAATAAAATGCAGCATTGGAATATAAAAACCTGCCCTTTTTAGTGGTTTCATTTGTAGAATACTACACAACTCAAAACTACCAGAGTTCAACTGTTGTTTTTAAAAGACAAGTTGCTTAAAAGACCTGAATGAACAGAAAGGTCACCTGGAACTGAAAAGACCCATAAAAAAGGAGCCAGGTGGCCCTCTCTGGAGATGCTATTCCATAGCTGGGGTGCCACCACAAAGAAGGTCTTCTCCCATAGTGACTATCGGTATCATTTCACTTTGGGGGAAGTCCATGGAGTAGAATTTCTAAAGAACTAAGGGTTTCAGTACCTAACCTGGATGCAGGAAAGGATTGGGACCCAGTCTGGAAGAATGGCAGACGAAGGTGATTGACTATATGGGACTGGCAGAGATGACCGGCAGAATCCGTGACCAGGGGAAAGAGACAGTGGAAGAAGACTGGAAGAAATTTAAAATATATCTTAAAAATTGCTGTAAAATTGAGGAGTGTTAAGATGTTAAGGAACTAAGAAATAGAGAATTGCAGCTGTAATCAATAAGTTAAAGAAAAAAGAATCTAATGAAAGTGATTTAAATAATTAATTAATTGGAGGAGTTGCTGAAGAAATGTAAAACAAGGATGCAGAAAAGGGGAGGTATGGGGAAGTCCGGGAAGTAAGGTGTATGAAAATAAGATTATGAAATTATACATGTTTATATGTTTGTATGTTTTTGTTTTGTGTATGGTTTGTTTTTATTATGTGTTTGGAAAATCAATAAAAATTTATTTTTTTTAAAAAAAGGATTGGGACCCAGTGGAGCTGATAAAGCACAGCTGTGATATGACTGAAACACCCAATTCCAAACTGTAATCTTATAGCTCTATTTTGAATCCACTGAAACTTTCAGACTTTTTTAAAAAAAAAAAAAATAGAGGAAGAAGAAGAAGCACAACATACAATGAATTCCAGTTGTCTAAACTGAAAGAGAACAAAGCATGGGTAACTATTGCCAAGGTATCTCCACACAGGTATGTTCATGATTGGTATATCACGTGGAGCTGATAAAGGGCACGTTTGAGTCACAGTAGTTACTTGAGCCTCCAATGATGATGCTGGATTAATAAGTGCCTCCAGACCATGGACCTGATCCTTTTGAGAGGGTGTAATCACTCCCAAAATGGACAGAACACCACTGGCCGGGGTGGATGAGCTACACAACCTCAGCACCTTCACCTTTCCTAGACTGACACTTGGTTTATTCGCCCCCTTCCAACAGTCTCCTCCTTCACAAAGTGACCCTGTTAGAAACCCAAAAGGCTGAACACAGTCCACTAGATGTGTGTTGTATCATCACTGGAATCCTTATTGTACATTGAGTAGCATGATATATTACCATGAATAATTGAATCTCATTAAAAATTAAAGCTTGGTTATAATTATTTGAGAAGTGAACAGAACCCGTTTTGTAGTGTGTTGTCATAATTCTTGAAATATCCCTTATCTATTATCTTGCATAATTCAAAGTTTTTCATAACACATGCCCTCAGACTTCAGAGATTACAGACCTTGAATGACCCAAGATTGATAAGACCTACTCATAAAATAACACCAGGAGACCAGTCCAGGGTTATACGTGCACTGTAGCATTAAATTTGTATCATCTATGAAACACGAGGGAGCAACATCACTTTTTGCTCTGACTCCTGAACCACCCACCAGCATTATTCAGAAGTAAGCCCCAATCAGTGATATCTAATGTTAGTCATGCTCAAAGTAGGCCCATTGAAACCAACTACCTTAAGTAATTTAGTAAGTACAGTGGTACCTCAGGTTAAGTACTTAATTCGTTCTGGAGGTCTGTTCTTAACCTGAAACTATTCTTAGCCAGAAGCACCACTTTAGCTAATGGGGCCTCCTGCTGCTGCCGTACCGCTGGAGCACGATTTCTGTTCTCATCCTGAAGCAAAGTTCTTAACCTGAAGCATTATTTCTGGGTTAGTGGAGTCTGTAACCTGAAGCATATGTAACCCGAGGTACCACTGTAATTGAGTATCAATAGGACTTACTCTCTGGTAAATGTTGACATTCCTGCATTGCAGAGGGTTGGACTAGATGACCATCAGGGTCCCTTCCAATCCTACAATTCTATGATTCCATGAAATGTGTATAGAATTGCTGCTGACACAATACATGTCAGCTCAGAAGCTGAGCTCCCAGGCAAGTGGGTATATAATTACAGCAGGTGTGGGCAACCTTTGCCCCTCCAGATTTTGCTGAACCACAACTAACATCTCCCCTAGTCATTGGCCATGCTTGCTGTATCTGGAGAACCAAAGATTCCCCACACCTGCATTACAGCATTGACTCCTATAAGTGAGATAAATTAAACAGGTTTGCAGAAGGAAGGCAGGTAGTGGTAACCTAAAAATGAAAAATATGGGTGACCTGTTTGTTAACTATGCATTTCAAAGACTGTCAAAAAATAAAGAGATAGATGAGCTGAATTACTTAGGAAGTAAACAGAAAGGCTACATCTTTTTATGTTTCACTTAAATCTACTTTGTAATCTGTCATTGTTAGGGCATTTATCTCAAAGCTTCTAACAGTTTATACCTGAACAACTGACAAACGGGAAGAGGCAAGATTTCGCATTCTCAGATATGAACACTATCTCTGATACACTTTAGGACACTGTGTCTGATATATTAAATGCTGTGAAATGTGGATACACCACACAGTTCCTAACCTTATAACTCTTAAAATGCTTTAAGTTCACACACAGGTCAAAGCTAAAATAAATTTACAAGAACAAGAGCATTTGTCATATATACAGAAATAAACCCTTATTTTGAATGGATTATGAAAACAGGGGGAAAGTTAGAGCAACCTCAGATAGTTTACTAAGGGCACTTTTCTGAGGTTACTTTGTAGTACTGGATCTCCTACATCTTTTTACACCACCAAGTTAATATCAGAAGCTATGGGTCAAAGAGGGGAATCCTCTGAATAAATACTAAGCACGATTACATTGTTTTAATGCTGGACTAGCTAACAGAGTCTCTTAGAATATTTATTTGCCACTCTGGTGTGCATTTACATATCTGGAAGCTCACTATCTCAAGAGCTCAAGAAAGGTCACAGGATTTGTGCTCTCATTTTCCTGTTTACAAACTATTGTATTTATCTTTTGACCCAAAATGGAGCAAGAATGAAGAGAGTTAAGTTACATTGATCATCCCATTTCATAAGCTTGTACATATCCCTCTAAAAATCCAATAAACAAGCTATTTGAAGATTTGAACAAGCTAAGTTTGAAGATTTCATAATGAATTCTTTGACGTCACTTCATGCCCTCATGATCCTATATTGAAGATCTCTCTCTCCCTCTCTTTCTGGGAACACACACACACACACACACACACACACATATATATATATATACACACACACACCTTGGAGCTGTTTTTTAGTTCAAAAGCAGGACAAACACACACACATGCACACACACACACACACACACGTACATGTACATGTATATGTATATGTATGTCTGTCTTGCTTTTGAAATAAAAAAGCAGGTAACACACAGCTTTAAAATCCAAAAATATGCAATGATGAATAAAACTGCCACAAATACTGTAGTAAAATGTTAGAGGAAAGTAGTAACTTATTACTTAATCAACAAAATGGGGGAAAAACAGGAGACAAGGAGAGTAAATTCAATTGCTCAATGAAAAAACAGTTTTTGCTCGCTGCCTTAAAGCTACTACTAAATAGGCATGATAAAATAATTTTATATTTGTACAAATGGGACCAAAAAATGGAATGCTGCATTATATTTTCAATAGAAACAGAAGCATATTATTTGATATATTTTAAAGCTTCCTTTTCTGAGCACATACATTCAGTTGGGCTTTCCCTTAAGAGGTTATGAAAGCATTTTTAGATAACTATTAACCATCCTCATCAAAACAGAGAGACACTTCTGAACTAGCTTGAGTAACAGGGTTTAAAATATTCAAATGAATCCTTTTAATAAGTCAAGAAGAATCATAGGTAAATTGAAAGGTTAATATAAAAATGGAGTTGGTTTCACGCATGCAATTAACTTCCCTAAACAGTGGAGATTTGGGTCTGGTCTATAACTGAAAGGGACATCAGGGCACTAGAATGTTTTTAGGAGAAGTCAGGCTGCCACTGCCTTAAGAGCAGACTCCCTAAATTAAGTCATAATGCCTTCAAACAAAAATAGACTGAAAATTTCCTGACTTGCTCTGACCAACTGTGGTGGATCTGGATTAAGCTACTTCAAGCAATCTGCACTCCCTTGCCCCCTATTAGCTTCTGCAAAGAAAAAAAGGCTGAAAGCAGCCAAGACAAAGGAAACAAAGTCATGCCTAGGACATCATCCAGAGCCTTGACTTGCTAAAAACATAACATGGTACCCACCATGCTCTGAACTTGAGTAACGTTTGTTCAGTCTTTGGGTGGGCTGCTGCAGAACCCAATGGACCTTTTATCATCTGGAGAACTTCTGCTGGCCAATGGTTTACAGATAAAATGAGTCTTTTGAGTGGGGGCGTCATCAGCTCTACCTCAGAAATTGAAGATATGTTTGTGCTGAACCTAGGCTCCAGCATGTTTACCCCCACATGCTTATAAAGAAATCTTAAGTCTTTCAACTCCCCAGTAAATCAAAATGGGATGCATGTATAAAGGAGAAGCAAAGCACTTCTTGGAGTTGCTTAGCCAATGGACTTGGACCTGAGATGGAAACCTTGGATCATATATCCTCACTCACCCACATAGTTTGCTGAATGACATTGAGAATATCAGTATCTCCAGAGGTCAGTGAGGCAAGGCGGATGCAGGGGCCCTGAGACTGATTGGAGTCCCACAGAAGAGGTCCATGGAAGCTTGATGGAACCTTCAAACAAATAAATGAAATAAGAATAAATAAATAAATCTTCAAAAACGGAGTCTTTGCTTTTCCTTCTTACTGTATTAACTAAAGTGTTTCCTTCGTACTGTATTAACTAAAGTGTAACATAGTTTTGCTGAACGAACTATAACACATTCCTCCAGCTATACCACTAAGAGCTGGAAAATGACATTTTAATAAAGTTTTTAGCAATTGGCTTGATCTGTTTCAATGAGTAATCCAGAAGGGGACTTTGATTGTGCTCTCTGTTTGAATGTATATTTACTCTTGCTTACAGGACCCAGTTGATCTCCTCTTGCCCAGAAGTTCTTGAAATCCTAGTGCTGCTCCAGTTCTCCCTGTCTCAGCAGAATCTACCTAATAGATATATTGTAACGAGGGGGGAAAAGAATAATCCCAGGTATGTTGTTCCAGACCTGCATTGATATGCATGAAGTTAAAGCAAAAGTTCCTATTAAGATTAATGACAACACGAGAGCCACTGTAGTTTAGTGGTGAGAATGTTGGACTAGGAGACCAAGATTCAAATCTCCACTCAGTGATGAAACTCACTGGGTGACGTTGGGTCGGTCAGTACCTTTGTGGGTTGTTGTGAGGATCAAACAGGGAGGAAGAGAGCCATGTATGTCACCTTGAGCTCCTTGGAGGAAATGTGGGACAGTGTCATGGACTGGTTGGATGCAAATTGGAGGGAGGCACCAGCAGGGGAAACCCAAGGGAAGAAGACTTAGAGCCCGGGGGTTGGTGGTGGAGCAACAAAACATGGTCAGAGGGAGAAGAGGGGGCAGACTGGAAGGAGGAGATGTCAGAAGCTGAAGAGACAACAGGATTTGGTGAGCAGGAAGAGGCTGGGGCAGAGAACAGTCCTGATTCAGATGCTAGAGAGGAGAGGGTTCAGGAGGCAAAGATCAGGAAGGCTCCAGGGAGTCTCCCCCTTCTGCTGTGACCAGCACCCCTCCCCCTAGTCTCCCAGAACATGTAGAGAAATGAAGAGGGCGGAGAGAAGGGCAAACTGGACAAATAGCTCATGGAGATCTTTGTCCCCATTCCTTTTTACAGTCTTTCCTCCACAGTGCCTCGTAGTGGCTCCAGTGGCTTTTGTCTCACTACCCGTGATCTATAATGGTGATAGTAAACCTCAGCATTCACTGTCAAAAGTTTGTGTCAGCCTGAAGTGAGCGAACCACAGCTGTTAGAATGGAATTGAATCAACATACAGTATCATCAGCCTTCCATGAGGCTTTCACTTGAATTGCTGTAGGGCATCTGGAAATCAGATTCATCATGATAGCAAAGCCACACTATGTCCTAGTAACATTTGCATGCTATTTATAACCCAGTCATACATAAAACATGTACACTCTCCAACACTGGAATCAACTGAATATATACAGATGGTGAAGCAACACTCTAATGTAACATCTGAAGCTTTTTTCGTCCCCAACTTGGCAAGACCACTCTTTCATATGTTTATCTGTTCGGAACAGCTCAGTAAATTATAGGACATCTGCTTTATAAATTTATAAATAACCCCATCCTTTATTGCTTTGTTAAAGGAAAACCCAGTAAAGTATTGAGATTGAAGGCAGATGTGTCATTTAAGGACAAGTGCCACTTTTTATGTGCCAAACAGAACGTTTCAGCATCTTTTTTTCTTTGCACCCTAATATTTTCAGAACTCACTTGATTATTTCCTTGAGCCAAATTTTATATAGTTTGACTCCTGTTGTAATTATTATTCATTGAATAATAGCTGTTATGTATGATGAAGACTATTTAACCTTGAATAATTTTAGACTATTTAAAACTGATCTCTTTACTGGTTCATTGTGTTTTAATTAATTGTGCTTTTCTAGTTTTTGAATGCAGCAAACTTAAAATATACAACTTTTTATTTGTATATTTTCCCTAAAGGATCCAAACAAAGTTAACAACTTAAGAAGCAGAGGAGGAAAAGGAAGGGGTACGTTTTGATTTATTCTATTTAAAAAGTGTAGTCTTGGGTATATGAGGAACAGTATAGGTCATAGCTAATAAAATGACTGATTAAAAGATTGTTTCCATATCTACTTTGTTTTCCCTAAAATATGAGTTCTTGAAATATTGGATTTTTGACTTTCTGTCTGTACAATACGTGGACTCCAATGATAGCAGAGAGCAAATTCAATTCTGGCAATTTACGCCTATCTGGAAATTAATCTTCCCAAAGCAATTTCATTCTTTTTTCATTTAAATACACCTAGACAATTCTGCATTTCATTTGGGGAAGGGGAAGGTTTGCTTTGCACTCTGCTGTGGAGTTAAAGCTTATGACGTTTCCAATTACTGTCAGAAACTCACTATGGGTAAAGATGTGCATTTGGCTCACAGAGTTTATTCCAATTCTCTCCTCTGATAGAATCTGGAAGACTGCAGTTGCCCAGAGGCCAATTTCAACTCAAAGAATAGTAGCAGCATTGTGGTCCAAAATAAATCCAAACTGAAATAAAGTCCAGAGCCAAATCAAAGTTGTAGAGCCAAGGAATGGAGCCAAAAGGTCAAGCCGTGTCAAGAATTAAGAGTCAAGTCCGATTGTTTAGGAAAAGAGAGACTAGGAATATGGCTGGAGGCTCAGCAAGCCAAGATGGACATAGCAGTAGGCTACTTAAGGACATCATGCACACTAACAAGCAGAATAAACTCAATTCAGTTAGTACTGAAAGGTGAAACTCCCTTATTTTCCCTTTCTCAAACAGAAGAACAGAAACACAGCCATCCTTCAAAATTCACAACTTTCTGAATTTTGCAGTGCAGTTCTCCTACCATACAATGTTTACCAAAAAAAAATATGCATATATTAGGGAGAGGTTTACCTATAAATATAATAATGGAATTATATGTGGATTATACATGGGGACATGGCTAGCGTAATTGTGCAGATCACTGAAAGCTGCATATAAAAATGTGTTTATTAAGAGAAATTCATACTAAAACGTTGATGAAATT
Source organism: Podarcis muralis (assembly GCF_964188315.1). Taxonomy (NCBI): domain Eukaryota; kingdom Metazoa; phylum Chordata; class Lepidosauria; order Squamata; family Lacertidae; genus Podarcis; species Podarcis muralis. The sequence continues at coordinate 65,324,939 of NC_135655.1, read as the reverse complement.
TTGTGAAGGTTTTTTAAAAATACAAATCACCGCAGAAGTGTGAAGAACTGAATGTTATGACTACAAAAATGAGAAAATGGAGAACCAAAACTGACAGATCAATCCATCCCTACTATGGAAGCAACACCAGACAGAAGCAAGGGAAGAGTTTGAGATTGGCTGGATCACAGGGGACCAGTCATGTTAACAGCAATGCCTACTGCTTTTATAAACCAGATCCCACAGTCAGCGAAGTGCCTAATTAAGCATTTGCTGACATGATGAGAGTCAAGCCTGGTGAGATTTCATGCAAGCCCCCGTCACTTGGATGAGAACCCTGTGCACTCTGGTACTGGAACCTAGGGCTGAAATCATACACTCACACACTAGGAAGTGCGTCCCGCAGAATATACTGGGCCCACTAATATTAGTTCATCCCCCAGTGAACTTTCCAGCAGGGTTATAGGCAGCAGTAAGCTGCCCTAATCATCAGAAACATGCAGCAGACACCTGCAAACCACTCGCCATTTTGACATTCTCATAGTCGCCCAATGAAATACTCCTTCAGAGCCTTTGGGAAATGGCAGCTTCCCAACCATCCATTACTATCAACTGGGGGGACGGGGACGGGGGGGCGGGAGTGTGTATGGGTTCTTCTAGCTTTGGAGTGCTGGGATTCTTGAGGGGGGGGACCTCTGCTGCACTTGCCTGCATGATAGGTACCAGAGTCATTTTTGTCAGGGAGGAAGCCTTGATGGAGATACACAGGGCCGGATTTAGCTTTGATGAGGCCCTAAGCTACTGAAGGTAACGGGGCCCTTTATATGTCCAGCTGTCCTTTGTCAACAACAAATTGTCACTGTTTTTTTGTGATGAATATATGCTATATGATAATTTATGGGCCTAATAAGTATCTAAAGCCAGTGATATATTGGGGAGCAGGCTAGCTATTTACATCATAGGAGCCTACAAAACACAAAACACTGTTGCTGTGTGTAGGTTTTATTTTATTTGTTTTTTATCTTATATTTTGGAAATGTATATCCAGGTTATTTTCCTTTATATTTTGTTGGGGGCCCCCAAGTGAGTGGGGCCCTAAGCTATAGCTTGTTTAGCTTATACGTCAATGCCGACACTGCAGATACACAAACATTTGCACATGCCTGGAGGTGTTCGGTGATGTAATGTGTGTGCAATCATAAAATCCGGTCTCAAGTTGTCCAACACAAGGCACTGAAATGAAACTACATATGATAGCACTTTGTTAGAGAACATTTAACCTTTGCAAAATGCCCTTGACCGAATAACACACAGTTCCGGTTGCGATCTTTCGTTTTCTAGAATCAAAGAGGCTGGGCTAAGAAGGCAGGTCCTATCTGGGCTCCTCTGTGTCTTCTGTAAAGAAATGCAGCTCTTACAAACAACAGATAGGTAACATGGGGACTCCCTGCCCTGCTCCCAGTTGATAATGGCTTTTCCAGCTCTGAGATGTTAAGAAAACCGTAAAATATGGGTTTGTTTCCAACTTGCAATAATGGCAAAGCTTGCCTTAGGAGAACTGTTTTATCATAAGGTGAAATACAGTGTAAATGAGCCCTAAAATCAGTATATTGTAGCAGAGGAATTATTGTGTTCAGGTGTTTGCTTCTGATCCTCCCGGTGTCCCATTTGACTCTTTGGATGTGGCTGGATCAATATAAAGTGTTTTGTCTTAGATACTTTCAAAGGGTAATCTTTCAATAGTGCTTCAGGAACCAAAACAAGAAGACATTTGCTCATCCAGCAATGTATCCTTATACCCAGGAGCTAAACATCCATGGCTGGTAACAGTTAAATAATAAGAGTGCTGGAAAACAAAAGCTTTTGTATTGTGTGAAGATAAAATGTGTGTTATGTTTCTGTTTCCCAGCTCTGAGAAATATATATTTTTCTGTAACAGACATACAATAACAAAAATATGCATTCCTTATTCCTACAGTCAAGCTCTAAAACTATGCAAACTCAAGGCCAAATTAGATGTGATTCTAAACGCATTACTCTGAAGCCTGTCAGGTGCTTTTAAAATATTCTAATAAGAATAAGAATAAATACATATAGTTTCCCAATTTTCGTTGGGAACAGACTACAGAGTGCACCCAAGTTTAACCCTTTTCTCCCTAGCCACCACCACAATTACCTACTGTGGGGAGTCGTCGTCCCCGACTAATACGAGTCCTGAGGGAAGATTTTCATCTGGATCATAGCTAGAGAGGAACCAAGGAAAATGACCCTCCCTACATGCTGGCTATTAATTTTTAAAAATTCTGCGACATTGCCAAATGTCTAGAGTCATGTCTGGTGCCCAATCATAAACAATATGGAAAGTCTCTGGTTATTTGTGTTTAGTTGCCCTCCCACCCCCATCTACCAGCTAGGAACAGCATAGGCGAAGGGGGTGAAGGATTCTCATTATTTCAGTCCAATCAATAATTCCCCGAGGCTGAAGATAAGTAAGTACAAACACAAAAATTTGATATACCGAAATGCGAATTGTGCTGTTCACATCCCATTGCTAGCATATTGCATGTATGAGGGAGAATCTGTCAGAATGAGCTATGTTGCTGGAATGATTAAACTTTCTGGCAGTAAGACCTGTTCGACAGTGGAATGGACTCTCTTGAGAGGCGGTGGGCTCTTCCTCCCTTTTCTTCCTGTTTTTAAGCAGAGGTTGGGTGGGCACCTGTCATGTATGATTTCATTGAGATTCCTTTATCATAGGGGGTTAGATTAGATGACCCTCGGGGTCCCTTCCAACTCTACAATTCTATGTTTCTATGATTTATTTGTACACTGGGATTTAAGTAATTTCAGTCACCATAAAAGGCACGATTTAAAACAACAGCCTCATTTGAGGTCTAGGGCTCATGCAGTCTTACTCACCCACTGATATGTTCATGAGGAGAGGTACAAACGTTTCCATTTCCAATGTATATTGCCATGATATCTGATCCTGGACAAACTGTAGTTAATCTTAACTAGTTACTTGAAAGAAGCCAATGTGGTTTATGGAACTAGCTTACTTCAATTTACCATAGTTAAGATTAACCTCATTTTGTTGTTCAGACGGCATGCTGAACTATGGTAGACCTAAATGAAAGGAGAATCTACCAATACCTTGAAGTCATGCGAGAGGAAGGGAGGGGAAGCTCTGTGGCTCCTTCTCATAACTGTGGTTATACACCTCATGTTCACAATCTATGAACTGTGTTAGGTGGACAAGAGAGCAATGAAGAAATAATTCAGAAATTGGATGAGTGAGTATGAGATGGCAACAAATGTACAAGTAAGGCAAAGATTGGGTGACTGGAGGTGAAGATAGTGGTCTAGAAATAGGATTTAAGGGAGGAGAGGATGAAATCTGGATGAAAACAGATTGTCCTGGACAGAGGGAGCAATATTGCAGATAGCACAGAGGAACAGATGGGTGGAAAATGAGGTCAGTGAACCAGTGTCAAGCAAAGAGATGTGGACAGAAATGTGGAGAGCTTTCAACATAAGTCTTGAAGCTGAAAGTTGAGTCAACAGAGAGCAGAGTGTTGAGATTTCGTGAGAAAAGTGGCATCATGGTGTCATGATATATTTCTGGAGGTGCTTTGAACTAACTGATATGGCAGGGGGGAAATTGTGTCAGAAATGAGCAAAAAATAGGAAATAATGGACTTTGGAGGGGATGAAGAGGATGAAACGGCAGCATTTAGGAAGTCATTTGTTGGACATCAGGTAGCTGCCAGCAAGAACAGTGGTTAGAGCAGTGATGGTAATGGATAAGGAAAAGTGAGAGAACGACTGCATGGCCGATAAAGTTATCCTTGACACTAATTCAGTAATAGGAATCAGCTTGTATTAAGGAGACAACATCATATCTGTAAATAGCAGTTGGAGATTATGGATTGCGTGCAACAAAGACATCCTGCTTTCAAAAGGGCTTCCACTTGCAGCTCAGAATTTCCCCTCCCTCTCATCTCCCCCCTCCCAAAATCTGCTCCAGAAGGTTGGAGACACAAGGGGAGAGGGGAGGGAGAGGAAGTTCCAAGGTGCAAGTGGAAGTCCCTGCATGGATGGAATGGCTTCGTTCGATACAACCCTGTCTCTGGTACCATGTCTGTTTGTAAGATTTAATTGCAAGTAGGCCTATTAGAAAGTTGGATAATACTAAGTTCAGTCTTTTGAACTGCTCAAAATCAAACTGGGTCACCCCAAAGCTGATTTGCAGCTTGAAGGGGATAGGGTGGCAAAACATCTTGCTCAGGCACTTAGCCATGTGAAAACAGGCTTCATCTGTCTTGGGAAGGACAGCCACAATAGATCACAAATAAGAAAAATTATGAGTTCTGCAGTTTATTTCTTGGGTTCAATGGCAAGGGCTTTATCACTGCAGGGGATTGGACTAGATCACCCTTGAGGTCCCTTCAACTCTACGATTCTGTTTTATTTGAAGGCAATTAAAATAGGAGAGTATTTCATATTGCTATATTTCAATATTGCTTTATGCTGTTGATTGTTGCCTGAGAATTACTGATCAAACTCACAGTGCCAAGTAATGTTGCACATCACACCTATACCATACAATTCCAGCATTTAAAAATAATAATCTCATGACATTGTTTTATAGCACTTCCGCACATTACAGCAATTTAGGGTGTGCTGGGTCTTTGCTGCCCAAGATTCTGTGGTGATGGGTTTCCCTCAGTACTGGCCTCCCATGATCAGATATACGCTTTATGGGGGGGGGGCAGGAGGGAGGGAGCAATGAATTAGTTAGAGCCAATGTCGGAAAAGATTTTCCTTTCCACAGAGAACATCTCCAGAGCTGACCTCTGTCTAAATAGTGTTGTTGTTGTTTTTTAAAAAGAGCTCTTTGCATTTGCAACTGAATGGCTGCACTTCTAGCCTCTTTCACAAGGGCTTTATCTTTGTCTTGCCATCTGATTCACAAGCCAGTTTGTTGCAGAATACACAAAGCCTCAATTTATCAAGACTTCTTAGCTCCTGTCACCAATGCACAAATTTGCATCCTTTTTACAACCTCATTGCTAATTGTTATTTGCAAAAAGGGGGAATGCAGGATGCCAGCAATCACTTTCTGCTATTTTATGAATATTCATGAGTTCTTCATAGACAACACTGACATCAGTATTTACTGCTTAATTTCTTTATTGTGCAGCTCTGTTTCCCTTTTATTTATTGGGGGTTTTTTCCACTGCTGAGGAAACTATTAGCACAATAATGAAGCCATCTTTACTTCATTGGGCGTATATTTTATGGCAAAATATTGCTTGCCTAACCTGCCTTGAACTGTGCCAGCGGTCTATTAATATTAATAGCCAGTATGAACTTCCCCAAATCTAAGCAGCGGTCTGTAGTAATTCTGGAGCTGCTTACCACAAATCCCTGACAGAGAGACTGGTAGATCTGGATGCCTTATATGTGGCCAAGCTGCAACAGGATGTAGTTTGAGTGTTGCAATGTAATGGATGGAACTAATTTCAGTTCTAGCTTAAGGATTAAATTCAAATGACCAACTTAAATTTAAGTTTTATTATCAATTTGTGAGAAATGTAATGCACCACACTAGAAGAGGTTAGCAACCATCTTCCTCCTGGGTTCCACACATCAACCCAATCCTAAGAAGTGAGGGAGCTGGTGGACAAGCAGATTCATAAATCAACATAATGCCCTGAGGCATTAGACTTAAAAAGATGGGATGCTCAGGTTAACACCAATTTCTTGGCCTCCTTGGAGGTCGCCAAGTAAAACTGTTATTCGTATTAATTCCATTCAGTGTCTGCCTGCATCCACTTTAATAGGGAGAGAGAAATGGCTCTTGCTTATTTGCCTATTTTAACTCATTGAAAATAAATCATGGCCTAACAGTGTGGGCTGGTTCACACAGTTACTTCTCCTTCACATGTGCAGTTCCACCCAGTGACCGAGAAGTGTGAGCCGCAGACAGTACACATGCAAGGCTGCAGCAATTCCAGTGACTCCAGGCTGGGGAAAGTGTTGGTCTGCACTTGCCAAAATTGCTTTTGGCTCCACTCTTGTTGAGCCTGTGTTGCACACATCCCCATGTGATTGTGGACACGTTAACATGCCAAAGAGAACTCATCACTGCTCACATGTAGGAGAAACCTATTGTGTGAACTGTGTCTCAGCATAAGCATAATAATAAACTTAGATTGGCACATGCAGGAGCAAAAAGAAAACAAAAGATCTTAAAATGCATGGCAAGAACCTCACCAAAATGCTGGAGAGGGTGCACCTCCACAGGCACATATCTCCACATGTGGTGGGAGTGCCCCAAAATCTAACTATTCTGGACAGCAGCCATACGAGAAATATGTAAAATAACTAAGCAAGTATTAGACATCACCCCAGAATTGGCCCTACTAAACATCTTCCAAGACAACAATGCCCATTTACACCACAAAGAACTCATAACCCACCTACTTTCAGCAGCCAGAAACACCATAACCAGACACTGGAGAGACCTGTCAGGAGTAAGCAAGGACCAATGGTACCAAATAGTATGGGAAACAGCCCTACTAGAAAAATTAACCAATAAACTGAAACTGACATGGGGACAAACAGAAGAAGACGCCTTTACCCCGGTATGGCTCCCCTTTATCACGTACACAGCCCAACAAGACAATGGCAAGAATCCACCAACAGCATATAAATCAATATGGCTAACCTGATCCAAAACACCCACCCACCCCACTCACACACAAAAACAAAGATCACCACAGCCAATCACAAACAAACAACCACACCCTAGACCAACCCCAACCTCTCTCACCACCAAAGGAACACAAGTGAACAGAAGAGAACCAGCACGAGTAACGCTGACAACAAACCCTACATACATTAAGCAAAATAGAAACATCGCCACCCGACCCCACCCATCTTCCCCCCCTCCACCCCTTTTCTTCCTACTGTTTCAACAAATGAAACTGATTTGTAAAAATTTTACATGGAAAAAATACGAGAGACATTACACATATTTCTGTAAAACAAGAAAATCTTTAATAATAGTAAAAAAAAAACATTAAAAAATGCATGGCAAGACTCCTTGGCCAGCACCCAAGAGGCAACCCTGTCTCACAGTCACATATGACCACTTAGGAGCATCCTACACTGCCAGAACTAAATTGGAGACAGTGTCCAGAAAACAGGCATCACCTTACTCAGGGATGAACACAGCATTCCCTTTGTGGACGTCCTTGCCACGATCTGCATAGGGTCCCATCATTCTCCCCCTACTAGCATATTGTAGCATTCCACATGGAATGTGGAAGAGTTCAGGGTTTGGATATGCTGAAAAAAATTTCTATAGTGCCTGGGATGGTGCACAATTTGTTTGCGCTGAAGGAAACAATGTGGAAGAGACACAGTAGGGATAAGCCCTGCTGAAGACCTAAAATGAACACCATATGAAGAAGCTTATTAAAGATTAATACCCAGGGATATTTGGTAGCAATTGCATCAGCATCTTACATCTCTCTCTGGTCTAAAGCTGTGTGCTGCCGCTAGCATTTCCATTTGCAGAGATACAAGCTGCTGGCAATTTTACATTGTTTGAAAGGCACACGGTTCTTCAGGATGATTTCTGAAGTGGGCCTGAAAAAGCACATACTTAGTACACATAAGTAATGGTGATGCCTACCAAGACTAATACACTCAAATCTTCCCAATCTACTTGCTATTTTATCCCCAGTAATGGACGCAGTGAATTGTTATGTACGGGCACATTAGGTAGCAGACAGCTAGTGCTCTAAATAAAATAAAAGCCCAAACAAAATCATAATTAATGGGACCATTAGCATGACAGCAAATTCAAAGATGACTAGATCATTCAGTACGTGCTTTTATCCGTTAACATCCCTTTTTTAAAAATGTGCTGTTTTGACATTTTACATTTGCTGTCAACTTGTTTCTGAAACTTCTCTTATTTTCTATTATGTGCATATTGTCTTTTGTTCATCTTTACTGTATTATTCTTTGATGCACAGTTGTTAAGTCATTGAGAGACTGAATATACTCATTACGGCTCTTCTGCTGTACCAAATTAAAGCCTTTTTGAGATTGCCAGCGAAACCTGGGGTAAAAAGCTATCAGTATGCATAAAAAGGGGACGTGTTTGATCACAATAGTGTGCTCATTAAAAATTTCTCAGAACTCCTTTTCCTCTCTCCTGCCTAACACACTAATGTTGGAGTTTGGTATACACAGCAGCAGAGCACAGAAGTAAATCGTCTGGTATAAGGCTGGTAGCTGAAGCAATAAAGAAACTCATGGTTCATTACTCCTAGGAGACAAAGCCATTCAGACTACAGACATGCATGTGGTCATTTTGGACTCATAAGCTTGACCCTAACTCAATGCTGGGGAAGGAAGAGGAAGGAAATAAAGCCTGAGGGATGGGGGCAACTATATATTCACAAGTAGTTACTTTAGAAGAAATCAGTGAGGAACAATATGAGTTGCTGGGCATTGCAGGTGAGCAGAGTGCTGTTGGCCACTGTGAGAACAGGATGTGGACCAGAAAGGCCTTTGGCATGATCCAACAGGCTCTTCTTATGCTCTTTCATTCAGTAACATTGGGAAATGAGAAAGCACAGAGTTGTGTATATTATTTGGTTGCTTTGATCTGCTTTTATAAGCCATGTAAGGTGCAATGTATATAGTGGATATACTACAATAAGTGGATTTAACTACAATAAGCAGTTTTCTCCTTCCCCCCCTGCCCCCCTTCCTATTACTTAGCTTATAAGTTCAAAGCCAGTCTGAGCCACTTAAAAATATATATCGCCTATCCTCCCACACCTATTTTCAGTTTGTAGGGGTATAATACATATGTTTGCATTAGAGGTTTTCCTTTCTGCTCTTGGCCTGCACATGGCGTGAGCTCATTCCCATTCAGTTTTGTAGCTGCAGCTGCTCATGGTTTTCAGAATGTTGATCAAAAGGACAAATGAACAAAAATAATTTCTGTGGTTGCTGCTTCAGCTGACAAGTCATGTAATGAATCTTCTTCGTGGCTTCTGGATTTTCATTCAAAGCTGCTTTGGCAAAACTACTGTCATCTCAGTTCTTACACCACCTGCTAACGCTACAGCAATTCCTTGTGCATTGCTACCATTCCATATCTATTTCAGAAATAATCATGACTAAAATGTAGACTTGCTTGTTTCTTCTGTAACTTAAAAGTACCATCAAATGAAGTAACACGTCGGCTAGGATCCAGAAAGCATCTCAGATGCACGCAAGGACTTCTGTACACTGTGAAGTCTCCATTCCCCACACCGCCACCATTCAACCACTTTTCCTTGTGCTGAAGCTAATACTGAAGATCCCTTGGATTTTGGAAACAGCTTGTTAGACAACAGGAAGGGCTGTGGTTGGAAAGGATGACTTGGCCTTTTGGATCTTGACTTTGAAAATAATCTTGAGCTTATGTCCAGAAATGCCATATAAAAATTCTTGTTCTTCATGTGAAAAACAGTATTTTGAACAGATAATTGATCCAAGTTGAGGATTCTCATCAGCTAATAGTACTTTAAAACAATGTAATATGTGCTATGAAGTCAGATCAGAGCAAAATCTAACGCACATTAAAACTCTACTTCTCTAAGGCCCATCTGCATTATACATTGAAAGCAGGGTCATACCACTTTAAATAGCCATGGCTCCCCAGCCCAAGAATCCTAAAAACTGTAGTTTGTTAAGAGTGAAGAGAGTTGTTAGGAAGCCACAATTCTCAGAGTGGTTTGATGGTCAATCACTCTTCCCAGGAAACTCTGGGAATTGTAGCTCTGTAAGGTGACTAGGGGACATATTGTGATGGTTCCTAGTCTTGGGAATGCCCTCCTCAAAGAGGCTCCCCTGTTGCTATGAGTAGTTTAGGTTCTAGGCAAAAACATTTCTGTTTTCCCAGATTTTCAAGGACTGCTAAATTACATTAGAGCATTTTTATTTTATTATTTGAATGCACTTTTGGTTTGTTGTTTTAATTTGCTTTATTAAAATTTGAGTGCTTTGTTCTTTATTCTTAAATTAAATTTATCTAGATGCACTGAAAACATAAATTGAACTTGAAGGCACAGAGTCTAAATTACATCAATAAGTAAGTAATATTTAAACAATGGGTGCACAGTGAGATATGGTCCAGGTTACTGAAATCAGTGTACACGATCATTTCAGAAACAAAGCAACCTCATTTTCTATTTAAGAAAATGTTCAGAAGATGAAAAATCCCTCTGCACAATCTCATACCACCTTTCAGTGTCAGCAAAATGCCAGTCTATTTAATTCAGTGCAAGTCTTTCGAGAATGATTTAGAGGAAGTGGAAAACTTGGGTATATTGTATTGTAAGAACCAGACTGCATTATATTTCCTGTCATGTACCTCTCTTCTCCTCCCCCTCCCACCTTGCCCTCACTTCCACACACATTATTTTCCTTCTACTTGATGCAGAAGGTCTTCTGTAACCCTACATGAGGCCATGCACATAGCAATCCATGTTGACATAATGCAGGGGCAGTCTATCTGTCAGAAGAGCAAGAACGAGTCCTTGATATGAATGCTGGAGACAAAAATGTGTGTATCCTTTTCCTCCAGAGACTAAAAAACATGACAAGGAATGAAATGAAAAGGAGCCAGAAGATTTACAGCTGTCATAATCAGCTCCTGCCCAGATAATGTTTTTGATCAAGAATTTTCTAGCAATGACGCATTCAATTTCCTTTCATTCAGAGGACTCTTATATCGCTACATGTCACAGGGTGGGATTGGGGAAGCCCCCATAAAAATCTTCGACTCGACTAGGAAGCTCACCAGTCAATCACCACCTGTCAGCCTCAACTACATTGCAGGGTTGGTGCGAGGCTTAAATGGATGGGCAAGAACTATGGACACTTCCATGAGATCGCTGGAGAAAAGGTAGGATAAAAATGTAGTTGATTAAGTTACATCAATGAGACGTTTGTGGACAGCTGCACTGTCACACCATGTGCAAACGACAGCAAAGGGTAAAACAACAACAACATGGTAGCAATTAAATAAATTGTGCATGAAGCATTTGTGGCTAGTCCAGTTTGTGTGAAATCATCAGAAGTCTGCATTCATATTTGGTTAAGTTCAGTCAAGGGGAAATCCGTCATAAGGCATTTACTCTGATCTACCAAAGCTGAGTACAGGCAGAATATCTGTAATAACTAGGGTGGGGGGGGAACAGATCTACCCAAGATGGAAAACACTCATGAACCTTGACCAGCAGCAGAGGTGCCATCTGTTTAAGCACTTGGAGGGGGCCCGATGCAACATCCTGACATTGCTCTGCACTCAGCCTCAACAATTTGGGGGGGCAGCACCCTCAAAAACATGGAGGGAGGCCACCGTGCTTTGGCCTTCTGGAACTGGTACCTATGCCCATCATTTAACACCTGGAAACACCTGGACTGAAATTGTGTAGCAAAGAGGATTAGAATTAAATGCAGATGACCAGGTTCAACTACTGAGTCCTGCTTGTGGAAGCCCATGAAAGGACTTCTGCAAGCACATTACCACTTTCTACCTTCCCCTCCCCACTCCCATGACTCCCTCATATTAGTTCAGTGGGGGACAGGGATGGAGAACTCCCAGAACAGCATACAGAGAGAGCAGATGGGGGATTGTTCCATCCGACAAGCGGAATTGCCTGCATGGATGGAATTATTGCCACAATTGCTATACTGAATTGCTCCCATTGGGGGGGGGGGGTGAACAGATATTTAGCTTTATTCTGTGTCATTTTTATTTTACAGGAGTTCTCTACTCACACAAATGATTTCCAAATGTTCAGGAGTTTGGTGTCCTGCTTTTGTTGCAATGTAGTGCAAGGGTGCCACTCCAGCTGGCGAAAATTCAATAATATTGGGGAAGCATCACAGAATATATAATAAAAGGGAATGATGTGTGGATGATCCACTATAATTCCACCCACTTAGAAACACCAGTATGTAGGATCCCTAAGATCCTGGACTATATTTGTAGTAAGGAGAAGAGTCTCTGGGATTCACACTTCAAAAATCCCCATGCTGCTTTGGAAAATCCCTTGCCTACTAGGCACCAAAGCCTGAGTTTTAAATGAGGCTTGTTCCTCATGTACTTAAACCAGCCTTTCTCAACCTTGGGGTCCCCAGATGTTCTTGAACTACAACTCCCATCATCCCTGACCGCTGGTCATGCTGGCTAGGAATGATGAGAGTTGTAGTCCAACAATATCTGGGGACCCAAGGCTGACTTAAACAGTATTTGTCCAATCTTCTGCAAAATCCAAACTGCAATAATGCCTCTTTCTTTAAAGCCCATTATTCCTAAATAGTGAAAGATTAAAAATGAACTTTCAATGTCCTCTTTGCCATTGAGAAGGAATGCTTTTGTGATTAAAAAGGAATTATGTTTTACATTTTGTAACCCTAATATAAAATTGGCAGCTAATGATATTTAGTTTAGAATTGAACATCTAGTATTATATAGGTTTAATTTAGTGTATAAATCATGCCCAGCTTACAAGGGCTTTCAAGAAATGTGAATGTATTCATTTTAATGTGGTAATTTGCAGAAGACTCTGGAGAAAATAAATGTTGTTTTAACAAGATCCACCTGAGATTCTGCAGAGATTCATCTTCTGAGCCTTCCAACTAACATGCCAAGTTTTACTGTGCTTGAACTCACAATTGCAGACTAGACTACCACACTGGTAAAGAGACAGCACAAGAGGTGTTCAGCAGCAGTGCTTGCTGATAATATAACATTTAACACAATTCACTTGCTATGTGTAACTGAAAGATGCAATTCTTCTAGTCAACTAAGGTGTCAGTTGAAGCCTACAGAGGTGAAGCTAGATGGAGCAGCATAGTCATTACTGCTTCTGCAGGCCCACCATGGACACCAGCCAGGGTGGAAGGTGGAGGGGAGAGAAGAATACATGTTTGCTGCACCAGCTCCCATGCTGCTCAGACTTCCCCCAAAAGGCAACATTCCAAGGATTGGTTATGGCCAAAGGGCATAACCTTTAATGTCACCAGTGGTTGCTTCCCCCAACATTTGGGTGGGCCCATTGGGATGCTCCTTGCTCATACACCTTCCCACCAACTGTAGGGCTCCCCTGTCAGTAAATGCTAGCAGGGCCTGGGTGGAGGGACACGTCCAGCCTATCCAGCATGGTGGATCAAGGGTTTTAAAAGCTGTATCATGGATGGGGGTGTTAGGGGAAGGGTAGTACCTCTGGTGGGGGACACACCATGCTCCTTCTGTCTCCAACCTGTGATCAGCTCTCACCTGTGGCTCCTAGAAGCTGCCAGCATTCCTGGCCACACCCCAGGAAACAGCTTCCCAGACCCTCAGTGACTTCCCCTACATATGAAGACAGGCTCCAGTGGATTGAGTGGATGAAATCAATACAGGGACCGGTGATCAAGAAGGCGGTTTCTGCACGTGCTTTAGAGACAAGTGAGGGGCAGATGGGGCTTGTCAACCTGGGAAGGTAGCCCACCTAGGAGAAGGAAAACTCTGATCCTAAACCATGGCTGCCTTGCGGAATATCACAGAGAAGAAAAGGCTAAGGAGTAAACCTTACACAAATCCATAGTGGAGTCCTTAAGATGGTTGGAAGGTGCATTGTACGCCTCCTTCCAGTAACTCCTGCAACTAAGCTGGTGCCAAACATATTTCTCTGCTTTCTTTTGGACCACATCAGTGAGACCAAGAGGGAGGTCTTGTAATCTGGGCAGCCCAGGACCTTCATACACACTGCCCAGGCTTGCACCCCAGGGAGGTCACTTTGGTACTGCTAATGCAGCAGTGATTACAACTCCCACCCAGCACACCTGGAATGAGCCCATTCACATGTTTGGGTACCCTATTTCACACCACGTGTGATTATTCCTCAGTCCTACAGGCATAACACTCAGGAAGATGCCTTCACCCTCCCTTCCTTCACCCCTCTTATTCTTGCCTTTTCTTTGCTATAGCCATGGGATTTATGCTTGTTTTGTTTAAAGCATTCTTGCCCTACTCTTCAGCTGAAGAGATCAATAAAAATCCCAGCCCTCAGGCTTACCATTGAAAAGACATAGCACAAAATGAAAAAGGGATAGGGATGGAAGAATGGGGGTGGCAAGGAGAGAAATCTCAGATACCGATTCTTTAGTTATAAAGTTCTCATAAGGACTAGCTGAAATAGAAATAGTGCAGGTAGTTTGGGTTTGTTTAGGGCTGGTTGAAAAGGAAGGATGGGTGAGGTATAACATACTGTACAATTGCACTAAAAATGCTTTTAAAAAGTAATTACTATACAGTATACTTTTATATTGTGGAAAGCATGTTAGACTTGTGTTGATAGTGTTACTGCAATTATTATTATGAGGCATAGAACTAATCACAACAGCTGATCTTAAACCCTGCTTTTTATTTTGTTTTGCATCTGTTCATCAGCAGGCCTTCAACCTAGTCAAGCATCATGTGTCTGCCTCACCGGGATCTCCCACTTCTGAGCTCAGAAATGGTGTCACTGAAACATTTCTTCTTTTCTGTTAATTTTTTAACTATCCTATCCCCTCCTGCTTTCTCTTTTTTGGTCACTTTCATTTCCCTAGGAATGAAATCCTTTGCTATTAACCAGAGGCATTGTCCATTATCTGCCTGGCCTTCATCCTACTTACCAATTGCTTTTGCAAACCTTCCATTTTCCCGACCATCAGATTGATCAGCTGACATTTCATACAAACATTCATGTCCTTCAATTGCTCATTTCTGCATTCAGCAGCACCTGCCACCAACCCCACTGTTTTTCCCTGTAAAGGTTGCTTGCACTTGGTTGTAACCTGTGAGCTGTACGTCTGAGGCAAAGGGGAAAGAAAATACCCAGAGATGGGCAAAAAAGTACGAAGGGGGGAGAATTCAAAAGCAGATCTAAAACAATGTACACAAGTCCCATGACTGTTCTATCAGAGTAATTAGGAATCAATTTACATTTGGATCCTGGATCCGGGGTGATGATATCCATGCTGGGGAGGGGGTATTGGGCCAGTTTAAACATTTTCAACTGTCCATTTTTGACCATATGTCAAACTGTTGGTGCTTACATTTAAATTGTGTAGAACCATGTGCATTAATCTTAAGCATCCCTTGAGAACTGATGCTCAGTCCTAACCAAGTACAAATTTGGAGACTAAGCGACTGGGCTTGCTGCACCCACCCTGAGCAAATCTTCCCCAGATGCATCCCCAATGCCACCCACTAGCAAACAGTAAAACCTTGATTGTTTTCAAATGGTTTCGCCATAAGATGGGCTGAAGCCATGTTAGACAAATAGTTGCAGTGGGTAGCATTATTGTTTTAACTGCTGCTTCTGTTCATCATTCATTTTTTATTGTATTTGTATTGTATTTTTAAAAAGACTTGTACGTTGCCTCAGGTGCCTTCAAGCAGCAACTGCAATTTATAAATAAATAAAACTGCAGCTTGGGCTGAGCAGCCCCCAGTGCAGAAGTCTGTACATAGCTCTCTATATGCTCATAGTTCCATAGGTATGGAGCTTCCATTACTTTTTTCACAGGATCAGAAACCATGGTTTGAAAATGTGGGTTTCAGATCCTACGTTAACAGAAACCTTGGTAAACCAAAACTGCAGTTAAGAAAGAAGAAAGGGAGATTTGCTCCAGAGGGAGGATAGGATACACTGCAGCCACCACAATAAGGAAGGGATTTGTTTCCAAACTGGTTCTCAGTTTGTTAACTGTGAAGTATCAGGGAGTCAGGGCAACATATATACCTGTCCTATGGACGGTGAATTTTATTGGCCACCCCCCAACTTGTCTGTGATGTAATGCAGAGTTTGGAAAACCTTTTTTGTCCAGGGGCTGTATTCCAGGGGCTGCATGCTGGGTGGGTGGGACCCGAGGCAAAAGTGGGTGGAGCAACTGGTATTACTCATACATTTGTACAGTAAAAGTCAGAGGTTTCTAAATGCACCCACCTCCCACAACTTTCCATCTTCTTATCAAGGCCAGCAAAAGGTGGTATTGTAGTTCAATGACACATTCCAGCTATGCAAAAGGGAAAAAAGGAAAAGGGGAAGAAGAACACATAGTGAAGGGCTTAGCCAAGGACCATATAGAAAAGCTTGGAAGGCCACATTCAGATGCTGGGTTTTTGGTGCCCCACCCCTGTGTCAGGAACCAGAGTCAGGGGGCAGGTCAGCAATAAAACACTGGTGGTCAGTGAAGTTAACTCTTTATTCAAACAAACAAAACAGCACAAGCCTAGTGATCACAGCAACCCTTCCCAGTAGGTCTTGCCCCAATGAAGCATTTGCAAGGACTGAAGGTCCTTCCCACTGATCACTTAGGCTTTCTTCCCCAGCAGCATAAGGCTCCTTTTTCTCCATGTTCTGGGAGACCAGGGGGAGGGAAGCCTGCCTGCCTCTACTCTGCCTCTTGAACCCTCTCTGCTTCTGGCTCTGTGCCTGAACTGCTCTCTGCCACATCCTCTTCCCGCTCACTAAACCTCCAGCTTCTGCCACATCCTCCTTCCAGTCTGCTCCCTCTTCTCCCTGCGATCACTCATCATTGTCCCACCACCACTCCCTGGCTCTGAGCCTTCTTCGCTTTGGAGGTTCTCCAGCTGGTGCCTCCCACCATTCCTCTTCATCCAGCCAGTCCATGATACCCTGATTTAATGTGACTGCTAACCTGGAATGAAACAGAAGTAGGTTCAAGAGCTGGGATTTCTGACTTGCCCACAATTTACTTCAACATCTCATGAATGAGCAACGACAACAAAGCAAACACTGAAGTGACTCCATGAGCTGCAACTTGTTAAACCAGGCAACTGTCTCATAAGCACAGTCCTATCTATAAAGCCAAGGCTGGCTGCTTACCAATTATACATCTTTGCAAGCTAGGTCCAGTTAAGCTACATGCTGTGAGGCTATTAAAGACCTGAGTTCTCAAAATGTGCTGGTGGAAAAATGTATCAAGTTTGGAACTGCTGAGCTAATAAATATCCATAGGCAGGCTTTAATTGCCATTAAAACCAATCTGTACAGTTTTAAGTTTTAATATCCTGGCTAGAATCCAAGAGTAACTTAAACAATTAACCCAAAGGACTTGCATTCGCCTAAGGATGCTAAGGGTTTTTGTTTTTTCATTGCACAGCTGACCACCATCCTATGTCATATCACAAACTGCTTTTGAAACACCCCCGGTTTCAAAATAGCTTTTCGGAGGTGGGGAAAAGCTGGTGTTTGAGACCAATCTGAAAGTCCCTTGGGCACATGAGCCATGCCCCAGACATTTAATAAAAGCCACTGCAAATGAAAACTTAGAAACAGCCCAAGACACCCTTTGGCCTCCCTGCATCTCACAGCTGAAACACTGGGCAGAAGCGCTAGAAACATTTGTCGTTTTATAGCTCTTGCTGTATCTGCTAAACAGACAGCAAACTCGGGGGCTCTGCAGCTGTCCATCTGGCACCTTTCACCCTTCATTAGATTCACTTTTTTGGGTTGGAAAAAAATTAAAACCTGCCAATGCTGAAGCCAAGTATTCATTAAATCCCATATTAAAACACTGTGTTCCCTGTAATTTTAGATAATTTAACTTCCTATAAACACAGACTATTCATCCTTCAGTCATTAACCATCTTTTTTGGCATCCTAGTTATCAAATTGGATTGGAGCCTGGCTAATCCTCCATAAGCGCTACAGGTTTTCCTCTAATCCATCTGACTAAATCCCCTAAAGCAAAACTTTTTTGTTGCTTGGCAGGAGGCGGGGGGAGGGAAGGCAGAAACGACATTGCCCTGGCAAGGGACAAACTGTTTGTCATAGTGAGTGGACCTTTCATTATTCAACAGCAGCAAATAGCACCATGTGGAAGATTAGGACTCTGCCTCAATAGCTTGCTATCTCAGCCAATACAGCAGAGGCTACCTGTAGAGAACTTTATCCCACTGAAAAATTCATGCATACACAGAGAGCTCTGGTTTAGACTTAGAGTGAATTGGAGGTTGTCTCCATATGTTCTCAAATAGCAGGAGAAATGTTCGGCTACTTTCCGCCTGATCCTTATAGAGACCTGCGGCTGATACATTTTTGGAGATGTACAAAGAACGGCGGCTGTTCTTGAAATACAAGGGGAGTAAAATGGGGACATTTAAATGCGACATTTAAAGAGCACCACGAAGGTACCAGATGAAAACACATGAAACAACAAAAATAGGGACATTATTGGCAATTTTCATTGTGCAAATTTCCAGTTCAAGCTCTATAAACCATTTAGTGCCATTTGCGAGGGGAGAGTTTCCATGAGATTTAACAAAATCTTCTGTGAGCTGGTAAAACACATATACTTATAAATGCCAGATCTACTTTAATGGGGGCTGCTTTTGAAGACTTATTGGGGACTTCCAATAAAACTCTCCACTGAATTTTGGACTAATTGGGATCAGGCACTGAGACCACATCTTGCCACTTCTGAAACAACTACACTTCCTGCTGATCCATCTCCATGTTGGCCCTGCCATGTGGCCAGGTGAAACAACCAGTTTCAGGTGGAACCATAAAGGAGAGGCTCCTGCCTCTCCTTATATAAGTGTTGACCCCTGCAATGGGCTGTCATTCAGGCATATCTCCAAGCAGCAAAATGATTTGGGCCAGCTTTAAAAGTTTTAAACTATTGGTACTTACTTTTAAAGCCATATACACATTGGGAATGTGTTACCAGGTATTATTATATCATCATCATCATCATCATGTATCTTGCATAAAAGATGCATACAAAATGCACATTTTCCTCTTGAATTCATTGGGAAAGCATTGAAAAGTATGCATTTCTTGTAAAAAGTGAACACAAAATGTGGGAGCTCTTTACAAATTATCTAAAAAGACAACAAAATGAACTGGACTCCTTGGCAGGGTTTGAATAAACATACACAAATTTATTGGTTGATAACATGATAGATAGATAATGTAAGGCTATGTACAAGTTTATAACATGCAGAGAATAATATGTGCTGAGAAATCAGAGAGAGGAGCTGAGGGAAGTCTCAGGGGGTGAGGGTTTGATAGGGGTGGGGGAAAGGGGGAATAATGAATGTGATATGTTTTGAAATTTTTGTTTTGCTGAAATTGTTAATAAAATATTTTTTCCAAAAAAAGTGCACACAAAATGTGTGCTACAGGACAGAATGAGATGGAGTGGCATGGAAAAGGCCAGAACGGATGTGTGAATCAGTCCCAGTAAGACCAAAATGGATGGAATTAGCTCCTTAGCCCATCCCTAGCCAGTGCAAACATGTGCCACCACAGGAAATGAAATATGAGGGAATTAGCAATATTATTTTTGGGAACCTTACTGAAGATCACAGAATGCTGCAGACAGGATTGCATTGTTGTAGTCCAAAACATCTGGAGGACACCAGCTTGATGAAGGCTACAGGGGTATGTGGACATTGCCTGGTACATTCATTGGCTCTGACTATGTATCAATAATTTGCTGTGACAGCACACCTTAATCAATAACACAGATATCAGTACATCTGATATTTCCCGAACATAGCCAGCAATCGGCCGTCAGAAACAGTGGGCAAAAATTGTTGAAACGTCTGGGAAAATCCAGAAGTATGGCAACTCAAAAAGCTCAACTCACTTTTTTATATATGGCAACCCTACCCTTGGCTCCAATTACTGAGCTGCAGTAATTGTGTCTGTCTTCCAGATTGCTACTTAATGCCTGTTTAGCAACTGAGCAAGTTGAACAGAATTGAGACTTTGTCCTTGAAATAAGCCTGTCACTAGGTACAATGCAATAGTTTCACTGTACATTCTAGTGTACGTTTTCCCCCTAAATATTGGGGCTTGACAATGATCAGCAAGTGTGTGGCATTGACACCAGTCATATATATAATCATATATAAAATCAATTTTATTGTAGATGTACTGAAGATGAAATGCATCACATGTTCACCTCCAGGAAAAGAAATGTGCTGGGAAATTTGATCTTGTCATGTCACTGAACAAAGAGATATCTGTGTGAAGCAGCCAAAACAAGATCCTATATTAAGCAAGTCAGGTAGAGCCCTTCAGCTATGTCTCACTCACTCACCACTGAAAACATTCAATTTCTCTTTGATGCAAACTTTTGGGATGCAGCTCTGCATCTGCCCAAGAGATCCACAGGCTCCTCTCACCTCTTCCACCCTACCAGTCCCAATGGAAACCAGCCACCACTACCTTTATGGGACATGTCTAACAATGAAGTTCTACACTCGTTGCCTGGGAGGAACACACTTCTAAGAACTGAAAGACGCTCCGAGTCTAGTTGGAGAACTAGTGCAGCAGAATGCAGCTTACAAAAAGATCAGTGATGGGTTTCATTGCTAGAGAAAGGGTTCAGGGGACCCTAATTCCTGATCCTGTGCACTGTTTTCATGGAAAGGCAAAGCTCAGCCACAGACACATGGAAAACTTTGGGAGGATTTTCATTCCACACCATTGCTGCTTTAAAATATATCTGTGTGCTGTTATTGCTGAAATATCCAGTGTAACTGAAGGTTAAATCTAGGTCTAACGATTCAGAGGGCATGCTGGTACAACCACTTTTACTAATGGTCAAACTAGTCTATTATGGTGCATCATTTCTACAGTACACTTGGTCTTCAGCCCAGAAATAGCAACACCTGCTGTGCACGTTCAGAATGATCTACCACCATGCCAACCCCTGCCCTCACAACCCACTGTCATTAATGATATAACGCGGGTGCAATAGAGCAGAATTGGCCTGCTGTCTCCAAGCTACCAAGAACAGCTGCAGGAAGCACATTCCCAGTACCTAAAGGTATTGGGAGCTGGTGGTGGAGATTGCAATAGCAAAACTGCTTTGTTGGCTAGAAAGCGGGGAACCATAATGTATTTGCACAGACCATAATCATTATCTATTCCAAACTTGATTAAAAATATTTTACAACTCCTGTACAGACATAGGGCAGGCAACAAACAGATTGTGATTTAAAGAGCATTATGCACAGTATACTACTGAGAATGCTTAGGTATATCATCTCATGGGGCCAAGTGTTTCTTTCTTTCTTGGGGAGGGGGGAAGAGACAAAGAAAATAGGCTTTATGGGTTCTATGTGGGAAAACTGCACAAGAGCATCTACTGGAGGACTTTCAACAGCACAGCAGGAATGCTGCTCATGTTCTTAAAAGCACCATCACTCAAGAGTGTGCAAAAGGAAACATCTAGATCCTTCAAATCCTTTCCAAAATGCTTCTGCATTACAGAAGTGTTTGAAATGCAAGGAAAGGCATCTATCTGGTGAATGATGATGATTCTGGTCTGTCAAGCTGTTAATGAGCAGATGACAAGTATATGCTGTTTTTAATTGTTTTAATATAATTTTATTATTGTGGGCCATCATAGGTTGCCTTTGGAAAACATTTCCATACCATTTTCTTGAAGCGGAGAAAGGAGTTGGTGTAATCAGGACAAGAAACATCATCATACCAGTTCATTCAGGGTTTTGAGTGAAGTGTCATCAGCATACTGATGAAACACAGCTGTATTTCTCTTTCTCATCAAATACAAATGAGCTGAGCAGGTGTCTGGGGTCAGTAATGGGCTGGATAGGGACCAAGAACCTGAAGCTAACGCCAAACATGACAGAGATACTTGTTGGATGGTAGTAATAGTTGACCAAGGACTATTTGGGCATGATCTGTTCTGAATGGGGTTATACCCCCCTCCAACAATCAGGTCCACAGCTTAACAGTGCTATTTACCCATTCAGATGGACCATGAGTGTTTTCTGTGGCATAAAGTCTACTTAGCCAACTTAGACTAGAACATCCGCATGCTCCTGACTACAAAAACGCGAGCTGCGCTCATCATGTCTTGGTAACTTCCAGGCTTATGGTAACACCCTATACATGAGGCTCATACAGGAGGGGAAAGTACCTGTAAAGAAGCCACATTTCAAATTGATATACCAAGTCGGAAGGGTGTATTAGGTCCCATTCATACTCTACCACTTCAAAATGGTAGCTACTTCTGCAAGATCCAGACCAGTGCTTCAGTAGTAATGCCTGTGGGGTTGTTGTTTTCCAGACCAGGACTGTAATAATCTGAAATACATAGTCCAAACTAAAAAATATTCCTTCCAGTAGCACCTTAAAGACCAACTAAGTTAGTTCTTGGTATGAGCTTTCGTGTGCATGCACACTTCTTCAGATACACTGAAACAGAAGTTGCCAGATCCTTCTATATAGTGAGAAGGTGGGGAGGGGTATTACTCAGAAGGGTGGTGGGAATGGGTGATTGGCAGATGGCTGAGATGAGCTTGTTGACGACTCTTAACGACTGCAATAGGTCTTACAGGAAAAAGCAAGGGGTGAGAAGGTGAAAAATGGCTTTGTCATGTATAATGAGATAAGAATCCAATGTCTTTGTTCAGACCAGGTTTCTCCATGGTTTTAAGTTTTGTAATGAGTTGCAATTCAGCAGCTTCTCTTTCCAGTCTATTTCTGAAATTCCTTTGTAGTAAAACAGCTACTTTGAGATCTTGTACAGAGCCAGATTGATACCCAGAGAGAACCTGCTGCAAGACAGACCCAAGAAAGAAAATAACAGAACACCTCTAGTCATCACATACAGCTCCCAAGTTAAAACAGTACAACGCATCATCAGAGATCTACAACCTCTCCTGGACAATGACAGTTCTCTTTCTCAAGCTCTGGGAGGAAGACCTTTCATTGCCTACAGACAGCCACCCAATCTTAAACAACTCCTAACCCACAATAATACTACAACCAGACTTAACACGGACACTGGCACCAGAGCCTGCAATAAACCCAGATGCCAACTTTGCTGCCACATACACCCGGACAACACCATTACTGGCCCCAACAACATCACACATACCATCTCGGGACTATTTAATTGCTCATTGTCTAACATTGTGTATGCCATCAAATGCCAACAGTGTCCTTCAGCTCTCTATATTGGACAAACAGGCCAAACCTTACGCCAAAGAATAAACGGACATAAATCTGACATCAAGAATCACAAGACAGAGAAACCAGTAGGAGAACACTTCAATCTCCCGGGACATTCTATACAAGATCTCAAAGTAGCTGTTTTACTACAAAGGAATTTCAGAAATAGACTGGAAAGAGAAGCTGCTGAATTGCAACTCATTACAAAACTTAAAACCATGGAGAAACCTGGTCTGAACAAAGACATTGGATTCTTATCTCATTATACATGACAAAGCCATTTTTCACCTTCTCACCCCTTGCTTTTTCCTGTAAGACCTATTGCAGTCGTTAAGAGTCGTCAACAAGCTCATCTCAGCCATCTGCCAATCACCCATTCCCACCACCCTTCTGAGTAATACCCCTCCCCACCTTCACACTATATAGAAGGATCTGGCAACTTCTGTTTCAGTGTATCTGAAGAAGTGTGCATGCACACGAAAGCTCATACCAAGAACTAACTTAGTTGGTCTTTAAGGTGCTACTGGAAGGAATATTTTTTTGTTCTGAAATACATAGTTCCTCTCTTCGGGTGAGGCAAGAGCATCACTGAATCCAGGCACACAGCGTGACTCCCAAGCAATGTGAATTTGCTGAAGAGCAAAACAACTGAATGGATGTGAAGTAAAAAGCTTCGTACCACATGCAGAGGGGCTAGCTAGGGCTCAATGAAAACTGGCAAGACTGAACAAACGTTTTGTTTCTCTCCCCACATTGTTCAAATTCAGTATTCAAGACTATGGCATTACACCTCAGGCACAACCATGAAATACTAGAAAAAGACCAGCAAAGAGAACTCATTTCTGACTAATGTTAGCGAATCAGTGTGCATCGGTTCTATGTGTATTCCAAATCAAGACACAAATTGTGGTGATTTGGGAAAGGTTCTCATTCTTTCAAGTCAGATTGCATTGTTAGTAAGGTCTTTCAGGGCAGATCAGGGGCTCCCGTAGCTTTTGAGTAGCCCTGTGTGTTTCCAAAAGACACACAGCCTTCCACTGCTCCCCTGAGAAAAGACACCAAGCAGACTGGAGGATGTATTAAGCTTGAGATGGGGAAGGGTTAAATGGGTAGGAGGATCTTTCATGTTGATGGACAGGTCTTGTGTTTGATCATAGTGAATGATTTCCCTGGTGCACTTCAATCATAGTGATTTGGGAGGAAGGATTAAAAGCTGTAGTTGCTTTTCATGTTGATCTACGACTTTCCCAATGCAGTCAATGGAGAGAACTCCTGAGCAGAAGAAACATTTCCCCCACCCCAGTCTTTCTTGGGTATCCATGCTTTTGCTTCTACCCCCATTCCCATTTTATTCCTATTTTATGCACTTGAAGATGGTATAGGCTGCCTTTGCAGGAGAAACACCGCAGCTATCATTCTAACATTTGACAGGCTTCATCTCCTCAGAACATACCTACATATTGCATCCAGTTCTGGAATGGGGGGGGGGGGGCGGATAGTCTTTTTCTTTCTTTTAAAAAAATCAAAGATCTGTTTGGAACAATATATTTTGTAAATGAGACTCGATTAGCTTTATTTAGTTTGGAATATGAAATTAAAATTGGATATCAACATTTGAAAAATACTCTTGCTATGTATTGTTATTTTTGTTTAATCTGTTTTTGTTTCTGCATTTTTAATTTAAAGCATCAAAAATAAAAGTGAAAAAATGGAAAACAAAGCTTTAACAGCGCTCTGTACAAAGGTCCCTGGATATATCTCCCTTCAATTTGGCAAGCTTAGCCCATTCCACTATGCTTGCAAATTTCAACCACTTCCATGGAAATGAAAACAAGTCCAAGCCATTTTAGATTCCTCCCAAGAGGCTATTTCCAACTGTTCCAACCCATTGCAATAGCACTGCCCATTGTTACATGAGAGATGGACTGCACTGCCTCCTAACGCCATATATGCTTTGCTTTTAATGAGTTTGAGAAGCTTCACTCTTCACAGTACTGCACAGTACTGCTCAGGCCCACAGTCCTCTGTAGACTGAAAAGTTATTTTTAACTCCGTCCCATCAAGATGTTACATATGTCCTAGCTCCTACCCAACACATGCAGACAGTGGCTCTTACTTGGAAATGAGTAAGATATCTTTCTTCAGGAAAGGAATAGTGCAAGCTCAGCAGCAGACGCATTGCTCAGGAGACATGATTCAGCAACAGGTCAAGAAGTTCAGAAACAACAGAGATGTCCCAACAAGTTTCCTTACCCCTCCTGCCAAGCTTTTGAAGATGAGGCATGGCATACTCATTCATGAGATTGTCTTGCCTGGTGGGGATTTCAGGATTGCAAGCATGCATACTGTTGGGGTGGGTAGGTATGCTCATGTCTGCGAAGGTGGCACCTGCTTCTAGGTGGCAAGACTTCACCCTCCTGCAAAGGTTCAGTCACTTCTGATTCCTGTTCACTCCTCCTTGTTTGACTGATCAAAGCCCTCTCTAGCCCTCTCCGAGAAAGGTGGGAGGGGACACATGGCATTACTGATGCTGCCTCCAACAGTGCCTGAAGTCAGGGTGGAAAGGAAAGATCCCCTCCTCTACTCAGGTTCCCCTTTAGCAGCACCCCTTTCTTCCTCCTCTAACAGAGCCTGCCAGCCATGAGTCCCACAGCATCCTGACAGTGCTGTGCGACTCATGACTACATGACTTTGGGGGTTATTTTTGCAAGTGGAATATCCTTTGATATAAGAATCCTACAGAAAGGCTTAATTTTCTTGCCCAAACACAGTTAAGGAGCCTGAAGAGGAATCATTTATTCAACAGAATGCTTTAATTGCTTCCCCTATTTTCTTGGCAATAGTTTGCTTTTCTAAATAATGAAAGAGTCCCCCATCCATAGGAAAGCAAGGCATTATACCTCAAGGCCTAACAAACACTATGAACGAGCCTGATTGCTTCATAACATTGCCTCTGCACTGCAATTTTTGGGAGGTATTTCATACAACACATAGCTGTTATGTGTTTATTTGGGGAAAGTGACCCTTTTGCTTATGTTTACATGAACTTAAAGATCTGAAACTATTGTTGTACAAAAAGCATGTACCCCTTATGATATATGATTGCTCTATTGGAGTAGAAGAATAATTAATACTCAATCTCAGTTTCTTCTCTCATACACCAGTCATTACATACCCATCTGCATATAACATAATTTGATAACCAGCATGTCATATAATAAGCTAACTAAAAAAAATGATGGGTGGGCGGCCTTAAAGGTGGGTTCCTCATGCTCAGATTCTTTCAGAAATAGTTAGAAATTAGTTGATTGTTAAAGGATTATATACATTCTATATGCTCGAGGCATGAAGTAATATTTTGGCTCTTATTCCATTACACCTTAATCAGGTGCATTATATATTTATTTCAAGATATCAGTTCAAGTCCTGTTCTAGGGGGTAACATGCATACATGGGAGGGGGGGGTCAGGATTGTGTCAAGAACAAGCCCATCACTCTGACCTCTGAGCATTTCTATTCAACCCCATCTGCATAGCTGCCTAAATACATAAATCCCATTGTGTGTAAGTTCCAACCACACAATCTGTACTCTACAAACAGAGCAAGTGCTACATATATAACTTGCATAGGGCTTCAGTCATTCTGACTGACTCTGCCAGTCCATAAGCAGCCATTTGACCACACTTCTATGGCACATTTGCACCCACTGTGTAGCAAAATGATCCTGTCCCTCACTTAACACGATGCCACAGATGACCAAGCTCTCCAAATATAGTTCTGTTGTTTGCACTGGGCTCCTTTTCAATCATGAACACCCACAAAAAAACATCTCATTTGGGGCATTCTTCCCTATCTGCTGAGAAAAGAAGCAGCACTAGAGTTGTCATCACAGCTTCAACAACGTCTGAGCCCACATGTGTGTCCAGCAAGCATGTGGCACCTCCCCCCCCCCATACACTTCTGACAGGAACAGAATCTTTAACATAGAAACAGGACATATGTTTGTTTCAATGTGTGCATATACTTTTAACCCTTTGATCCAATAAATAACTTTCCACACCAAGAACCAGTGAAAAGACAGTGAAAAGAGAGTCCAACAGAGTTAAGATATGGTGTGCAGGATCACAACAGGCAAGGCAAAGGAAGCACAGTCTATCAGGACCTTGGATAGAACACAGTGGCAGGTGCCAGTCAAGAAAAGCTGTTGTCTCAGCAGCATGCTAAAGCCTGATGAGGCCTTTCAAAGGGTGGCTGACCTGGAACCTGCTGTTAATCCTGCTCCCTCTGAGGAGTTGTCCATTTTTGGATGGGCTATTGCCTGATTTGGTAGCTTCTCGCTCCCACATGTGGTTGTTGAGAACTGCATCAAGGGAGCGCCTTCCAAGTTGAATAAAACCACATCCTCTGGCCTGGAAAGATCTGGAGTGGTATATATTGGTTCTCTGAGCAGTGCCTCCTTTCCAAGTCTTTCTCTGAGCCAAAGGGAGATAGAGGCCAAATAACACGAAATTGTATTCATAATTATACTAACATGGGGTACATGCACAAGCTGCCTCTGCCTCTTAAGGTTGTTGTTGCTGCTGCTTGCAGTTGTTTCCATTCAGCGGTTAGAATAAATGCTAAACACTCAGAATGTGTTTTGTGTATACATATCCAGCTGGTGGCACTTCTAGGAATGTCCACTTTTTGGCATTCTAGGGCTAGACTTTGACCTGAGTTCACTTTAGCCATAAACTCATTGGGTGACTTTGGTCAAGCATCTTTTCCCTATTGTACTTTGTGTCCCACATCTGTAAAATGGGAAGAACAGTGTGATCTATACCACCATGTGTAATTCTCAGCAGCAGACTGTGCAGCTATGAATCGCGGCACTCTCCATTTTATTGCATGACTCTAGCTCTTGTATTCCAAGACGGTCTGAGCCATTCCTTACAGCTCCTCACTTTTATTGGCTTGAATTTAGGAGGTCCAGCAATCACAAGATGTGTTATCACCAAGGGCAAAAGCTAAAGAAGTAAAAACAAGAAATGTTCTGAAATGAAAGCACTGGGTGTTTATTGCATTGTGAAGTTTGCTTTATTCAATGGGAGAATACTCAACTCCCACCAGAAACCTATTCATTTCCCTTTAGGACCCATCACGCTTTGTTAACACAAGGAGTGAGATGTTTGAAGGTTGTTAACTTCCTCAGAAAGAAGTGAAAACAAAGTGACATTCAACCACACTAGCTCTGAGCAAAACAGCTGTGGACCATCTGATGAGAAGAATATGTTCATAGTTCATGTTCTGCTTCTTTGCAACACAAATATCACTGAGTTCACATTTACTTGGTTCAACACATTTCAGGAGAAAGACTATTGCACCAACTAGCTTGTTTTTCCCCCTTAAAAAAAATAATCCATGATTGGGGTTAACAGATTTTCAGTTTTATCATAGCTACTTCAGATGCCTTGGAATATCAGTTAATGTCTTACATTTTCTCCCTAGGGAATGATAAAGTAAACACTGGGCAAATAAAGCAGAAATAAAATAGTGCCATGTTAATAACATAAATCTGGAGTTAATGGACTTTGGTACTCTTAACATTATCTGGCCTTTGCAGAAAGTATTACCATCTCTAACAGACATCAGCAGCCAATATAGTCTCAGCACATTTTGATGAAACCTTACCCCTTCCTTTAGTCTAGCACAGCTAAGTTTGGATTCATTCCTTTCCGCAATCACACACACACACATACACACAAATTATTCCACGGCAGGTAGATATCTCCATTTATCCCTGGTTCTGTGGATTTTGAGCACAGTTTCTGAAGTCTTGGTTTTACACCATTTCTAAATATTAGTCTGATTACTCAGAACTGTCATTAGGCATTCACAATAATGTGGTGCATGGAGATATTCATTATAAGGGGGAATGAAAAAGAGAGCCTGGAGAAGGATATGGTCTTTGCACTGTGCTTTTATTTCCGGTTTATTGTGTTTAGTTTCCCATAATGCTCCTCTTGTGGTGCCACTCCAGGGCATTATGGGAAATTTAAATAACAGCTCCCAGGCACCTGGAGCTAATTGCAGCACCGGTACACCTGCTGCTTCCAATTGCCACCTCCACCATATAAAGCCACCAGAGGCCACTGGCATAAGAGGGGGCTCACTAGAGGGTACTTTGCCAAGGGACCCTTCAAACCTAGAGCCAGAGCTATACGATGACATTACCTCAGTGACTTCCTATTGACAACAATATATCCATCAGTGTCATCTGTCACTTGGACCTTGAAGTTGGGCTTCAGATACCATTGAAAGCTGCTTCGATGTTCATCAGAAGATATGAGGTGACTCGGCGCAACTGAGATAGATCTGGTGTGTCACCTGCTCAACCTCAAGCAGCATTATTTACAGGCAACACTGAGAGTACCTGGGAGTGACTTGTTTAGAACTGAACTTGAGTAAATTCCACCTGACACGTAAAGAGGATTTATGGCTCCAGGTTAGAAACAGTAATACAGAGTGTGTAACAGTAATACCTAGTGGCAGCAGCAACACCAAACAACTGAAGGAACCCTTTCAAAGTTTTTAATTGCCCACAGAACATTATCCACTTTGCCAACTACTAATATGCCCAGTATCAATAAAATGAACAAAGAAAGACTTGAGCACTTGTTGTCTTACCTTGTGTGTTATTGGGAACGGATGTGCGGTCTTTTCAATGCTTTATTTGTGTTGGTGTGATTGGCAGCCATAATTTATTTGCAGCAGCTCTCCATTGTTATTACAGCTGCAATAACACAAGGGAAGGATGCGGGGATGATATGGCATGGCAGTTACCTTGGTAACAAAAAAGTCATCACTATGACATGAAACGTAAAAAGAATGAGGATGGGAGGAGTTCCTGCCCTCTTTCATAAGAACAAATTTTTGCAATAAAAGCAAATTACAGCTACAAAAATACCTTACTACAATACAAATATAACTCATCCCAGTGATTTTATTGAAGTAGACAGACCGACCATTGGATGGCTTATAGAAGTAGGACAAGTGGCAAAAACATTTGGCCCCTGGAGCATCACCACTGACATGGTTTGTAATCATGCTTCCTTGACCTGGAGAAAGCACACTGTCTAGCACTGGAAAAAGATAACACAGCTGAATATAGAGATTTGATAGTTGTGGGGCAAAAAAAAAAATCACATACCAGAAATGATGGGATATCACAGCTGCACTTCTTCTGCTGTTTTGGTATTTCAAACTCTGCAGAAACAGAAAAATGAGGCTTAAAATTGGTTTCAACAACAAAATCTCCACCCGACATGTCAGTGCTTATGTCTGAAGGCATCTCATGTAGACTTATTGTGAGTAGGCATATCTTGCAGTAGTATTGGCAGAAAATAGGATGCTATCACATCTAAATTAGTAGTAGCACTACAATTTAAGAACTCTTTCAGTCTTCAACAGAACTTCTTGATCAAAATCCCCAACGCTGAATCACTACACACAGCAATTGAATGGATAAATAAGGCAAATCAGTTCAGTTGTATGCTTATCAGGCATTCTTGAAGGGTCAGGTGCTGATCAAACACAATCAGCTTGAATCCATGTTATGCTGGTATTCATTATGGCATGGAAAAGAATTTAGCTGACTTGCTTCTCCATAGGATTCAGTGATCCTCTACAAACCAATTAAAAGTCAACTAGTTTAATAGTGTTTGTCCTTATGAAACACTTTTCCTTCAAGGAGATTAAAGTACTTCACAATTATTAAGTAAGCAGCAATACCAGTTGCATTGTTTAACAAATGGGAATCTTAGTCACAGCTGAAGTGGCCTGCTTAAAAAGTATAGATGCATCACATGGGGGAGTAACTAAAATTCCACAGAGAATTATGTGGGCATAGTAGTTCCCACTAGGGATGTACAAATCTGTAAATTTCCGTTTCTCGTTTTTCCAATTTCCCCACATTTCTGAATGAATTTGCAATTTTTAAAAAAAGTCTGCATGAAAGTTCATCATCATTTTAGTGCAAATTTCTCCTAATATTAACATTTTTGCTTCCCCCTCCCCCTTGCCCCTCTCCCTCTTGGTAAGCTACAGTGACCCACCTGCAGGAAGCTGCTTCTGGGACAGACACTTCAGGAGGCTGCTAAATTCCTCCCTGGGAAATATTTTCTGTATCTGTACTTATGGGGGGGGGGGTGCGCGCACGCACGCACACAAACACACACACACAAAACAATACCACCCTAAGTCTTCAGTGCTCCTCAGCCAAAGGAAATAACCCATTAATGGGGCCCTGGAATTTCTCACCGCTTAGGGGAGTGCAAAATGATACTGTCTCAAATGTAAAAGACATATGTACATTTTATTAGAAGGATGACAGGTCTAATACAAAAGCTTCTGGGGTGGGGGAATACAACGGAATTGCATCAACAATATTATTATTTTCATTTCTGAATATATGTTCTTAATATCATATCACCTGTGCTGAAGACAAACCCACACATTTTTAAATTGCTTTATTTGAACTTTGAAATAGATGGGAAAGTGAGGCACACTGTGCAAAAAATATGTGCTAAATAAAATGAATGTCAACAGCAGCACAGCAGTGGCACGGTAATGAGAAGAGGTGTAATTTACACAGAAGCATTCAAATGCTAAAAGAGCAAAGAAAATAAATCACCGCTCTGGCTGTGCCCCTCCCACCAATAAATGCATTGCGATATATTTAGGATTAACCTACTATATCACATAGCAGCTCCTTAAGCATTTTTTCACTTTTTACATGGCAATGAAAAGCAAGAAAATAATCAATTCCCAATCCTTGACATTGTACAATTTGTTCACTACATTAACCTTTTTTCCTTTCTTTGGCTTGTGTGTATGACATTTATTTTATAAATTGTGTCCTCCTCCCAGAGAGCACATGTTGTGGTGAGATCATCAAGACTGACCTCACTGCTGTTGTGGTTGGGAGCGACTGGATAGCCACAACAACCTGATTGGTGGTACCTCGGTTGCTGGGGTAATTCTGGCCAATGGGATCGTTTCATGCATTAACTGAGGGACCTATATACTGCTGCATGTTGCGTTGAGCTTCCTCTTTTTCACCTCATACACTGGATCGCCCATCCACCCTCCCTATATTTTGGGTTCATTATGACCTTGCTATGCCATCATGGGTTGTCTGTTCTTGGGACAGGGGCCTTTCCCCATTTGGCCAATAGGTTCAAGATTCAAGAAGATTCAAGCACCTCACAGTTACCGGGAACAACGATGAACTTACCCTTTTCTTGAATCTTCTTGAACTTATTTAAAAAACAAGAAAAAACGAAAAACTGAGTCAAGAATTTGTAAGAAAATAGTAAAATCTGATATTGCAAGTTCACTTTATTTTAGGTAGTTTGTATATTTTCATGGCACTCTGTAAGTAATTGTCTCTTTCTCACATATTTGATAAATGGTGTAAAATTATTTTTGAACAACTGTGTGAATATTTGTCGCCAATGTGCTGTACGAGTTGCACTATCTTTATTAACGGCACAGGTTGCATTTTTCTAGCATAATTGTTTAAAGTGGCATGATACTCTTTTAAATGTACAGTGGTACCTCGGGTTACATACGCTTCAGGTTACATACGCTTCAGGTTACAGACTCCGCTAACCCAGAAATAGTAACTCGGGTTAAGAACTTTGCTTCAGGATGAGAACAGAAATCGTGCTCCGGCGGCGCGGCGGCAGCGGGAGGCCCCATTAGCTAAAGTGGTGCTTCAGGTTAAGAACAGTTTCAGATTAAGAATGGATCTCCGGAACGAATTAAGTACTTAACCCAAGGAGCCTCAGGCCTTGGACTCAAATGCAGAGCTCCAAGCCTCTCTAGCTGGCCTTCAGGTTTCTCCTCAGGACACACCTCCTCCTGGCCACACCCCTCACCAGCCCTGCTTTGAACCCTCCATGGATTGTTTGTTTTTTTGGTCAAGCCATAATGTACTCCTCAACTCTAACAATGCTCCGTGCTTGCCTCGATGGAGGATAAGGAGTGTTCTAATGCTTATTGGATGGATTTCCCCCAAATTGATTTTTGAACTTTGAATTGTATTGCTATTCATGCTTTTGTACTGTATTTTATGCTGCTCTATGTTGTATTACAATTACCGGTAAGTGTTTTAAATTTGTTGTTAGCCGCCCTGAGCCCGGTTTTCTGAACCAGGAAGGGCGGGGTATAAATAAAAATTTATTATTATTATTATTATTATTATTATTATTATTATTATTATTCTGAGAGGGAGCTGTCCTGCTGCACAAATGGGAATAGTTGCATTTGTTGCTCCATCCATTTTGCCTCTGGCCCCACCCACAATTGGCAGGTGGCCCCTGGAAGGTTTCTTAGGGGAGTATATGGCCCTCTGGCAGAAGACGGCCCCCCTACTTATTGAAGCACATAATGTTGTCTGTTTCTCATGCTGAACTAGAACATGTTTTCCCTTCGTGTCAGTAAGCTCTTTTGAGAGGCCTGCGTGTCACCTGCACTTATGACTAGGCTAGATCTGCATGTGTAAAACACCCACACATTTCCAGATGATATTCTTTTCATTTTTCATCCTCTTTATAACACTAGAATGAACACATTTTGTCTAATTCTGTATGCTTTCCAGCACATGAATAAACTCATTTACATTGTCATTTTCTCCCTCCATCAGCAGCTACCCGACTATTTATTCTGTGTTACTCTTGCCATTCTCTGCTGGCAACTTAAAATAGAGAGCAATGCTCAGATTTCACTTATATTCATCTTACTTTGCTTATTCAGTCAAAGGTAACTCCAGAGAAACAGACGTTTCATCCATCAGCAATTCTCTTATTTTCTCCAAAACAAGAAATGAAAGAGATGGTGGGGGGGCAAAGTACATTCAGGACTAGCGAGCAGAGATTACACTTTCAATGTAGCATATTAAATACCAGAAGAGATGGGGGGAACAGTTAATAGAGTCTTTATGAGCTACAGTTTCACCCAGCTGGTACTATGGGTGGGTAATGATTCTGCAAAGCCAATCTCCCTCAGAAACCAGGGTAAGGTGTGCATATGGGGACATTTGCACAGACAGAGAAAAGAATATCTCTCTGGATTGATGCTGGCTGTAAAAAAAACCCCAAAACACCCTTACCTCAGTTGCTATAACCCCGTCTCTATTTTATGCTCCCTCACACAGAACATAAGAGTTCCTTTCCTTGCTGTGATCCCAGCGGGCTTTAAAGTCTATTGTCCCAGCAATGCTAAGTAAAGAATGCAAGGACAAGGGCATGGAAGAATTCCAAAGTGCTGGTAGCACTGGTGAAACCAATCCCATTAGCCCTTATAATTACTATTGCAACATAATACAGCCCTGAGCCAAATTGATCACACAGGGGTGCTTCACTAATGGCTTTTTGTCAGTCTTGAGTGCCACATGCTTCAGTGCAAAAATAAAAGGCTGAGCTTTTTGCGCAGACCGTTCTTAGCACAGCAGGGACAACACATGCCAAATACCACCTTTCAGCTTTGCTTGACTGAAAGACTAATGTTAACTGAAACAGATGAAAACAAATAGTACAAAATGTAATGTAAAAGCTTTGATTCTAACTCCTCTGGGGAAACATCTTGCTTTGCTGAAGACTGGCAATCCCAGTTCTCCAACCTGGCAGTACTGTGGTTTCTTGTTGTAATTGGGGACATGTGTAAGTTGGTTCTATTTTTTTACTCTCCTGTGAGTAAAAAAATAGGGGGAAATAGCTTTCATCTAGCCCTATCAATTATATATCTTCAGATCACAGAACATGTGCAAATCCAATGCAGCTCCATGGAACCCAGTGGAACTATATATGGAACTTGCAGTCCAAAACATCTGGAGGGCACCAGGTTGCTGAAGGCTGAGAAAAGTACAAGTAATTGAAATTTCTGACTCTCCCTCTTCTGCAACTCCCAGCAGTCCTAGTCTACACAGCTGGAGCTGTTCCTGTCCCCTCAAAAAAACCCCGGAGGGTGCCAGGTTGGCGAAGGCTGACCTGTCTTGCTGAGTGAAATATTATTTTGTTTATTCATTTACAAAAATATTCCTCTGCTGCTAATTCATAAAGAAAACATGTGTGCCACAAATATAAAACCACCATTTAAAAGAAGACGTCATCACAAGAAACTGGCCAATCACATAATATCCATCCAACTGACAGGGCCTGTTTACACAAGAAAGTCTACAAGTGAGAATGCTTGGCAGATTTTTGTCAGGAAAGCACCTTACATTTCTGGGCAGGTCACACTTAAATGCTCTATTTCTCATAGATACAAAACAGGTCTCATTCATAAGTGGGACAGTCAGCACTGCAGCGTTCCTCCAGCAGATCTCAGTGATCAAGATGGGATATGAAGGGATCTTTAAGGTCCTGTTTCTCAGATTACATTGGAACCCTCAAAATAACTAGTTCCTTTAGTGCAGGAGAGACAACTCAAGGCCTTCATCTAATTTCATGCAGTAGGGGAGAACCTGGAGCACCAAAGGAGGATGGAAATGGGGGAGATGAGTGAGAAAGTGGAAACAGGTGGAAGGAGGAAGGAGGGAAAGCCCTTTGTTAAGTGATCAGTTCAGACTTTGGGATATGGATGTGAGTAATTTAGAGTTACTCTGTACTACCGATGGGGGAGATGTTGGTTCATGGACCTTTTAAGGGTTGATCTCCACATTTGGTCATTTAAGTACATATATATCCTGATTCCAGGGTGAGTAACAAAACCTCAAAAAAACCCAATAAAACAAGCCAACACATCAACAATAAAACAGATTTAAACACCAGTAAATCCACACATACACTGTAGCAGCAATTAGTGGTGCACGTGAACAGGTTTGCCTCTACTGGGTGCCAACATGCCAGTAAAGTTTGAAACAGGCATATCTGTAGGAGAGGAGAGTATTCAAAGAGTTGCACAGAGTGTGAAACTTTATCATACAGAGGAAATTATTAATGGATAGGTGTCCTTATGCATCCAAGGGCATACCAACTCTGTATGAAGGATCACCCAACACATTCCCTTTCGTAAATCAGAAGACAGCCGACAATTGCAATGAAATCTACTTTCACTATTTCTACCAGCATATTCTGGAAATCACACTCCTAGACAAACGAGCACCTTATCAAGAATGAATATTACGTTAAAAGGGGGGATTCTAAATGTATTTGTTAAAATTTGCAGCAACAATCGTGTTTATCACCAAATGAATACATTGTGAACTCATTTGTTCTGCTTCACAGAAATGAGACAGGTTCTGATAAAGTCAACAGGGATCATCACAAGACGTGTCTGTTCAGACTCTTATTAGGTGTTTTATTGTGGCTGAAAGATGAGCATGCTGTCAGGTGAATGTAATAACCCTAGCGCTTTATTATCTGCAAAAGGCAGAAATTGAAAATGAAAACTGATCCATTCCCAGAGTTTTGATCAAATTTTGATCACAACAGGCTTCACGCTGTTCTGCTTAGGAAACCAAAACTGCCCCTAACACATGTCAGGATAATGCAAAGAACTCTGAATTAATTCAATCAAGTAATTAGCAGTGGGTTTGCATTTGCTAAAAATTGACAGCCAGGTCACTTTTTCTATCAAATGTTGATGCCAAAGCAGAAATATCAAGAGAAACTAAAGCTAGCTTAGTCTTGCGAGTTTACTGTCTCCTTCTGTGTCTTTTGATCATTACTGATCAAAAGGATCTAGGGCAAGCCTCCTATTTATTTTTACCACAAGTAAATAATCAGGAAATGAAAGCTGAAACCTTACCATAGGCAAGGCTAGGATCAGCAATTGCTGAAGCCTATGGAGAGGAGGTAGCTAGCACGTCTTTATATAATCTTCTCTGGAGAAAACGCCTCACACACAGATACAATTTCGCACAGCGTCAGCAGACTCCATGGCTGGTGCAGCAGCAAAGTTGTTCTTCCAGCCACAATTTAAGCACTGCAACCAATTTGGGGTTTGTAGACAATATTGTTCCTACTGCACTGGAAACCACTAGAGAGGGATTGGCTTCCCTCTAGAAAATTGTTTTTGTGAAAAAGTCTATTATGTGGCTATGACAGAAGGCACTTTCAAGTTATATCTATAAGTGACAGGGCTAAATGGCTAGAGCATGTACAGTAAGTGCAGCCCACTTAAAACAGGATTTTTGTCTATTAAAAGCAGCTCTCTGCAGTTCTGTCGACACCTTTAAAAGCAACAAAGCAAAGCTAGCAGAGGAGTCGTTTAGGTTAACTTGGCTCCCCCCCCCCCCGCCACTTTCCCCAGAAAGGGCTCAAGAAACCTGTCCTCGGCTAAATCCTGTAAAATGGCTTTTGGAGTTGTCCCATAACAGATAAACATCCGCCATTACAAAGGATGGTTTCATGGGGCTCCCTGCATTAACAGGCCATCCACATAAAGTCCCACTTTAAGATCCACATTCCAAGCTTTAGTTTTTGGAATTATCATTTACGTTCTACCATCTGCCAACACATTCTAGGAGGGCATGTGCATTAAAATATATCTAAAAATAAACATTATGCTTAAACAATAAAATCACCAATAAAACATAAAAGCAACTCAGTCACAGTAGGTAATTAGCTCTAAACGAGGTAACAGGAAATGCCTGGCTAAATAAAAGAGGATTGCATCTATTTTCTCTCCTTTTTTTGTTTATGGGCAGCTTAAGCTAAGAGTTCTGGAGATGGGTCAAATCCAAGAGTTTCAATTTACTATTTAGGAACTGGAACAAGTTATTTCATGGGGAAACCATTTTCTCTCCAGAAACCTAAGAAAATGGAATCCTTTACAAAGGTTACATGTTTCCATTGCATTTCAAGGGCATACAAAAATAGATCTGGTAAATAGAAGGGGAAGAAATGGAGGCAGTGAAAGATTTTACTTTCTTGGGCTCCATGATCACTGCAGATGGTGACAGCAGTCATGAAATTAAAAGATGCCTGCTTCTTGGGAGAAAAGCAATGACAAACCTAGACAGCATCTTAAAAAGCAGAGACATCACCTTGCGAACAAAGGTCCGTATACTTAAAGCTTTGGTTTTCCCAGTAGTGATGTATGGAAGTGAGAGCTGGACCATAAAGAAGGCTGATCATCAAAGAATTGATGCTTTTGAATTATGGTGCTGGAGGAGACTCTGGAGAGTCCCATGGACTGCAAGAAGATCGAAACTATCCATTCTTAAGGAAATCAGCTCTGAGTGCTCACTGGAAGGACAGATCCTGAAGCTGAGGCTCCAATACTTTGGCCACCTCATGAGAAGAGAAGACTCCCTGGAAAAGACCCTGATGTTGGGAAAGATTAGGGCACAAGGAGAAGGGGACGACAGAGGACAAGATGGTTGGACAGTGTTCTTGAAGCTACCAGCATGAGTTTGACCAAACTGCAGGAGGCAGTGGAAGACAGGAGTGCCTGGCGTGCTCTGGTCCATGGGGTCACGAAGAGTCGGACACGACTAAATGACTAAACAACAACAAATAGCGTAGAAATATTCCTGAATTTAGTTTCTTCAAGTAAGGGGTCAACTTTTCTTTCTGATTTTTATTTGTGTGGTGTGGGCACACCATTTGCTTCTGTGAGTGGGTGGGTTCATCCTTGAAGCAGACCAAAACACTGAATTATGAGCAACTATGGTGCTCCTCAGTTCCAGAATCCTCTCTGCAGAGCTATTTTGAGAAACAGAGGTATGCCATATAGAGCACTCCTAGCTCTCACCCCACATAATTACATAATGCACTTTTCTAATGTACATTTTTCTTCACCTTCGCAGAATTCACAGTGGTCCATTGATTCTTTGAAGGAAGCTCTTCCTAATAATGCTCATTTAAGAAAGTCTCTACATGAGAGCTTGCAGGGGGCCCAAGCTGTGACTTTTTTCTAAGATACATTCAATCATTTGGGGGGTTAAATGTGTCTTAAAATACATTAAAGTCCCCACACCAGTCAACAGTAGGGCACTGGTGTTTTTTAATTAATAACTAAACTAGTGGTTTCCATAGGTAGTATATACAGCATGAAGCTGCAAGTATGAAGCCGTTCTGAACAACAGGATTATTCAGTTATCCCTTTCATCTAAATTAAATGGAGGTAGGGCTATAACCTGATGGTGGAGCATCTTCCAGGTTCAGGTTCAGTCCCCAGCATCTCCTGGAAGGGCTCTGAATGTCCCCTACCTAAAATCCTGGAGAGCCACTTGCAATCATTGCAAACAATACTGAATTACATGGAACAATGAACTAATTCAATATAATGCAGTTTCCTATGTAAATGGGTAGGATCACTAGAGCAAGCAAGAACAGAGTGATGACCTCTGTAATTGATAATGGTGACTAGGCTTGCCATACGTCAGGAAAATTTCTGACATGTCTTGGTCTTCAAGTGTAAAAATGGCGTTGGGGGCAATTTTGACAAAGTGGCAAAATTTTAGCGAAAACCTGAATGTATGGCAACATGATGTAAACAGCTCCAAAAGCTTAAAATCTGTAATTTGGGGGGAGGTTTCTCAACAAGCTTAACAACTTTGCGGGTGTCAGAAATTTTACTTTTTGAAATATGGCAACCCTAATGGTGACAATCCACCATCAAATAACAAAATATCCAGAAGATGGAAAGAAAAAGCTTAGGAGTCCATCACGTAGCATACAGAAATACTTTCCAAATCATATCATAGAAAGTAAAAAACCAAAAAAAACTTAATTATTATTTACTGTACATTTAAAAGTGAATGTCCAAAGTTCTTAATTCAAAGTTACTGTACCGAATCATCAACTCATGTACACCAACAAGAAATCCTAGGATATTTGAGCTACAGTTCCTTACTGATTCACTGGCCACCAAATGACAGAGCTGTTCATTTTTTCACTGCTTCATAGTCTTACCGCATAATGGCTAAAATGGGTGTCATCTCCAAAGCTACAAAAGAAGTCTAAGGTATGAAGCTGCTCCTACTTGGTGGAAAAGAAATTGGAAGGCACAAGAGACATGACTGGGTTGTAGCTGTTTCATTACTCTTTGCCCATAACTCCTAA
The DNA here is from genome assembly GCF_964188315.1 of Podarcis muralis. Taxonomy (NCBI): domain Eukaryota; kingdom Metazoa; phylum Chordata; class Lepidosauria; order Squamata; family Lacertidae; genus Podarcis; species Podarcis muralis. Next base: position 65,284,828 of record NC_135655.1, on the reverse strand, counting down.
TCCAAGTAAAAGTTGTGTTTCCCAAGGCTGGTTCTGATGGATGACATACAAAGGAGTGGCAAATATGGCCTTGCCAAACAAGGAGATGTTTCAAAATGGCTTCAAAAATCAACATTTGCCAAACATCACTACAGTCTGCAACTGTACTGCAATTGTTTTTAGATGTTTTCAGATGCTTTGATTGTTTTAGCATTTGTGTGTTTGTCGTTCTGAGCTCCCTTGGAAAGAGTTCATGTTCCAGAAAGCATGGCCAAGAGCTTAAAAGCTCTTTTCATGCCAGGTCTGCTTGGGTTACCTGGTTTGAAAATAGCTTTTAAGCTCTTGGCCTTGCTTGAGGGGCAAGGTCCTCTTGCCGTGCCAGCTCTAGAAGGCTAGAGATGCTCACATGAGATCTCACAGGAAGTCTGGTTGTCCCATGAGCTCTCATGAGAGAATCCCAGAGTCTGCCATAGCCAATATACTGATCAGGCCTTGCTGAGCGGACTTAAAAGCTTGTACAGATGAGGGATTGCTGTATCTGATTTATATATAGAAATAAAGAAGTTGAGCATAGGTAGAGGCAAACAGCTAAAACGTCCCTACAAAGCAGCAAATCCTCTGCCCCTCCACGAGGCACTCTCACCCCTTTAGATGCTTCCAAAGCACACATCTAGCTCTTAGCTCTGTCTTTCTCTCACAGCGTCTTTCAAAATTCCTCTCCAACTGCTTCTTTGTTCCTTTTTATCCATAGATCTAGTTTATAGCATCCTCAGCTGGTTAGGTGAAGCAGATGTATGCCACCTTCCTCCAGGCTCTGAGGGTTTCTCCTGTTCAGAATAAGGCATATCCAGCTGTTCCTTAACTACTGAAAAAATATCCACTTGCCCAGGGCTTTTTTTCAGAGAGAACTCGTCAGAACTCACTTCCAGCACCTCTCAGGTTGCTTCCATTGCCAATATAAGAGAACAAGGGAAGCACTGGCAGAGGAAGAGGAGTGCGGGGGAGCACACCGCCCCCGGCACCGCGATCCCAGTGGGGTGCCATCGCAGCTGTCCCACCTGCCTGCGCTGGGCGCCACACACCCCAGGCAGCACACCAGACCCCCAGGACACATGCCACGCCCCTGCGGGCAGCGCGCCACACCCCCGCCTGCTGTCGACCCCCCAGTGCCAGAGCATAAAGCTCCGCCACTGAAGGGAAGCCCTTGTGGTTAGTTTCACCTCTTTTTCTAGAAAAATAGCACTGTGCCTGCTATTCTGGGCCATTAGCCAGTAGCATGTTTAACAAAAAAAATTGGTAGGCCAGCAGTCTTAACAGTAGGGAATATTGCTGAATGGCCTTATACCAGGGATAGGCAACCTAAGGCCCATGGGCTGGATGTGGCCCAATCGCCTTCTCAATCCAGCCCACGGACGGTCCAGGAATCAGCGTGTTTTTACATGAGTAGAATGTGTCCTTTTATTTAAAATTCATCTCTGGGTTATTTGTGGGGCATAGGAATTCATTCCCCCCCCCCAAAATATACTCCAGCCCACTACATGGTCTGAGGGATGTGGACTGGCCTATGGCTGAAAAAGGTTGCTGACCCCTGCCTTATACCAAGGCCAACCAGTAGCAGATCCTCAGGGTTATAGGCAGGGTTTCCCCCAGCCCTTCTGGAAGATTCCATGGATCAAACCTTAGTGCTCTGCCACTGAGCTATTATTTTTCTGCTTAAGAGTGATGGCAATGCCAAGCCGCACGTGCCCAGAAGAATCTGGAGTTGATTGGGTAGTTGCACATCTTGAAAGGTGAAAAGTTAATCTAAACATTTTAAAGTGGCACTGGCATGGTGTCTGTGGCAAGAGAATGCAATGTTAGAAGCAGCCCTCAGAATTGACCTAGCAGTAACAGCTACAGACTGCCATGTTACCCTTCAAGTTTACAGAGTGTCCTCTGCCATCTCTATGAACCTGACATGACAGGATCCAGTAGAGAGGAATATAGTGGGGACTTTATTCAGTTTTTGTAATGGCATTTCAGAATTTAGGCTGAAAGGCACTAAGTGCAAAATATTATGACATCAAATATGCCTTTCAAGTTTCCTGGTTTTAAATAGAAGCTTCAAAAGAGGAGGAAGCACTTTTACCACACACACAAAAACCTTTTAACTTGGCCACATACTGAACTCAGTATGAATCATGGGAACGTTATGATTCCATCTCTCTGAGGAGCACAATGCTGTTTCCAAAATTACTTTTGACCAACATGACAAAATGGATTACAAGTCTTGAGCCATACGTCACATCCTCCAAATTCAAAGCCCTTCATCTCAAAACCTAGTTATGGTTGCTTTGATAGCAGTTCAGCTGTTCAATATGTTTTTTAAAAAGAAGAAAAAGAGTGCCTTATGGAAATTAATCAAGTCTTAGGCTGCAATTCTACACACAGCTTGGGGGAAGCCTAATTGAACTCAGTAGGACTTACCTTGTGGGACTGTATTTGAGTGAAAGTGCACAAGACTCAGCTATTACTCTTTGAAATTGTGGAACCGGAATCTGCAACATTTGAATTGCACTGCCCCCTCAGACCCATAGATTATTGCTATATGCCTATAACAGAAAGTCCTGGCAATTCATAAACCTGAATGCCAGAGCACAATCTATAATATTTCTTAGCTACTCTCTCTGCCTGAAGGCTCACAAGACAACATACAATATACTGATTTACAACAGAGAGACTCTTAAAAGGACTGATGGAGACAATTTCATTTTGAGCATATGTTTTGCATTTTAGCTACAAGCTGAGGTGGAAAAAATGCATATGGGGGGAATGCATATATCTTGGCTGTTCTTTCTAAGGCTGCATACACATTATGTATTTAAAGCACATATTTCCCCCAAAGAATCCTGGGACCTGTAGTTTATCCATCATAGAGCTACAAGTCCCAGCACCCTTAGCAAACTACAATTCCCGTGATTCTTTGGGGAGGTATGCTTCAAATGTGCTTTAAATGTGCGGTGTGTTGCAACCTAATTCTGCTTCCCTCAGAACTCTCCCTATTCTGAACATAGTGACTTGTGATACATTAGAATTCAGGAAGGTCAATGGCTTTTCCTCATTTAATGAGCCCTTCAAAAAGGCCATGAAGTCTGCCTCTGACAAAGGAATGGTCAGTGTCTGGTGTATTCATATAATTGGCACCACCACCCAGTATGGCAGTGGTACATGATGCCAATGACCAAGAATTATAGGAGTTGTGGTCTGGCAGCACCTGAAGCAGCCTATGTTTTGCATTCCTGCTTTACAGCATCTCCCATGCCACCGAGGTCACATTGGAAATGTTCCTAAACTTACCCTTGGCAAAGTTCACATGTGGCAACTTTACCACTCATTTCTCATGTGTGTTGTGTTTCACTTGTAAGAACACCAAAAGTTCACACACACACACAGAGAGAGAGAGAGAGAGAGAGAGAGAGAGAGAGAGAGAGAGCGCGCTTAGCCAGTTTTGAATATTTACTGGGAGGCTATTTCACATAAATATCTCCTCACATGAAACTAAGGTCATAAAATTAATATATGAAGGGTCCACTATTTGTTTGTTTTTAAAGTGTGTGAATTGGGCCACAGAATAACCATTGCAGGCCTCTTCATAACTTTATACCAGTCAGTTTTTTCCAAAGTTGATTTGAGAAGCAGCATTGTCCTTAAATAAGACTATGACAGGGCATCTGGTTAAACAATCAACATTTCTCTCCAGGGATTTTTTTCCTCTCAGAGTATCTTCTATATATCAATCTTTGGGCACACAGAGTAAACACTAAAGTGAATTTGATTGGGACGATAAAGATTTTAAATGGGTTGCCCTAACTTAAATCATTCCTCCTGACTGTCATTTTAAAATTTCTTCTCTGGCAGATTCAAGAGAATACTTGTGAACCAGATTTATGAGACCCAGGTCCCTTTCCCAGAGAGGATATTAGATATGTACCAACCAGTCTGTCCTCTCCAGGGAAAGAGGTCAAGGGTAAGGTCATATTGTACTTCCAGTCTCTTCCCTCACAGTAAAATGGGTTTCAGATGAACTACATTTTTTAAAAAAAGTTTTGCACCATAAATCAGAGATACAATCTCAGGCTATGAATATCGGCATACAGAAGAAAAATATGTTTCTATGTGTTTTACAGACGTTTCAGAAGGCTGTTTGCATGCTTTGACTCTGCCACTAAATTTGTTCTGGTGTTTATTGTTCACACCGTCACATTAAGCAGTCAACCAAGCTTTCAAAAAACATACATCTACTTGGAATAAAGTAGTGTGTCACATGGAAAACAGATACCAGTGAACATTGTTTCACTTCCTTCTAATGCTCACAGTGTAAACTCCTGCCAAGGAGTTGATGAGATATTGTTCCAGTTCAAGTGCAAACAGTACAAATCTTTGCATGTATTGTGCGTTGGTTTTGCTAAGCCCAAGTCACCTTGTATGTATCTCCGGCATGAATTTTCGCAGCTACCCTACAGTAGAGACCCACCACAATTCTGATCATGTGACTAGTGGGGCTTCTGGGCCAGTAACAGTGTCCAAGTGACAATTGAATAATATTATGAATCCTCAAATAAAGCCACGTGCAGAGCACATATAGATCTTTCTGAAGAAAAACACCTAAACAGGTGTATCAATCCACCCATAATGTTTCCTGTGGTGGGTGGACTTGGTGCTACATTTCCTTCGGCAGGGGTGCTAACAATCCATCATTCTAGTGTTATGATCCACTGTAAATAATTATTTGATCAGAGTCTTCACATATACTATGGAACAGATGGAAGCAGTTTTCCTAGTCTTGGGCCTTTGAAAACTGTTCTATTTCACTCTATCCAGATACAAGTTGAAAGCATACTGGCGAACTAGAAATGCAAGGTCTCATCACATATTATCAATCCTTTGAGCCATCTGTTAGATAGGAAACTTTTAAGGGGTTGTGGTGTCTGTTTCATTCTACATGAATATTCAGCTTTTGCACAGTGAGAGTTAAGTACACGGATGGAAAGAATATTGTTCCCATAAGTCTTCAAGTGGAAGGCAAAATTGCAAAAATGCTTTGGACTTTCCTGGAATACATATTTTTTGTTCTTATAAATAACTCCATTTGGCACAGAACAATCCACTTGCATCAGCTTTGAGTTTAATTATATCTGTTTTCCATATTAATTCCAAATGTCTACACTGCACAAAAACAAACTTTAGCATCTATTCACAGCATGAGTTGATGAAATACTCACTTCCATAAATCTAGAGGTTCAGTTGTCATCACTAATATAATCCATTATTTATCATCTACATTTTTACAAACCAGCAGTACCATTTGTTCATTTTAAAAGTGAAACAAAAAAAGTTTCATTATCTTTTAAATAGGCCGAGAGACAAAGTTCATTTAAAGGATAATATGGATAGTTTTTATGTTGTTGAATTTTTTAACGAATAAAAGACATGGCTAGTTTGTGGTGGTGGATTGGCTTTCAGCAAGCTGCTGGGATATTTCTGCTAGCAGCAAAAACTCCACAGTGAAATGTAGTTTCTTTGGGGAATATACAGCAGTATCATACAGTCTGTCCAGTTTGTTCTATGTGAAATGGTATGCAAACAGAGCAAAATACAAAAGAACAAAATCTGTGAATCAAATGTGACCAGTATCTGTAATGCTGGCATTCTGCTACGCAGCATTTGGAATTTTAAGAATGTACCATGGGTGTCATTGACAAAATGACTGCTGTGAGGATGTGACATAATACAAAATGGCAGCCCAGTCAATGGGGGAAAGGCACCTGCATTAGCCATCACTGTGTTTGCTCACAGATAGACACTCTTTGCACCTCTTCTCCACTCATAATGATTGGAAGGGTGGTGTCCAATCCTGGCATTCAATGAAACTTTGGCATCTGTTGATCTAGTGCAAACAGGAACCGAACAGAAAGAACCAATGTCCTCTCATGCACTGTGGATTCCTGAAGAGATGTTTACAGAGATGGCGGGCATCACAGCAAGCACTGGTAGGAACAATGGCACCCACAGGTGCTGCATTGGCTACCTTTGAGCTAAAAAAAGAATCTAAACATTTTGTGAAATAAATAAATAAATCTCAAGCACCAGATACCTGGGAACAGGGAACAGCTGTTACCTTCATGTTCTGCTTTTCAGCTAGCACAGATATCTGGCTGGACACTGCTGCCAACATAAAGTTGGATTGGATAAGTCTATGGACCAATCCACCAGGGCTCTCTTTCTGCCTCTGAATGCCAGTTGATGGAAATCACAAGCAGAGAGAATGCTACTGTATTTAGGGTCCTGCTTGTTGACTTTCCCTTAGCATCTGGTTGGCCACCGTGAGAACAGGATTCTGGACAATATGGGCCTTTGCCCTGATCCAGCAGGGCTGTTCTTAACATGCCCTACTGGGTAAAGATTGGGGAAATGGAACAACTTGAACTGCATGGCAACTATCCCCACCCCAACTCCCTTTCTCCATTGACTCACCTAGGGCTCCTAATGGCATGGTTCATTTTTCTCCCCAATAAGAAAGTTTTGCTTTTTAGTTAAAAGAACTCACCTTTCATTGCTGTGGAACAAAACAGTCTTTGGGTAATAATCACCCTGCTTCCTCTTTTCATTCCAGTCAACGCACCTCTCGTTGCTATCTCCCAGTCATCTACTGTATTTTGCTTTCTGACAAGGTACCAAGACAGCTAGTGAGGAAGATGAGAGCCTCAAGTAAAGCTTGATTGCTCTTAATATCTCCAAAAGGAAAAGGGAGGAAGGCAGCTAGCCGATAAATATTAAATCAAATAGCCAAGTGTATTTTCTCCGCACTCCAAAGAGTTTCTTCTACAAATGAAACTGCCAGCATTGACTATAAATGTTTGTTTATTATTGATCATTTGGGACCTGCAGGTCTCATGAAGTGCTAGAAACTGCAAATTCTCCATGCTTTAGAAGTTTGGCATTGAGCATTCTTATATCAAAAGTGTGTAGATGGAATCTTTTTGAAAAACATATCTTTATTTGATGGTTTTTCTTTCATCAAAGCTTGCACACACACACACAGATGTAAATCCTCTTGTATTAAGAGGAGCTCTTATTCCCTAGCAAGTTCCCTCCAACAGAAGAAAGCTTATGAATTAATACATGAAATTGTGGAGCCCACCCCTCATATCATGCAAAATATAGTCTATTAAATTATGGATGAAATTTTGGAGTGGAAAGGGGGCAACAGAGAGAAGTCAAGAAAAGTTCTCAAAGAAGTGTTAAATAGTAGAGTGAATCAATCTCCTTGTTAAGAAACCCGAAATCATGCAGGAGTCAGAGCAGGGATGCCAACAGGATTTCCTGGGACTGGTACACTGTATGTGGATTGTGGCCCCTGCCATTTATTGACAAGAAGTGCTACATATGTACATATATTGGCTTAACCTAGCCTGCCTCATAGCACTGTTGCAAATATAAAAGGGGGGGTGGTATGTACACGATCTTGAGCTCCTGTGTCAAGAAGCAAGACGCAACACATAGTCAAACTATGGAATACACTTCCAGCAGAAAGCAGCGATGGCCACCAACTTGGATGGCTTCATGGACCTGCCAATGGCAACTCACCACATTGGCTATAGCTGGGTCTCTATGCTCAGAGGCCGTATGCTTCTGAATACTAATTAAAAAGGTAAAGGTACACCTGCCCGTACGGGCCAGTCTTGACAGACTCTAGGGTTGTGCGCCCATCTCACTCTATAGGCCGGGGGCCAGCGCTGTCCGCAGACACTTCCGGGTCACGTGGCCAGCGTGACAAGCTGCATCTGGCGAGCCAGCACAGCACACGGAACGCCGTTTACCTTCCCGCTAGTAAGCGGTCCCTATTTATCTACTTGCACCCGGGGGTGCTTTCGAACTGCTAGGTTGGCAGGCGCTGGGACCGCGCTAATTACTTGAAGCTAAAGCAGGGGAGGGTCTTATTTCACTCAAGTCCTTCTTGAAGGGTTCTGATAGGCCTCTGGTTGACCACTGTGAAAACATGATGTCAATTGCTGAAGCATTAGAACTGCCTCCAAGGTTTGTGCTCTAACTTTCTTCAGAAATATCTAATTGACAGGAAGGAAGGAAGGAAGGAAGGAAGGAAGGAAGGAAGGAAGGAAGGAAGGAAGGAAGGAAGGATCTGGAGGCACTGCTGGCCTTTGTGCCCCTCAAAATCCTGTCCCCGCTACCCATTTGTTGGCAGCTCGAGTCATGAAATTAAGAATTGGCATGTTGTTGATCTATCTAATCCAGCACCACTCTGATATACTTCTCCAAGGCCATACAATATCGTTTACATACTTCCTATGTATTTTTTTTAAAAAAAGAGAAATCACAGCATTGAACTTGGGTCCTTTCTCACGCAAATTATGTCCTCTATCACCAAATCATGAGCCTGCATCCATGACTCATTTCTACAATGGAATGGAATTCCCCAGAGAATCCTGGGAACTCTAGTTTACCTCCCACTGTGCTACAATTCTCAACACCCTGAACAAACTACATTTCCCAATGTTCCTGATGTGATTCAAATGTGCTTCAGACATATGATATGTAAACAGTTTGAGTTTTGTTGGGCTAAATGATAGCTTAGACATAAACACTAATCACAAATTATTCAGAGGAATCATTCTGAAAAATGCATATAACATCTGCATGCATCCAGGCCACTGCATTAGATAGGAGCCGCTTAAAGATTACACCAGCTGTGTGTTGTATACACAGATAAGTGCTTTTCAGTGGCATCCATGTGGCCAACTATTATGCTTAAATCAAATCAAACACTTTTGATCAATCTAGCAGCAGCAATTCTTGAATAATAGCAACTCCAAAAAGGATCAGCCTAATGTTCTTCCAAATAAAATATATTTTAAAAGCAAATAAATTACACCGCATATCTTCTTTTAAATGGAAGGAAAGAGTTTCCTGCCCTCATGTATTGGCATCTTCATATTCTCCTCTGTCACCTCAAAGCTTTCTTTTTACATATGAAAGACAACCATCTTGTCTGAGATAATGATCATTAAAAGAGAGAGAGAGCTTGGTTCCATTTCTATAATCAATCAGTCAGTCTTACAGCTGTAATTTCCTTCCACAGTACCCCCTGCAGAGTAGTTTTTACTGAGGTAGCTGCTACTTTTAAATATTTTAAGTTTTAATTATATGTTCAAGCACCCATAGTTGTCATATTTACTGTCAAGATTCCTTAGTTACAATTTTCAGTGCCACCTTAAAAGGACATAATTTCCATATGTATTTTAACCTACAGAGAGCAGTTAAAGTCATGTAGAATAATTTCATTTCAGATGGAAGTGCTATAAATCTATTGAAGTTTGACAGTTGAAAATAAAAACGCAATAATTATGGGTTTGTAAGAAGAGAAAGAGAGAAAGAGAGAGGAAGGGAGTTAATAATCACAGACCAAATAGCATTTAAAACCCATTAAGCATTTGGCGCAGACCAACAAATACAGATGTGGGGACCCTTTGTTCATACAGATGTTTCTGATCTACAACTTCCATCAGCCCTAGTAAGCATAACCAATAACCAGGGATGGCAACAGCTGTGATTCAACAACATCTGGAGAGTAAAAAAATTCCCCACACCTGCTTTAATTAATGGTGTTAATGTTCATTAAACATTATACGGTTTCATTCTTAATTTACATTCTCCCCCCCCCCCAGCCCTTATTATTCCAGGGTGGAAGGGGGTAACCTAGTTATGCAAAAGGGCAGAACTTAACCTTTCACTTGTTTAAAATATAAATAACAAAAAATGTTATACCAGGGAGGATCAGCCATGGCAGGGCAGCCGCAACGAGAGGAGGAACTATGCTTCAGAAGAACTTTATGACAGCAAGAGCTGTTCAACAGTGGAACTGGCTCCCTTGGAAGGTGGTGGACTCTCCTTCCATTGAGGTTTTTAAGCAGAGGTTGGGTGGCCATCTGTCATATATGATTTAGTTGAGACTCCTGAATTGCAGGGGGTTGGACTAGATGACCCTTGGGGTCCCTTCCGACTCTACAGTTCTACGATTCTATTCTATGTATTTAAGTACATATCTCCAAAACTGGCCACATAAATGAGTTGATAGAAGTTTTAACTACCAAAAAAATTGCGATTTTTAGATTTCCCATCAAAACCATTCAGGTTATTATCCATCCCTCCACATTCCTTATTTTCTTCTTTCCCTTTCACATAAATTTAGCTCTTGCTAATCCAATATCATGCCCTTGAAAGCTTTTTATTCTTCATCTGTCTTTAAGCTTTTTGTAAAACCACCTACCTCACATACAGCAGAAAAAATGAAAACAGAATCTATCCTGAGTATCAGAAATCTGTATGACAGACACATCCACAATGGTTTGGGGAGATTAAGGAGCTAACTAGGAAACCATTTATTCATCTAGAACACCATCAACAACATGTTATCTTTGTTGTGGTTGTTACTTAGGTTCTTCTAAAATTCTAATTATTAATTAAGCTGGAGTTTTTAGTTACATTCTTCCAAAGGTTTGTCCTAAAGAAAACACCATCAATATATCCTGGTATCTTCAGTGACTTCAAATATCTGCTGCACTTTCATTTGAAAGACTTTGGGTGCTGATAAAAGCCTGTATCTCTAAAATGGTGGAGCATTCATAAAATAAGAAACTTGCCAATAGTTTGTGAGCTCTAAAAAACATGTCACATGGTATAAATTAATGCCTGGAAAATTAAACCCTTCTTCCAGTATTGGCCACTGCATTATTTTAAGTGAAAAATGAGGTGCAGAAGTGCCCAAAATAAACTTCCAAAATATTGTGCTAATCTTTTGTAAATGTACTTGGGGAAATACAAGTGTCTGCGGACAGCGCTGGCTCCCGGCCTCTAGAGTGAGATGAGCGCACAACCCTAGAGTCTGTCAAGACTGGCCCGTACGGGCAGGGGTACCTTTACCACCTAACATATATACATTATGTGTCAAGATATAAGCATATTAAGCTTGCTCCAAATACTAAATGTGAGCAGTGCCCATCTTTCCAACACACAGGAGATTTGTTATCAACCTGTTTATGTTCATTTTAATCGCTTGAGACATATTTCCAGGAACCAAAATACCAAAAAATGTTATGACCTCTGGGCACCAACAAAATCATCACTTAGTCTACATAGTGGATGTTTTACACTTGCCCACAGGCATTCATTCAGATCTTAGATTAGTTTGAAATTCTATCAAAATTATTGACTTAATTATGTTATGGGTGCCTCAGGTATACTACTAAATAGTAACCAATCAGCCACATAAACAGCTAGTTTTAATTCCACTTGCTCGTGAACAAAATCACAAATTTCTGTCTAATTGTGCATGCTTTCAATGTGGGCGACAGGAGGCAGAATTCACCAGTTATGCCACCAAAAAATGTATTCTCTGTCAGGCAGTAGAAACTCTTCCTACCAAATACATTTGTTTAGCTCCTTTGGATCTTCAGTATACACAATTGCAGAGTTCCATCTTTCATTTTTTTTACTAATAAATGAACCCACTGTGTAAGTTCTTCTGTCTCATTATTTCCAAAAAATACAAAATGGCTTCTTTAATTCTCGTTTTGAGACTGGAAACTTTCTAGGAGCACAAATCTAGGAGCTGATTTGATACTGAAGAACTCAATTTTGTACTTGATGGCTAATATAGCTACACCCTGAAAGACACTGTTCAACACAGACCTGCTTATTTGACTAATCCTAGAGTTATACAGGTCTTCAAACCCAGAATTAAGGCTTTCTCCTCTATAACCACTACCCGTCCCCAGGATAATAGCTTTAAACAGTGCTATTTTTCTAGAAAAGGAAGTGCCGGTACTCCCAATGAATGCCTCCCTTGTTCTCTTATAAGGGCAGTAGCGCCCACCTAAGAGGTGCCAGAACCAAGTTCCAGCTTGTTCTGGTTGGGGGAAAAAGCCCTGGCTTTAAAATTTTATCCTTAATGCACTCTGATTTCCACTTGAACCTCTTTTGATAAGCATCAGAAATAATATGTTTATGTTCTATTGGATTCCAATTCAGCTGTCCAACCACTCTTTTCAGTTTCTTCAGACGCATAGAACTTTCAGCATTGGTTCCAGTGTTGTCCTATTGCAACGCTCAACTTCTCCAATGTTGTCGGACAGCAACTCCCATCATTCCCAGTCAGCTTAGTGGATGGTCAGGCATGATGGCAGCTGTAGTTCAACAACATCTGTGGACCCAAGGTTGAAAAACAGTGTCCCTCTGTACCTCTCTGAGTACAGGCTCCATCAAAATGATTGTACCTCTTGCCCAAGTTACAGCATTTGTCCTGTAACGGGACCTTGTTGTACATTGGCACAACTTGTGTATCTCCTAGCTCATTTTGTCACGGTCTGGGGCTAGAATTCGCTGCCAAATTGTGGCTTTCCTCCTGGTGCCTCCAGCTCACTAACTTTTCTGTATTTGTGGTCATTCTGTGACAGCATTTGAGGCTCTTTTCAGAAGTTAACTGTGCGTTAGATGCACAGTGACGAAATTTAGGAGGCTCTGACCCAGCGTAAGTATCCCAACCAGTGACAACCTAAGTAAAGTCAGGGCTTTTTAAACAATAAAACCTAGCATGGGGATCCAGTCAGATTGAGACCACAGCACATGCACCCCACCAAAATATCACCACCACCCTGATGCAGCCAATAGCTATAGTTAAAAGGTTCCCATCGTTGGGACCATTTTGGCTCTCACTTTAGCTATGCAGGGAATTGTTATTTGCCAGAATCAAAGCAAGGAGGGAAGATTTGAACCTCTCTTCTTCATCCTGCACTGTGGCCCCAACTCCAATCTGGGGTGGACTAGGGGGGACACTACATTTTATTTTTTTACAAAACTGGCATTGCTTCAAATGACACATTTTAAGTAATATATAGTTAGGCAATCATTCATAGTCACCAGGCAACTGAAGCCACTGATTAATAACACAATTCTTTAAGAATTCAATAACCAAAAATTGTCATAAAAGCCTTGTTGAAGTTTATCAGGAGCTTTTCCTTTGTTAGAAGGCTGTCAAACTTGATTTCCTTTCCATTCGCCCACCGTTTTGTAACAGTATGTCAGTTATCATTTAAAAAAATAAAATAAACTGAAGCACTTTGCAGAGGCATTATCTTGACTTTTGTTTCCTTTCATGTCTACGCCACTTTTTTTCTTGGTCTCTTTTTGTAGGACTTCATGGCTCCATATAGCACACAACAGAGTTTCATTTAATTAGACGGATGGTTTAGAAAAAGAGATGCCGTTTGACGGACATTTCTAAATCAGACTGAAGACTATGCAGTGCGACCCTATGTGGTGTTCAAGAGCGGCATCTGCTGGCAAGAAAGTAGAAGGACAGCCACTGAGGCCATCGGGGAAAGCTTTACACATTTAATTACACAGATAGCTACTTATCCATGAAAATGAACTATCCAGGGCTAATTAGAAATACCCAATCTGCTAAAATCATGTGTTTATTTTTGTTACTCCATTTTCCAGATGCATTCCATTTCCTTTATGATATGTAGCATCTGTTTGTGAAGCCCTTGATTTGTTACATTATGATGCTTTTCAAATGTTCTCAGTGCGGGAAGTGTCTTAATATAAAAAGAGGTTACAAATCACAAGGAGCAAGTATTAATTCACAACAGGGAAATTGTGGAAGCAGAGAATGAATGCATCCCCTCTATTAGCAGATATTTTATCATATTAGGACAACCGTAGCCAATCAGGTGTGTAAATTAACATACATGTTTTGTGTCAATTCATCATGATGAGATCAGATTGTAATATTACTTACCGTATTTTTTGCACCATAACACTCACTTTTTTCCACCTAGAAAGTAAGGGGAAATGTCTGTGCGTGTTATGGAGGGAATGCCTACGGGTGGCATGCCTACGGATTTTCCTCCTCTAAAAACTACGTGCGTGTTATGGTCAGGTGCGTGTTATAGAGCGAAAAATACGGTAACTTGGTGCAACTCCCCAATTCGCAACAGTTCAAATTTATATTGGTGCAAATGAAAGCAGACATTTACCCAGTGCATAATTACATGTATTTACAAGGTTCCCCAATCATTTCCCCAGCTTCTTACAAGACTGAGTAGGGGAGAGCACAAAACCTGAGGCTGTTCTCTGATCACTGGGACAGGCATTTATTTTAAATGTCCAGATTTCAGAAAACCATAATAAAAAACAATTCATCACTGAATCTGAAAGTGTGCCAAAGACATGACATATTTTATAGTTTTCTGCCATAACAATAAACTTAGCAATATACTGCCCTTGCTCCAAATGACTGTAATTTTCCAAACCCAACAAGGTGTGACACATCAACCCTAGTGACTTTTCCCCCCTCAGACACTAGGAAGTCTGCTACACTATCATTAGCACATTCATATATCAATTTGTTAATAACAGAATATATACAAATCCAACTAGGCAGCCAGTTTCTTAAGTACCTCTAACAAATTATAATGCCAGAGAAGTTTCAAAGTTGCATAGAATAGCCTGGATCTGCTATCTGACAAATATATTGCCTGCTCGTTTGTTTGCTTCAAGTGCCTATGACAAGGATTTAGTGAATCACACGGAATCTCCAAATACATCTGCATATTTCATTTCATTTTAATTTATCGCTTTTTAGCTTCCCTACAATGGGAGGAGTCTTCTCACTTTTGTTTAGTGGCAACCTGCAAACATTTCACTCACCCTTTGTGCTTTCAGCTGCTGGTGGGTCTTGAACTGGTGATGCGCAGGACTTGCTTGCACAAATGAACACTTGAGAGTCCCTTCTCTTGCTGTTCCTTGTTGGCCACAACTAGTTTTCCCTGTAAAAAATCTATATGCAGTCAATGGAAGCCATGCATACAACTATGTGTGGAACCAGGGACCCCGCCTTTTTCAGGGTTTCAAATCAAACATAAAATTACAAGCATCTAGGACTGAACATAATGGGATGTGGTGCATGGGCAATGGGCATGATTCCACACACTTCCCCCATGTATTGACTGAACATGTGAAGAGGTCTGAGGGAAGGCAACAGTGGTTGACTAAAATGTTTTGGAGATTCTGTCCTTATGGACACTGGATGAATTCAATCCTTACTCATCCAGTCATATAAAGCATGGGTAGGCAAACTAAGGCCCGGAGGCCAGATCCAGCCCACAGATGATCCGGGAATCAGCGTTTTTACATGAGTAGAATGTGTGCTTTTATTTAAAATGCGTCTCTGGGTTATTTGTGAGGCCTGCCTGGTGTTTTTACATGAGTAGAATGTGTGCTTTTATTTAAAATGCATCTCTGGGTTATTTGTGGGGCATAGGAATTTGTTCCTTTTTTTTCCTTCAAAATATAGTCCGCCCCCCCCCCCAAGGTCTGAGTGGACTGAAAAAGTTTACTGATATAAAGGAATACTTCTGCTGTTTTGCGGTGTATGAAGAAGCTAGGGCCAATTCATCTCTGTATTGTGTGCCTGATGGAGACCATTTTATACCCATACTGAACATGCATAGGAGGAGAACTCATGAAAATAATCTGCCGTAAGCACTTTGTGTTCCACTGCAAAACGTATGCCTTATGTGAGGTGACATACAAAATCGTTTAACATACAACTCAAATAAATTGTTGCCATGCCCATGGTTTGGTTTAGACAATGTCCCCCCAATTCATGCACAAAGTGGTCAGATAAATTCAGCTGCCACATCTACCCCTTCTTTCCTCAAGACCTAATGGTGTTTGGCATGTCTATACAAGAACCAGAAGCACACATACTGAACAACAACTTTGTGACATATCCCTAGCTGTAAATAACCTTCAATATTTTACCCAAGTATGTTTGAGATTGTAGACTCATCCAAGGACCAATAAGTCTGCTTTATTACGGCTAGAAATTCCTTTAAGACCACACACACAAGTTATTTAATCAAAGGACCTAAAGCAGGGGTGGCAACACCAGTGGACTCCCAGTTCCCATCAATCCCAGCTAGCACAACTGGAAGCCCACAGGTTCCCCTCCCCTAAACGAAACAAATGGCTCCCTGTGTTATTTTCATCCTTACAGTTTAAGCAACAGCCTTGCCATTTATTTTGTGTTATTACAGCCAGTGGCATAGCGTGGGTTGTCAGCACCCGGGGCAAGGCAAGTAATTTGCGCCCCCTAACCCGTGGATTTGCGCCCCCTAACCCGTGGATTTGCGCCCCCTAACCTGTGGATTTGCCCTAACCCCAGATGTTGTGCCTGGTGCGGCCGCCCCCCCCTGCACCCCCCACGCTACGCCACTGATTACAGCACAGGTATAAACCCAAAGTAGGAACCCACTTTTTTTCTGGTCCCACCACTTTCTCCACAAGGGATCCATGGTACTTATTCTGCAGGATGCACAGTATTAATGAAGCCAAAACAAGCAACAACAAAACAATTTTGAAATATCTATCCATCTACTGAAAAGCTTGCCAGCAATGTGGCTGCAACCAGCTAGCCCGTAAAGTTAGCTTTTGGAGGTAATGAGGTCATGGAAACTAAAGATGAAGCTGTAGAGGATGCAGTTAAAATTTTGATATACTATGAACATGGTCTATAAGTCTTTCAGGCAGTTAAATTGAAGCATCTCAGTGGAAAGGTGGGGGAATATCAAGGAGGCTCCGCATTTTCCAGTACAATGGTACCTCAGGTTACAGACGCTTCAGGTTACAGACTCCGCTAACCCAGAAATAGTACCTCAGGTTAAGAACTTTGCTTCAGGATGAGAACAGCAATCGCGTGGTGGCGTCACGGCGGCAGCAGGAGGCCCCATTAGTACCTCAGATTAAGAACAGTTTCAGGTTAAAAACGGACCTCCAGAATGAATTAAGTTCTTAACCCGAGGTACCACTGTACTATTCAAGGCATGGCTAAAATATATGGTCATGGTTTCTGTTAAGGCCATTAGCTGCCATACCATTGATTTGCTCACCATCCAGCCAATTTAAGCTTAATATTCCATATGTTGGGCCTACTTACACTACGTTTTGGAGGGAAGGGAGTTCCACATATGGGTGTAGAAAAGCCCCCCACTCCATTTAGTAAATATCATGGATCCAATCCTGTTTCCAGGCCAAGTTCCCTTTATTTGGAACCAAGATTGTAAGATTTACACATTATCCACTTCTTATAAATCAAACCAGGGAAAGCCGTAGAGTTGGCAGGTATGGATTGGTGCTGTGCTTGGCTGCAGCTGTGTCACCAGGGCTTGGCATTTGTGTGGTTTGTACACTTGTTTGTGGCCCTGGAAATGTGAAAAATGGTCTTGGGAAATAGCAAAGTGATTCTAGATGAGGCTCAGAAGATTTACTATTTCCTGGGTCCATGCTCATGGAAGTAAAAGCGTTCTTGCTGTATTAAAAATTACATTAATTAAAAGTTAATGGCATTTTCTGCCTCCACCCAAGCGGATAAAGAACGTCAAACATGATCAATATGAAAGAGTAGATCAGGTTGTTGTACAAAGCTGTTAATATTTATATAACTTATGGACATTTAGGGCACAATCCAACTAAAGGTAAGAAATGTTTATATTTTATAGTGGTGGTAGTATATTTATGACCTGCCCTTCACCAGTACGTTCTAAGGCAAGTTACAACATAAAATTCCGTATTAAAAACAGTTAAAACTATTGTGTTTGGGTAGCAGAAAAACACATCCGTGGAAAGCACGGTCTCGCAAACACAACTGTCCTTTATTGCTACATAAGCAGGGTGGAAAATGAAAGTCCACACTCTGAAATGAAATGAAAGTCCATATGGTCTGCAGTATGCAAACCACAGGAACACAATAAGTCCAAAATACATTCCACTGAAATACAGCATCTCTGGGCATACATAACAAATTACAGCCACAGAAATAGGGTGGATCTTGAAAACACACACCTCAGGTGTCAAACGCCAAGACTAAAGAGGTGTGATTTCACCATTCCCCAAAAGCAGTTTAATGGAGGTGCAGATACAACCCTGTGGGAAGGGAATTCCACAACTTAGGGACCCTTTCCTGGGCCACCACCACTGCCCCCAACTACTGAGGGTAGTAGAATGTCCAAGAGCATCGCCCCTCCCTGCTGATCTTAAAACAGAGGAGGTCTCTCAAACAAGTGGGGCATTCAGGGCTTTAAACACTAGCATAAGCAACATAAATCATGCCTCAAAATGAACTGGCCCATCTGACCAGGCGTCCCTAGCCACTCTGGGCGGCTTCCAACAGGATATTAAACACACAATAAAACATCAAACATTAAAAGCTTCCCAAAACACTTTGCCCTGTACCCTTGGCCTACCTGGCAGCAAGTCAGTATGTCAAGTCCCCAGTCCAGGGTCAGTCCAAAGATCAGGAAACACAGTCCAGAGTCAAACCCAAAGCACAGTCCCATAGAATTCTGGGAGCATTCAAGCCAAGGTCTATCAACATGGGCAGTTGAGCAGACACAGCTGTGCTGCTCTTTTATACTTTGCATGCTGATTGCAGCATCTGGGCTTGATGAGACATGTGACCCTCACCTGTTCTGAGCCTACTCCAGCTGAGGAATCACATCTCCTCCCAGAGTTAGTGGGCCCCACCTGGCCAGCTAGGGAGTTGGGCTGTGGGCCCTTGCCTGCCTCAGCCTCCTAGAGCGCCACTCCCGCTGCTCCCTAAGCCTCAGAGCCCACCATGTTTGTGGAGACCTCTCTGGCTCTGGTGGTGGGTCATGCTGCTCCAGTTCCTGTGCCCTGACCCCCATCCCCTTGTCATCCTCCATCACCCTGTGAGAACCTTCCCCATCCCCAGCTTGCCCTGGTGAATCCCAGTCCCAACTATACCCCTCGCCGGGATCATCTTCCTCTTCCCCACTGTCCTGCCAGTTCATGTCACACTTAATACAAAACTGTCTTAGCCCAATGATGGAAAGTCAGAAGGTAAGGTGCTGGATGAGCGTCCCTATTTTGTTCCTGATGGAGACTTACATAAATAAAGTAGGGAATGAATAAATTACACAGTGAACCTTATTTGGTTTTTAAAGCAGAAAGATTCCACGAGTTCCACATATGTAGCTGAGCATCTTTTCAGTAACTGCATTCTTTCTCAAACATAATTTCATGTTTCTCATGCTCCACAGCAAATGCATTGAAGAAAGCATTCAAACAACTCTTGCACAAACAGAGCTAATTCATCCTTTTAAGCTACTACTACCTAACGTCCTGCAAACTGAATTTAAAGCAGCTGTACATGGGTACAAAGTGCATACGCCAATAGTAAAGTCAATATGAACAGTAAACTCTCTGATATATTTATACCGCTCAGCATCTGATGAGGTTAGGGCCCTACATATAATGAAGAGTACTGGAACAACTGTCTTCTGATATCTACAAGGCCTTGGAATCTTTGACCCCAGGTGCTGTTTAAACACCTATAAAGCAAATTGTGTAGACATATTTCAGAGCTGTGTGATACCTTTCCATTAACATCTAATTAAGGTATGCTAGGAAAATGCACAAACAGGCAATAAAGTCAACTTGAGTTTGATAGGGCTTATCAAGCCCGCTTAATTAATTTTTCAAGGTTGGAGCCTTCATCCTCCATTTGATGAATGAGAATTCACAAAGGTAGCTCCCACCAGATCCTTGGCTATGAAAAAGAGATGCTTGCTCTCCTTGAGGCCATCACCCCATGCAAGATGATCACTGGGAGTTCTGTCGCAGCAGTATACAGTATGCCCCCCCCCCAAATTTAAAACATATTGTGCAATAAGTTAAACATTTAAAGTCCAGTACAATAGCCTTGTTGGATCAGACCAAAAGTTCATCTCATCCAAAAGCTGCAAGCCAAATGCTTCTCAGCAGTACTTTTTTCCAGGGGGTACTCAGGGGTATGTAGTACTGGCACCACTTTTTTGTTAAAAAGTATGACACTTACTATACTAGCACCTATTTTTCTAGAAAAAAGCACTGCTTCTGGGCATTCACAAGCAGAAGTGTCTCACTAGGTGGGGCAGAGACTCACTGCTAGCTTCCCAGGAGGTAGATCACTGTTGCTCACTGTGAAGGAGGGGGGAGGCAGCAGGCAGGCTGGCGCAATGCAAACACACCAGCAGCAACACCACATGGGCACCACCAGTATGTTTGCACCTTCCCCACCTCTCCCTCCCAGCAAGCAACAGCAGCCTACTTGCCAGGACACTGGTGTAGTGGCTCCACCACACCCAGCAAGCCCATTCTGTTCACAAGTAGAGCAGATAGGGCAGATATGGGGAACCTCTGGCCCTCCCAATGTTGCTGTGCTACAACACCCATTGGCACCAGCAAGTATGCTCTGTGGCCAAGGATGATGGGAGCTGGAGTTCAGTAACATCTGGAGGGCCGAAAGTTCTCCACATCTGATCTAGGGAATAGCCATCCCTCATCTTTGTCCTCAGCATTTGATATTTAGAGACATGCTCCCCCTGTACATGGGGACTCTATGTGGCTGTGAGAAGTGGGTCATTTTTCACAGAAGACTTAGCAAGCTGCAGTTTCTGAAGAGCCAGCAGAAGAAGCTGGGCACACTACCAACAGAGAAGACAACAGCGGCAGGCTAACTCAAATCCTGGCACTGCAGTGATTTTAAAGATTCAGTTCGCAGCCTTGGACTGTGCTGTAAAACACATTCCCAACTGACTGACCTACTGCTCAGAGAGCAAGACCATCCAGTTTGCTGAGCTGCCACTGGGATTGCTGCAGCTGCCCACTCGTAAAAATCATGGTAGACTCTGGGACACTGGCTGAGCGGGGAGATAAATTGTTCTTTATTATCCCTGTATTGTATTGTTTAGTTTTGTTTACTGGGTTTAAGGGAAATGTGTTTTTGAGATTACACACTCCTGGTGTGTGTGTGTGTGATGGCAAACTTGTCATTCAGTCTGAATTGGTTCCCCAGTTTTCCAGGTGTGGGTCCAAGCAAGCGAGACAAACTCATTGCAATTTGTGACCCTGGACCTTCAGAAGCCCAAGAATTTCAGATGACTTTTTATATTTATGACTGTGGTATTTAATCCTTACAGCATTTCTGAAGAAATGCACGCTGCTGCCTTTTTAATAACCCATTGGACAACGTGAAACTATGGCATTTGAAGCAAGTGACCCTGCCTTAGAAACCAATCTCAGATTTGAACTACACAGAATAATGGAGTGTTTGGGAAAGTGGCTTTCAGTTTTAACATATGAGCCAATTTTTTAATAAATAAATAAAAATATCGGGGGAGGGGGAGAGACACGTGTAGGGATAGAATTAACTGTTTTACCAAGCTTGGCAATGATTGCTATGTTCCATAAAGGAATATAGGAAGCTGCCTTACTTTAAATCATATCACTGGTCCCCCTAGCACAGTACTGGGCAGATTTCAGGCTTCCTGTCTCTACTTTGCTTTTTTTGTTGTTGTTGCTTAGTTGTTTAGTCATGTCCGACTCTTCGTGACCCCATGGACCAGAGCACGCCAGACACTTCTGTCTTCCACTGCCTCCCGTAGTTTGGTCAAACTCATGCTGGTAGCTTCAAGAACACTATCCAACCATCTCGTCCTCTGTCGTCCCCTTCTCCTTGTGCCCTCCATCTTTCCCAACATCAGGGTCTTTTCCAGGGAGTCTTCTCTTCTCATGAGGTGGCCAGAGTATTGGAGTCTCAGCTTCACGATCTGTCCTTCCAGTGAGCACTCAGGGCTGATTTCCTTAAGAATGGATAGGTTTGATCTTCTTGCAGTCCATGGGACTCTCAAGAGTCTCCTCCAGCACCATAATTCAAAAGCACTCACTTCCATACATCACTACTGGGAAAACCATAGCTTTAACTATATGGACCTTTGTTGGCAAGGCGATGTCTCTGCTTTTTAAGATGCTGTCTAGGTTTGTCATTGCTTTTCTCCCAAGAAGCAGGCGTCTTTTAATTCTGTGACTGCTGGAGCAGGAACCGGCAAGCCACTCTAGTATCCCTGCCAAGAAAACTCTATGGACAAAGACTTTGCTTTTTACTAAGTTCTTTTTACTTAGATCAACATCCACCAGCCAGAGCATGATCCAAAAAGCATACACATAGAATTAAAGAATTCTGAGCCCAGGAATATGTCTTTGGTAGCAGAACTGAATAGAGCTCACAGTCCTTCCACACTGCGATGGCCTGGGACTCAGGCTCGGAACCAGAGGAGTCTTAGTCTGCACTGGATCCTTTGCCTCAGGTGGCATCTGAACCAAGTCTGGGGCCTGATTCTGAAGAGCCCCAGTCTGCATAGGTTCCCCTGCAACAAGAACCAGCTGGGCCAAGTCAGGGTCCTGTTACCGGTTGGGTCAGGAGAGGCTGAGGCGGCCTCTGGGTCTAGTAACCCACCAACAGCTCCTGAGCTGCAGGGACTAAGGTCTGAGAGAAGGAGAGACCTGAGTACTCGCAGGAGGAGTGCTCGCCTTCGGGCGAGACAGGGAGGTGAGTCACCGGGGGATCAGGACCAGCCGTTACCCTGTCAGAGATAAAAGGCTGTCGGGCCCCAGGTTGCAGGAGCAACATTGCTGTTTGCCAGAACCTGCCTGATCCTGTGCCTGATTTTCTCCCTTGTGTCCTGCCTTGGCCCTGTCGGACTGACTCCTCGTGGAACCCTTGGATTCAGGACCAGACCTGGGCCACGTTACTCGGGTTACTCCCGGGCCCAGCACACACACAAATTATACTCCTGGTTAGCCCAGTTTTATTAATTTCAGCAGGAGGCTCTATAGTTAACCATTTTGGAATAGGACACCATCACTCATCAAATCAAAATCTAGAGATTTGCCAATAGATCCAGACCTACCTTCTGCCCATCTCCAGTCTACACTAACTGGCAGCAACTCTTTAGGGTTTTATGCAGGAGATGCTGGAGATTGAAGTTGGGACCTTTCGCACGCAAACCATGCACTCTGCAACTGCAAAGTGGTCCCTCCCTTGCAAAACAAACAACTGCTCAGTGAGTGATTGACTTATATTTGTGGTGCAGCATCAGACAAACGATCTCAGTTGAGATCTTTGCAGTTCCTCTTTTGCAATCAAGAAAATGATTATTCAGTTATTGACTACAAAAAATATCTCTAAGTTATGACACCGTGGCACAGATACTAAAAGGCGTTATTAGATTTTCGGTAGGGCTGCTCAAACTCTGCTCTGCTGACATGGGTTGCCATACATCCAGATTTTCCTGGACATTTGTAGCAGTTCCACCCAGACAATGTTTTGGATGGCCAAATCCCGGCTATGTCCAGGAAATTCCATACGTATGGCAACCCTATGAAGGCCAGCTTTAGTGGGCCAGCACTAGCATGCCTTTTCTAGCAACCACCCAGCAGAGATTCCTCCTCTATCTTATGAGAAGGGCTCTGCTGTTTTCAAAGACTCAAAGCAGTCTAGAAACATATATGGCCAAGTCTAGAAATATATAAGTCCAAGGGTCCCTTAAACTGACACTTTGTCAGGCTGCTGCAAAGCTCCAAGTTTGGTTTCAGAGACTCCCTGTAGGTTGGCATATTTTAATTCTGACTACTACCAATTACTGTGAATCACTTGAATTTTTATTTTTTTTAAAGATATATAACTAGAGTTTTTTGTGATGTTTTTTGGAATCATTTCCACTCATCTCGTCTTTGAAATTCCTATTTGTGCACTAGACTCTCTAGCTAATTCTACATTTCAATTAAAGATCCATCTTTTTAAACTGCTTTTAATTAGCTTTCCTTTTAACCAGTATAATTTTAATTAGTTCCTCACTGCTGATTTTAAGTTCACTGGCATTGTGCTTGGAGACTTTGTAAACAGTCTCAACTGCACTGTTTCACATTGTTCTGTTACAATAATAAATCTAACACACAAGTCCTCAGCTTGCTTGTTCCAGAGTAGTCCAGCACCACTGAAAATGATATGAACACAAATCCAAAGACTGCTTAATATGTTGCAACACAGCACTTCACATGTGCTGTTATGGTATATGGCTTGCAGAGATATAAATAGACAATCAAAGGTGCGGCAACCCAAAAGAATAAGTAACTAAACAAGGTAGGAGAACGCAGTGAGGGGAGGAGAATGCGATGACTATGAGAGATATGCTGTGTTCAGACACATACTTTGTAACAAATTACCCACACCTGGGCTATTAGTGCACCTTCAATCTGGACTGTGGGAACAGCACAGGTCCACAAACATCTACATATATTAACATTGTATGCTACATATTCAATATACATTTATATCCCATGATGGTTAACAAAGTAGTAAGATACACTACTAGTAAAGTGCAGTCATACAGCGGGATAAATACAGTGGTACCTCTAGATGAGAGCGGGATCCGTTCCGGAGCCCCGTTCGCATCTAGAAGCAAACGTAACCAGCGACGGCACGTCTGCACACGCACGCGTCGCTTTTCACCGCTTCTGCGCATGCGCGTGACATCATTTTGAGTGTCTGCACATGCACAAGCGATGAAACCTGGAAGTAACTGTGGCAATTGGTATATTGGGTTGACGTGACCCCCGCTAATTGATTTGCGAACCTCAATTAGCTATTTATGACTGCCCGGCACACTTCCCTGCGAGACTCTGCTCCGTCTCCCGCAGCTCTTCAGTCACGCCTCAGCAGAGATAAACACAGCGGTGAAAAAACTGTCACATCCTTTGACTTAGCTTCCAGACAAACACACACAGAGTCCAGGTTTGTCTCTTTCAGTTCTTTATTCCGACATTCCCCCAGGGATCTCCTGGGCTCCTTGCAGCCATTACAAAGCTGCGTCTTTCTCCCTCACAGACCCAGGAGGAAGAGACAGAAACTCCTCCCAGCTCCTCCCAGCTTCTAAAAGCTGACGTCAGAATGTTGAGGCATCATGGGAACTTCTTAACCTGTTAAGTTCCAAACCTCACAGTAACGCCGTGGAGCGCAACTTGAATGCGCTCATCTCGAAGCACATTCAACCCAAGGTATGACTGTATGCTTCAGAATAAGTATTTTCAGGTTGCGCTCCGCAGCAACCCAGAAGTAACAAAGCACGTTACTTCCAGGTTTTGCCACTCGCGCATGTGCAGACAGTCAAAATGACATCACACGCATGCGCAGAAGCGGTGAAACGCAACCGTGCATGCACAGACGCACAGACGCATCTTATGTTCTATTCAGGATGCGAAAGGGGCTCCGGAACGGTAATATACTAAGTAGCAAGCACAATACAAAGACTTTGCACCCGTCACCTGGTGACGTATTCCCTTTTCCTTGAAAAATTCCCCCAGAGCAGACCCAGTAAACTGTGACCCTCGGTCGCTCTTGAACCCTTGCATCGTGGTGGAAAACCTTAGTTCCACCTCCGCAACCCAATCCTTGATCAGTTGCGCCGCCTCCCCCTGTGATTTGAGAGAGAGACACCAGCCAACCTGGCTGTGGCCATCTGTCAGCGATGGCACATACCTGGCCCCACCCAGACTCTCACACCTCATGGGTCCTGACAGATCTGTGTCTGAACAAGCTCAAAAGCTTCTTTGGCTACCCTCCCAAACCCGGGAAAACCAAGTACCTTTGCACCTTTGCATGCCCTGCACCCTTGGGACCTCCCACATTTCCGGAGTTTACACCCTTTTGTGCACCTGTGCAACTTTTGCACATCTTTGGGAACCTTAGCACACTGCACCTGTGCTTTTCCAGCATTCCCACCACCCTCCAGAGGTGACTCCAGAACAAAGAAATTATTCTTGCTCTTCGCCATGTTGACCCGTTGTCGCCCCCCTCTGAAAATGGAACAGGTATCATTTTCAAAGCATTTTTGAACCCCTGCTTCATTAGAGCAGATACAGATAACCGACAACAATTCAGCCCCGGCACAACGTAGACCTCTAGCTCCTCCTGTAAAGGAGAGAAAAACACGTTAGCCACACCACAGTCTGATTTTTTTGTGTGTGTGTTCCGTCTGCGAACATAACAATTGTTCCTGTTGAAACAGCCCTGCAGTTCCGCATTCCGCCTGCAGGCTTGCCTATCAGGTGCTGCCTGATAGTAGAATCCAAAACACCCAGCGTGTCACCGTGTCCTGGCTGGAGTTGTTCTTCACAGTTGCCATAGAAGCAGTGATAAGAAACAACCCTCCCCAGTGTCTGAGCCACGTCCTTCCCTTGCGTTCCCACGCTGGCCTTCTCTCCCAGACTGACTCCCTTGAGAACTCAGCTGGTTGACCTTGGGACCTTCCTGCCCAGCTGTCTCCACTCTCCATGGGCAGCAGCGTCGCAAGCGTCCCGTTGCATTACACGTGTAGCAATGACGAACTCCAGTGGAAAAACACTGCCTTGGGCTCCTCCCAGCTGGCCTCCTTCTCCTTCTTCCGGAAAAGCACTCCTTGCCAGCTCCACCCCCTCTGAACCTCCATCTCATTCCAGCAGGCTTCTTAAGCTTGCCTTTGGAATCCTTCGCCCCCCCCCCCGACCTGCTCAGCAGCACTCCTTGTGGCTAAAGCATCAGGGACAGGGGCTACAGCCATCTCTAGGCTTTTGTATTCCTTCTCCAGGGCTCTGGCCTTTTGCTGAAGCTTCACAGCAAATGCAGCACATTCCCCGACAGCCCTTTTCGACTCTGCAAACCTGGCAGCAACAGCAGCAGTGCCAATAGTCCCTTCGCCCCCCTTCTGGGGCCCACAGCCCTTCCCAGCTGTGCACCGGCTCTCACGAAGGTGGTCAGCGCCATCTTGCCTTCCTGTTCTGAAGCAGCCATCTCCCGGCCCTTGCTGTCCGCCTCCAGCCTCACAAACTCCCTGGAGCACTAGCCAAACGGCCTCTGGCTTCCTGGCACCCAGAACAGTAGACTTCAGATCAGCAGCCAGGTTGCCCAACTTCTTAAAGTGAGCATGGAATGTCCTCCAAGACCTGGCAGCCTGCCATCCTCTTCCGTTCTCCCAAGGGGCCCCAAGCTGTACTTACAGTCAGTTTCAGCTTCTCTGGCTCCTGGAAGCGAGGAGGCCAGCTGGGAGGAGCCCAAGGCAGTGTTTTTCCACTGGAGTTCGTCATTGCTACACGTGTAATGCAACGGGACGCTTGCGACGCTGCTGCCCATGGAGAGTGGAGACAGCTGGGCAGGAAGGTCCCAAGGTCAACCAGCTGAGTTCTCAAGGGAGAAGGGAGGCTGTGGCTGAACCCGGTGAATGGGGATCAGGTCCAGAATCAGGGTTCAAAACCCGGTGATGGGGACCAAGTCCAGGGTCAGGGTTCAGGGCAGGTTTGGGCATCTCCAAGGGTTGTGAAAGGAGTGTCCAGGTGTGAGGCTTCATCTCCGGTAAGCGTAATGGAGAAAGCTCACGGAAGGGTTGTCAAGTCAGAGGGGGAAGAGTCTGACGGAAAAGACACAACTGCTGGCCCTAATGGGTCAGTAGGGTATCAGGTCACAGGTGCGTGGAAAAGTGTCGCACAGTGTGATTCTGGAAGTGTTGAAGGGGTTCAACGGTGCCTGGGAAAGATGCCGGGAAGTGGCACAAGGCAAAGGGCAAGGTGTTGAACTCAGAGGGTCTTGTCAGAATGGTTTCGTCAAGAGGGGGTGTGAGGTTTGGAACTTAACAGGTTAAGAAGTTCCCATGATGCCTCAACATTCTGACGTCAGCTTTTAGAAGCTGGGAGGAGCTGGGAGGAGTTTCTGTCTCTTCCTCCTGGGTCTGTGAGGGAGAAAGACGCAGCTTTGTAATGGCTGCAAGGAGCCCAAGAGATCCCTGGGGGAATGTCGGAATAAAGAACTGAAAGAGACAAACCTGGACTCTGTGTGTGTTTGTCTGGAAGCTAAGTCAAAGGACGTGACAGTTTTACAAGCGGTAATTAAGTACCCATAACCTGTGGCAATTGGTATATTGGGTTGACGTGACCCCCGCTAATTGATTTGCGAACCTCAATTAGCTATTTATGGCTGCCCGGCACACTTCCCTGCGAGACTCTGCTCCGTCTCCCGCAGCTCTTCAGTCACGCCTCAGCAGAGATAAACACAGCGGTGAAAAAAACTGTCACGTCCTTTGACTTAGCTTCCAGACAAACACACACAGAGTCCAGGTTTGTCTCTTTCAGTTCTTTATTCCGACATTCCCCCAGGGATCTCCTGGGCTCCTTGCAGCCATTACAAAGCTGCGTCTTTCTCCCTCACAGACCCAGGAGGAAGAGACAGAAACTCCTCCCAGCTCCTCCCAGCTTCTAAAAGCTGACGTCAGAATGTTGAGGCATCATGGGAACTTCTTAACCTGTTAAGTTCCAAACCTCACAGTAACGCCGTGGAGCGCAACTTGAATGCGCTCATCTCGAAGCACATTCAACCCAAGGTATGACTGTATGCTTCAGAATAAGTATTTTCAGGTTGCGCTCCGCAGCAACCCAGAAGTAACAAAGCACGTTACTTCCAGGTTTTGCCACTCGCGCATGTGCAGACAGTCAAAATGACATCACACGCATGCGCAGAAGCGGTGAAACGCAACCGTGCATGCACAGACGCACAGACGCATCTTATGTTCTATTCAGGATGCGAAAGGGGCTCCAGAACGGTAATATACTAAGTAGCAAGCACAATACAAATAGAAAATAATGCAACAAACTAAAATAGCAACAATCCATTCAAATAGGCAAAAACCATCAAAATATTTTAAGGTTAAAAATGCTTCAATGACCGGTTCTTAAAAATGGGGTGTGTGGCATTTTCCCCTGGGGCCTAAATGATCACCTTAAGAAGCAGGTTACACCCTGATAGGGTTGAAGCCATACTAACAATGACAAGGAATCATATTTATACAGCATCAGTATCTATAGTCCTTTGCAGAGTTAATAAACCACAAACAAAAATAGATCCCATGAAACAAAAAGATAATGGAGTAATGAAATAATTCATCTGCTGTTGTGTTGGGACAAGAGATCCTGGGGCTCAAATGGGGAACCCTTGGATCTGTGTACAGTTGCCACATGGGCTGAGCTACTAAGCTGCAAGTTGCAACATCAGTCTAGGCAGTATAGTAGACTCTAGACCAGGGGTAGTCAACCTTTTTATACCAACCACCCACTAATGCATCTTTCTTGATGGTAAAATTTCCTTACTGCCCACCAGGGCTCAATGGAAGGAAGATTCAGCATGTGCTGTAGACCCCCCCCCCACCGCCCACCTAGAATCCTGAAACGCCCACTAGTGGGTGGTAGGGACCAGGTTGACAACCCCTGCTCTAAACTTATTCCACCCATCCAAGCTGGCTATTAAGTAAGAAGAACTATGAGAGCTTCCTCATTCTGTTAACTCTTCCTTGAGCAATATGGTGTACTTAAACTCCAATGATTCCTGTATCTTCTGGTTGACCTTCCTTCACAACCCTGCCACTTGGCTTGTCCTTCAGGCCTGACTAATAGCATTGCCTGAGGATTTGTTGAAGTCTCGTTGCTGAGCAACAATGTGCAGAGTTCAGTGGAGTGGGAGGCCAGCCAACCCAAAGAGTCTCTGTACTTGCCTGGAGTCAGCATCTGAAGTCAGGTCCAGTCCTAGAGTCAGGTGAACAGCAACCCATGTGGTCAGATAGTCCAGGGGTCAGAGAATCTGATCATCAGGGGTCAAGGGTCAATATGAACAGGAAGCAGCAGGGTAGGACCAGGAACTACAAGCGTTGTTACCAGCATCTGACTGCTGTTGGACTGCTGCTTAAGAAGGCTGAAGCCAGCTGGTTCTCATCAGTGCCTTCTCCTCTGTGCCCATGAAGGCTGATCAGCTGCAGGTGGTCACTCTGCCTTCTCCTGCTCCAGGCTGCTGTTCAGCAGGCAAAGTTGACTCCTGGCCCATGACAGGATTCCTGGCACTTGGCTCACTTCAGACAGCTGCCCACAACCCTGTATCCATTTAGATATACAGCATTTGTTTTCAATTTCAGATGGACCATTTCATTGTTCTACTTCACAGAATAACATCATTCTACAGGAGTGGCCCAGTCTTTGCCTTAAAGGTTTTTACAATTAAGGCCATGTCCACATCATCTTTTTAAAGCACGGTTATATCAATTTAATAGTCTTGGCTCTCCCCCAAAAATTTTGGGAAGTGCAGCTTGTTACGGGTGCTGTAAGTTGTTTTGAGGACCGCATTTCCTCACAGAGGAACAATTCCCAGAGTGGTTTAGTAATCAGTCCCTCTTCCTAGTGAACTCTGGGAATTGTAGCTCTGTGAGGGAAACGGAGATCTTTGAACAATTCAGCAGCCTTAATACACTACAGTTCCCAGGTTTCTTTAGGGAATGCCTGGCCATTAAAGTGCTATGATACTACATTAAACAACTGGTGCAGATGTGGCCTAAATTCCACCAGTGGAGAAGAGAACCAGGGAAGGGGCATGGAGATGCTATGGCCCATCACTATCTCAAAAAATAACTCTTAACACTATTAGCAACAGCATTTCTTAGCTTTGATTGACTTGCCTGCCATATCATCTAAACAATATTAACTTCCCAAAATACTCTCACACACATACATGCATACATTGTCTCTTTGAATGCTTATTAGTTAATTGTTTAGACTCACCGGGGCTGTAATTTTACAACCACACAATCAGCTCAAAGGAAGTTCACTAAATATCTAGCAATGAAGCTATTGCAATGTTAGTGCCGCTCTGTGGGAGATTCTTTCCATGGAAACCACAATTAACTTCATTACAATCTTTCCTTGTAGAAAAGGCATAACAACATGTCTGTGTGGATTATTCATTGTAAGCCCTTTCATAATGAAAGTGAACCTTCTTTTTTGTGTGTGCGAGCAGTTCTTTGTTTAAAATGTCCATGGAGAGCATGAAGCAGATCCTCAGAGCTGAACTATGTAAAATACAAGTTCACATGTGCATGGGCACACTTGTAGTCTAAAGCTCTCATGTTCAATATCATCTGCTATTGACACTTGCTTGGTACTTGGTCGTTCTGAGCCATAGTGGAGAAAATCTCATTTGCTGTAACAAGGGGAGCACCAAGGACCCAGAATATATTCTTTGGCAATTGCCATGTTGATTTTTATCCAAGAAGGCAATATATGGTTGTGTGAAAAATATCTAACACTGGAGCAGGCTTGTTCTTTCTCTGGAATTATCCTTTCCGTAAGTATCATTATTTGTGGTTCCCCACATTTCAGGCCACAGTGTATTATTTCTCAGGTGTACCTATACCTTGGGTTTTTGTGATGTGTGAAAAAGGAAACACAACCAATATTTTAAAGATAGACCAATTTCTGATTTTCTTTGTTTGTTCTTTAGTCGCGGTAGACTTTGGTCTTTCAGATTTCAGTGGCATTCTGTACGAGGTCAAAATCCCCCCCCCCCCCCCGCGCTTTCTATTTGCTCAGTTCACTACATCATAGTTGCAACATCCTGTGACACCCCCTTGGCTTGGCGAAAAGTGTGGTGGAATTGGTTGTTCTGCCCTAAATCTGCCTCTGCTTTAGCATCCAGGAATGAAGGTCTTGAACCTTGATGTGAGTCTTTCTTCCGTGGAAATCTCTTTCCCTCCCCTAATGAAGTCCGACATGATACGTCTGATCCCAGACTATGAACATTTCAGATGTTCTGATTCATAGAATCATAGAATCATAGAATCATAGAGTTGGAATAAACCACAAGGGCCATCGAGTCCAACCCCCTGCCAAGCAGGAAACACCATCAGAGCACTCCTGACATATGGTTGTCAAGCCTCTGCTTAAAGACCTCCAAAGAAGGAGACTCCACCACACTCCTTGGCAGCAAATTCCACTGTCGAACAGCTCTTACTGTCAGGAAGTTCTTCCTAATGTTTAGGTGGAATCTTCTTTCTTGTAGTTTGGATCCATTGCTCCATGTCCGCTTCTCTGGAGCAGCAGAAAACAACCTTTCTCCCTCCTCTATATGACATCCTTTTATATATTTGAACATGGCTATCATATCACCCCTTAACCTCCTCTTTTCCAGGCTAAACATGCCCAGCTCCCTTAGCCGTTCCTCATAAGGCATCGTTTCCAGACCTTTGACCATTTTGGTTGCCCTCCTCTGGACACGTTCCAGTTTGTCAGTGTCCTTCTTGAACTGTGGTGCCCAGAACTGGACACAGTACTCCAGGTGAGGTCTGACCAGAGCAGAATACAGTGGCACTATTACTTCCCTTGATCTAGATGCTATACTCCTATTGATGCAGCCCAGAATTGCATTGGCTTTTTTAGCTGCCGCGTCAATTCAAATGTACATATTTTTTAGCTGCCGCGTCGATTCAAATGTACATATCCTCTGACCTATGACTAAAATGAAAACTGCTGAAAAGCTTTGCCCTGCCCTGTTCTTACTTGCAGCTTGCCCAAACACACACATCCTGCTGGGTTGTCACACCAGAACGTTGCCTCCAGAGTAAAAACCCAGATGATAAAATATCACCTAGCAGGTATATTGCAACAAAAGGAGGCAGCAATTTGTTTCCCAATGGCAATACATCTAACAGGCTTCTTTCCAACCTCATTGATTGGAGCCTTCGATTTCAAGTTGGTAGGAACTGCCACTCTACAATGTGTGATTAAAGAAATGTGTTTTATGCTAGATGCCTGCTAAAAACAGAGGTAACTGACAAAAAAACTGCCTCATAACAGAGTGATATATGAGGGCTTCATTTATCTTGCTGGCATTTAAAATAAAAACAGGGAGATTAGACACTCCACTTCATACAAGTAGGATTTATGTGCTCCTGTGCAAATCTGTTCGATGGAGCCCTTTGCACATTAATTTCTAATTAACTGCAAAACGTTATAGAAGCTAGATATTTTATAGACATTGATCAGAGATATAAACATAAGCAGGTGAGATTATTCAGAGAGTGATGCATGAGGCTTCAGGATACTATTAAATGTTTACTGAAAGAGTAAGAATAAAACAGTTTAAAAAGCTTCAAAATGCATAAAATGCCAAAAGAGCAGAGGTGTAACTTGCCACATACCTAATGCAACCAATAATGTTCCTCTGGTGAACAAAGGCACAGGAGTGAGTGAGTGAGTGAGTGAGTGAGTGAGTGAGTGAGTGACAGACAGACAGACTGCACCTTACTCACATATCCCAGGCATTTTTACAACCCAGCAGTTAAACTTCTAAGCGCATAAGAAGATCTGGATCAGGCCAACGGTCCATCTAGCCTAACATCCTGTTCTCAATGTGGCCAACCAGATACCTATGGGGAGACCACAAGTAGGACATGAGTAAGTGCAAAAGCACCCTCCCCACCCATGGTTTCCTAGCAACTGGAATCCAGAAGCATACTGCGTCCAATAGTAGAGGGAGAACACAGAGGGGGTTAGTAGCTATTGACAGCCTTATCATCTCTATACTCCTTTTTCTGAGGGTTCCTCTGCTGGTGTCACCTTGGCCAATTGAACCTTGTTTGGAACCTTCATAAGAAAGCTTAGCCATTAAAGAAACACAAAATATGTCATATTGTATGTGTGTTTTTCTCCTCTCTCTGTGCAAGTCACATTATTTACTCTTCTTGCCCAGTGTTGTCTACTCTGACTGGAAGCATTTTTCCAGCAGAAGTCTTTTTTTGGAAGTGAAGGTGCCAGGAACCTTCTGCACTCAGTGCTACCATCCCTCCATATCTTTGCCACAGTTGAGGATAAGTTCAAAAGCATGACGTTAGACTCCATCTGCACTATACATTTAGAGTACTTTCTTACCACTTTAAACAGCCATGGCTTCCTCAGAATAATCCTGTAGTTTGTAAAGGGTGTTGTTCTTAGGTGATCCCTATTCCTCTCACAGAACTGCAATTCCCGGAGTTCCCTAAGAAGAGGGATCAATTGTTAAAACAGTTTCCCTGCGTCCGGTCTATTTGGGAGGAGACAGAAGCATAGCATGTGCTCTGTCTCAGGGCCTTGAGATGATCCAGTGCAACCTACAAAACCTTCAGTTCCTAACTGCTCAGTGATGGTGCAGCAGCTCCACAGGGAAGCTTCTAACCTAGCATTGCAGGGCTAGCTCTGTCTACTTGAATTTGGCTGAACAGTTCCTCTGCCAGTCTCTGGCACTTCTGACTTGGTTCATGCTGGACAGCTCCCTGGCTGATCATGGTCTCTTGCTCTCATCTTGCCCCTGAAGCTTGTGACCTCCTGCACCAGCTCAGGTTTGGTGACGCACTGGAGCCAAACATTCATATAACTCTGTCCAGAATATGAGAAAGTTGTTCCTGTGTAGGGAGCTTGTCCATCTCCCAGCAGACAAAGTGAAAAATCCTGTTGCAGTTTATATGGGAAGGAATAGGAAACCCAAAACATGTTCACCAGGAGGGAGATTTGTTCTGAACTGGAGCCTCCTCAACTCCTGTCGGCTCCCCCACCCCCATCAGTTACCTTTTTGAATTTATGTGCCAACAGTCTGCTTTCATCCTGGTTCAAGTGGAACCTGTCCCTTTTGTACAGGTCCAGCTTGCCCCAGAATGTACCCCAGTGCCTAACAAATCCGAACCACTCCTCCCGACACTATTGCCTTACTCACACATTGAAACTAAAAAACTGCGCCACTCTAGCTGGCCTTGCACATGGGACCAGTAGCAGGTCCTGGCTTTCAGCATCCTATCTTCCAACCTGAATTTGGCTTCCAGGATCTCATGCCTACCAGCATATCCTTAGAGTATCCTAAGAAAGTCTCCTCTTTCTTCCCAGCTACAGAAAAACCAGCTTCTGTATCCTTCACTGGTTATGCTCAAATTGCTTCTCTTCCACCATCACCACTCCTGACTAGTCAATTAAACAGTATAAAAACCTAAAGAGAGAATTATCTCCACAGCCTCAAAACAAAAGCAATTATGATTTAACCCATGGGTCCACTAATTAAAATTTGGCACCACAGATTAACTAACTGAATTTTTTGTTTATCAGTTTACTGCTTAAAGGTTGCTGCTCTATTTCATATATTGCCCCCCCCCCCCCGACCTCCTTGGGGGAAAACAGGATGATAATACAAGCAGTGCTTGAGGTCAAGATCAACATTATACCATGTCCCTATCATACATGTCTTTGTAGGGGAGGAAAGTGTAATAAACACACACTTATTTTCCAGAGTGTAGGTGTTTGATTCCCTCTGCTGGGTGAAAATCAGACCTGCAGCACTATTCTGAATAATCCAGTACAGTATCATACAAAGCACTTTGTTTCTGGAGTAAAAGCTTTGTTTGCAGTCGCAACGTTGGTAAAATGCCCATTGTTGTTGTGTGTGGAGTGTGTATGGGAGGAGGCCTTGTCTATGGTGAGGACCACTTGGATGGCGTGATGTGTACATCTGCATGTTTTGAATACAGGAACATGATCCACCCTGACAGTGTTAGATGGGGTGGAGAGCAGCTTTGGTCCCCACACTTAAAGTATTCCCAGGTCAATGGAGAGGAAAGTTATGGGTTAATTTGAATCCATAGTCCCACACCCCAAACCCCCAATAATTTTAGCCAATGCATCTCCTTCTGGCTGCATTCGGACAGCACATTATTTTGATGTTTCATTACCTGATCATCTCTTTCACATAACATAAAAGCCATTTCTGGAATTTTAGTGGTTTCTAGTGGATGTCTAGCATTTCTTTCTGTTTTTATTGTTTCCAGGAAAAAAAATATTTTTGCAACCCTGTTAAACTTGGAAAAATCACTGGAAGAGGAGTTATAATGAAATTTGGGGCAGTATCTCAGTCTGCAGTTCTTTCTTGCCATTTAAAATTTAGTGCAACCATATCAATAAAGAAAGCTGCAGTTCCATTGCTCAACAGGTACTGCCGTGTAAAAGAAATGTTTGGAATCCACATAGAAGTGTTAGTATTATAAAATTTTAGTGGAGATCACAAAAACGAGAGCTAAAGCTACTCTCTGCTCCCGGAGTGGTCAATTTCTTTCTTGGCCATTCAAGAGGGATGCTGAAAGTTGGCATTTTTAGATACATAAGACTATAATGGGGTAACTTGGCTAATTTTCTAAAGAATACATGCATCCCACCTTCTTGTTCAAAACTCAGATGGCTCAAAGTGGCTAATAAATTGACCAATAAGGCAATCACAAAAAAATACACAACCAGACAAACAGTTTTCTAAATCACGGGCTCCTTCCATCCCCCATAAAGTATTGAATAAATGCTTACTATTGTACCCACTAATAGAAGCATTCTTTGGGGGAAGCTATAACTGTTTAAAGGGATGCGGGTGGCGCTGTGGGTAAAACCTCAGTGCCTAGGACTTGCCGATCGCATGGTCGGCGGTTCGAATCCCCGTGGTGGGGTGCGCTCCCGTCGTTCGGTCCCAGCGCCTGCCAACCTAGCAGTTCAAAAGCACCCTCGGGTGCAAGTAGATACCTTACCAGCGGGAAGGTAAACGGCGTTCCGTGTGCTGCGCTGGCTCACCAGATGCAGCTTGTCACGCTAGCCACGTGACCCGGAAGTGTCTGCGGACAGCGCTGGCTCCCAGCCTATAGAGTGAGATGAGCGCACAACCCTAGAGTCTGGCAAGACTGGCCCGTACGGGCAGGGGTACCTTTACCTTTAATAGAAGTTGTAGCAACTATTGGTTTGCTTATAGTTTTGTATCACTTGTATGGTGATAGCACAGGACCAGTAACATTTTACAAAACTAAGAACAAAGTAGAAATAGTCGACTATTGTATGCTGCAAACACCCACCATCACATAATCTAGCCACTATCTTGCCCAGCTTTACCCCAGAATCTCTCAAGTGAAGAGTGGGAAAGAAAAAAAATGACAGCAATAGGTTCATAACCTTCTAGGAAAAAGAATAAAATTGAAAGAACCAGTCATCCTAAATGAGGAAAACTGCTTGGCTTTATTTCTTGGGAGTATTAGGGAAAGGACAAACTCATCTTGAGAAACATAAATCTTAGAGCTGGACATCCCAAGTTGTTATAAAAGAAAAGCATGCTGCAAACTGTTTGGATTGTTTTGCTTTTCCACCTACTAGCTCTTAAACTATTTTTTGTGCCCATGAAACTTGTACATTAATAGCTTTTGAGGCGAGAATCCTCTTTATAGCCGTATATATTTAGAAGTGTAGGTATTTTCACTCATTGCTATTATCCAGTGTTTCCCCATTTTTATGTGGGAACGCCTGTTTTGAGGACAAGAAGGGCATGTAATAAAATATCTCAGTATGTTTATTGTTTACTGTAAGTAATAGAACTGTCAGTGCTGTACTCAACTGTTGGTACTTTCCTGCCAAGAAATGGGAGAAGACGGGTCATTTTATATTGGTAAAGAAGGCATGACATTTCTGAGACTACTGTTTCTCTCTGGCCACATGCACCCTTCCAGCTACAGTGCCATGAGTTGAATTGAGTATGTGCAGGCTGATGTCACAGACAGAACTTCGCCTAGATTGCTTTTCAGTTTCCAACCACAACCGCAGCCTTTTGAGCAATTAATATTGAAAGTCAAATTTGAACTCTACATAAAGTAAAAGTTGCCCCCAAACTTAGTCATGGAGACTTTAAGAGAGGCCTTATAGAGAGTGTGAAACATTATGAGGAGGACCAAAATGACCTGGTGTGTCTATTGTGGAGAAAAGCAAGTACTGCTCTGTTAGTCACTGTAATGCCACCAACTTTTGGGTTGTAAAGCACCCAAGTATCAGGCCCTAGCTGCACTATATATTTAAAGCAGTATCATACCACTCTAAACAGCCATGGCTTCCTGCAATGAATCCTGGGAAGGTGTAGTTTGCTAAAGGGGCTAAGAGTTGCTAGGCCATCCATATTCAGCTCACAGAGCTACAAATTTGCAGAGTTCCCTGGTTAGAGGGATTGACTGACTACTCTGGGGGGTTGTTTCTGAAAGTTCTGTCCTTCAACAGCCAGATTGAATTTTGGAAACAGCAGTATGTCTTTGCAAGCATTCATTTTAGAAGATTCAGAAAGCATAAAATTGCCATGAACTGGTTATAACAACAACAAAAATGGAAAGGGTGCAAGATGGCAGGTGCTGCTTCCAACAGAACTAATAAAACTGGTCAGGTACCAGACCTAAATTGAAGCATGGAGCCAGCCCCTTCCAGCCTGAAGCAGCTGTTTGAGCAAGCCCAAAGTCCTGCAGGCAGATTTTGGAAATAACTCCCACTGTAGAAGGGAAAAGTCTGATGTAGCACCCACCCTCTGCTGCAGAATATAGAGTAAATAAATTAGCAGAGCACAGTAAATTGGCTTGGTTATGATTTAAAGATTATACAGTTTTTTACTTCATGAAATGTTAAGCCTATTCCCTTTATAGCAGGCACAGGCAAACTCAGCCCTCCAGATGTTTTGAAACTACAATTCCCATCATCCCTGACCGCTGCTCCTGTTAGCTAGGGATGATGGGAGTTGTAGTCCCAAAACAACTGGAGGGCCAAGTTTACCTATGTCTACTTTATAGCTCTCTCTCTCTCTCTCTCTCTCTCTCTCTCTCTCTCTCTCTCTCTCTGCTAGACAGGTTCTGCATT
This sequence comes from Podarcis muralis, assembly GCF_964188315.1. Taxonomy (NCBI): domain Eukaryota; kingdom Metazoa; phylum Chordata; class Lepidosauria; order Squamata; family Lacertidae; genus Podarcis; species Podarcis muralis. Next base: position 65,246,341 of record NC_135655.1, on the reverse strand, counting down.
CCTGGTTAGGAATGGAGGAAGAATTCAATTCTGTTCACATTTCAAGGCAAATCCACCTAATTCACACTTTTTGAAACAATATGAGAACCCAAACACAGCCATCCTGTGAAATTTGCACTTTTCCGAATTTTGCAAGGCAGTTCTCCAGCCAAGTAATGTGTCCAAGAATATATATGCTAGTGTGTAAAAATGCATATATCAGTGAAAATAGCATACGGAATGCATTATATTAGGCAAAATTGCTGTGCAAAAATGTGTATATTAGGCAAAATTGTGTACAACCTTGGGTATATTCAGAGAAATAATTCACACTTCAAATGCTGATAATTTTCCATGAGTACTTAAAAAAAAATCACAAGCTGCTATGGAAATGTAGAGCACTGGATTTAAGACTAGAAAAATGAGAAACTGAGCAAAACTGAAATTGACAGATTTACCCATTCCTACCTCTCTTTTGGGGACGCAGGTGGCGCTGTAGGTAAAACCTCAGTGCCTAGGGCTTGCTGATCGCATGGTCGGCGGTTCGAATTCCCACGGCGGGGTGAGCTCCCGTCTTTCGGTCCCAGCTCCTGCCCACCTAGCAGTTCGAAAGCACCCTTAAGTGCAAGTAGAAAAATAGGTACCGCTTTATAGCGGGAAGGTAAACGGCGTTTCTGTGTGCTGCGCTGGTGCTGGCTCGCCAGAGCAGCTTCGTCACGCTGGCCACGTGACCCGGAAGTGTCTGCGGACAGCGCTGGCCCCCGGCCTCTTAAGTGAGATGGGCGCACAACCCTAGAGTCGGACACGACTGGCCCGTACGGGCAGGGGTACCTTTACCTTTACCTTTTACCTCTCTTTTAGTTCATTAAAACCAGGTTCCAGTTTTGTAAGTCACTGGTCATTTCCTTCTAAGGTCTACTTTCTGTTTCCTTAAAGTGACGGGCACAACTTGTATAGGATTAATCTATTTAGAACACTAAAAAACCCATGAATCTTCCAGATTCCACTGTTTCCATGGTGTTGGCAGTAGATGCAGAGCCATCAGGAGGAGCCTCATGAGCCACCAGCAACAGCCTCCTCCACCCCCTCGGCCACCACCCCCTCTATACTTCCCCTCCCTCTATGACCGAACCACACAGAGTACCACCCTTGCTGATTGCAGCCTTTGGAGGAAGCTCTTTGTGCCACTGCGAGGAGGGGAAACAGGGTCAGCTGGGCCTCAGAGACCTCCACCTGGGCTTGGACTCCTCCCACCCGCCAATGAGCGTTGCTGCCCACCCCCCTGGCCAGCTGGTCTGGCCCCCATCCCCTATGAGCCATTGCGCTTCTTCTGTCCTGCTGCTGACAGCACACCCCAGCGTGGAAGTGGGGCACATCAGCAGCAACAGCCAGAAGGAGAGATCTGTGAGCTTGGCATCCGCCTGAAGGAGCTGGAGCTGCTGGCACTCACTGGGGACGGCTCAGACCCACAGCAATGTGAGTAATCCAAAGGCTGAGATCCCAAAGCCTCTTTGTACAACCCCACCAAATATCCCTGAGGCTCTCTTGGTCTTGTACCATAATGATCCAGACATGTACCCTAACCATCCAGCCCAATGTCTTAAATGTAATACACATGAAAGATTTGGGGACATTGAACATGACATCTTACCCCTGCAATCCAGATTTTGAACTATTATACACCCTTTTCTTTCTTAGGTCCCCCACACACAATAAGCTTAGATAAAGTCACTTATTTGTTCTTTCCCTAAGAGTACTTAAGCTTTTTAATCTGAAGTTGTTGTTTTTTTGAAGTGACAAACAGGGTTTCTCCATCCCACCCACCCCACCCTTAACATGCTATAATAAATCAGTAAAGAGATATTCTACATTGGTCCAACCTACAGCAGAACTTGAAAGACCCATTGATAAAAATACATACCAAGTCACTCTCTACACTGACACCTTCTATGGATGCAATTAAATGACCTGGCATTTCTTATTGTTATTCTAATAACACATTTAAATGCCCTGAGAAACGTTCAAACTTTCTAATGCATCATCCGAGTGTTTTGGCCAAGAGATTGTAGCAGTTTCAAAACTAGTTTTCATTTTGTAAAAGTCCAGTTTGCTAATCTGAGAAAATATTTTAGAACCTCTTCCAGGCATTTGTGCAAATGAGCAATAGGCTCACCCCAGAAATATTGATGACCATTTCAGATACCAACCTGGAGGTCTTGCACAAGAAATAGTCTTAAAGGCTTTAACGTTAAGATGTGGGTGGTTTGTTGTGGCAAGCAAGCAGCCCAGGTGAGCTGTAGAGGTTTAGTGAGATCTGAGGGGAGAGCAGGAGGGAGGGGTGGCTTTGGTCAAGGGTGTGGATGGAGGTGGGAGTAGATGGGGTTGGTGAGTGATGCAAGCAGGGAACAGCCCCTTGTGTGTCTGTATGTGGATAAATAGATATGGATGGGCACTTTAAGTCTTGTTTCATTGCTGCTATTTACATATATATTTAATTTTAATGTTTCTTGTTATTTCAATTTTTATTTTGTGAACCATTTTGAGACACCTTGGGTACAAATAAATGATCTGGAAGCATCCCCCAGTCAGAAGTGGAGCACCTATTTCCTCTTCTTTATTTAGTCCCAGTTTTTTTTTAAAAAAAAGAGAGAGGACTCAATCAGAACAAAAGAGGGCAGGAAGAAGAAAGCAATCCATTAAAAAAAAAAAACAAGTTTGTGTCTCCCTTTAAGAAATAATATAGAACATTAAGAAAAGACAATGAGTGCATTCCATTTGTGGGGTCTCTCTACCAATGGCCATTGAAATGTATGTGTTTATTATTATTTTAACTTTGTTAAAGGCTAGAAGGCCGGTAATTGATCTGGCGGGTAGGGGAAGTGTTGGCCCTGTTTGACATTTACTGGGTTCTCAATGTGAAGAGAATGAAGGGACATTTATATACATGTGGTGGAGTAGTAAGAAAGCCAAAGAGTATTGGGAGATGATATGTTGTTGTTTAGTCATTTAGTCGTGTCCGACTCTTCGTGACCCCATGGACCAGAGCACACCAGGCACTCCTGCCTTCCACTGCCTCCTGCAGTTTGGTCAAAGGGAGATGATATACTCAGAACTAAAAAAGATGTTAAGGATCTCATTTCCCAAGAAACCAGAGATGTACTTACTAAATATAGTAGGGGGGAAATACCCAAGAAAGTACTTAGTCTTTTCTTTTATGCAATAATAGTGGCCAGAATAATTTGTACTCAAAGGTGGAAAGACAAAAATAGTCCCACAAAAGTAGAATGGCAGAATAAACTAATAGAATATGCTGAGCTAGCAATGTTAACTGCAAAGATAAGAAATCAGGATAAGTCAGATATAAAAGAAGAGTGGGAATACTTTGGCAAAGAAATATAACAATCAGATAAACCAAGTGGGGTTAGATATATGAGCAGCAGTTAAAAATAAGCAGAAGAGGAGTGGTAATTAAGGAAATGCAGCTTAATAAGAACTAAATAAGACCCCCACAGAGGGATGTGTGTTGAAGTTGAAGACTGTAAGATAAATGATGACAATTGTATAATTGATGTACTAATATATATAAAATGCATTTTTAAAAATTACATTTTTTTACTTTTACTGGGATCTCAGAGATGGAGAGAATTTGAGGCAATATTAGCATGAAGCCAGTCAGACACTTTGTCCCGGTTTTGAAAGTATATCATTGATCCTTATTACAAGACTTGGTGGGTATCCTTTAACATTTTAGTCTAAGACACAGTTTCTCAGCCTGGTAAATGTGTGAAAATGTAGTCTATCCACCAAGGTTCTTACACAAATGAATGAAATAGGGACTGTAAAGACTTTGAGACACTTTGGTCCTATACTAATTAATATGAAGATAGATAATGACTTTCAGTAGATACGGGTAGAGCAGAAAAAAGCATTATAAAATCTCTTGAATGGAGCCAATACTTGTATAAACAAGGAGTGCATGCTGTATGGAATATAGCAATAGACATGCATAGGATCAGGTTACTCTGTGTATTTATCTGTGGAGACAGTGGTTGTGGGGATCACAGGATGCAGGGGCAGATTTAGGGCTGTGTGAGCAGTGCACACACTGGGCACTGAGCTGAGGGAATGCTGTCTCAAAGCCAGGTAAGAAAGGCGCTGGGCTTTGGCACACAGGGTGCCAATGTACCCAGCTCCACCACTGCCGGATTGTTTGCATTTCTTTAAGTGAAATAATGCACATCAAAATCTCAGGCTAGGAGAGACCGTAATGTCATTAAGTCCAGGGTCTAAAATTACCTGGCTGCACCACTGATAATGACTATTTACTTTATAGTAATATTTATATTTTATTGAAGTGATTTCAATTAAAAGAAATAAAGTGATACACAAAAAAGAAGGAAAGGTGAGGGGGGAGAAAAAAGAACAACAGATACATAAAAAGTGTGTGCACACGCATGCACGCGTGCAAAAATGCAATATATTATATTCGCATACATTCTTATATATATTTATATATATTTACACATAGTGCTGGACTATGATCTGTGAGATCCAGGTCCAAATCCCTACTGGGCCATGAAGGTTGTACTTTAATATCGATACATCAAAGGTCAGTATTAATCAGGAGTTGTGTGCTAGGTTTTTACATTCTTTCCTCAAAGGACTGCACATCTGGATTTGTGGTTGATGACTAACATATGTCATGTTCCATCCCTGTTTCTAGATAAGCTTCTGAAGGCACTGAAAGATGAAAAGACGCAAGATGTAATGACAGGACTGACTCTGAAGAAACATTTGCCAGCATCATGAGGGCTATTTACGTCTAGCCTCACCTTCTTCTAATGGACTCATTTGTATTATGCACGCTTCTAATGACTCTTCCTTTTTAATCCTACACTGCCGAAGTGGAAATTTCCAACTTATTCTTCAATTAGCATTTTGTACATTTCCCCAATACTAATATACATTTCAAATACAAAGTTTCAAGTTTGCAATTTTTCAACAGATAACTGAATGTGTGCTGTTGACATCGACACCAACATCCTCTGACTGCGCCATTCATGACAGTGTCATGGACTGGCTGGACACAGAGGAGTGGTGGGAGGCACCAGCTTGGGAACTCCCAAGGGAAGAAGGCTCAGAGCCTGGGAGTTGTGGTGGGACAACAAGGAGTGGTCAGAGGGAGAAGACTGGGGGGAGGAGAAGGAGGTGCCTGAAGCTGAAGAGGTTACATGGTTTAGTGAGGAGGAAGAGGCTGTGGCAGAGAGCAGCCCAGAATCAGAGGCAGAGCTCAGGCAGGCTACTGAAGAAGCCAGGGAGTCTCCCCCTCCTGCTGCAACCAGCTCCCCTCCTCCGCTGGTTTCCTAGAACCCAAAGAGGTATGAAGAGGGTGGAACAAAGACAGTAATGATGGAGAAGTCTCAGGTTCCTTGGGAAGGACCTGGGGGAGGAGGAGAGTTAGAGAGCTGTAGGAAGGCAGGGACCTTCAGTCCTCGCAACCGCTTCATTGGGGCAAGACCTACTGGGAAGAGTTGCTGTGCTCACTAGGCCTGAGCTGTTTTGTTTCTTTGAATAAAGAGTTAATTTCACTGGCACCTTGTGAGTTATTGCTGACCTGCCCCTGACTCCCACCTCAATGGTATGCAGTGCAGTTCTAAGTATAAAAGAAAAGGCTCCAGTTCCTCCTGTCTTATATATCCTCTCCACTGTATTCAAATCCTCTTTGGAGAGCCGGTGTGGAGTAGTGGTTAGAGTGCTAGACTTGGACGTGGGAGATCAGTGTTCTAATCCCCACTTGGCTGTTAAGCCCACTGGGTGACTTTGGGCCAGTCATTGTCTCTCAGCCTGACCTACCTCACAGGATTGTTGTGAGGGTATTAATGGAGAGGAGAAGAAGTTAGCTCTTTTGAGAAGAAATGCACTAAAAGCAATAATAGCGATAATAAACAAAAACCACATAATTTCTATGCAATTGGTTGCGGGGAGGGGAGTGAGTGATATGGCAGAGATGGTGCATGTGCTGCCTCCTCCTCAGAAGTAAGCCCTATTCACTGCAAAGGGACTTCCCCCCAGGTAAAAGAGTTCCACGGCACAAGGAGGGGTGCCAGAAATGAACAACAGAGGAAGCAGGAAGAAGTTGAGGCAGGCAGGAGTGAGGGAAATGTGACCTGCTTATGGGGAGTAAAAAGCATGGGAAATAACAAGACAAGGCAGGCATAGTGATATGCCAAAGACATGTTCAGGGGAAAGCATATCAGGAAAACTTTTGGGTTGGGAGGAAAGTTGGGTTTTGCTACAGGACATCTGAAATGTGAGCAGATGAGGGAACCCTCACCCCAAAATGCAGGAACAGGCAGCGTTGGAAGTGAGATTTTGGGTAGTGCCGATGGGGCCTTGGAGAATTCTCATTTTAAAAGATGTACTTTATCCACTAGATGGCAGTATGCAACAATATTTATACATTTGGAAAAACAAAAAAAAATAATCCTTCCAGTAGCACCTTAAAGACCAACTAAGTTAGTTCTTGGTATGAGCTTTCGTGTGCATGCACACTTCTTCAGATACCATACATTTGGAAAATGTTACAATACTTTTTAACCAGGTGAGATGGCCTGTTCTAACCTTTCCTCCATTTATGAAACATTTCAAATCAACATCTTATATTCCACATCACCTCTTTCACTAGCAACAAAACAATCTGCCAAACAGCTGTAATCTGACACTTTAGGATTGATTAGCTGCAGAAATGCCACTGAAAATAGTTTTAACATGCCTGAGGATCTGCACGACAGGATAAAACCCAACAGCTGCTGTCTTCATCTTGGAATTGAGTCTAGGAGGTGGCCTTGTGGCTTGCAACATCTGGACTAATTTTTGACTATTTTTTAGCCTTTATTTTTATTTTATTATTATAATTTTTTACTTTACCTCTTCTCCCCATCCCCTGCTTTGTATTTGGTGAAGAATTCTGCATGGCTCAAGAGCTTGCCAATATTTTGTGAAATTTCAGCTGGTCCTCATAAAAGGTATTGCCCTACTGTGGGTGTTGTTATTAAAAAACTACTTGCCAAAGGGAGGGGAGGCATTACAGTGGTGCCTCGCAAGACAAAATTAATTCGTTCCGCAAGTCTCTTCGTCTTGCGAGTTTTTCGTCTTGCGATGCACGGTTTCCCATAGGAATGCATTGAAAATCAATTAATGCGTTCCTAGGGAAACCGCCTTCAGACCAGGTCCGGGGACAGTCTGTCCCCGGACCTCTTCTGAAGGCTGGGGGGGGGGGGACAAGGGCTTTTCTTCCCACCCCAGCATTTTAAAAAACCCCGGGTCAGCGGAGGACTTCTCCGCTGTCCGGGGCGATCTTAAAATGCTGGGGGGCGGCATTTTAAAATCGCCCCGGGACAGCGGAGGACTTCTCCGCTGTCCGGGGCGATTTAAAAGCCCCTGGGAAGGCAGGCAGGGGGGACAAAGACTTTTGCCCCCCGCCCGCCTTCAGAAGAGGTCCTGGACCTCTTCTGAAGGCGGGCGGGGGGCGAAAGTCTTTGCTCCCCCCCGCCTGCCTTCAAAAGCCCTCCGGGACAGGCAGGCAGGGGGAAGCAAAGACTTTTGCCCCCCGCCTGCCTTCAGAAGAGGTCCAGGACCTCTTCTGAAGGCGGGCGGGGGGCGAAAGTCTATCTATGCCCCCCCTGCCTGCCTTCAAAAGCCGTCCGGGACAGCACAGAAACGCGCTGCGTTTCTCCGCTCTCCCGGGAAGGCAGGCAGGGGGGAACAAAGACTTTCGCCCCCCGCCCGCCTTCAGAAGGTGTTCCCTCTCCGCCGCCCGGCTTCGGAGCATCGTTCCAAAGCCGGGCGGCGGGAGGAGGTGTTCCCTCCCCGCCGCCCGGCTTCGGAGCATCGTTCCAAAGCCGGGCGGCGGGAGGAGGTGTTCCCGCCCCGCCGCCCAGCTTCGGAGCATTGTTCCGAAGCCGGGCGGCGGGGGCAGGTGTTCCCGCCCCACCGCCCGGCTTCGGAGGAGCCTTCCGAAGCCCGGCGGCGGCGGGAGGAGGTGTTCCCGCCCCGCCGCCAGGCTTCGGAGGAGGTCCGAGGACAGTGGGGAAGACGCGCTGCGCTTCCCCGCTGTCCCAGATATTTCCCTATGGGCTGTCGTCTTGCGAAGCAAGCCCATAGGGAAATTCGTCTTGCGAAGCGCCTCCAAAACGGAAAACCCTTTCGTCTAGCGGGTTTTCCGTCTTGCGAGGCATTCGTCTTGCGAGGTACCACTGTACAGGACGATGATATAGAACATTTCTTCCTTCCATCTCCTCCCCAATTACTTGCCCTGCTCAGGAAGAATAAGAGTTTGGATTTGATATCCCGCTATATCACTACCCGAAGGAGTCTCAAAGCGGCTAACATTCTCCTTTCCCTTCCTCCCCCACAACAAACACTCTGTGAGGTGAGTGGGGCTGAAAGACTTCAGAGAAGTGTGACTGGCCCAAGATCACCCAGCAGCTGCATGTGGAGGAGCGGAGACGCAAACAGAGTTCCCCAGATTACGAGTCTACTGCTCTTAACCACTACACCACACAGGACAAACATCATAAACACCAACCTTTGGCAGGGAAAGATCTCTCTGCTGAAGATGATGCACTTCACATGTAAAACAGCGTCATACCACTTTAAACAGTTATAGCTTCCCCCAAAGAATGCTGTAAAGTTAAACATGCTGAGAGTTGTTATAAGGCCCCCCTTCCCCTTGGAGAGCTACAATTCCCAGAGTGGTTAACAATCAACCCCTATTCCCAGGAAATTCTGGGAATTGTAGCTGTCTAGGGGGAATGGGGTGTCCTAGCAACTCTCAGCAGCCTTAAAAAACTACAGTTCCTATAATTCTCTAGGGGAAGCTATAACTTTTTGTATTATAAGTGGTATGATACCACTTTAAATGTGTAGTGCAGATGGGGCAATACTGGGATAGTACACAATCCTGGGCTAGGCAGGCAAATAGTCTGACCAGATAGAAGGCAGCTTCCTACATTCCTCAGGTGCTCAGCACATGAAATTTTGCATCCTTGACCAGGAACATCAGGTGTGGCAGGGCAGAGCTACCCTCCTGGCAGCTGCATTGCTGCAATTTATGTAGGTGGGGCAAGGACAGGGGCAAGGTCAGGGCTGTGGAGACTCACTAACAGAGTCAATCCAGCACTCTCACTGGTGCATCCAGGTACCTCTAACCCTTGCCACCACCCTGCCCACATAAGCTGCAGAAACTCGGGAGTTAAGAGAGTGGCGTCATCTCCACCACACCAACCATTAGTGGAGTGAGGTTCTGGAACGGAGGCTAGGATTCTGGCATGAAGACACAATGGCTACTCCACTGTTTCTAATGGAGTCAAAGGTTTTTAATGAGAGCCAAACAAGTATACAGGATTAGAATTGTGTGTCTGGATAGGGTTGCTGAAACACACACACACACACACACACACACACACGGGGGGGGGGGGGGAGAGACATATTAGCAGATGCCTCACATAAGGACATAAGAAGAGCAGTGACCAGAAGGCCAGCAAAATTAGATCCTACTGACTGGTTCTCATGTGAAACAAGAAGACACAGATATTCTCTGTTCCCTAATATGAAGCTGAGAGCTTCTAAATAGAGCCCTGCAGACACACCTTTCATATAATCCAGTTAAACCACTCATTCCAAAACACAGCAGGGTAGGAGTAACTGAGCAACTCGGACAAAGCCCTTTGTTGTTGTTGTTAACAACAAGGAGGCACAGGGAGGCATTTAAAGCACCCGTTGTCTGTGGCTCAGCTTGCATGGGAGAAAATGGTTGGCAGTCTCCACTATGAAAATGGCAGGGCTTCATTGTTGCCTTAATTGCTGCCTTCACTGGGAAGATGAAGAGAATTAAAGAGCACAGTAGAGGCCTATGTTCAGGGAGCTGCACCCCAAGCATATGTCTATATTATTCACTTAGAAAAAATTATAAACCACCTAACCAGGAAGAATCTCCAGGCACTGTAACGTGTTATAAAACAATTGTCAACAAGGAAAATAAGTAAAATTTAAAATCCAAATAAAAGGTAAAGGTACCCCTGCCCGTACGAGCCAGTCTTGACAGACTCTAGGGTTGTGCACCCATCTCACTCTAGAGACCGGGGGCCAGCGCTGTCCGCAGACACTTCCGGGTCACGTGGCCAGCGTGACATCGCTGCTCTGGCGAGCCAGAGCCGCACACGGAAACGCCGTTTACCTTCCCGCTAGTAAGCGGTCCCTATTTATCTACTTGCACCCGGGGGTGCTTTCGGACTGCTAGGTTGGCAGGCGCTGGGACCGAGCAGCGGGAGCGCACCCCACCACGGGGATTCGAACCGCCGACCTGATGATCGGCAAGCCATAGGCGCTGAGGCTTTTACCCACAACGCCACCCGCGTCCAAAATCCAAATACACCATACTAAATTGTGTGTCTAGGTAGGGTTGTTGAAACATATTTTCCTTTTCCGTTTTGAAGGTGTTTAGTGTAAGAGCGTAAGAGCCCTGCTGAATCAGGCCCAGGGCACCCTGTTTTCACAGTAGCCAAGCAGATTATTACAGGAAGGCTGCAAGCAGGACCTGAGTACAACAACACTCTTTCTACCTGTGATTCGTAGCAAGTGGTATTCAAAGGAATAGTGCCTCCGACAATGGAGGGAGAAGACACACATTGCAGCCACTGATAGCATTGTCCTATGTGATACCTAAAGCAGCAAAACAAGGGTGCGTGCCTAATGTAAATTGGGGTGAAGGGAGGAAGAGCCCTTTGCCAGGTCTTGCATAGTCAGGGTTGCATAATACAGAGGAAAACAAGGAACAGAAAATATACTAGTGGCCTGATGAGATCCCCCAGATGAACCTCCAAGGCTTTCTTGCCCATCCCTACTTTAGAGAGAAAATTTCACATAACAACCGGGGACAAGGGCACCAATTCCTAGCCCACATTTCTCAATTATGCTTGTCAGAGTGTAATTGTCAGGTACAATTTATCCTCATCCTGGAATGCATTCTTCTAAATTGACCCATCTATCTAAAGTGTAATCAGAGAAACACCATTCAGAGAAAGATTGAGCTTGTAGACTTTTTTTTTTTTTTAATAGCAACATTCTGCATGCTTTCTTTTCAGGATTCTTAACCATTCAGTCTTTTTTTAAAAAAATAAATCTCTACAGTGTATCACCCTGGCAGACATCTCTGAGTGGAGATACAATAGCCTCCGGCACAGAGTGTCTACAGTGATATTCATGTCCTCCCTCCCCAGAATACATCAAATTCTTCCGCTTCAGAAATCCAACACTGTTTTGGCTTCTCAGTGATGGGAACAGTTAGATACAGAAACCATTTAGAGACAAGGAAGTGTTTGAGGTTTATTTTGTTACAAGAGAAATATGTTAGCTTCCTAATCAGTTTGTTCTAGTGATCCTACTCATGTTAAATGAAACCTAAAGCCAAACATAAACCCGTGTGTGTGTGTGTGTGTGTGTGTGTGTGTGTGTGTTTAAATGGAAGTATGGATTATCAAGTTTATAAAAAAAAAACTTTAAGTTTGACACTACCTCTGTTCACACTAAGAAAGTACATGTGATAAATTGAACTTCTGCTTCCTTGTGACTTTAACTCTTCATTTAAAGGGGAAATAACACTGATTTATTTGAGAATAATAAATATATTACAACCAAAAGGTTTAAAAGTGACGAGGAACCAGTGGCCCTCCAGATATTACTGGACCACAACTCCCATCATTCCCAGTGGCCAAGCTGTTTGGGGATGACAGGAGTTGGAGTTCAAAGGTATCTGGAGGATCAGAGGTTCCCCATCTGAACTTAAGTGCAGCTGTTCTTTCACTCTCCATAGTGACAGGAAAAACTGGTGTGTGCTTAATTTTACCCTGTCTCTTTTGGAATACATTCACCTATGTCAGCTAGAGCATACTGTGAATACATAAGTGAAAGCGTGTGCCTAGGGCAGATTAACCAGTGTTTGTGAGTTTATGAACTCCTCCCCGCAAAAGCAGTTTTGCAGCATTTAAAGGGATTCTGGTTGGTTTGGTGATTGAAATTAATGATCGTTACAAACAGCTCTTTGAAGGATTAAAAGAAAGGACAACAGCCCGCCCAACAGAAGTGAGGTAGAGGAAGACCAATGACACAATCCATTGTGGAATCTCTTCTAGGTTCCCAATATGTTCTGAAAGCAGGGGGTGGGGGGCATGTGCTTGAATTCTTTTTGAAAAGCAGTCTATATGCACTCTTGGAGAAGCAAGCCTAAAAGTAAGTCTGAAATAATAATAGTGGGATCCTGGAGACCAGGCACCTTAAAGTCCCAGGCTACATATCCTCAAGTTCAGAAAAAGTTCAGAGCAGAGTGAAATGCACTTAAGGATTTCTTAGTATTACCATGCTGTTGCAGTAGTTTCATAATAAATGTATGTGATTTCATTGTGCTGCCTGAAGTACACTTCAGTAGGTATGGTGTTCTGTTCAGAAAAGGAATGTTATTTGATTGTACCCAGGCAAGGGAGCGGAACCAGAATAAATGTATAATACTTCTGCATGAGGCATATCTTTCTATTTGTTATGTTGCAAGGCTCAAAATTATTTTCTGCAAGAGCCTGTTAGAGATGCTGAAACACAGAGAGGGGGGAAGAGAGAGAGAGAGTTAAAACTCTTAAAAATGCACTTGGTTCTCTGTAGCTTTGAGATTCTGAAAAGGTTCCCATGTACTGACCCTGAGTGTCCAATAGCCAGAAGAGTCTTTATAGGTTCAGAGGGCCTAGTGACTGCTATCAGAAAGTATGCATATACAACTTCATAAAGAAAGGACACACGGACACACACACACACCAAAAATAAAAATAAAAAATAGGGTGTATAGCCCTGGATATGTCATATTTGAAAGTATTGTAAGGCTGTAAAATGACAAAGCGTTATTTCCTGCAAAGTGGACTGTGAGGGGAAAATACAATGACTGCATGCTGCTGTCTGAGGTAAAATTGGAGACAGGATTTATACAGAATATGGTTATATGTGGGTGTTTGCTGAACAGACCATGTGATGCTGTGAGCAGCCAAAGAGACCCAAGAGCTGCTGAGATTCCTATGAAAGCGAACGGCATGTGAAGAATCAATCAGCAGTCCTGAGGTAAACCTAGGTGTGCCAGCAGTGCTGAGGAGATCTTGCCCAGCTGGTAAAAGAGAAATTCTGGAGAGACGCTTAAACCTATAAACACCCCAAAGAGTGGATTGGGCAAAGAATCAGGGTATATCGGCTGCTCAAGATGTCAGCAAGGATTTCTGATTCCCATCTGCTCAACAAGAGCAACAACAAAAACCTGTAGTCTGATGCAGCACCCTGATGTACCTTCATCTCTGAGCATCACTGTTCCCTAGCTGTAAAATGGAACTTTATAAATTCTGTTATAATTTGCTGTTTCTTAAAACTGCAAGCACAATTGTCTCCATGCTGTACTAATCACTTCTCTCCAAGTTTCAATATTCTACATCTGCAAAGTATTAGTATTAAATTAGTTGCCTTCAACCAGATCTTTGTGTAGCTATCTAACCCTGGTCTGCAGTAACTCAGATGTAGATTTGTACTTATTTAAGTATGTTAACCCAGAATCACTGTGTGCAGTTGGTAGCTGGTTTTGCCCCATAAGCCACCATTTTGTACCTATATCCAGTTGGTGGAATGATCCCACAAGCCTGAAGTTGTCCATTGCTGAAATAGTCTAAAGGGTTGGCAGATCTGGGCTGCCAAGGCATAGCGAGTGGCCCACCAGTCCATGGCAAAATTGGGCACCTCTTCAGTGTTGCCATTTCTCCATTCCAGTGCTAGCAGAGAGAAACTTAACTCCTAAAGATTGTGTATTACCAACTCATCTAGCTGTGAATGGAATGCTGAAAATTGGTGTGAGCCTGCTATGAAAGAAGTGTGTTTGGTTTAGCTGGGATTTAAAATTCATAGGTGGCCTAAATCTCAAATATCCCCTTCTTGTATTGACCATGCATGAATGGAAGAAGCAGATTAGCGCAATCCACCTCAAACCTGTTTCAGCACTAAAATGGCTTCTGTCACATTGGTTGATGATCTTCATAATGAGAGAGACTTGGAGCTGGAGAACGTGGCCTTGTTTACTCTCTCTCAGTGACATTCAGTATCATCAACCATGGCATCCTCCTGGAGCAACTGAGAATTGCCTCTCTCCATATGAATCTACCCAGACCCTGAGATCATAATCGAAGGCCCTTCTTCATGTGCTTCTTCTATGAGAGGTCTGGAGGGTGGCAAAACAACAGGGCTTTTCTGCAGTGGCTTCTCTGTGGAATGCTCTCCTCAGGGAGGTCCACCTGGTGCCTTCATTACTCATTTAGGCACCAGGCAAAAAACATTCCTCTTCAGCCAGGCCTTTGGTTATTATCTTATACCCCTTTTCAAATGTGTTTATGGTGGGGCTATTGCTTTGTTCTTGTTTTCATCGTGTATTTTGTGCTTTTAAGTTGTGAACCGCCCTGAGAACTGCGAGTGAAGGGAGGTATACAAGTTTAATAAATAAAATAAACTGAGGGCTTGGAGTTGGAGGCACAGTCATGCAGGGGTTCCACTCCTACCTGCAGAGCCATTTTCAGAGAGTGACACTTGAGGACTCCTGCTCAGCCCGACAGCAGTCATCCCCCATCCCTGCCAATGTTTAATGCAGCTTATGTTTTTAAATTGGACAGAAGCTGCTTTCAGGGGAAATGCACCAAACAGCAGTACCAAACTCCAGGATAGATATGGATTGTGGCTAATGTCATGTGTCCATGGCTTCAAACACCAGCAATGGGAGTGCACTGGAGCCAGAATAAATGGCAATGTGTACACAGCCTTAGAGTCCAAGATGAATTTGTGTTACAAACATGAAGCACCATTCAAGTGGTAGCTGACTTATATTGACTGACAACCATGTCTCTTAGTATGCATGGAATCCATATATTGCTGTCAGAGTTCTTATGAGATCACTGGGTCAAATATGCCAATATATCTACCCTTAGCCATGCAGCAATTTTCAACCAATAAAGCTCACAAACTTTAGACACCTATCATTAACAGTTATTGCGCATATAAAGTTAGGGGGTTTTGTGTACGCTTATCTTGCTTAAACAATATATTCAGTCATTTTGGAGTAAATAAAGTTGCATGTAAAAGCATTTAGTGGTTAGCAAAAGTCATTTTCAAAAACATCCCAAGGAAAAATATGCTTTCAAAGGAGGTTTTCTACAGTATTACATGCAGCCGCCTATGCTTGCAATATGAATGTCTTTGCACAGAGGTGATCTCTAACTGAAAAACTGTGTTGCAACTATTGACATACAAAACGTTTAATATATATCAAATTATTTATACACCATATTTTGACTCCATGATTGCATCGTGCTCACAGATACCGTATGTTAAGAGTATCCTCTTTCCAGCAATGTCCCCTTTAGTCTTGAAACAATTATCCTGCTTGCAACTTCTACAAATTACACAAACATGTTACCAACAAAATGAATTGCTTATTGAATAAGGATATTATGACAACTGTATCTACGAAGTATGCACAGAGGGCAGGTTTATAAAATACTTACTTAGATAATTAAATTGTAAATGATACAATTTAAAATATGTATTGTTTGAATGAATTAGGATTCATCAGTATTTCCCTATGACAAAATATATTAGCCAGAAACCAGTGCAAAATTATGTGTCCCATTGACTTAGGTAAGTATAGCTCCATACTGGATTAGGACTATTTAAGTGAATAGCAGGTTTCTTTTTAATAATGACTTCAAAAAGTTATCACATAATTCACTTTTCGATCTCTGTCTTGCAGAGGCCTCAGGAATGAAATTAAATTTAGGACAAGCGGCCAAAGGGCTTAAAAACCTGAAGGAATTTATACTTAAGCACCTTGCATGTCTGATATTCAAGATTCTAAAATGTAATACTCCTACAAGCCTTCTAATTTGGTTACTTTAAAGTATGTTTTCAAACAAATAAATTTACATTCTCAACTAAGTAAAACTGAAATTATTAGTATGATTCAAAACCTAATTTAGGATTTGATTAGTACTAAATTGAGCTATTTTCAAAATAAAATTAAGAATCCACTACAGAGGTGTTTAGTTCTGTTTAACTGAAATATTAGATGTTGATATTAAATTCCCAACAAGCAGCCCTCAATCTGGGACTATGTTCCTTCTTACCTCATGCTGCCCACCTCACCCACTCCCAGGAGAGGGAGGCAGAAAAGTCCTAGGGTGTTAGCAGCACCAGAGGAACATACCATCAAGCCAGTGTGTCAGAAATTCACCTACATTAATCAGGATTCAGTTGTCCTTCCTTCAAGTAGATGGAACAGTGATGTCAGAAATTCACCTACATTAATCAGGATTCAGTTGCCCTATTTTTCATACCCACTGTTGACTACATTTTTGGAACAAACAACAATTTAATACACATGATGTGAATGTATTGCAATGATACAATTAGTTTTGATTGGCTGATATTTTAAAATATCGTTTTTATTAGACTTAATCTTAAGGGTGACTAAGTTTCTTTGGTTCTTCAATACAGTTGTCTCACTAGCCTATGTATATATCACTCAGTTGATTTTAAAATTATTTTTGCTGGTAATTTATGGTTATTTAGTTTCTTTTGTAGGTTGATCATTTCTATAAATATACACTAACTATTTATTTAC
Source organism: Podarcis muralis (assembly GCF_964188315.1). NCBI lineage: Eukaryota > Metazoa > Chordata > Lepidosauria > Squamata > Lacertidae > Podarcis > Podarcis muralis. The sequence goes on along the minus strand of NC_135655.1, from coordinate 65,229,621 downwards.
ATGATGATTACAAAAATACAATTTTATTTATATGCAATTTATTGAAATAACAAGAAAACAATGACACCAAAAGGTTCTGCGATTACTAGGACCTTTGGCAAGGACTTATTATATATCATGACAGTTAAGTTCCACACTTGGAAATATATTTTTCACATTTAATGTGTTTGCTTAAAAATTCTGTGCTTTACTTTAAACTGTTTCTGTTTGTTTGTTTGTTTGTTTGTTTTGTTTTGTTTGTTTGTTTTGTTTGTTTCTCTGCAGTAGTAAAGACCAAAGAAACTCACCAGGGGGGGAAAACAAAATTAGCTGATCAGAGGACAAGGTTGAGGCTTAATAAATTAATAGGCTCAAGGTAATGTTTACTCTGGTAGACATCAATACACGCAGTATGATACCCCATAGGCAATTTCTATTTGCCCTAAAGTTACATTATAAATTAAGGAACTAAAATGTGTGTGTTTTTTGTAACAGTCCACCATTTTTATTTTGCAGCTGCCCAAGGTGAGCCAGCAAAGTTTCATTCTGCTATTTTGAGGCTGTGTTTTCATGACAGTGCAATAGAACAATGAATGACTTCCAGAACTTACAGCCCTGGGTTTGGCAAAACATCACTTCCCACACTGCCACTCATAGCAGAGATGGGGAACCTGCAGCACAGCAGAGACTGTTTGACTGCAGCTCCAATCCTCCCTAACCACTGGCTATGCTGGCTGGGGCGGATAGGGGAGTTAACATCTGGGAGGGCTGCAAGTTCCCACCCCTGATTCACAGAACACTGTTTTGTCTCATAGACTTGTTTACTTATTTACACTTTAAGAAAAGACTGTAGTCAACCCCCAAAGATATGGTGATTCCTTAAGTTTGCGTAGTCACTGGTTGAGTGTAATCAGAGTCAGTCTGTTAAGCTGCTTCTGGCATCACTTCACTGGACATCATTGTTTACAAGAGAAGGACAGAGCTCTGTGTGAAACAAGAGGGTTGTGTCTTTTTTTTTTTAAAACAGGTGTATTCATTATTCCAGACTGAGACAGACTCAAGGTTCTCAAATTTACCAGTTCCGCCATGTGTTCAGAATGAAAACCTTTTTGAATGTAGGGCACATTCAAAGAATTTGTTTTCACTGGGAGGTTCCAGGTAGCATTTCTGTTTTCTTTCCCATTTCACAGTGAAGAGACAGAGCACTGAAAGCAATTCTGTGCAACTCAACAGTAACATTACACCAGCTCTTTAGACACCATTTATGCTAGTGTGCCTCTTTACTGTTCTTTTCCTCTTTGTCGGTTTTGGATTATGAGCAACGATTGTGACTTTGGGGATATTTACAAAGGACTCTTCACATCAGATTTGTACGGTTTAAATGTGGTCTCTAGGCAGAGCTGAGCTCTATTGCTTTGTTGCCATCAGTCTTTTTGATACTGTATCAGCTGAACTACAGATATATGAATATATGGCCCTTAGTTTTCATATTATTACTATGGTTTTTTTCTGAATAAAAAAAGTTTACTTTTTTTACATGCACAAGTTGCTACAGAATGATCTATATTTGTGCTTCCCAAGCTCTTAACATAATGGAGTATTAGACAGGCAGATGGTTGAAATAATGTCTCCAACAACGAAGGCTTCATGGAACAAGAGGTATGTGACAGACAGTTGCATATCATAAATATAATACATCAATATTTTACAACGGTTGCCTGGGAACACCTGCCTTATAGGTAGAGAACGGATCGTCAGACTGACTACTCTATTTACTCACTTTTCTTTTTAATCCAGTGTTGATTGTTTCAGAATAGGGGGGAAAAATGGCATTGCTTTGGCACAAGCCACAAGAAGTCTGAATTAACAGCTAGAGGGCCTACAAGTGATGTGATGCAAACTTTCACCGCAAGAAGCCATCAGACCTGAAATTCAAACATGTCTGTTTGTTTCTTGGCTAGCTTAGCAACTTCTTCTCTTATTGCCTTCACCAGAGCAGCTGTGGAAAGGTTGTTGAGTGGGCTATCCAATGGGTAATTTTCTGTTAGGCTCTGTTGAGAAGCAGCAGAAGGCGGCAGTGGGACTTGTTCCAGGCCAGAGTGCATATTTGCTGGTTGACTGTATTGACGAGGAAGTCTTGAAGGAGAGTGGTTGTGTTGGTAGCGTGGCCGTGAATAAGCTTCTATGTAGCCAGGAAGCGGGACCTAAAGAAGATATTAATTAGACAAATAAATTGCCCTAAGGTTTGCTCTTAAACACAAGACATAATTTGTGCAACAGTTGGATGAGGAAAGACGCTACTTGTGGGCGCAGTCAGAAAAATAGCTATGTATTTACAAAAGCAATTTCTGAGTGGAAATTATTGCATGGATTATTTGCAACAATTTTGTGAGTTGCCCAACCTGCTCCATTTCCAATAAACATTTCATGGTAGCAAACTATTATTTATTTATAAAACTTTAATGGCACATAATGTAATATAAAACTCTAGGACGTAGCCTCAAACTCTGCACTTGCTTCTTCTGAGGGAGTGTAACCCAATCTAGATCCCAATCCCAGATCTGGGAACTGCCCATCCATAGAGTCTCCATATTATCTGGATTCAGTCACAATTTATTAACCTCATCCAGCTCACCAGCTTAGGACACACACACAGCTATTCCTGATTCACATGCTATACAGAAATAGTGGTGGCATACTGGCAGCATATATTAAATAGCATTGGGGTCAAAATCAAGCCTTGTGGTACCCTACAGATCAGCTGCTGAGAAAAAAGGCACAGTCTCCCAATACTACTTTATGGAATCAATCCTGGAAGTAGGAGCAAAACCACTGCAAAAAATTCACAAAGGCAGTCTAGGCTAATACTGCCATCAACATATTAAAAGCTGCTAACAGATTCAGGATATTCAACACTCTTCCATTACCCTCCCAAATTGCAACCAAGTCTGATTCTGTTCCCCAAACCATACCTAAAACCAGGCTGGAATGGGTCGAAATAATCAGTTTTATCCAAGAACATTTATACACAGGTGTATTGGTGGCCAGGGGTAGTTGGCATATACTTGTGGGCCCAGTTTTTTTTGGGGGGGGGGAGGGTTAGGAGTAGCTGCCCAACTTCCTCCTTCAAAACAGTGGAGACCACCCCCTCAGACAACAAAACAATTGTCACACCCTGGAGTCCCCCTTTGTCCTGGCAGGGCTGTGGGGAGAAGGGATCTTAATGGGACATATGGTGGAATTGTGCCAAAGTTCATAAATTTTGGAAACAAGCGATTACAGAAATCAGTATACTTATAGGGGAAAGGGCAATTCTAGACTCTAAACCCTGTATTTTCTCTATTTTTGATAAAGGTAATGAGAAACTTAGGTCTAAAGAGTTACTTCTCTATTTTCAGGTAGCCACTCAAACAGGGATGCTATACGCCTAGATAACTGGTTCAAGAAGGATATGTTCATTGCTATTTCACAGATATTGACTTTTAATACTTGAGAGGCTAGGGATGACACTGATTTCACCTCTATTTGGAGGATATATTTTTTTAATATATGACTTCACAATCACATGGGTTGCAAATCCCTTCAAAATGTGATTTTATTTGGCGGCGTCTATAAACAGGCAAGTGCATTTTCTTCTTTTTCTGTTTCCTTTATATTATTTTGTTGTTAATGTTTGTTTTCCCTTTGTGTATATTATCTATTTTTGTTGTTCAATATATTTATTTGAGAATGTTTTAATTTGAATAATGGTCTACTCTTCCATCTAAGGCCAGATGCCCCTGACTCCAGAGATCAGGTAGCAGACAAAAGTGGCTTTTCTGTGGTATTGTGTCAACTACTATTGAATTTACTCATATGGTGTCTACTTTATCCACTTTGAGGAACCCATTCAAAACCATTTTATTGTCCTGAGCTTTTAATAGCAGGGGCCTTGTTTCCTCCTGTCTGCTATTTTAATGTTTTATTGCTATTTATTGTTGCTTTTGCAGTTTTATGATCCAATATGGCTTTATTGCCATTTTAAATTTTAATTGTCGTGGATTTCTGTTTTGATATTGAACTTGTAATTTATTCCTTTAATTTGTTTGTTTTTATCATTCTTCTTGGATGACTTGAACGACAAAGTATAAATATTTTAAAAATATGTTTACTTCTCAATTTTAATAGCTTTGTAGAAATATGAGTGGGAAAACACCAAATTGCTCATCGTTCCCCAAACCATAGTGTACTAGTAGCGGGTTGCCCATCAATAAAGCTCCTGATGGAAAATTTACAGTAAAGGCACATTTATCTTCTCTCAATAATTTAAACTGCATGGGGAAATTTCAAATCCAGTATTGGACTCTGTTGATTCATTGCCTCCAAGGCTGTCAAATATTAAATCCTGGAGTGATTTAATACCTCCAATGTGTTTCCATAATATTTAAATAATCTTAGCAATCTTACAATGGTCTAAATTGGAAGGTTCCAGGCCAAGCTAGCAATCTAATCTACAGTACTGATTACAAGGTGCCAACATAATGTTTTATACAGAATTTGCAAACTGGAACTTGTTTATCAATCTGAATCTGTACCAACAATCTTTCATTCTGTGTGCACCCTATATGGCTCTATCTCTTAATTAGACAAGTACTCTCTGAATCGCTGAATAAACGATTCTCAAGTTTGAAATTGTCAGTACTATATATTATATCATATCTTATAAAAGCATATTCCCAGACATTATAGGTAAGGTAAAGGTAAAGGTACCCCTGCCCGTACGGGCCAGTCTTGCCAGACTCTAGGGTTGTGCGCTCATCTCACTCTATAGGCCAGGAGCCAGCGCTGTCCGCAGACACTTCCAGGTCACGTGGCCAGCGTGACAAGCTGCATCTGGCGAGCCAGCGCAGCACACGGAAACGCCGTTTACCTTCCCACCAGTAAGCGGTACCTATTTATCTACTTGCACTTAAGAGTGCTTTCGAACTGCTAGGTTGGCAGGCGCTGGGACCGAACGGTGGGAGCGCACCCCGCTGCGGGGATTCTAACCACCAACCATGCGATCGGCAAGTCCTAGGCGCTGAGGTTTTACCCACAGCGCCACCCGCGTCCCCCAGACATTATAACAACACCTTATATCCAGTACCTAGAAAGAAACAGTCCAGATTTGATTAATTTACTTCTAAAACACCTGTTAGATGCTGAGTCTTTTTGCCACCCAGTTGCTTACTCGTATTTATGCACTGCAAGGCCCTTATTACTTCAGCTATGTGAGGCATAAAACTAAAATCTATGCAGTACCAAGATGCAAGTGACAATAAAATTCAGTCAAAGCAAAGCACATTTGCTTATAAAACTGTGTTATTGGACACATTTAACAAAGAGAGGTTTCAGAACAAAACACTAGAGGTCAGTATTTCGCCAGTTTCAGCCCATACAATGCTTTACAATAGTACTTCTGAGGTAAGTACCACAAAAATGCAAACTGTTTTGTCCACCAAATGCTTCTTTGTATCTTCTCATGAGGCTGGTACTATCACTAGACAGAAGCCCTTGAATGTATGTAATGGCTGTTTTACTAAGGGAGATACTTTTAAAAAATCTAGAAAAAGTGTCTGCTTTAATACTTGAAAATCCTGCATTTAGGCAGTGGAAGTTTCTGGAATCTTCCCTTTCCTTCAAGACCCCTCTTAATTTTATTTTCAAAAAATCTATCCTGCCTATCTCATGATGTTCAAGATAACTTGAACACAAATACACAAATAAACTGCAACTTCTCTCATTTGGTTCCCCATAGTTTCTAAAGAGAAAACATATTATGTGGTAAAAAAAAATAACCCCTATATTTATCGCATAAAACTTGTCTCAAGCAAATGTCTATTTTGTCATACACTTGACAGGAATCCAGTATGGGAACTACATGATTTTCTTCATAGGTATGAAGTAAACTGATCCCATATGAAGCAGTCAAAAATGTAGCATGACGTTTAGTTCTCTCCTCACAGTGAAAACAACTCCAAAACCTGTTAACCAGGCCCAGCAGTTTCACTTTCACCAGGCACACTCTGAGTTTGTCAGGGAGTACAGCTCTTCCCTTCAACATAAAGTACCATTTTCTTCAAAATGAACTAAATCTCACTTTGCCATTGCTTCTTAACACATCAAAACAGAAAAAACCCAATTTATAGTCAATTTAAATTGCCTATCACTCAGGGTGAGCTGAACAAAAATGGCTTTGGTAACAAAAATCCTGTCAGACCAGAATTTAAAAAGAGAGCTACCAACTGCATCCCCAGTGACAACAATTTGGGATGGGAGAGATGTAGATGGAAACTGAATACTCTGTGAACATTTTACTCATGAAGAGCATGCTGTCTTTTTGGAGAGCAACATATTGCTAACACAAATCACCCTTAGCGTTCTGGTTTGCACTGTCTTCATACACCCACTGCCAACAGCCTGGGAAATTATCTGCAAGTCCCACCTTGGCTCAAAGGTATGCTGGATATCAGGCTGTGGTTAACAGCTCAGAGGAATTCCTGACAAATGAGCTAAATCAAAGCAGACCATATATCAAATGAGATGTGGCTCTATAAGTCATCTCTTTCCTATTGATTTCCTGTCCTGAAGGCCCTGGTGCCTTATTCTTTGTATGGCACTCATAGCTCTTAAGAGAGTTAGGTTATGGCTCAGGTAGAGAAGCTGCTTTGCACACAGAAGGCCTCAAGTTCAATTCCCACCATCTCCAGGTAGGTCGGGGAGATAATCAGATAACCTTTGATGGTCAGTATAGTGAGCTAGAATGGGGCAATGGTCTGGCTCAGTGGAAAGGCAGCCTCCAGTGTTCCTAGCAAATAACCTCTGCTTGACCACACAGGACAATTTGCACCAACTGTGTAGAGAGCAAGGTGCTGCTTTTAGATCAGAAAGAGGTATAAAACAGAATCAAGGACTTCAGTGAAGAGAATTTACTACTGTTGCATGCTAAGATCATTCTTTAATCTTTCCTATTCTCTTTAGGCCAGTGCAACATAGGCAACCAGTAGCTGCACCTTTGCAACAAATACTAGCAGTAGCCCATGAAAAGTACTGTCTATGTGGAAATTTCCCTTTCCAAAGGGACCTCCAAGAAAGCTTACTGTCTGCATTCAACATACAAATCATAGAAAGAAAATGGGAAAAATTACCGAGTCTGCCCATTGCCCTGGTAATTCATTTTCTGCCGCATAGGACATCCAAGCTTGGTTCCTGTATGCAGTAGGTGGTGTTGGGATGAAATAGCCTGTGAACCCGGGTCGGTTTGCTGCTGGGATGGCAAACACTGCAGGAACTGTACTTCCTATCAAGAAACAGGGAAGATGATTAGCAATCAAAATACATTGCTCTAGACCTAGAGGAACATTGCAAAGGATACCCAAGATGTTCCAACTAGAAGATGCCATTTTGCATTGGCAATAGAAGCCCCTTGCCAAAGAAAGAGCATGTATTATTGTATCTGCACATAGTGCCTTGTTGCCACTGTTGTAGGATGAAACATCCCACAACAGAATATACCTGTTTGAAGAGGTCAACCCAGCACTGACACTGCTCTTGACACAGTGGAGACACCAACACCATGGTCACCCAACTAGTGATCATACTTGTCTGTAGAAAGAACGAGTATGGAAATTGAACATAGGCACAGTGCAGATGCACATTCATGGATTTATGCTAAGAGAAAATAAGAAAAGCCAAAGAGATGATTTTGCTGGTCAGTAGCCTTGTGAATTGTACTCTATGTGCTATTATAAACATTTAATATGGATTCTAATATTGCTCTATGGTGTAGTTTCTCTTGTACAGTTTATGAGAATAAGTACAAGCATAGCAGTATATTTCAGAATGTAATGGATAAGAATGCTCTTAGGATATTGGGACAAGACAGTCCTATTGAATAGGGAACAGTTACCCAGCAGGGTTTGGAGCTTCCAGAAAGCACTGTAACTATCTGTTATTGCTTTGTGAATGGATTTGTTTGCATAGGGTGCTTTGTACATTCCAAGGGGGGATATGATCTCTAAGATAGTCCTGTAGGGAACATCATTCTTTTTAGACAATATGTCATATGCACAATTGTTGGATTATGGGGAGAGAGGAATTAAAGAAAAATATAGGTGTGACTTGTTCCTTCGCTGCTGTGTGGATTGGTCTTCACATGGTTCAGATAATGTTGTCCCAACTACCTGCTATTTAAATCAATATCACTTAAACCTTCATTTCCTTCATGTCTGAATCATTTTACATGAACATATCTTGTTACATGATTATAAACCCATTATGTTTTTTTTCTGATGCTTTGCAGCATTTTTGCATAAACAGTTTTTTGCTCCCACCAGGGTGATCTTCATCAGTTGGCAAATGGATGGATCTTCAGTCTCACTGGTATCTTCTGGGAGCCACTTGTTAAACTGCCGGCAACACATCACTGCTTTCAGCTTGAAACATGTTGCTAAGTGTTAGAAAAGGAATCCATCTTTATCTTCTGTTCAATGAAGCATCTCTCTTACGTGCCGCACACATCAGCTGCCAACATGTGTATTAAGTGCAGCAAGTCTTTGGACTAGTTCTTGTAACCATTTTTTGAACCAAAATCACAATTAACAAAAGGCATTACTTTCTTTTCTGGGAATCTCCCAGGACTATGTTAATTTTAAAACTCTTTTTGATATGTGGCACACAAAAACACCCAACCATCTCCTAAATAAATACTTGTGTTATTCACAACAGAATTGGCATGTTGAAAGTATATTCAAGATTTATGTTCCAATTACAAAATTATTTGAATAAGCATTGAATATTAATACATTCTAAGGGAAGGACAAATCAACAATCAGGAGTCAGAAACTCAGTAATTTTTAATTCTGTGTTATCTGTATTCAATACAGCTTTTATCAACACAGAAAACAAGCCTCTCTTTCATTTTCCTACTGCATTCTGGTACAGTCTCTTCCTGAAACCAATATTGTTCCTATAAAGTTCTCTGTGGAATTTAAAATCGTGTGTTCTGTACCCCCCACCCAATTAGTTCTATCTCAAAATAGGGATGCTACTCAAGAAGTCAATGAACAGTAATTGAAAACCAACAAGGCTGTTCCATTATTGTCATCAGTTGTGAAGTGTGGTCTTTGCCTCCATTCTACTTAACAGGCCAACCCTCTCCTTGTGGTCGTGTATTAAACTGATAAATGCACCTGAGTAACTTGAAACAAAACACTTCACACACATGGGATGTTAAGCAGAAACAATATATTTTAATAAGACGAAGTTCCATTTTTTAAATTTCAGTTTACAGCAGTTTTCCAGCCTCCGTTGTCTACAATGGGCTTGTCAAATTGCATAAACGTTGCTTATGAAGTTACATGAGATGAATGGAACCAAGGACACCAACCAAAGCACCCTTTATAGGGGAAGGGGGGCGGATGTTAGAAGTTAGTCACATGTTTTCGTGTAGTCGTGTTCCTCTAGTGACATATGATCCACTCAAGTCACTAGAACCTAATGTGATACCTTGAACTTGAATTTAAAAGGTTTCAGGTTATATTTCCTGTGGTGATGAATACACCCCTGAGTGGGAGTTTCATTGGGTGCATTTATCCTTATGGGACTCAACAACAATCTAAAAACAGCAAATTAAAAAAAACAATTAAGAAACAGAGACATCATATTACAAACAGAGTCTCGTGGAATCATAGGTTGGAATGACTGCAGATGCAACACAAGCAGTTCAAATTGGGAAAATGCTTTGAGTGCTTAAAGCCATTTCCAGTACCAATATTTATACCACGGCTGTATATTTACACCACGCTTTAGAGTCACAGAGATTATTTGCGATAAACCCAGGATGAGTGTAGCGAGGAGCTTCTATTATGCTGGAGCAATTGTAAGCTTCTCTTGAGGAGCTACAATTACTCATATGCTGCTTCCAGAGCCAGAAGGATGCAAGTATCAAATAATCTTAAATAAAAAAGAATGTTCCAATGTGTTTGTGTTTTTTGTCCTATGCCACCTTTAATCCATGACTATTTTCTTTTTCTTTTTTTAAATGGAAGTAGAACCAATACCACATCTTCTCCACACATTCAGCCATTTTGATCTTGTGCAGAAGAACAGCAGAAATCATTCCTCCTGCCCTCAAGTTCAAAAATAAAAATAAAAATGAGGCAGCTGCTCCAATGCAAATACAACAAATGACCTTTCAGAATCAGGACCTAACTGTAAAAGAACTCACCCATCAATACACATGCTTAGTTATTAAATAAGCTTGCATTCACACATGACTTTACATTTTGAACTGTTTCTGCTACAGAAGGGAAGAATGGTGGTCACGCATACTACAGAAATCAGACCCATGTGGTCACAGGAGAATCTTCTAATGCCAGCAGTGGTGGTGAGCAGTATGGATTTTAATACTAGAGAGCTGCCACAGAAGCTTTCTTTTAACGTAAGCGATTGGCTGAATAGCTTTAGGAGTCCTGTGCTATCATTTGGAATCACCGGTGCTTAAAGCTTACCTATGAAGGAGAGAAACTGCTAGATGGAAAACAATCCCAACCCGAGGCCAATCTAATGTGTGCCCTCTACACGGTCCACATACAAACCTAAACTGTATTGATGGGACCAGAAGCCCAGAGCCAACAACTTATCTTTCATAGGCTGTCTTTTCTGAGGTAGTCAAAGCACACTGAAGACCTACAAAAGCCTAGACTATCAATGTACCACTTATATTTGTTTTATCTTAGTTGTATGTAGGGAGGCACAAGGGTAGTTTTTAGGTTTGATTTGGTTTTTGTTGATTTCAAGAAAATTTGAGGGCCTCTGGTCAAATGAAATCTCTGACTGCTGTAAATAGCAGCAGTAGATCCATAGAGCCAAGGTTGTGAACCACCCTGTGATCTAAAGACGTAGGGCAGCATACAAATTTAATAAATAATGATTCTTTATCATAGCTCATGCTTTGTCTTGATATTTAACAATAAAGAGTGCTTCCTCACTACAATATTCTCTGATTGGTCTTTCTGATCTTGAGGCAGTAATTCATTGTCTCCCAATTACATAGTCACACTCATGAAAGCCTTGAATCCAAGTTTGAAAGGATCAGCAAGTCTAAAATGCATACGTTGACATGGAAGAAGAATCCTGTTATACTCTTCACATCACCTTTCATATTCCGCAAAACTAAACTCCAGGGATAAAATTTCTGTTTAGAAATATCCAATGATAATAAGGATTGAATTACTACATTATCCTCCTCCTATTTTTGATATTTTTTTCTGTGACGTATGTGTCAAACAAGGCTAGCATGCTATTAATGCTCTAAATAATAGCCATTTAATAAAATATCCTGGGGTCCCAAAGCCAGCCCATGTGAATGCATGATCATCCTGTTGTCTTGTTCATATAAAGCAAAACTGATAAAATGGGATTTGGCACAGAAATTCAGAAGGTCATTATATTCTATGTTCCAGAAATTAAACAAGCTAAGTGTTGCTGTTTTTTGCAAAGATTCTGTCATGTAGTTCCAGTATGTCCATATTACCTGTGGTAACTATTCCCAAGGAGATTCTGTGAAATTAGATACAATGAAAAACTTAATAGAATTATCATTCAGTTCAGGAGTCCGTTTTTAGGTGAATAAAAAGCAAATCACCAAAATTGCTACACCTTAGTTAAATTTGAGGTCTCATCAAGGAAATGCAATCTTTTCCTCGGCAGAACTGGGAGTTTGGCATTCTCTTTTACTACCCATGACATTAACAGTCGCCTTCTGGACAAGGAGAGTATCCATCACATTTGTTCTGCATCAAGCCAACTAGTGATGGTAAATAAATGTGCCATGTCAGTAGTAATTTACACCTTCCTAAAATGCCGACACCTCAGCATCAGACACCATCTCTTTTGGAGTACCAGCACCCAAATTCTAAACTGACCAACATTTAATATATTTAAACAAACAAGTATCTACAGTATTCTACATTGCTTCCCCTTTAAACAAAAATCAGACAAAAGCTAGCACAGCGCTTCCCCCAAGTCTATGTACGAAAGAGGAATCTTTCCACGTGGAGCCACCCAGGCAGTGAAGAATATGGCATCTGGAGTAAGTTGGTTGGGGCAGAAAGGGCAGCCCATTCAGAGGTTGGGACAAAGAGATGCATCCTAGATGAAAACTGAATGCCAGCATCCTCTTTAATAGTAGGTGTGAATCACTGTGCTAGCTAGCCAAATGTTACCATAGTATAATTTTTTTCTCATTCCCGTAATTAGTAGTTTTGTACAAGTCTACTACCAATCAGTTCCAGAAATATTCAGCTAAACTGCGCTTATCAGAAACAGCTCCTGGCAAAAGTTGTCTGTGGCAATAGACTGCCAAGAAGCATGAGCTGCGTTACTGTATTTCCAACCACTGGGAGCTGGGAGCAGAAGAGCACACAAGCACTAACACACCCCTTGGCAACATGCAAACTGTGCTGAGCGGTCCCCTGGGACTATTTACATGCTTAAAATTAAGTAAAACTCTTAAACGCTCCACTGGATCACAACCTAAGGCAATATAGTGAAATTTCTACAAGCCCTTTTTCCCCACCCCCAACCGGGTGCAAAAAAAATAAAACCCATAGTTTAGTACCCAATCATAAATACAATGCAATTCCCATTTGTTTCAGTGAAAAGCTTGCTTTCATGTAGTGAACTTAGGACTGTGGCCTTAACTGCGATTTTTGTTAGGGGCAGTTGTTTAAGACAAAGGCATTTTCTGTTGGTACATTATTAAATTTCTATCTTACAAAGAAAATTAAGGGATTTTATATTTTTACAAAGATGTTATTTTACATGTGTAGGAAAAGTGGATATAATGTTCTTGCAATAGCTTAGCACCTTGTGATTTCAGAGTCAGAAAAGTTAGGGAGACTCATCTGTGTCAACGCCAACAGCTCATTCAGCCCAGTGTCATCCAGATATTTCAGAGTTTTCAATATTAAGAGACTATTCTGTGTCTCATGAAATTTGAGGCACTGGAATACCTCATCAATGGAATTGAGTGCCTGATGTATTCGAATAACTGTGAAGTTTTGGGGAACTTAATCGTGAAAACAATGTCTTTTGAGTATTTTATTTTTTTAAAACTGCAACACACTGTTGATTCTTACTTCTTTATGTTCACATAGGTTAGTGGAAATGCAATTTTATTCTACTGATCATTTACCACTATTCAGTATTTTAAAAATACAAAAGTATACCAGCAGTGTAGCAGACAATGCTTTGAATTTGGAAGGACAGATGTTACAACAGAAGATAGAAAACAGGGACTTCAATCTAGGGCATATAGGAGCACAGTTGCTCATGTAGCAGCCATGACATGTACACAGCTATTGAATGTTGTATCACAGAATAGAAGATGGAAGTATCCAAAGGGGGGGAGGGTGTAGCTGTAGATAAAATGCCCCCAAATCAGTAAGCGAGCCAGCATTTTGTCCTACACATTTTTTCATTTTCAACTTTTGTTTGCCCCAACCACCCTCTGTGAGAAGCAAAGTGAAAAATCTTGCTTCTAGCCTCTTATTTAGAAGCTAACATCCCACAATGAATGGATTCTTTATAGACGCATGGTAACTTACTCCAAAACGTCGCAGGTGGGGCCGGGGGAAGGGGGAATGCAAGGTGAACATCCGTGGTACAACGTCTGTAGGAGAAAAATCTCAACTCTACTTTTCTTGTAAACCGCTTAGGAATTTTACTACAATCAAGCGGTATGTACATTTAAATAAATAACTAAGGAAAGGAAAGAGGAAAGCTAAATAAATAAATAAATAAATAAATAAATAAATAAATAAATAGGATCAGCAAGCAAAAGGCGATCCCAATCTACCCTTCACCAACATTTTTCTCAAAGACAGAACAGTTACTCTTCCCTTGCTCCCCTTTACTTTGACACATTTCTAGCGGCTGAGTGAGCGCCAATCGTTTAATGTCGTTCTGTCAGGTTTCAAAACCCCTGAAAAGTCACCTGTTTCTTCCAGACCTTCTTGTGAACCCGGAACCACAAGCGATCCTTTTATAATTTGCTTGCACATGCCTTTCCTACCCCCCCAGCAACACAACCTTCCATTTTTTTGTATTTGATACACATTGCGCTGGGTTTCTGTTCAATCTGGGGGGGGATCAATCCTTTTCAAGATGATATGGGCTTCAGAAACTGGATGATTGGTTTAGTCAGCTCAAGAACACTAACAAAATGGCAGCTCAAAGTTACAATGTGAAATAGAAGATGAGCCCAACTAATTCACACACAGTCTTACACAAACATTTAGGTTGTAGACGTCCAAATGTACCTAAGCAGATATATAATGTCTGAAGTGTTTCCTTAATACAGAAAGAATTTTGCTAAGTTGACTGGAATTTCTTTGTAATCAAAGAGATTGGGGTCGGGGAGGCAGAGCTCAATGGTATAGAACATGCTTTGCATGTATAAGGTCCTAGGTTCAGTCACCAGCATCTCTAGCACGTGCTGAGAAAGACCTCTGGTCTGAGACCCTGGAGAGCTGTGGCCAGTGAGAATAGATGATACTGGACTAGATGAACCAATGTTCTGACTCAGCATGAGGCAGCTTCATGTGTCCATATATATTTTTTCTGAAGCTTCTCATTGCAAGTAGAATCTACTTGATAGTGAGCTCCCGGAAGAAACGCCTACATGTTATGACCATATTCAACCTATTTAATGTGAAGTGAAGTTAATCTGAATTGATCTGCCACAAAGGGAACCTGGTCAGTCACGAATCAGGATATCCTCACCTAATTCATTTTTGAATGGTTTGCAAGGACATGCTAGCTTGCAAGCTGGAGACACAATGAAACAATCACATGACATTTGCCACCAATTCAGGATGGCTTCACCACATTTAGCTGAAAGTGGTAATCTGAACAGGCTCTTTCTAAAGAAAGCTTGTGGCCTTTGGGTCAATGCAGAGTGCATTCCACTCAAGAGTAAGCAGCCATTACAAGGGAAATGATCTACGTTACAGGGCCATTTGCTTTCTGTACAGCAAAACACACCATCGGTTCCAAGATCCTGTCTTAGAAAGATGCCAATTCCAGGTGCTTCAAACAGAAAGACCATATCCTTCCTCCCCATTCCTCTCCCATATTAGAAATATGCTGCATGTGATAAAATGAAAGAGTGTGTGGGGATCCTTTTATTAATTCTCCTCATCAAGCCTTCAAGAGAACCATTTAACACAGTCCTAAACAAGGTGCTTGCAAGATCTCATACGCTTGTCTCTATGCCATACAGACTTAGATGTGGTCTCTGTTTGTACCGCATGCGTTTTTCACCTGAGTAATTCAAGGCTGATTGATCCAATGGAGCCACAGATACTGGGGCTCTTGATACTGGGACAAAAGGGGCATGATCATGCGGCTGAATCTGTTCAGTTCCACTGGACTCTGATATTCTTGTCTTGCTGCCAATATCGGACGTCGACCTGTATAATATATATTGGAAACATCAGTCATTCCAACATCAAGCACACATCAGTTGCAATCCACAACCTACTTGCTCTGGAGCAGACCAGTTAACTACAGTTTTAGTCACAGAAGTATGGGATCTTTTTGTGAAAGGCGGGTAGAGAAAGCATTTTGCTTTTTGCTTTGATAGTCGTTTACAATGGGTGCATACCAGTAGAGCTGAGTCGCTACTTCAAGCATCATTTATATAGCCTGCATCCCAAAGACATATCCCGATTTGGTATAGCACAAATATATGTTAGAAAATAAAAATAAATAAAAAGTAGTGAGGCTACAACAAATAGCACTGGTTACTTACTGTATCCTGCCTGTACTGATAATTTTCTTTTAAAAATCAAAATATAGTAAGTTTAAAAACACAGTAATTTCAGTTTAAAAAATCCTATTTCTTTTATATAGTCTGTGTAGCTCAGTGCTACATTTGTTCTGACAGTGAAGGATGAGCATGGCTGCCAGTGTTTTACAGTCCACTGATATTTTTGCACAACAGTTATGACATCACTGGCAGCCAATCAGGACAGCTCAGCTGTTTCTGTATTCTTATGCTAATGCACAATAAAATATAACATGCCTGCTATGTTGTGGCTTTGCAAACAGGTGTCATTTTGTAGATGCAGCATTTCATAGACCAAGAGCCTGAGCTATGCAACTGCTTAAGGAATGCATGAGCTATCTGACTGTGAGAAAACAGAATTTAAAAGGCAATGTCCACAAGATTAGAATGAATGGAAACTGTACAACAGCAGTGCCTGGAGAACTGGGCACTAAATACTAAAACATTGTTAAATCTGATTCATATTTATTAGGCGTTTAAAGTGCAGATAAGAAACTTGATAGCAACAATCTCTCTAAATGTCTTTAGAGTGCCAAAATCAATTTTATAAGGTCATCCATATATTTTGCAATGCTTACTGCTAGTCGTCTCAGAAGAGAAAAACAGGGAGGTTTATGAATCATTTACTTCTTTTACAGAACAACCAATCTGGCATGCCTTTATGATAGAGGATTTAAATCATGGTTTAAGATACTATTAGGTATCTGAGTGGCTTACAGCGGAACAATACCCCACATTTTTCCTTGCTTGCTTGCTTTTAAAAACAATTTGAAAACCTAAAATTCTGAAGTGACACTACTTGATTATAGTTTCACAAATACCTATACAGCATTAGAAATGCTAGCCCTGTAATGCATCTGAGGCTTTCAATATCAGTTATAAAGCAATCTTCCATCTTGAGATAGAGATACAACATTTTCAACTAAAACATAAAAACAACAGCATAGTACCTCCTAAGAGAGGTGACGGCAACAGGTCCCGTCCTAGGAGGCACAGGAGGAGGTGGAGAACCCATCACCATTTCAGGGAGTGGAGAAAATCTATAAGCCTGTTAAGAAAAATAAATAGATATTTCCTCAACTGACTTTTCATAAAAAAATTATACTGCATTGCATTTCTCCAAAAATATGACATAAGCATGTTGGAAGAAGAATGTAATCCAAGCCTATTTCAAAGTGAACATTATTAATGCATCCTAAAATTTCAACGCTGCAGTGTTCTTGTCTGTCTGAATTCTCCCCCAAGGAGAAATCAGAATGGGTTTTTTGTCACACTAAAAATAAAAATATTTTGATGTTGGAATATCTCAAGGCACCTAACATTATCACAGGAAACAAAAATGTCTACACGAAAACCATTTTATATTTTAACTTTTCTTTCCAACCTTTTTAACAGGGAATATGTTTCATGTTCCTCTAGGCAAGAACAAGCAAGTTCCTTTATTATGACAACATAAAGACTCAATTTAAAAAACAAAACAAAAAACAACCACTACCACCAAAGTAAAGTAATCCTGGGGATCAGATTTTAGAGGCTATTGGATCAGTCACCCAGGATTTACAGAGTTTGACAGAAAATGGCAGACAGCAAAATTAGAGATTTTTGCCATGTTACACGCGTGTCAAAACACCTCCCTGACACTGTCACCATCAGCCTATGGCCCAAAGCATGAGATACTAATCTTGCAGCCTTTGCACTGTGACAGAGATTGTCAAGTTAACTTGGGAATACAGCGACAGTTATCAAATCTGCTTAGCAGCTAGATTGAAATGCTACTAGATTGAAAGACATCCTCTACTTTTCATTCTCCTGGAATAGCCAACATATCAAAATCATCACTGAGAACAGCATGGCATTCTAGGTACCCTAAATAGACACCTTGACACGGGAGGTGTTGTAAGATTCAGATAGGATGCATTCAAACACATTTCCTACTATATCACTTAGGAGAGTTCAGAGAGATGGGGTGGGGGGTGGGGAGGGAGCTGAGAGAGACGAATAGATAGCTGAGAATGCATTTGCTTCATTTCTCCCCTGGTCCTGCTGCCACCATGCAGCCCAAAGCTAAGCCATAGTTAGACTTGGCATTATGTCCAAACGCATGGTCATGGTTTGTACTTGGCTCATTGACCATGGTTTGCCTGTGGGAGATAAACCACAAGTCCAGGTTTCTGAGCCCATGGGCAACTTCCACCAAGAGTTAAGCAGCAGCATGAACCCTTGCATTTAATGTAACTAGCTTTCAAATAAACCCCAAAGGAATGGATCAAAAATAACAATTTTTTTCTGTCTCCCCATCCTAGCAGTTTTGAGTATGAAACCTGGGGGGGGGGGGGGGTTTCCATTCTTGCACCATAAGAGGAATAATCTGGGGACTTTATAAGCTATCCATATAGACATGCTTATTTCTATTGTGAAATGCCTTTTTACAAAACAGTAAAGCTGTTTACACCAGGGTAAGATACAGCAGCTTTAGCTCCAGGGTCTTTTTCTTGGTTACAAAGCAAATTTCAGACTGTTCTCTATTTCACAGTAAACTCAATATTTCACAGGCCTATTTTTAAATGAATGTTCTGCCAATGCTTGATATGTTAAGAACTTATTATTTGTCCGGGAAGAAGCATATCTGTCTTAGATTAGCACAAAAAAGTTGGTCTTTATATACTGTTTTGTTACAGATCAGTTATTATTAAAGAATCCAAAACCAACGGTCTTTGGAATTAGTGCCAAAAGAAAGAGGTGGTTGGAAGGCACAGAAAGTGTCCAGGCTACATCAGGATATATTACACATATACAAGGTCATTGGGAAATGTCTGCAAAGACCAATGTAACTCTCTACAATGGCAGGCAGTGGGTAAAGTATAACTATTTAGTTGGATACGCTAAACCATGCCAAGGCAAGAGTAAATGCTTCATCTGAGTAAATACTTCAAAGGGAGAGATGAATGAGAAAGGTAGAGATTGCACCTCTAACCAAAATGTAACATGTCTTGGGGAATTTGCCAACCCACACTTTCCCCATGTTTCCCCAGTAATATGTATTTTTTAAAAAGAAAAGGAAAAAAAGAATTATAATGGTGGAGATGTTATCAGGTTAAGCCTTCTGCTGTGATGATATCAACACCAACCATTTTTCCCAACTACACGTAACGGAGAGCTGTGAATTGGTGGTGCCCAAAATACCTTTAGCAATATGTACTTTGGGCCTTGGTAAATTAAAACAGATGGGACTGGCTAGATTCTCTGAAATCAACACAGGGAAAGGAAGGAAGCTTTAAAGTTTTTTCTTTCTTTCTTTGTGAACAACTTATTCAAGGTGTAGGTGGGCTGGAGATCACCTGCTGCTTCTGTTTAGTCACATTTTCCAGGAACAACCCCAGCAGGTTTGCTATAGCCTATCTTTATATCAATGAGGTGATTCATAACTGATTTAGCTCAGGCAGGAAAAAAAAACATTTTTGTTCCTATTTAACTGTTGAGAAAAGGACTGGGATTAGTCATGCGCCTGTCTCCCTTTTTAAAGTGTAGGTGACAGACAACCTAGCCCACAAGACTGGAAGCACATAGATAACAGTTTTCGCAGTGTCTCTTGGGAACTTTCTTAAGTATACATGACATTATGGATCCTTCTTTTCATCGCAGGTGCTCTGAATGAAGGAGGACAGCATAAATAAATAAAATCTCCTGAATCTCAAGGTGGCTCTTTAATCACAAGATCTTGTTACTCTGACTATGTAGCAGCACCAAGATGGAATATGAGATTCCTCTCCTGGATTGTCAGCATATCCCAACTATAGATTCTGCCTGTCTAAACTTCATAGTGTGGTTTAGCATGAGGCATCTCCTATTTGGATATAATTTGGCAATACATATCTGTGAATCCAATGACTTTGCCACCGGAAACACCTGGAAAGCCTTTGCATTTCTCCCTTATGTTCACTTTATGGTAGCCCATCGCTAACCTCATTTTTAGGAGCCAGGACAATAATAAGAAGCAATTATCTATCTAAAACTGCCAATAAAGCTCCATGCTCAACACACAGGGTGCATCTGGGCATCATGCTAACGCACCGTTTAGCATGGTGAGAACTAGTCAAAGTAAGACTCAGGCTAGTATGCTCCTCCCTCCCTCTCTACCACAACTTCAAGAAGTACTTCAGAAGCTTTCAAAGCAATTTTGAACTTGGCTTGTGAATATTAACCACAGTTTGATCGCAGTTTGTTGGTTCAAACAACACAAGCTGTGGTTAAGCAGAAACAGTGAATGCTTCCAAACACCTCTTTGAATCTACCCCTGAGGCAAGCTGCTGCTCATTCATATAATGCTAAATTACTGTTTAGCATGATATCCACAGCAGGTCACTAATAAATGCTGGTTTTCTAAAGCCAACTTGCCTTTTAGGGCTCTCCCACACTTCCGCTTGTCCTTCTGCTTTCCAACAGGAAGACCCGCTGCTTGCCATTGAATCAATCAGTTTTTCTGTGGATTGACATTTGTTCCAATTATGAGGTAAACAGCGGGTTTTCCTGGGGAAAGCAGTGGGAGAAATGGAAAAACCACTCAGATCTGTGCCTAGAAAGCACAGGACAAGTGGAAGATCGGACCCACATGACAAGCAGATATGCGGACAAGCTCTTACTCTGCTTATTTTAAGTACAGTAAGTTAATTTCTATTTGATAAAGCCAACTTGGGTTATTCATCTCAAAACTAATCTAGAACATTTCTCTTCTCCCAGGACTTTTGACTAAACAATCTATGGCCTTTTAAACTGGGGTGGGGGGATATTGTTTTGTTTGTTATGTATTTTTGTGTTTTCATACTATAAACTGCCCTGTGATCCTTGGCTGAAGGGAGGTATAGAAATTTAATAGGAGGAGGATGATAATGAGGATGAAAACTGAACATCATTCACACAGCCCAGCAGAATCTTCGAGCCACTACATGAAGTATGTGATGGCCAGAAGAGAAACTCCCTAAAGTCCAAATTCTGGCATTTCAACAACAGTTCTGAGTATAACACATATAAGTGGTCACTTACAGGCCTTGGTAAACTGTACTGATACACTTCTGGTCTATAGGTAGGCACCCACTGTATTCCTCCTCTGGGTCGAGACATGGTACCAGGAGCACTGGTCACAACTTCAGAGTATGGCAACTGCTGTGTAGAACTGTAAGCATCTTGCTGCCTGCTCTGTCCTCCATGACCCGCTGAGGCCAAACTAAAGGCTTCTTCCAGTAGCATGTGCATCTGTTGTCTGACTTCATCAATGGATGGCTGGGAACTCAGAGTCGATGTCTCTGAATGGCCTTTTGCTTGATGAGCTCTGTTATAATTTCGGGGCTCATTGACACGGTCAACATTTGTTTCTTCTATCATTTCAGGCTCAGTCTGTCGGATATAATAGAAAAAGTTGGGCAACTGTGCAAAAGGGTGGGGGGTTAATTCAGTAAAAATCCTGTCTATGTCTAGGTCATAAGAAGTGATTATATTTGACTTTCATAAAGTGTTACATTTTCTTTATCTACCTCATTTGGCCTATCAACACCTATCCATAATGGACAGCTATTTCAGAAACCATGAAATGATTGTCTTTACCACATGTGTTATTCAGCTGATGAATAGCTAGAGAATTGGTTGTAGAATCATGTCATAAATGAAGTCAGAGGGGCAAATGACTCCAACATTCCCAGTGCTTGCCTAGCTTCCTCCCTCCCTCTCCAGCTCTACTTCTAGAGATCCATTTCAGTCAGAATGACCCCTTCCCATCACTGGTACATAAGTTATTTCTGTCCTCTCACAGCTCCTCTGCAGCTTTCTGTGTCCGCATTTGCACTGTGAGTGGACCATTCTATCTCCCCAGTTGTGCTAGTGTAACACGAGCACAGACTGTGAAGTTTCATAGTCCTATAAGCAAGTTCTGAACAATATATATATCATTTTCACTCATGGTGTGATTTAATTTGACAACTCAGTTCAGCACTCTATTCAGTGTGCTCAGTATTAGAGGATAATGTATATATTTAATAAATTATGTTAGGCAAGTTACAAACATATGGCAAACTCTCATTTGTGGGTGGGGAGGATTGAACTCAAAATACCTGTTTGCCACTTCTGTTACCTACGTGGGGAGCTGGGAGTTGCTTCCACAGAGGCTGTTGGTGGGGGAGCACTGGACTTGAAAATTACTTTATACATGTAAATAGGCTAAACATGCAAGCAGTCTTTCAGCTAGGCACAAGGATCCATTTATACTACTAAATATTAAAAGATGCTCTGCAAATAGCATCTGCCATCTGCTCCTCATGTAGGCCTAAAAACATTTTGTACTATTTGCTTGCATTAATATTTTAAATTGTAAACTGCCTTAGGAGAAAGGCAGTATATAAATGCAAGCCATAAATAAATAAAGCACACACCTCCCCTCCCCCTGCAAAATTGTTTCACTTCACTTTTGTATCATGCTTCTGTTGCCAAAAGAAAAGCCAAAGGAAGCGAACAACATACCAAAACAGTCTTTTACAAAAGGGAAACAGCTACCAGGAAAGAGTGAGTCAGAGAAAAGCTGCCTTTATCTAGCATTTTATCAGTAATTTTTCTAAAAGCCCCATTTTCACCTGAAGCAGTTAAATTTAAAAACAGACTAAAATAGGCTGTCCCTTTAAATTTCTGTTGCAATGAAGCACACTAGAGTATAGCAGGCCATAATCCCAGTTACACAGCAAATTACGATTTATTTGTTCTGACAGGCAGTGTCAAAACATGAACAATCCCATCACAAACGTACTCTTGTGAATATTTTTTGATGTTTCACAGTTTCCCTCACCTTGGCAAAGGAGCACACTATATTTCAGTGGATAGATAGGGTATTTATTACATCATGAGCATTACAATCCTTGATTTCTATATTTGTGATCTGGCAGATAGTGTATTCATTCAGCAGGGGATGCTTTTATTCAGTCCCTGACATAGAATTTGCCCTTTTCTTTTCTTGCAACTGCTGCACTGTAGGCCACCGTTGAAAAGGCCAAGACCAGGGATCACCAACCATGCACCCATAGGTGCACCTACACGCACAGTGGCAGGATCTGCACGATCCCCTGGATCCCTCCCCCCACCACTGAAATTAGGTTTGAAAGAAGCACTGTATTGCAGCCAACAGAATACACTGTAGTGTGGGCTTGACTGTGATGCGGCCTGGTGTTAATTCACAAAGGCCTAAACAACTTGGGTGCAAAGGACCTTAAGGGCCATCAGATTCCTTATGCTTTGCTTCAGCTGCTGAGCTCTTCTGATGGGGCACTGTTGGTGGACATATTTTCCCAAGACTGTTTTTGTCACCATAAGTGCTAGAAAGTGGTTTAAATAATGAAAGAAAGCTGAGGCTTTTAGGATCCAGGTGCCTGTTCTAAGCTTGGTTGGCATTGTACGACTGCAGAATTGTATCATATCAGCAGAATCAATAAAATATTGTGTATGAATTTGGGTTTCCTTTTTGTTATTTACCTTTATACTATCAAAATGTGTGGAAGGCTCGACAAGATTGTAAGGAGCAGCCTTGTATTGTCAGATCAACAATCTACTTAGATTGTAAGCACCTTGAGCTTTTGGGAAAGGGCATGTGCCTGAGTGAATGTTTAAAATGAACGAACTGCTGTTATTCAAGCTTGACTTCAGGAACTGCCTTTCCCATGCCTTCTACTGAAGTGAATATATGATTTTTAAAAAACCCTGAAACCTGAAGACCAAAAAAATGCATAAAATCAGCTCTAAAAGGTAAAGGTACCCCTGCCCGTACGGGCCAGTCTTGCCAGACTCTGGGGTTGTGCGCCCATCTCACTCAAGAGGCCGGGGGCCAGCGCTGTCCGGAGACACTTCCGGGTCACGTGGCCAGCGTGACATCGCTGCTCTGGCGAGCCAGAGCCGCACACGGAAACGCCGTTTACCTTCCCGCTAAAAAGCGGTCCCTATTTATCTACTTGCACCCGGGGGTGCTTTCGAACTGCTAGGTTGGCAGGCGCTGGGACCGAGCAACGGGAGCGCACCCCGCCGCGGGGATTCGAACCGCTGACCTTTTGATCAGCAAGCCCTAGGCGCTGAGGCTTTTACCCACAGCGCCACCCCGTTGCTAAAAAGGAAGCAGCTATTAACAGTGCTTTTTTCTGGGGGGGATGCATACCCTTAAACATTTTGTGAATATAAGTTTGGCCTCATTGAGCAGCAGTATTTTAATATGAGTAGGAAAATGAGAGTACCCCTAAACTTTTTTTTTTTTTTAAAGCACTGGCTATTAAGCACTTTCACACTAGGTAGATTGCTTTGCTAGGACCGTTCTAATGTTTGCTACGCTTCCAATGCAACTTGTAGTGAATGAATTTTGCATGCACGTACATCATATCCACTGTTGCGGATACCACGCCTTTGTCTCTCTCGTGTAACAAGTAGATCCATCTCAGTTTCTCCTGGACTTGGACTGTTCAAAGACTGCCTGCTTCGGTAAACAGAGTTCTTCATTTGTTGCCTGCAGAAGAATAAAGTATTTAAATGAGGCCAGTGTTGTTGTTGTTGTTGTTGTTGTTGTTGTTGTTGTTGTTGTTGTTGCCTACAACAATTTATTACCTGCCCTTCACCCCAAGGTCCCAAGGCGGGTTGCAATAATTGAAACATGAGACTAAGAACACTTTAAAACAACTTAAAATTACAGAAATAAGGCATGTCCTAAAAATATACACATCAGGTGTAAAAAGCCAGAGTAAAGAGGTACATCTTCCGTAGTAGTATGTCGCTTCAGTCTTTATGCTCTGAGTTCTGAAAAAAAATATTCTAAATCATCAATTCCCACTCATCTCCAAGCTAAGTGGCTACACAGCTACACACCCATGCATATTCAGTTACACATTGGCAGTCATCAAGTCAAATTATATATTGATTGCTTCAATGAAGACCAAAGATTGAAGCACTTGGAAACAAACAACCAAAATTTATTAGACAATGTACTCCAAACAAGTACTGAAATGCTTCTTCTTTGTGAAGATTTGTGTATAACTCTGCAATTTCAAACCGATGTAACTATACACCAGTTATTTCTTTATTCATTTCCATATCAATAATAACCTCCAATAATGATGGATTTGCCTGATGTGCTTGAAAATCATCCAATGCATATTCATACCGTCTCACATACGTTAGCGAACCATTCAGCTAAGTGCCAACCTTTTTCAGTACAGTATTCCAAACCCTTAGCAACTGCATTGTTGGACTGAAGTCTGATCACCCAAAGACAGGGACTAACACATGATCACAGCATGTGAATGAAAAAAAAACTGATGTACAAAATTAGCAAACAAAAGAACAAAAAGGGTAACTGGGTGGTGGCTTTTCCTCAAGCAATCTGCCTGCCAGAGACACGTGGATAGTTCATGTCACACTCACACTGATTCCTTGCTAGCACACTGTAAGCATTTCAAAATCCTCTACAGTGGTACCTCGGGTTAAGTACTTAATTCGTTCTGGCGGTCTATTCTTAACCTGAAACTGTTCTTAACCTGAAGCACCACTTTAGCTAATGGGGCCTCCTGCTGCTGCTGTTCTCATCCTGAAGCAAAGTTCTTAACCCGAGGTAATATTTCTGGGTTAGCGGAGTCTGTAACCTGAAGCATCTGTAACCTGAAGTGTATGTAACCCGAGGTACCACTGTACAGAGTCAACCTTCTTAAAAACTGCTACGTTTGTTTTAAGAAATACCATTCAAGAAACAATACACTTCTAATAACACAGTTCGTACCACAGTTCATACTAGCCTTAACCAACCTAGTGTCCCCCAACTGTTTTGGACTACAACTCCCATCAGCCCCAGATCTAGCACAATAGAACCAGTCCTAAATTTCCCATACGTATCTTGTTATCTCCAGTGCTTTTTTTCTGTGGGGACGAAGGGGTAGGCATAGCCCTAAACATTTCATGAATCTAAGTTTTGCCTCATTGAGTTGCAGTATTTCAATATGAGTAGAAAAATGAGAGTACCCCTAAACAGTTTTTTTTTAAGAAAAAAAGACACTGGTTATCACTATACCGTCAGTACACATAGTCCATAAAGAACACCAATAAGTAGCATCATTTAATCTGAAGCTCTCCAGTTACTTCTAAGGAAATCAAGCAATTGTCCCACAGCTATGACAGAGCTCTATGCTGTGGAAACGGATGATGGATGCGGGAAATGTGCCCATTTTTCTCTGTGACACAAATTTGACAATAAACCAGACTAACAATGAACATCTATCAGATGACTCACTGGGGGTAGAAAATAAGCAAGACAGAAGCTAAGATAAAAGTGGGAGGCAGAGTTTCTGACCTACTTCATAGCTGAACAGCAGGTCTGAAGGCCAGAGTGGGGCATCTACACAGACCATGAGTGCAAATTACAATGCTGGTGGGTCTTGAAGGCTCTAGAACAGGCATCCCCAGACTTGGCCCTCCAGATGTTTTGGGACTACAACTCCCATCACCCCTAGCTAACAGGACCAGTGGTCAGGGATGATGGGTACTGTAGTCCCAAAACATCTGGAGGGCATAGTTTGGGGGTGCCTGCTGTAGAATCATATTTCCTAATGCCTTTGGGGGGGGGGCTTTACTTTTCCCTGCTCTAGTGCATGAACAAAACACTATTATTATTATTATTTTGCTTTCAACAGAAAGAGAATAACCTAACTAGCATATTGCCACATTTGTTTAGTATCATGAGACCTGTAGAGAGATCTTAGTGGGACTGGTCTGAGGTGAGGGAGGAAAATGTGGAAATGCTAGAATTTTCATACATTCATTGCAAATGTATAAAGTCATTTATTTAAGAATTTAGTACCACAAAATCCTCAACCTTGAAACATTAATCTACATACAGAAAGGCAGAATACTAGGTTGTAAAAAAGTACAACTAATCACAAGTTTAATACAACAACTTTTTCCTCAGATTAGTTCGCTTTGTCTGCCACTGTCTCTGCCTTCACCTATTGCCGGTCTCCTTGCCTTTCGCCCTCCCAGTTCCAATGGGCACCAGCCACTACTAAAACAGAGGCAAACCCAAGTGAGTGGAAGAAAATGAGGAAGTTTGTCTCTATACCTAAACTGATTCATTTAATTAGGTTCAGGGGGAAAGCAACAGGATAACTTTATAATACACTGAAGATACACTGGGGGGGGGGGAGTGCATCTTATAGAGCGAAAAATGCGGTAAGCAGTGAGCGCAAACTTTTAAGCAATTGAGATATGTGCTGATGGCAGTCTGTCCTTATCGACAATCTAGCCATAGCATTTTGTAGCAGCTGGAGCTTCTGGACCAGGCACAAGGGCAGCCCCAAATAGAGGGTGTTACAATAGTCAAGACTTGAGGTTACTAGTGCATGAATCATCTTAGCCAGGCTATCCTTGTCCAAGAATGAGCTTGGTCAGTAAACGGCTAATAAACTTGGGACAGGAGGAACCTCTAGGGTTGCTTCCAGAAGACCTGGCCCAATATGTTTTCAGCGAGGCTAGACAAAATTGTGTCAAGCAAGCATTGTCCTACATTTTCCTCCAGTACGTTTCCCCCGTCACTTTCCCTTTCCTAAAAAAACAAAAAAGCCCAATCCTCTGAGGAACTGGGTTTGTTGAGCAAGACCTCAAATCTACTTTAATTGTGCAACTGGAATTTCCCAGTCTGTGATTCAATCCCACCTGAAATAGCAACACTCTGCAAAGGGGTTTCAGGGAGCTTCCAGACTCCACAAATCCCTTAATTGGGTAGAATTCGTGTTGAACTTCCCCCTTCTATCTTCTAGGGAAAGGGGCTAGAAATGTGGAAGGAAGGAGGCAAGGAGGCAATTCAGGGAGGTGGTATGAGTTTTTTCTAAGGGAATAAAGTCTCTAGAGTTCCCCTGTAGATACCGTTAGAGGACAGAGGGGCGAGTTAATTCCAGGGGGCAGAACTGCCTGCAAACCCAAGGCAAATTGCTGTCAGAATGCACTGTTGTGTAGGCTGCCACCTCCTTTTTCCAAAGAACTACTGGAGCCAGGGACAGGGCAACTTAACATGTCCCTCCCTATGCGAGGAACAGCAGGGTGGGACTGACACTGGCCCTACACTTCTGTGATTAAAAGATTACACTGTTTTCAGATTATTTTAGGCAGATTCACACCCTTGACCTAATTGTGAAACTATTAAGGAAGGGGAGGGGGGAATCAAGAACAGTACATATAATGAGCAGTCTTTGTGAAATTGCCCTGAGATTGCCAATTAGCTGATTTAAGGAAGATTCACTAATGAGAAGGGAGGTATCAACACGAACAACTGGCACAAGCATAGGTTAGTCATTGTCGACAGGGAATACAACTGCAGCATTTTAAAACACTGACTACGTGACGAACAATACTCTGAGGAATCTATAGGGCTGGGGACCTGGTCCATGTACAACTCAGTTTATTTAGTACCACTGATAATTTGTAAATGTTTTTAGAGTGATGTTATACAAAAATATGAATGCGCGAAGGCCAGTGTGTGAATAATTTATTTGGTGACAGTTTTATTTCTTCACATTCTGAAGTACCAAGCCAAGAGGGAATAGTAACAGTAGCTGCAGAGGAGGAATATGGAGGAAAAGATTCCTAATGTCTTTATGATTTAACCTATAGATGTTGTATACTGTTTTACAAAGAGCAAATATGCAAAATTTTAAGATCTAATTGATTAAAATCTGAACTTCTCTACTAAGTAAACATGATAAAATACCTGTAATTTAATACCCTTCTGCAAAAGGTGGGTATTACTAACCCAAAATGACATCCAATCCTGAATAACGTCTGAATTTGTGAATATTCCCTACCCACAAACACACAAAAAAACCTTTTTCACTATTTGTGAATGAATTATTGGGCAAAATGGATTAGAATAAGGAAGTTCCTTTCTCTAAAACAACAAATAAAACATTAAAACTCATGGAACACATACACCATGGCCTCTTTCTACATTGTGCACCAGCAAGCAAATCCCAGAGTACATAACAAAATTTACTGGCTCAATAGAAAAACTTCATGCTAAATATGCGTTAAGGATTTCTTGCTCCTTTGATACTTTCTAACCTTCCAGTCATGATTCCAGGGCTATATCACTTCCACTGTGTACATTAATATAAAATTTCTGCCTGCTTCATTTATATTCCTAAGATAGCCTATGCTAATAGAAGAAGCTACTGTATAATTCAAACTTTATCTTATCTTCTACTATGCATATGTAACAATTCCACTTGCCTCCTCCACTGGAGACCTGTACAAAGCCCTAATGTCCCAGCAATGGCACCAGACCAACCAATCAAGAATCTTTCTTCTTTGCTGACCTGAATGGCCTTAGAATTATGTTTCTCTGGCACTTAGTTTCTTTTTTATTTAATTTTATCCAGGCTCCAATTTTCATAAAAGTTGTGGGATCTCACCATTCTTTATATACCAAAGATATTCCAGAAACTCTACGCTACATTTCCCTTTACTTCTCTGCACAGGCGTTGCAGGCAGATCTTGAGCAGAGAGCCCTGTATCTCAGGTACTGATTGAGGGATACCTATATGGGCTGGAGGAAGCACTGCAAACAATTCCAGGTAGAAAACTCACTTAACAGTTCCTAATCCCTCCTGGTCTGAGAAAACACGTGACAATAGAGTAACAGTTCAGTTCTTATTGCTCTTGAGCAGAAAAGCTCTTTCTATACACTTCTGCTTGCTTGGCGGACAATGCATGGGAATTTTTGTTTCAAAACTTGCAATTTCTAATTGGCAGCTGGGTGTCAGAGAGAAAATGATATTTTCTTCCTAAGCCTTGCATAGTAGAACTGAGCATTCTGTATGACATCCATACAACTTCCGACTTTCTATGTGCTGGAGTCTTTCTGCTTATCTTACAGTCAAAAGCCCATGAAGGACAGCCGCAATAAAAAAATTAATGGCCAGCATAAAAGTTAATGGTTCTTGTTTATTACAATACTAAGAGGCACCAGCACAACTATCTGTCCTTATAAGAATAAGTACTGTATACTGAACTAAGAAAGTAACGAATTCAGATGGGGAACATTAAGAAAATACAGAAAATTCCAACAGAGGCCACATCTTACCTCTTGTGTTTTAATACAAAGCCATTAATAATTTATTAATTACATCAAAAAATGAGGGGGGCAGTGCAACCCACAGAATCACCTATCTAAAGCTCTTTACAGCAGGGTTTTCTGTTCCTGCTAGCTAGGGATGATGGGAGTTGTAGTCCCAAAACAGCTGGAGACTCAAATTTTGGAAACCCTGCTCTATAAAAATAGAGTTCAGCATATACTTGACCCTGACTGCTAACATAGGCAAAAAAGGAGAAGTCATTAGTTTGTAACATCAGCATTTGAAAGTTGTTGCACTGTCATCTATTTTTCCAACATCCACAGTACTGTATGTAGCACAGCACACTCCAGGGCAGACCACCATCCCTCTCCTGTTGTCAAGAGATAATAGTAATTTTGAGGTCTGATCAATAGGCAGGAAAAAAGAGAATGTTATCCCAACAGCCATATTGCTTTTCAACTCTTTTATCATCATATTACAGCTTAATACATTCATAAATAAAGCACCAATCATCTCAAGGAAATGGCAAATTGCTAAACAGGGGAAAGATGGCAGATATGGGAACATTCTTCATGCGCAAATAAACCTTGTCACTTCATGCGGCCATTCTGCCAATTGACACTACTCCTCACGACTTGCCTTTTTATGGTAGAGGTGGAAATGATGAGGGAAATGACAAAAATATATACCAAATACTCACCTGTTTTTGGGTTCTACAAACGGAGAAGATCCATCCGTATCAGCATCCAAAATATGATCTATTTCATTTTGTGCTTTTTCATACATCTTTTTTCTGTCTGCTAAGCCCTTGTTATTATCAACTTGGGGAAAGTCATAATAGCCTTTTCGTTTGGCTTTCAGGCGTAATTTGTTGCGATAGTGCTCTATATCAGATTTCTGCTTCAAGGCTTTGTTAACCTGACAAACAAAAAATACTTTTTATAATCAAATCTATTTGTTCAGATTAACCCTTTGATTAAGGCTTGTTGACTTTTGGCCAATTATTTTATAGCCTATAGATTATGTATGAGTAGGCATTTAAGTTTCCTATTTGGTAGAATTGGCAACTATCCCTAGATCAAACCTCAGGCAGTAGTCTAATCCATAGTTTACAATGGTGATAAAAATGGGACACTATCCTCAACTACCTATGCCAGACCTCAGCATCAGGCAAATCTCAAAATAACAAGGAAATCTGACAGTTCTCCTACATTCAACTCCCAGCTCACTTCTGCAAATCATGTTAACAGTCTACTCACATTGGCAGTGAAATGTCATAGCAATGAATGCATGCAAGATCACTGCTCTAAGTGCCTATAATGGAAAAACGTACATTGCAAGTTTTTTTCCAGGTTATGGAAGAAGAACCTCAAACTCATCTGTGTTCATTACCATTACTAACATGAGCAGACCACATGTGTGAGCAGTGATTTACAGCAGGGAGTAGGCAGCTGACTGTGGGGAATTTCAATCTGTTTTATTTATAACAGCATTCACTTTAGCCAATGAAAATGTGAGTTCATGATCGGGATTGGCTCTTATCACAATGTGCAGTAATGTGAAGATGTAACTAGCCCTTTCTCTATACTGAGAATAGACAAAATAGTGCTCTGCAGATGATGCTGAAATACAGCTCCCATCATCCCTGATTGTTGACCATGCTACCCATGGTTGATGGAGGGTACTATGTTGGCTACCCCTGCCCTGTACCTTAGGCTATATCCCTCCAACCACAACTTTGCATCAGAAGTAAGTTTTTAAACTAATACCGGTAGGTCTTTTATGTAAAGTATGCATTCATTGCGCAAACAGGGCCTGCTGTATGGAATGCTGAATAAAATAAGGAAAGGCTGTCCCCTTTCCATTTCATAATGTGCAAATTGTGGGAATTTTCCCCTCTTGCAGGTCTTCTGTGTCAATTGACAAATATCAAATATACATCAGTTTAAATATGAATGTGGAAAGAAATATGGGGAGACCAGGGAGTCCTGGACTGGGTACATTCCCCTGGAAGGAGCCAAGTCTGTAACTTAGGAGTGCTCCTGGTCCCACATTGTCACTCACTGGAGACTCGGGTGGCCTTTATGGGCTAGGAATGCCTTTCTCAACTATGGCTGGTTTGCCAGCTGCAGCCCCTTTGGGGCAGAGATGACATGGTTACGGTACTCCACGCTCTGGCAACTTCCAAGTTGGATTACCGCAATGTGCTTTACATGGGGCTGCCCTTGAAGACAATTCAGAAACTTAAACTATTCAAAAATGACTTAGGCCCCAAATATGTGAAACTACAGGTATTAAGATCAACAGAAGTCCTCTTGGTAGTTTCATAACC
Organism: Podarcis muralis; assembly: GCF_964188315.1. Lineage (NCBI taxonomy): Eukaryota > Metazoa > Chordata > Lepidosauria > Squamata > Lacertidae > Podarcis > Podarcis muralis. The sequence goes on along the minus strand of NC_135655.1, from coordinate 65,197,316 downwards.
CTCAGAATGCATTCTCTGTGCCAGCTCCTAGATGATGGAATTTCCTTTCCACAGAACTGGTCTATAACTTGGGAGTTTTCCTGTATACTGGAGACTCAAGTGGCCAGCTCTGACTCATTTGCCAGCTATGGCCTCTTTTGGACAAATGATTTGCTGCTGTAATCTATACTTGGTTCACTTCCAGATTTGATTATTGTAGCGCACTCTACAGGTGAAACCTGAAAAATGAGAATATTGTGAGAAAGTTCATTTATTTCAGTAGTTCAACTTAAAAGGTGAAACTAATATATGAGATAGACTCATGACATGCACAGCGAGATATGTCAAGCCTTTATTTGTTATAATTGTGATGATTATGGCGTACACCTGTATGTGGGGCTGCACTTGAAGATGACCCAGAAACTTTAGCAGGACCAAAATGCAGCAGCCAGATTACTGGCAGGGGTTCCATTTAGAATTCATATAATTTACATTACCTTAAAGTTAAATGTAATTAAATATATATGGTGCTTTGATGGGGGGGATTGTTGAATACTGACTGTTGCTTCTTGTACAAGTAAGTGAAAGCAAGAAAATGTTTTTTTGGGTAGAGAACTCACAAAACCACTGTTCTAAAACAGCTGCTCTGGTTGCTACTTCACTTCTGATCCCAATGCAAGTTGCTCACCTATGTGTTTGTAGCCCTAAACAACTTAGGCCACCAAATATGTGATAATCACCTCCATCCCTGCACACATTATTAAATTCTAAGATCAACAGAGGGGGCCCTCTTCGTAGTTTTGCTGTTCTTCTTCTTCCATTTGTCAAACATACTGAGTAGTATGACTATGGATAATTTTTGCATAAGGCAATACAAAAAGGATAAAATAACTTTTTGCATGATTTCACCATAATGAAATTACCCCATCTTAGCAGTCCCAAAAGGCAACAGAGGACACTCCCCCCCCCTCTTTTTTCCCCCATCCTTCCTTTCAGAAATTGCAGCCACAACCTGAATGGTCTTTAGCCCTTTCTTAGGCAGCTCCACATACAACCTGTCAACACCACAAGTCACAAAACATTCCCCACCAGGGGCTAGCTTTCCAACCAGTGTCAATCGGATCTGGTAGCCAAGTGCTCCTCTGAGCACTTGCTTTAAAGACCCGCCAATGCATAAATGATTACACAACTTTATTGGATATAATCTTACCTCTCCGTTAAGGACAGCAGTTTCCTGATTCCTATCCGAAGATGTGTGTGCGGGAGGCAAAGCTACAGGCTTTATGGCAATCAACTGTACAGATCCAGAAGATGTGTCGAAGGGATCAATGGCAGACTTGGCAATGCTATCAAAGAGCATATCTCCCTCCTCTTCATCACTTATGGGCACTAAAACATATTAGGATTAAGTCAGCATATGGTTTGTGCATTTCAATTCTGAGTTGGTGAGGAGGAAAGTGAAAATGAATTGCATGTAATCCTGGGGTCCCCAACATGTTCCTGTGAGTACCACAACACCCCAGAAACAGATATCCCTGCTACTCACCAAAGCCCTCTTGACCCTTCTCATTTTTTAAAAAATAAGTTTTGGCCTTTTATGGTTGTTTCATTGGGGGTTGTCTAATGTTTTGTCTATTTATTTTGGGGTAGGTGTGCATGTTTTGCCTGGGGGTTCTGGGTATCACTGGTTCTTGTCAGTGAAATATGTATTTTTGGGTGGGGCCACAATGGTTTTGTGGATTTCGAAATGTGCCTCCATGCTCCAAAAAGGTTGGGGACCCCGGATTGTAATAAACACTTTCTGTATATGAGCCTCCTATATTTAAAATCACTGGCATTAGATTTCAAATCCAATGAATCTTTTGGGGGTTTTGTCATGCAAGGCATTATGATTTAAGCCGATACTTCAATAAAGGAGGGTTTATTTTAAAACAGGCTGTGCTGCTGAACATACAGGTAAATCATATGAAAGAAATGCATTAAACTCCAAACAATTAAGGGGGGTGTTGCATATGGAAGGCTAAACAATATTTTGTGACACTGAGTTGGCATAGCAATGTGTACAGTGTGGGCCATTTACAAACAGTAATTATTTTGTGGGTGAAATTCAATTGCATACGAGCCTTCAGGTGGTGCAATTAAAGTGAATTTGGTGCTCTTGTGCAACAAACCCTCTTTTTCAAAACAAAACGAAACAGACTTTTTGATGTTAGGAAAGTGATGAGTAAATGCACCGGAAAGTGTGCAACAACAATTGCTTGGTGCAAAATCATATTATCTCCCTATAAACAGATCATAACCAATATCATATACCTCCCAGCAAACTTTGTGGACACAATCAGGATGAATGCAAAATAAACTGGTCATCTGAATGCTATCCTAACAGGTACCTGCTACCTGGTTCAATGAGTCTTATGCCTGATTCAGGTATCAAGATGATGGTGAATGAGTACCTCTACTACTACTACTTTCCTTGCATTCTCTCCCTCTCATCTCCTCCTCCGCAAGTGAGAGCAGAGAGAGAGAAAGCTTTCACTTTAAAACAAACCGCTGATCCCAAATATGTACAATCTCAAGGAACTGTGGTTTGTTCTAACCACAGCTGGTCAAAACCACAGGTTCCAGACACTAAGAAGAGAAGAGGAGGAAGGAGGAACAAGATAGCCACCCATGTATTTTGTTCCCCCTACATGCCCACCCACCCAAAAGTAGAGATCCTATCAAACTAGTTTAATTAATTCTGTTATGTAACCAAGTGATATTTGTGCTGTATCCAGTATAATCAAAGAATAAATTACTGTCGGGTTGGCATTTTCAAAGCTGTATTTCCGAAGATTTAGTTCCTCTGAAAATTTATTGTTCTTTTAATTACTGTAAGAATTACAGAGCAAGTCAATTTATGCTATCAAGATATGAAGTTGGTCTGTTCCAACAATGCCTGCATTATATGTTCAGAGTGATCTGAAGCTCATGTACACACACAGGAAATAAGTGTCTATAGCAGCTGTGACAGGAACTTACTTAAATTGTTGAGAAGTATAAAGGTTATCTCAGGCTTCTTCTTATTAATTTCCTTATGGTTTGCAAAATTGTGCATAAAAAGGTCTCTTAGAAGCTTTTGGAAAAGAACTGCACATTTCTCTAACAAATATATTTAGGAGATTGGGATGAAGAGTGGCACAGGTAGGCATTGCCAAATAGCTTTCTACCAATAGGGAGGATATTTCTGTTCATTGAAATATGAGACTTAGCCTCTGTTTTACTTCAGTTTAACATTATTTCTTTAACAATACACAAATTGCATGATTTATAAAATAAATGACACATTACAAGAACCATAATGAGGCATTTGGTCCAAGAAACAGAAAAGCATATCATTATGAGGAGGACTTTCTCAGACTGGGGAAGAGTGATTTTCAGTGGCAGCTACAAACGCATAAAAGAGAAGGGATACTTGATGCAATTCAGGTAGTATGGAGATATTCCCAGCTTCCACGGAAAATTGTATTTCCCCCAGTCTGTGGGTTATTCAAATGTAGAAGATGGGAATTCTCACACTCATCTATTCCGCCAAATACAGGGCTTCTCTTTGTCTCTTACATTCCTGGCTCCAACTACAAATCCTCCCTTCCAAATTACAAAACAGAGCCTGCTCACATGTGTAAAGAACTCAACTTCATAACTTGTTTGACTTACAGCACAAGCCTAACCATGCCTACTCGGAAACAACTCCTATTGAAATCAATGGTGTTTACTCCCAGGTGAGTTTAGATTTCAGCCTTTGTTAGCTTGCAGTCAGTGGGCTCTTGTGTCTTTCTATACAGTAGATTTCTATGAGAGTCAGGGAACCTGGGTTATGTTTGCATCAAATTCCAATTTTTGTCAATCACCAGAGCAATTACAATACCTTCTATACCCATCTCTCTCATTCATTCATTCATACACGCACACACCATAAAGACATGGCCAATACATGAGATAAGAAAGTTCTGACACAATAGAATGGATTGTAGAATTTAGATTGGGCGGGGGAGGGGGTTTCAATTTTTAAATCCACATACATATCCATTAAAAAGTCCTCCGGCAAAAGAAAAACTGGAGAAGAAAAGGAAAAGGTTCCAGAAAGCCCTCTATCCATTCTGCCAATTTTCTATTTGTAGTGAGCTGTTCTTTTTTCTTTTTCTTTTCTCTATATGGGGAAGGTGTTCAAAACAATATTCTAATATTTTGACTGATCCATTCTACCACCTTGGGAACCTTTGACTTCATTATGCTGCACAGAGACTGAGCACATGTGATTGAAGATAAGTTTGACAAATGTTGACATTCCAAAAACCCTGATTTGCCCAATTTTTCACAGTTCATCTGTGATTGCAGAATGTTTAGATAATGTTTTGTACCTATCAAGTTCAATTTTAGCTGTATTTTAAAAAATAAACTTTATTCTTACAACATAATAGGTAAAGGTAAAGGTAAAGGTACCCCTGCCCGTACGGGCCAGTCTTGACAGACTCTAGGGTTGTGCGCCCATCTCACTTAAGAGGCCGGGGGCGAGCGCTGTCCGCAGACACTTCCGGGTCACGTGGCCAGCGTGACAAGCTGCATCTGGCGAGCCAGCGCAGCACACAGAAACGCCGTTTACCTTCCCGCTAGTAAGCGGTCCCTATTTATCTACTTGCACCCGGGGGTGCTTTCGAACTGCTAGGTTGGCAGGCGCTGGGACCGAGCAACGGGAGTGCACCCCGCCGCGGGGATTCGAACCGCCGACCTGACGATCGGCAAGTCCTAGGCGCTGAGGTTTTACCCACAGCGCCACCTGCGTCCCAAAAATAAAATAACAACCTTTCGATCGGCAAGCCCTAGGCGCTGAGGCTTTTACCCACAGTGCCACCCGCGTCCCTACAACATAATAGATGCACCTTATTCTTTTATGTTTTTCTCACCCTTCTCTTTGTCCATGTTTTTTTTTTTTGATTGAAAGCCTGTAAGATCTGAAAGCAGTGTACTTAGGTGTGGGTGCTATACAAATAATGAATATTATTGTACCATTATCATCATCTTCATCACTACCATCACGATCTAGGGTGCTTCACTCTTGGAGAAACTTTGACACAGTGATGCAAAATCCTTTTATTCTGGTTTGGGCAGCTACCTGAGAAAGTTAATGGAACCTAATGGAAGAAAAGAAATCCACTGGATTTCTTATTAGCAGTATTGGCAGCATTTGCATGTGTGGAAGACAGATGTTGGCAACTGGAAAGTTTACTCAAGACAATAACATGGGGTAGGCTCCAAGGAAGAATTTAAGGGTCACAACTCAACCAAATTATGTTAATATATTTATAGAGTCCTTTCTGCTTCATTTTCTGTTTAGAAATTATACAGTCCATTTGACTGGCAAAGTGCCAATTAACACAGAAAACTGCTGGGTGGGTGGGTGGGTGTTTTTTGGGGGGTCCCCTTTCAAAAAGGCATGCAATTTCAAGGGCATTGAATCTGTTATATCTTCTTTTATGAAAACGTGCAGCATAATAGCATTTTCTAAATTATTTTCAGACTGTTTTACAGCACAATTCTATATATATGTCTGCTCAGAAGCAAGTTGCATTGAGTCCAATAGTGCTTACTCTCAGGGAGATGGTTACAGGATTGCTGCCTTATACTCTTATACCATTTCAGTTGTAGTAATTCATATGACTACTAAACCTGGAGGTCAGCGTAGTGATCTCTGGCCAAATCCATTTATCAGAGACTGTAGATGTTATCACTAGGCCTATTCTTAAACCCATTAAAGCTACTTTGGGGCTACATTCCTGCAAATGGAATCTTAACTGCTGTAACTACCATAGTCTTCAACATACATTTGTTGACAACCACAGAAACTGAAAAGTACTAGAGATCCCAGATGCTGTTATTCATTCACACATTATTTCACTCACTTGAATGATACAGTTCCCATGAGTGCAAAAAAGTATTCATCACAACATATGAACAGATTATATTGGATAAGGGATAAAGAAGAAAATAACTATGTCAAGGCAGTAGTCCTATAAAAACTAAAACTGCAATCCTAATCCCGTTAACCTGAGATCAGGTCCCACTGAATTCAATGGGATTTACTTCTGAGTAGATCTAGTTAGGGCTACAACTACCTTGAGAATTCAGTAAACATGTACAAGACTGGGCTACACTTACTTTCTATGGGTATAAAATGACCAGACATCACCATGACATTAGTAAACACATCCTAATAATGTGTTTTATGTGTTTTCTATCCTGTTTTCTAAAGACTTATTTGAATCGACCACATACATAATAAGCAAGCCCAGTTCCTTCATTTAGTCAGAATCCTGCTTTTTGATTTTTTTTCAAGGTTGTGTGTCATGTTTCAGCACAAACTTTCAAGCTAGCCTTAAAATACAGCCTCAACACATATCTTAAGAAGAAAATGCCAAAATTAATTATTTAAATGTGAGAAAATCTGAGCCTTAAACTATGATAATACTGTATAAGAAAGCTGGAAAAGGAATTTCTCTCATCCTTGGAACAGAATACTTGTTCGGTAAATGTCACTTAAATTACAAATCTGACTTTATTCTTGTGTTTCATCTCACTGACACATGAGCGATAAAATCAAGATGTGGTTTACAAATGTTGGCAAAGTTAAGCTGTCATTTAGATGGCAATGAACTGTAAGCAAACACTGTGGGCAGTTTTATGTTTGGTCTTATCTATCTCTTTCACAGTGACTTCACAAAGTTTGCTCAGAAGAATCTGATTAAGCTCCACAATCATCAACATGTAAATCACCAATAGGCTCTCACAAGTGCATGGAGCCTATTATGGGGCTGGGGCAAAATACTGGATTGCCCACATTTTGCCATAATTTCACAAAAAACTATCTTTACAGCAGAAAGTACAGCATGTTCAGAATTTTGAAATGTACTTGAATAGACTACGGCAAACTTAATTCTAAAGGCCTTCACTTAAAATTGTGGAGCCTTAATGAGTTTTTTATATTCCTATGGAAAAAACATGTTCATCTTTATGAGGAGGGCAACAGCTGTTTGTGTATGTTGCGTATTGTAATGAAGGGGGAAAGGGAAACAGCCTTCAGCTAAAGCTATTATTTTACTTTGCTTGTACACAGCTCTACAGTGTCCTTTTATATTCATTTCATCCTCCTACTCATTTCCAAAGCACAGCAACACTAACCATTTACTAGGAGGAAGGAGCTAGTTACTATAGAAACTAGAATTTCACTGAAATATTCTGCATATTGAACTGGCACTTTTCTGTTGAGATTAATCATGTTTCTAGAAAAGCACTACCTTTTAGGATTGCAGAGAGTCTCACGCAGCCCACCCCATCCTACCTACAACTGATAGAACAAACAATCTGAGACCAAGGTTACAAAAGCGTGTTGATGGAGATGGCAGCTAAACTGGAAAGGCTCTCAGGCTAACCTTGGGAGCTCAGACACCACATGCACAGGTTTCAAGACCAAGTGACACTGTTCATCAAAGTGTTCTTTGCTGTTTCCATGTGTGTAAATGCAGCCGGTGATAAAAGAAACCCTTGGAAAATGGATTTGGAAACACACACCCATTAAGGATCATTAAGAGCCCTTGTGGGTCAGGCCAGTGGCCATCTCATCTAGCATCCTGTTCTCACAGGATGTCCTAAAAGGTGCCTATAGGAAGCAAAGCCTGAGCTGCACTCTCCCAGCAACTCATAGATAAAGGGATACTGCTTCCAACAGTGGTGAGAGAACTTAACCTTATCTTCCATGAACTCACCTAAGCCTCCCCAGTAGAAGCAAATTCCGTATTTTAATTATGTGCTCTGTTTGAAGAAGTGCTTCTTTTTATTTGTCCTCAAACTCCCAACATTCAGCTTCAATGGATGATCCCGAGTTCTAGTACCCATGATAAATGGATAAAAACGTTTCTCTACACCATGCATAGTCTTGTACACTTCTATCACATTCTCACTTAACTTGCCTTTTCTCTAAATTGAAAAGTCCCAAATGTCGCAGCCTTTCTGTACTGGGGAGTTGCTCCATCCCTTGATCAGTTTTGTTTCCAACACTTCAGTATCCTTTGATGTGAACTGTACACAGTATTCCAAGTGTAGTATAGATCTGCATTCTGATATTGGCAGTTTTATTTTTAGTCCCTTTGCTAATGATCCCGGATATGGAATTCACCTTTTCCACAGCTGCCGCACAGTTTTCATCAGGTCACGATCTTCTTTGAGCGACCCTACAACCCTAAGGTCTTGTTCCTTGTTAGTGACTGTCAGCTAAGAATGCATCAGTGTATATGAGAAACTAAGATATTTTGCCCCAATGTACATCACTTTACACTTGTTTACAATGATCTCATTATTTTAGTACTCATTTATCAAGTTTGGAGATACAGTGGTGCCTCGCAAGACGAAATTAATTCGTTCCGCGAGTTTTGTCGTCTTGCGATTTTTTTTCGTCTTGCGAAGCATGGTGTCGGGAAAGCTTTGGAAAAGCTTCAAAAATCACCAAAGTCTTTAAAAACCTCAAAAAAGGCTACCACACCGCGTTCTATGAGTTGCTCCTCGAAGTCAAGTCGCAACTGTATTAACGGTGTTAAGAAAAAGGAAACAAACTTGCAAGACATTTCCATCTTGCAAAGCAAGCCCATAGGGAAAATCGTCTTGCGAAGCAGCTCAAAAAACAAAAAACCCTTTCGTCTAGCGGGTTTTTTGTCTTGCGAGGCATTCGTCTTGCGAGGTACCACTGTACCAATACCAATCTTCTGGGGACTTTATTTTCTACATCCCTCTATTGGGAGAACTGTCCATTTCTTCCTACTCTCTGGTTCCTGTTCTTTAGGCAGTTACTGATCCATAAGGGTACCTGCCCTCTCATTCCATGACTACAATTCTTACTTGGGAACCTTTGGTGACATACTTTATTGAAAGCTTTTTGATTGTCTATAGACACAATTATTGTCTGCCAATGACTCAATGCGAGATACTGCATAACTCAAATTAAAACCACAGGTACTTTTCACCATAAAATCCTTTGCTGCTAATTGATAGCATTTTCTTCCTCAAAACAAAAAGAGAAAACCTGCATGAGTGATACCTCCACATGAACAGGCACCAACATAGAGTGCCCAGCTCACATGTCATATCATCTGACTGGTGAAAGGTTGGGGGAGGGAAGAGACAGAGAGACGAAGATGCATCATTCTTATACCATGCAAAAAAGTCCAGAAACTTATGTGAACTTTGCCAACTCTATATTCATTGGCTAGGATTAAACTTAAGTTACTGCATCACATCTACAAAAAGGAACACAATTTTTAATATTATGAAGAGGCACATTCAGAATTTGGCTGTGGCAAACATTGCTCTGTCTTTATTAGCAGGAAAGTGAGCAGGAAAACACAGTGACCCGTGAAGACGTGATCTATAAAAGACAGTGATTTTAAATTAATCTTCTATTAAAAATCCTAACAAGCAATTCTAACTATGAATAGAAGGTCATCTCTCCCAAAATGTTAGGGTGGTGTTCAACTAAATTGCCCAGTAGCCCAAGGACCTCAGCCTATGGAATGGAACTTCCTATCCCTCCCCTTCCCTAATCTTCTCTGGATGGTTGCGGAGGGGGGAACCTAGAGCAGATCTGGAGGGGGCATGGGAAGAGGAAGTCTCGTTGCACAGGCCAAAGTCCTTGTGCCAATGAAACAGCTTTATTGGCTACATCCCTTGGCCTTTCAGTGAAGTGTTTCTTGAATGTACATTTCAACTGTTTCCTATTTGTGTGCTTATCTGCACCTGAATGAGGGACGCTTTTAAGCAGAGCTGCACTAAAGTTTTATATTGTAAAAGTAACCAAATGTTATCACTTTCCTCTGTTAACTAAATGCCAGAAGAACAGATTCTAAAATTGGTCTGTTACTATGACAACTGATGAACCAATCTTAACTTTGAGTCTGTATCAACCAAAGTGAATAACAAAGAGATTCTGATTTTGAGATCCTGCATTTTCTGAAATACATTAAAAACTGAAAAAAATACATTAAAGGCTTAGAAAGATAGCCAAAGTGTGCTCCAGCTTATACTTTGCTTCTTGGGTCTTGCAGCTTGCTAATAAAGTTGTGTACATACCATACAAGTAAAACACATTTGAAGCCCATATACCCCCAAAGAATCCTGGGAATTGTAATTTGTTAATGGTGTTGGGAATCGTAGCTCTGAAAAGTATAAACTAATTCTCAGATTTCTTTGGAAAAACAAATGTCATTTAAATGTATGCAGCCTTATATTTGCAAAAACAGCCTTATATCTGCAAGAACAGAACAAAAACATGGTGATATCATTTGGTCATGCAGGAGCAAGGCCTACCTAGGGGCTGGTGAAACCGCAGACCCAAGCAGGGGGACAAAAATCACCCCAGAAATCTGTCTCCAGTTACCTATGTAAGGTCATAAGTTCAGACAAAGCTGGAACCCGAGTGGTAGAAGAAATGGCAAGGCAGTATGAAGGTAGACCACTGGAGACTCTGGTGTGTATGGCATATGTGTGTGGCAATGCGGTGATGCAGGAGAAGCTTCCCATCCTTCTTGCATCACGACACAAAGGCGTGCAATTTTTTGCCCTTCCTCCTCACCTCACCCTCACTCTAGATGCATCGGGTACTTGGGTCATGTAAAATGTAGTAATTTTCAATGTGACTATTGCAGTAAAGTTATTTGGGGGCGGCGGGAGAGTTGGGACAGGACACTGGTACAGCTCCTTGCCAACGGCGCAAGGGACCCTAGGTACGCCTCTGTGCAAGAGCTCTTTTAGAACTTTCGTGCATAAGTATGAATAAGAATAATGAATTTCAATGGCAGAAGCTCCACACAAGCCGCTCTTGCCACTGAAGTGAATGAAGAAGCCTGTACATATGTCACCAGTGTCACAGAGGTCTGAACCTGGCCATACACTAGTGTAAGAAGGCAGCTAGATTGAGACCTTCAGAGGCCCTAAGCTAAGCATAGGCAAACTCGACCCTCCAGATATTTGGGGACTACAACTCCCCTCATCCCTCACCACTGGTCCTGTTAGCTAGGGATGCTGGGAGTTGTAGTCCCAAAACATCTGGAGGGCCGCGTTTGCCTATGCCTGCCCTAAGCACTGAAAAGATTGCGGTTCCCCCTTGCCCAAATGCAATTCTTTCTTTCTTATTACCATCACAGCTCAGCCACTAATTCGCAGTCAAACAAGTATAGTTGCAATTTTCAGAACAGCGGAGGACTGTTAGGAATTGACAGCACAGTGAAAGGCTAATGATATTGGGGGGGGGGGGTTGCAGCACATTCACAGTCACCTAGAAAGGGTTGCTGAACGCTAGTAGGGCTGGTGGGGAGATTTAATCAAACGGTTCCTCGTAATGCACGCTGAAGCAAAGCATTTTGCCACTTGGATAGTAATTTCATTAATGGAGTCTGACAAAAGGAGGGAGGTGTAAAAATTATCAGGTCTGCCTGGAAATTTAGTTAATATAGGTGAAATCTATAAAAGAGCGAATGCTCTAAAAATATGAGGAGTACAGTAGTACACGCTGAACTGTTTCAATACCCAAGTGACAAAAACAGACATGTTGATTATAAGAAATGGACCAAAGTAAAGACTCTGCAATATTCAGGGATTTCTAATGTATAGTCAGCTGGAACTATGTTTCTGCTACAGTTTCCAGCTGTAGACCATGGTCTGAGTTTTGTCCTTGTGAAGGGGCTACGTTTTAGATTTGTTGTTTAACTGTGTATTTAACTCTCAGAGGCCCCAAGTTTGATAGAGCTGAAGGGGTGATTCAACATCAGTAACAAAAAGAGAACAGAAAAATGGGGGAAGAGTGTGCTGTGGGGTGTAAGGAAGTTCTGATTTTTTGCATGGTAACTATTTTGAAATATCAAATAATTATTTAACAATTTTTGTGTGTGTGTGCATGCCCCTGCTTTGCTGGTGCCCTAAACATGAGCTCAGTCTGCCTACTGAGTAATTATCCACTGGTAAGAAGCTGCTGAGGCTAGAACTGGGAGCTTTCAGTTCTATGTTCTATATGGTAAATATCAGAATTGCACCTTCATTGAATGGTAGAGTTGGAATGGACCCTGAAGTCATCTCTTCCAACCCCCTTCAGAAATAGTTCTGAATATTTAGTATTCTCAAACTATAAGCTGGCTCTCCTGGACATGAACGGCTGTAAGAGGCTTCGAGTTTGGCCCAGAAACTTGTGGGAGCAACAAATCTCTGGTTCTCAGGTTAACCTTGACAGCTATATTAATATGAACATGCAGAACTTTATAAACAATATTCAGGTGTCTTGCCTCTATATTGCTTGCTTGATCTGCATGCACAGCAGGACTTACTAATGTGGTGCTCTGGGTACCAGTGAGCCTGCCAGTACCTCCTATGGAACCTGCTAAAGGTCTCAGTATATATCCCCTCAAAAAAATCCATTATGCACAAGTGATTGCTTGCTCTTTCTGCTCAGTTTTGTCTGCATTGGTTCGGTGTCTCATACATCAAACATCTCCCCTCTAACATGCCCACCTTTCATTAGATACCAGGATTGGACACCCACTCTCCCCCCAGTTCTGAACAGAGAAGAGGGAAAAGAACTGAACTCTCTGAGCAAGTGCAGTGGTGGCCGCTGTAGCTGCCTTTTCCCATTGATGATAGGGTTGAAGTTGTGGTCCTGTCTATTTTCCTGCTCTTTTAGATGTGGAAACCAGTATGTCACATACACAAAGCAGCTTTTTTTGTATCACACCACCATGCCCCTTCCCGGCAGCCATTTTGTGACTGGTGCCCATGGCACTTTCTCAAAATTACCACTGGCCCCCAAAGCCTGGCAACCCCTTGATAAACTGGAATCCAGTGAAGTTACATGAGGTTATGTTGAGTTCTCCCTTGCTCAAGGGGGCTAGTGGGAATGGGAGGGGGGAGGCCTCTCAGTGAGACATTTTTGAGAGGGGTGAAAAATATTTGGGGAGGAAACACCACAGAGTCCTCTGGGTACAACACAGAGCACAGTCTCTAGAGACTTCTGTGTAGACAAGCAAATCAAGCCATGATTACATTATCTTTTCTGCCCACAAGCAAAATATTTCACTGTAGCTAAATTCTCAGAGCAGGGTTCAAATACATGGATTTATCACCCACCCACCCACCCACACTCCTTATAGCGAAATACTGGTTTTAGTAGCCATTATAGTGATTGTAAAGATGCATTAGAATTGTAGCAATTATGAATTGAATGAATTATTAGTATAGTTTTAATTAAGAAACTAAAATCTCTTACCAATTTTCTTTGAGGATTTAAAACCTAAATGTCACAGAAAAAAGAAACAAAACAGAAAATAACATCCTCACTAACATATTTAATACAGACAAGTGGACAATAAATGGTTTTCTTCAATACTTTCAGGAAGGATTTTTAAAAATATAATCTGTGGGAAACAGCATGCTGTTTTCTTTCCAATTGCTACCATTTGCTAGTTCCATTGTGATTCATGTGGATTTTGATATCAGTCTTGCAAGCAGAAGATTTCATAATTGCTATAAATGCAGGAATCTATACCCACTGCAGGATTCCTATTTTACAGTGTTCTCAGGGGACAGTTTACTCAGGGGACTACTACATAGTTCAATGGATCTTTTCCAGATTAAGTGCTTTGAAGATGGAGGACAAACATTGATCCTAAACATCTGCATTCAGTTAAGAATCTTCAAAACCATATTTAATGCTGTTTGCAATGCAAACTTTGTAAGTCTACATTAGTGCAAAATACAGTACATCCCACATATTTTTTTAAAGATGGAGCTGCAAGTTTTAAGATCAAGCCATTCACTGATAATCAGACAGCAACAAATTTTAAAAAATGACTGATTTCACACATTAGTTTACAATATACAACATTCAAAACTCAGGAAGAGCAGTAAGCAAGCAAAAAATAAATCACAAAATGCTGGGAATTAATATCCAGTTCTCATTAACTATAGCTGGTACACTATTAATCACAAAGCCTACAGCTTCAATATGAAAAATGAGACTCTTAGGGGGTGCTCTTTAGCTTAGGACCTTAGCAAAGACAGAGAAAAAGGAGGGTGCCTAAAGAACAAAGAATCATCAGCACTATGGACCACCACACCTTAACATCCAGTTATGCCTAATTAAGGCATGCTATCAGATCTGGGGGAATTGAAAGCCAGACTGAAAACAAAACAAAAAAGGGCTATTTGCTATGGATACAAATCCAGGTACATGAATACAAACCACTGTACCCCATTTTCTTAATGTACTATGAAAACAAGCCAATGATTGCAACGATTCAAGAGTCTGAACAAATATTGAGCTTAGTGATGAATGGATAGCTTTATAGAGCAGAGAAATGTGTATAAACAAAGAGAGGAAACACAGCTAGAGAGAAGAATAGATGCATGGAGGGTTGTTATTTGCAGGGCATTAAAAAAAAGAGTGGCTTGCAATGCTGCATATTCTGTGGCAGCATATCTCCATGGGAGAAATGGCAGTTATACAGTAGATCTCTCATCAGGAAACATTTCTCACCATTTCTCTTTCTTCCCTCCTCTTTTGTCACTTTCTGCTGTGCCATTACTTTCTGTGGAGAGCTTCTGCCTGACTTGGGCTTTCCTGATTCGTTGCTGATGACAGAACCGTTCTCACTAGGCGACCTGCTGCAAGTAACCATAGCAACAAGGAAGATTGTAAGTTTCTCCTGCATATTTCTCATTTCAAGGTTATTGCATTAGCTTGGTTTGCATCGCTGACTTCTCAAGCCTGATTCTTATACAAAAAGAAAGATAAAAATGTTGCAATAAAGAAACACAATAAAATCAAGGAGGCATCCACAGTACATTTTCATAACAGCTCAGAATTTAGAAAGATTTCTATGCATTCACAATTGAATGCATCTCCTTTGTAAACTCACCGAGATGAAGGGAAATATTGCAAAGGACAAAAAGTCACTTTCCCCCCAAAACAGAGGCCGTTAAAGCATTCTGACTGCACAACTCTGTCTCCTTGCACTCTTTCAGAAATATGGCTGCACTCTCATTCTGTTCGTCATGTATGGAGTCTGTATGCAGCTGTGTTTATAACTGCATAGTAAAAGAAATTGCTGTGCAATAAAAATTGTTTTATCGGCTCTGTACGAGGAGGAAAAAACCCTTTTTAGCCTCTGCAAGATTGTCTTGTATCACTGGACATTTAAAAAGAAGAGATATTCAATTGTGAATGCATATTCTCAATACAATTTTGCACGCTTTCGTACACAGAATCAAAGCGCTGTAGAGTTGGAAGGGATCCCAAGGGTCATCTAGTTCACCCCCTGCAATGCAGGAACCACAACTCAAGGCTTGTATGCATATACTGTATGGGTTAGTTTTATGCACACATATTTTTGAACAATAAAGATAACAAGAGAATATAGCAACCAACCCCTTCTAATCTAACCCACAAGCATCCACAGCAAAAAACAAAAAACCCTTCCCCCTTCCTTGTCCACAGAAGCAACACAGTAAACAATAAACACAAAAGGAAAGGAGGGTGGCAATAAGTCACAGCTGGTGTGTCTCTCCCCTTCCTAGTCTTGTAGAAAATTAGACTCCTCAAGTTTTGTAAGGCTGCTAGGGAGAGCTTCAAGTTACCATATCTATGTCTTTTAAGTGTGATGTGAGATGCAGTTCTAAGTGTTTTAGCAAAAGGCTTAGGTGATAAATTATAAGGATGCTATTTTTAAAGGAAAACTTGCTGGTACTATTACAAATGCATTTTGTAATATGAGATAGCTTCCCTTAGTAGTATTGATATCAGAAGGAAGCAAATCAACAACAACTCCTTTATTGTAACGAGTTCTGGTAATCTACTGTCCAGTCAAGGAGCAATCACTGTCAGAGCATAAGACAAGGGCATTTTCAAATAAATATAAGACAAGTTTATCTTTATAATTAAAGAATCTTTGGTCTGACAGAAAGTAAACAATTTCTACAGCTGTTAGGTAGCCTCAAGTCTGTGGTTAGAACTGATGCAGTAATTATCTGCAGCACCTCCAAGGCATCATGGGACTGATTCAGCCGCATACCAGAACTTTAGGTCTGCACATTTAAGGAGGATTAAATTTAAGGACATTTAAGGATTAGGGACGCGGGTGGCGCTGTGGGTAAAAGCCTTAGCGCCTAGGGCTTGCCGATCGAAAGGTCGGCGGTTCGAATCCCAGCAGCGGGGTGCGCTCCCGTTGTTCGGTCCCAGCGCCTGCCAACCTAGCAGTTCGAAAGCACTCCCGGGTGCAAGTAGATAAATAGGGACCGCTTACTAGCGGGAAGGTAAACGGCGTTTCCGTGTGCAGCTCTGGCTCGCCAGAGCAGCGATGTCACGCTGGCCACGTGACCCGGAAGTGTCTCCGGACAGCGCTGGCCCCCGGCCTCTTGAGTGAGATGGGCGCACAACCCTAGAGTCTGTCAAGACTGGCCCGTACGGGCAGGGGTACCTTTACCTTTAATGTGCTCTGTTGCCCCGGCAGAACTACTTCACTAATTAAAAAAACCCTGTCTATTTCAGTTGGAAAGTGACAGGTAAATTCATTGAAAAGGTGTGAATTAATGGCTATCGGGAGGAAATGTAAACACCACACAAACAAATCAAGATGAATGCTCGCTGTAGTGTAACTGCCCCTCAAAAAATGCAGAATGAATGTTCAATAAAGAGTGGATATAATCTAACCTCTGTGTAAGCTTTGTGCAAACCTGTTCAATAAGCAGGTCCTCCGGAGGAGCTCCATTTAGCTTAGCAAAACTCTCTCTTAAGATCCTTTTAAGTCTATATTTTCCGCAGTCTTCTCCCCACCCACTTTAAGTCCTCACCCTTACTGAAATAAATCTGAAGTTTGAATAGAGAAACTATCTGGGCATAAAACGGTAAATAAATTAATAATACTTCTGCACATTCTCTGTATGTTACACTTGGACCTCCTTCCCTTGAGATGCTGAAACTGAGTTCGCAAGATCCTCAGGAAAGGGGCCTATAATTTTGGTTACATTACTCTTGTAAATTGCCATGATAAAATAAAAACAAATCAAATCTCTTATATCTCTATTGCAGAAACTATGTTATCTCCAAATATTCATCTTTCTGACAATGCAGAGAAGCCTGAGGTGACTGAAGACAAGTCTGGCATCTGAGGAGGAAAATCCAAAGAATGTCTCCAATGATAAAGGTGGATCTAGGAGAACTCACAAACTGTGGGAGGAATTCAATGTCACGCCTAGGCGATTGTTCCTTCAGGGCAAGTATTTGGCTTAAAAGTAAGGTTATTCCCCCCCCCTTGCCCACAACGGTGCACTGCTCCAGGGGTTCTTCTGTCCCCTCCCCCCAGAGCCACTCTCAGGAGGCACCAGGGGAGGAGAAGAAGAACGTCGCATTGTGCAAGCAGAAGTCCCTGTACAGGGCTTTCGCTGACAGGACTCACTAGTTGAATCCCAACCTGTGAAGCTGCTCCATTAGAGGATAGAGCAATTCCATGTCCCTGGGCTAATGAACCACATCCATCTTATTTGACTTAAGTTTCAGTTTATCATTTGAACTAAGCAAACAAACAACTGAGAACAAAAAAATTGAGCAAGGCAGGTAAGTGGTTATATAAAATGGAAGGCCACCTAACAAAATGTAGAAAGTCACCAATATCCCTCGAACAAGAAGAACTTGCAAAAATATATTACAATAGTAATATTTTCTGTAGGAAGCCTAGCTAATCAATATAGCAGTCCATCACTCTGGCTCCAATATCTCTACACACACACACACACACACACACACACACACACACACACGAGAAAGACCATTATATAGGCACTGTAATGGTTGTAAATTCCACAGTAGTTTCGAATTAAGACTGACCAGGGTGTTCCTTCTGCTGTTAATACTTACCTCTTTCTTGTGTCATTGGACTTTGCAATTTTAGCAGTGCTTCCATCCTGAATAATTTCCCTCTCCTGAGAGGCAGGAGCATCTCTCACTGGAAGCGGCAGTACTACAGTCTCTTGGGTTACAGGCAAAACCTCATCTTCAGCTCCCTGTTGGCCCAAATGTTGCTTGGCATAGTCAAATCCTTGGACTGGCTGCAGGTACAGAAAACAAAGGAGTTCTGAATCAGATCTACATTTAATACATTTTTAATTGTACAGTTCAAGATTTAGCCAGAGATGCACATTGTATGTACCTAAGAGTGAAGGGAAAACTACTCATATTTATTAATGCTTTTGTGGAAACAGAATTAATGGGAAAGTAGCTGCATTCGTTTTTAAGTATTTTACTGTTGAGTCTAAACTACATGTCTTCTTTAGAACTCCTTTTGGTGACTCTGAAAGCATCATCCATGTTTTGGCACTTGTTGCAAACCCATGTGTCTCATCCCAATACTATTCTTCTTGGTGGCATTTCCTTCTTTCTTCTTTGGCTGTTGTGACCTATGTAGTTTTGTTTGCAGGCATCCATGACATGGATAATCATGGATGATAAGGTGGCTGCAGCAGCCAACAGAATTACCGTAAATAGCAGTGTAGGCCAATGAAGCTGTGAGGTCAATGGAGGAAGAACATTGCACCAAGAATTTGCAGCAGCTTAGAGTAAAAAAGGGGGCTTCAAACTACAGAGAAACAATGTTTAGAATGGCCCTATTTTTAAGCAGACAAATGATTTATTGGAATCAAATCCATGCGAGAGGGGGGGTGGGAGAATGAATCAGAATATGGGAAAGAAGAAAGAAACAGAAAATGTACCAGCTTATTGTCTGCTTCACAAGTCATATCAGGTCAACAGGAGATTTTTTATATATATTTAAAAAAAAGTCCAATGTTTCTTAGACAGACACAGCAATCCCCCAAAGATATAAGATGGAAATGCAGCGGGAGATACTCTGACCTTGATGAAATCAGTGTCTTCTTCAAAGACTGTTGCTTATATCACCCAGAACAAAATGGTTTTGAAATATTAAGCTGTACCCTTGTGTTACTCCAAAATATAAAGGAACAAATGTGACATTAAATGGCATGCCAAAACAATAAAGTCATGTTTCAGGCCTTTTGTATTAGCAACTTGCTGGAACATATCCATTTTTAAACTTTACAGATGGGCTGAAATTGTCTACTATGCAGAGCACCACCTGCTTTGTGTAAACAATAGCTCCACTTTTGTAACTTGTGACGATCAATTACATTCAACTGATGCGTACAACATTTCACAGGTATACCATGTCTAAACTTACGTATGTTGTATTTTATACATACATACATACATACATACATACATACATACATACTTGAATTCTGACTGAGTGGGGTCACTTCAATGTACTTTGAACTGACTGAATCAGAGCAGCCATAAATACTGGAAGAAGAGAGTATAGATACTTAGCCTGAGGCCTTATGGCTGCCATGGGTCTGCCCTTCTGCCTTTCTGCTAGGGATAGAGGGCAGCATAGATGGCTCATAGTAGAGACATAAAATGGATTAATTTCAGATTGGTCCAGAATATGGAGGGTTTCAGTCCCATCTGAAATGGCTTCAGGAGGCAGACCTATGATATTAGATATTCAATTCTTATTTCCAATTTTGGACTGTCCTCCATCACCAATGTGAAACCCTATTACAATGTTTCACATAAACCGAGCTAGAAGAACATTCCAGTGACACTTCTGTTGTCAGAGCCATTTGAAGGAAAAGCTCCAGTTCCATCTTAGGGGAAATTGTTAAAACACGTAGAGGGCAATGAGGACAACACTTGATGAATCCGTTGTGACATTTTGACTGAAACAATCAATAAGCAGAGCTATTTTAGAGTCAAACCTGTCAAGTGTTTTTCATTCCTATCACAAATCACAGGTTTCCAATGAACCTGAATATTCTATAAAAACAAAAACAAAAGACCCTGGTTGCAGCATGGGCATTCAGGAGGCACATTCAATGGCATGCCAAAATTCTCCCGGGGGGCGGGGGGAGATAGGTTTTTCTTTCTCAAAATGAAGTAAGACACTGAAAAATAACTACAGGGGAAAGTTTCTCACCTTCTTTCAATTTTTAATGAACAGAACATTTTTAATACAAATTAAAGGTTTTTAAATTCAACTGTCAGAAAGCGATCAATATGTTGCCAACTGTGCAATGAAACCCTTTATCCTTATTTTTTAGCCTCTCTAATTTCTGCAATGAAACATGTCTCTCCAGTATTGGTCTCTACAGCCACAGCAGGCGCTGTAACCCTCCAACGGTTTGGCTTCACCCACAAAGGCACACTCCTCAAGACTGACAGGTGTCAACAATAATGTTAAAAGTAGACTGCCCCCTCCCACAATGACATAATTTTGTTTAGAATGTCTTCAATTCTAGCTCACAAACTCCTGTTTGCAGAGTGTAGGGATTCTCAACACGTTGCATATTGAGATTTGCCAGGAGAGAAGGAGATCCTCACAGGGTAGCTGCTTTCAGTGCCACTATGCATCCTCCATATCATATACTTTCACACTCTATTCTGGACTGTGGGGATTATTATTTTTTAAAATAATAATAGTATAATAATCTGACATAAAAGTAAGGGGGGCAAGCTTCTGACACTAAGAAACTCCTAAATAATAAAGGACTTCACATTAGAGACCTAATTAGGCTGGAGCTTCAATCTACTTCTGTGGTTTACTTGGCAAAACTGTTTCTTCCATTCTGGCAACAGCTACACAGGAATACAGTAATGGGGAGGAAATGTGTGAACTCCAGAAATAAACCACAAAAATCATTTCAGCATTGTAATGTGCCCACCAGTTCGAAATTTCATATCACAATAGAGAACTGAAGCTGACTGAACAGTTCTGTGAACATAAAAGTATGTAAATGCCCTTGCAATGGAACTCTACAGAAATGTACTCATTTAATTACATTAACAGCAACATTTAAGCCAACAGGTACACATTCTCTGTCGTAAGAGCACAGGGTACAGGGTACATACACCTGACTTTCCTTGCCCTTCAGATATAAAATCACTGTCTCTAAAATCATGCCATGAATTAAAATGAACAGAGATTTAACACAGATAGCCTCCACATCAAAACATAAAATAATGTCGCTGAAATTCAACACATTCAATAGTCAATCCTTGCAATGTATTTCAGTTTTTATCAGGCAAAAAACCCTCATAAGTTTAACAAGGACAGCTGCCCTTATTTTGGAGAGCATGCTTATGTGCATTCATTCACTTCTTGTGCCAAAAACCTCACTTTCCCCACTTTTCTTTTTGGTTGAACTCAGTTGACACAAATGTCTGTAGGTGTAGTACAGACCATCCTTATTGTTAAAGCAATCAAGGATGACAAAAGGATTTAAGAACTCTCAAAATCCTAGACTTGATCTTTTCCGAGTACATTCAATTTGCCCAGCTTCCTTTAAAGAGCTGTCCTTAACAGGACGGCCTGGGTGGCACACCAAATCTCTTCCCTCACCTGCTGCATATTGTAACATTTAATGCCAAAGGATTCATTACCCCTCTATCCTTTCAATAATTCGCTTAGTTCCATTCACAAAGGGAGAGTTCTAAAAGGTGGTCCAGCAGGCAGCCCT
Organism: Podarcis muralis; assembly: GCF_964188315.1. Taxonomy (NCBI): domain Eukaryota; kingdom Metazoa; phylum Chordata; class Lepidosauria; order Squamata; family Lacertidae; genus Podarcis; species Podarcis muralis. The sequence continues at coordinate 65,175,686 of NC_135655.1, read as the reverse complement.
TCTGTGCAAAGAGCTGCAGTGCATAGGAGTCTCTTAGCAGCAGCAGGACTGCAGCACTGATTATGCAGTTCCACTCTCCTTGTTCCCCCTTGATATGTGAAATCAAAGCAAGCAGAGCAGAGCAAATAAAATAGAAACACTCCACAAGAATAAAAGCAGCAAGCCAAGAAGGTTCCTTTTCAGAAGGCTTGAAACGTTATATTTTGCAGAGCAAAGGCTCACAAATTACCCTCAGCAGCAGCCGTCCTAATCAATAGATTTTAAATATACACAGATTATAACGTCATTTCATAAGCATAATTTTAATAAACAAACCACTTCAGCCATATTCACAGAACAGATTTTTCATCCAGAAGGTTTGCAGTGCTCAAGTAGTTTCAGGCATTTTTGCAACTAGAGAAACAACACACAGTCTATTTAAATACACTCAGCACATATTACTGGCAACTATTTGCATTGCCAAGATTTTACGCTTAATAATTTGCTAGCAATTACGATTACTGTTATGCCTGACAGACCAAAACTCCAGGCAGGCTAAAATGAAAACAAAATGTTCTTCTAATTTCATTAATCAAACATTTTACACTAGAGCACATAAATCAAAAACAGGAAGGACCTTTATCCTCTTATCCCTGTGCACAAATGTTCCTTTAATTATACTATCCAAATTTTATATTTATGGCAAGAGCCTTTACTAACCCACAGAATTCCGAACTGTACAGATGCTGGCCAGAGTAATGAAGTAAAGAGCAAACTAGATGTAAGCCAGGATATGTACCCAGAGGATCATCTGCTGTTTTTCAAGAGGAAACTTTAGCCGCAGGGAAGAGGCGATAGTTTGGAGGGGGACCATGGTGCTGAGAGAGAAGAAAAGAAGGTTCCCAAAGCTGAGTCTGAAGACTCCAGATAACATTCAAGGCCATACAAGCACTTCTTGTTGCTGGCAAGACATCTTCAACTTCACCAAGTAAACTCAAACACATTCCAACACTGAATGTGGAATGCTCTCCTTAGAGAGGCTCACTTGGTGCCAACACTGTAGTTTTTCTGTTGCGTTGCCAGGCCTTTTAAGAAAGTGCTTCAGTGTTCCATATATTTATGTGTGTGTGCATGTGCATGTGTGGGGTTTATACCTTTTGCACTGCTGTTTCATCTGTCATTGTATTTTTATTCCGGCTTTATATTGTACCATTCATATTTCATAAGTATGCATTATTTTCTATTTTTATAGGTACTGAGAACTACCCAGAGAATTTCTGTCATTGAACAATTTGGAAATTCAATAAATAGATACATTCAAATAAATAAGTAAACAAACAAACAAACAAACAAACAAACCATAGGCAGATGTTTCATGAAAGCTTATCTGTCATCAAGGATCTTCTCAATGACAAGCCCCCAAGAACCGTCCAGGAAACAATAAGCTTTCCTAGAACACAACAACTGCAATCTATTCTCAGACTCAGGTGAGGTAGCACCACTTGAGGCAGAAACTTGCTGCTTCCTATGAACTTTCAACCTCCAGTTTCAGTTCAGCCAAATGGAGGTAAAAAATGTTGAGGATTTCCCTACTGTTTGCTTCACTACTTGTGAATCTGTTCTACAAAAAAGCATGTAGCTCAGATTTTTGACTCCAATCATATTTCTGGCCTCTTCAAAATATATAAAAAAAGAAATTGTGACACCTGGGTGTGCTATCCATTTTTGCTATTTCTGCATTTAAACTGTATACAAGTGATATGATTTTATTATCAAAATCAGGAAAGAGACAAACTATTAATGTATATAGTCCACCCGCAACTTAGGCTCATTTAGCTTGTGTGAATTCAGCTTTATGCACTTGGCTGAAAAAAAATAAAGAGGGGAGCAGGCATCCAGTGGGGGATATCAGCAATTCCACCTGCTATTGCACTCACCTTGAGCATGCATTCAAAAGTGCAGGGAGAGTGTGTTTTGACTATGCACCATTTTGGCTTTATGCACTATCCTTGAAACATAACCATCGCGTAAGATAAGAGTTGAATGTACTGTTTATTTTTATTTTTTTATTTCATAACATTTTAATAAGGTTTCTATATTTTTCTTAAATGATTGTCTTGCTTTCCCTTTTAGATGTGACTAGTACCTAGTATCTAGAATAAAAACTTCTACAAAACTTAGAAGCAGTGATTGATATTGATCAGGATATTTTATTCATCACTTTGACCTGGTAAGAGCTAGATCGTTTCTTTCTTTGGCATGCAGGCACAACTGGTGAATATCTATTATTTCAACCATGCTGTTCTATTATGGTCATGAGGCACTAGTAAGTTAATAGAGTGTTTCAAACACCTGATAATGGCCTTTTTAGACTCCCTGGCAAAAAGAACTGAACAGTAGCAGTTATCAGGAAGCATATTGCTGTGAATCACGTATTCTATTCAGTATGGTTGAAAAAAGAGGGGGTTTTTAAAGGTTATTCTGAAGACACATTAAGCAGCTAGTACTTCCTCCATTTCACAGGGACTTACACTATAAAGATTGCCTTGCACTTGGGTGGAAGCCTATAAATGGGAACGGCTTCATTCTGTCTCTGAGCACAGAGTATTTATTGTCTTACTGGTTTAGTAAAATCTGTCCAAAGAGAGCACAATCTTGTTCTTCAAGTACAGAATGATGGAGAATGTAACACTGAAGAAGAAACTCCCATTCCTGAGCCTGGGATGAAAATTACTTACTTTGGCTCTCTGTGGTAGGTTCATCATGGTGTCTCCCTTGAAGTCATTTTTGTTCTTCCTGCACAGAACTGCCGTGATAATGATGATGATGACTGTAACCACAGCAATGGGAGCCAACACTGCAGCAATGATCCATAGGTTGTTGGGTGGGTTTTTCACCACAGCTGTATATAATAAAGAAGGAGAGAAAGTAAACTTATAAAGCAATCTTATAATGAGTCAGACCAGCAAGTCCAGTACTGTTTGCTCTTGGCAGGAGCTCTCAGAAAGTCTCACGTAGGCAGATATTTCCCCCAACCGTTCAAGCATGTGAATTGTGCTCTACCACAACCTATGGAGGACAACCATTACTATCAGCTATGGTGAAAAAGGGTGCAGAGAGTGACATGTGCTTATTACGGGAGAAATATCAGGGCAATGTCACATAGGGGGAAAGCTAGAGTTCAGTGGTAAATCACATATTCTGCAGGCAAAGGTTTCATTTGGCAAGCCCCTGCCAATCACTTTTGATAATACTGAATTCAATGGACAAATTGTAGCTTCCAATGTCCCACTTCACCCAAGATAATAAATGGGTTATTTAAGCTGTAGCTCTAATTCTTATCAGTTATGGCAGAGATTACCTTTCCCACTCCAACATGCACCATACAAGCACTTAAAAACTACTAATTGAATGCCCTGCTTTCTTCCATAACAATCAAGCAATAATATTTATAAATGAATGATTAGTAAAATAACACTTAAGTAACTAGAAGTTGGAAAGAGGTGCAGGTCTATTTCCATCTGGAGCAATACTTAAAATCAATAATGTAATATTAATATTTCCAGAATTAGCCAAAATATGTCGTAATCACTGTTAAAAATTAAGAATTTATATAATATCCAATATTTGAACAGTTTGATGGAAATTGTTTTTTTTTTAATTTTCACTTTATTTGTGAATAATCTGTGTAATTTCAACCATGACAAAGCTGCATATGAACAATTAATATTTAAACTTCAATCCACAAGGTATCTGCTCTAGAGAAGAAATGATAAGTGATCTTTTTAACATTCTTTTGGACATTGCCAGAGACTGCAGCATTAGGCGAATAACCAATTTAATAAATTATAACCAGAAGAGGAGGATAGATTTCAGTATTTGGTTGCCATTTGGAGTCACACATGCATACTTGTCCTTTATGATCAACTATGACAGGTGCTTTTCTGCATATTGTCAATAATAATTATAATAAACCTACTAGTTACATGGGGCTAATGGTCCACTGTGACTACATTCTACAATTATATGATTAGTTTGTCTCCATTTCTTTATTAATCAGTCTCTTTATTTCTTTATTAAGAAATAAGAAAGTATTAGAAAGTATATTAAGAGTAAGGTAATAGTTACAAGTACATTCAAAATCATAAATGACAACTATATGGGGAAATGATGGGAAGTCTACATTTAATTTAATTTACTTTGTTATATGTTACTTCATTTTATGTATTATTATTTGATCTTAGCTTAGTTGAAATCTAAGCGGAATTAGAAGTTTAAATTAATATCTTATGGTAAAATAATTTAAGAATATTCTTTTCTTTGTAAGTATGTATGTGAATGTGTGAAGTTACATCTGTAATGATGTTAATGAATTTCCATAAAGAATTTTTTATGCCCAAAAAATCAGTTTGTGATCAGTCAATATATTGATCTACACTTATATCAGAATGTATACTTGTGGACACTTAAGAGTAGTCATTCACTGATTTGAGAAAACTCTTAATTGCAGGAAAATGCTAAGCTCTAACATAAATAATATAGGCCTGGCTTGCACATCACACTAAGCAAAACCATGGCTTAGCACAAATGAATGAGCTCCAAAACAGGAGATTGTGGCTGCTTTGCTCCTCATAGGTTGAAGACCGTGACTTGGTCTCAACGCAGAAACAGAATAACTGTCAAGGCGCAAAGTGGCCATAACTTTGTTCTAAGCCATGGTTTGCCATAATGAGATGTGTGAATCAGGAAAATCATTTTAAATACAGTAGCTAAAATGAAAAGATTGATACAGACTGCTTACAGCACAGGAAGCAACCAGCCCATGCCACTGCTGTTTGATGTCCATTAATTCTAATGGGATGCGTATGAAGCAGCAACAAATGCCCCGCTTAAATATTTATGCAAGTATTTAGCATGCTCTGCTTGCTCCAACTGATGCTGGTTATTGAGGGTGGGAATCAGAGAAGAGTTAGAAAACTGCCGGACTGCATCCAAATCAAGACTTCCAACCCAGTTCATATTTTACATTCACTATGTAAAGTAAAAAAATGACCACAAAGCAGTATCTGGTCAGGGTTGGGATATTACCTCAAATGCCTTTGTAGACTTTCAGAAAACATGGTTTCCTACCAGCCTACCAAACAATTGTAAAGCAGCACATATCTCTTTAAAGTTCTACATTCTGGCTGCCATGAAAAGCAAAGAAGTGATATTATTTTAAAATCATGCCTTTAGCTCTAGTTCTCTCCTTAACACCGAAGAGTTAGTTAGAATAGATGATGATCCTTAGCTATTATATATATACATCCCCAGAGAGCTCTGTTATCATTTAAGGTACATATTAATAAAGCACATAAGAAAGTATTCAGAGAAAAACATAGCTAATCAGCATTTGCAAGAGTTACTGACCAAAGTAGATAAGCCACCATATGGGATGCTCCATGTTGATTTTATTATAATAGGCAATCATAATAATTATAATAAACTATCTGAAAGAAAAGCAAAGAATCCTTACGATCAGCTTGTACTTGAACGACATATCCCAGTGTCAAGGCCATCCTCTGTGAATCAACAGTGCTCAAAATTTTGGCAGCTGTAGTGCCCAACAAAGGTTTCCCATTGTATATAGTATAATAGGTCAATTCAGCAGGCTCCTTAGGACCTGGAATTCGCTGCATTTTTACCATCTTATCAAACAAGAGAGAAAGACAAAGGGGGGGGGGCGGAAATCTTATTTATAGTATAAACTCACGTCTATGACAAAATGGATAATATTAGCATAGAAATAGACTGATAAAATAGATATACGTTTTCAATTGAAACAGCAGTATACATAAATGTTCAAAGGGGGAATGTCGATGGGAACCTGTTTATATCCCACAGGTTTGCTCGGTAGCCCAACACTTCTTCCATGTTTCCACCCTCTGGGTGCCTTGCTTCTCCCTCTGGCAAACTCTGCTCAATGACACATTGGGTTCAGGAATACTGCCCCACTAATCAACCCAGTAGCAGGAGTGGCAGTCCCATACCATCCACATAAGAGGCAGTGCTGTCACTGCTGGGATGTCAGTTCCACAGCTTTGTCCCCTCCTGCCCAGTGGTGTCTGAAACAGTCACTAAATTGCACTTTGTGGCCTTGAGTACACATACCAAATAGGGAGGCACTCAGCCTAGTTCTCTAGCTGCTTTACACAATCATTGCCAGCACAGAAAATGAAAAGGGGGGAAACCCAAGCCATTGGTTACAATCTGGTAGAGACAATGGGTTGCATCCTACTAAGTAATACTCAGAGAAGGTCCTTGAAACCAGTGGATTAGGATATGGGTAGCTCAGGTGGAAGAGCATCTGCCTTTCCTGAGAAAGTCCCAAATTTAACCCCCAACATCTCCAGGGTGTTTTTGGGAGGCACCCCTACCTGAAACCCTGGTCTGGCCACTGCCAATCAGTGTAGACAGTATTGATCTAGATGGACCAATGGTCTGTGCCAGTGTAAGACCCTATGATCCTACTAGACTTATATAATTTAAGCCCACTGGTTTAATGGTCTACCCTGAGCATGACTTAAACAGCTACAACCAAATTTAAAGGCCATTTCAATATTCCATATTGTCACATTACAAATCTTCAGTGGATCTGCTGCAGATAAAAGTGTTACCTAATTCAATATCATTCTTGATTAGAAGAGGGGGAAGCTAATAATTATTTGCAAAATTATTTTGTAATTTATACAGAATTAAGTTAAACAACATTTGCTTGTTCCAATCTACACATTTCACAGCATCCCTCCAAGTAGCTTCTAGATTATACACAAACATGTTACATACAAATTGTAACAGCAAGTTAAAAACACCAGCAAAGTGGGGGGATTTTTTTGGGGGGAGGATGGTCTTAGCACCCACCTGCACAGTATAGCTGCCGACTGTAGTGGCTCTTTTAAATCGTCTTCCTTGTTGATGGGACATCATGAAGAGTGGTGCTAAACGCTGCTCCATTAGTCTTGCAAAACTCTGGTTATTCACCCCCAGCATTGTGATGTCAACTCCCTGTATAACTGTGAAAGTCATGGGGGGGAAATTCTGTAGCAACTGATTAAAGATATAACAACATCTGAGCTGCAGGGACATGTACAGCTATGGAGCTGAGGAAAACAAATTGGGTCACCTAATCCAACCTCCTTTTCAAAGACTGGTTATCCTAAACCTGCAGATTGCCTGTGAAACAGGTTTTTTTCCTGAAAACTGCCAAGCAGGCAAGTTCCATAAGTTCGCCCCATAGGGCAGCTTATTCCATTATTGAGCTACTCTGTAAGTTTTCTCCAAATACTTAACCTAACTTTTCATTCCACAGCACAAACCCCTTTGCTTCTGATCAGCTGGTCTCATCCTGCTTTCTAAACTCCTGTGAATTGTGTGGGTTATTAACACAGCCCTGCCTTAAACATTTTCTCGTTAAGCACTGTTGTTCACCAATGATGAAATTAGTTTCCAGAAAGTATATGCGCGTCCACTTATGTGCACACGCACACTGAGAGGAGTATTGAAGCCAAAGTGAACTATTGCATTACTGTATCCAAAACAGCAAACCTCCAAAGAATGGGACATGTTTGGAAATGAGAGCCCTCACAGACTGCTGCACCTCCAAGATCAGCCTTTGCCAACCTGGCACTCCCCCCAAGATATTTTGGACTGCAACTCCAGCCCCCATCTAGAGCAAAAGAATTGGGACAGAGGAGACTGCCTCTACAAGACAGCTGAGAGGCAAAAATCCACAGAGAGCCACAGAACTGGAAGTGGAATCCTGAAGAGAAGGCAGTTGTAGTACTAGGATTCCAAGTATGTTTGGTCGTAAGAGCCATAAGAGCATAGGAAACACTTGGCCCTCATAGAAATGGCCTGAATTCATGCTGGTGCATGGAAAAGACAAAGTTAATCAGGCTCCATTACAAAGTACAGTGCCTATTTTAACTTGTGGAACCAAGAAATACTCTCTATGGACGTAGTTCTAGCCTAAAGGAATATTTTCCAAGTAGCGCAGGTGCTGCAGAGCCAATTTTGATTCCTTTACCGAATAAACCTCAGCATTACTATATAAATAGTGCCAAACAGACGCAAAATAAAGCCCTGTTGCTGCACAATACCTACACAATCTCCGAGTTGTTGTTGTTGTTGGCGGGGTTGCAGTTTTTGGTTCCCCTTGGAGGAGAGATGCCACAATATTTGCTTTAATTACAAATCTACACGTAAAGCAGCATAACATGAGACCACCGGCAGGCATTCCTACAAGCTGGCAGCAGATCTGCTCATCAGTACGTCTTGCCTGTTAACCAGAAGGTTGGTGGTTTGAGCCCACCTAGGGACGGCTGGGGGCAGCATTCCTGCATTGCAGGGAGTTGGACAAGGTGACCCTGGGGGTCCCTTCTAACTCTACAATTCTATGAGCGCTTCAAACAACACACAGCAACTATAGAAGCTGTGAGCCAGTGAAAATCCCAAATTCATTAGCAGGTAAAAAAAAAAAATCCTTTTCATCATCATCATCATCATAATAGAATTCGGAGTGGAACATAATTCCACTCAGGGAAAAGACAGTGGATGAATTTTCCCCTTTAAAAAAATGCAAGCATTTACCTGTAACAACCCAGTAGTCCCTAGTTGCTTCTGAAGTGTCAAGATTTGGATATTCCAAAGCTTTGAAACAAAAGAAGAAAATAATAATTATATACAAGATTTATGTCACATTTCCCAAACTGATTTTTATAACTATAAACAGAAAAGAACATCAATAAACAAAGACTGATTATGTTCCCAGTTCCTACTCACTATGATTAACTGCAACTAGGTTTTGTGTTCCTGAAATTACAGGGAAGGACGAGTGTCACAAGTGTAAGAGCAGTGTGAAGGCAGGCTTCAGCCATGGCAGCTCTGGTTTTACAAAGCAAGCCCAGGAACTTCTGAATACATATCCATCCCTCTGTTGTTCTGGCTGCACTATGGAACTTTGATCACCAAGGGTTAAACTGATTTACAGTTACTCACACAAGAAGCTTCGGAAGAATGTTTCATGTAACTGCTAACCAGTGAGCGGTAAGCAAATCAAAGCAGGGTCATGAATGATTATTTTCTTCAAATGGTGATTTAACATTCATTTCACAATACACTTTTGTCAGCTTTTTATCTTGGAAGACACCGGATCTTTAAACGGTAAGCCGTGGAAATATAGCTATCAGGCAGAATAAATAGCAGTCAGGAGGGTTCAGTTCAGCCTAGAGGCTGAATTACAAGATGCATCCATCCTCAAACTGCTTTTATAGAAGAAAACTTTGCAAGCTCGTCCTGACAGCCTATTGCATATTTCCACCGCAAACATGAGGCAAAGGGGAAAAAATGTATATATGAGCATCAAGAGTGGTCCTTTTAAAAAATGTTTGCCTTTATGTTTGTGCTCCCTTCTTCATTACCCCAAGTCATCTTTCTGCTTTATTGTGAATTCTTTGGAGAATGGCATTATGGGCTCCCTTACCCAGTTAGTTGTCTTCTTTATGTAGTGAAACAGCAATGGCCTTCACCTCACAATTCCATCTAGCATCTCCTTATTTTGAGGGGTCATAATCAGAAAACTGGACCTCTGGTGTACAGTGGATGGCTGTCCACCTGGCATTTTAAGTCACTTATTTTTGTTGGCAACATGGCTTTCATATCTTTACAGTCTATGTACTGCACAGGATTTTATTTTGTTGCAAGAGGAACGGTGCAGCATTTTTTTTCAGATCCCTACCCTAGGTTTTGAATTTATCTGTTCACTACTTTAAAGAAAATCTTGGCCACAGACACAGTCCACCAAAAAAGTCAGTCATTTAATGAAGAGCTAATATCACAAAATACTCTATATTGGTGGTTCGTAACAGTATGAGTAACCAGCTGTTTTCCTTCTGAGGTGCACTTCAACCATGGTTTTGCACTTGTTTTATGATCTGGGCTTCTTTTAAGAAAGAAAGCATCATAGTCTAGATCGGAGTCGGCCAAGTTTTTGTGGCTTGGGCCGGTTCAGTCCCACAGATGACGCGGTGCGCAAGCACTATTTCCGGCGCTCCTTCCGGTGAGGAGGAGGCATGCGCAGCTTCCCATTGGCTGCAGGAGCTTCCTGCAGCCAATGGGAAGCCGGCCAGCATCGTGGAAGGAGGTCCCCACTCGGCTCCGCGCCGGTTTAGCACGGCACACAGGAGCCAACCGAGTGGGCGGTGAAGGTCCCCGAGCAGGTGGCGGGGGTCCATGGGCTGGTTAAACAACCCCCATGGGCCACTTGTGGCCCATGGGCCTTAGGTTGCCGACCCCTAGTCTAGATGGATATAGGAACCACGTTACACAGGAGAAATATTTGGAGCAGAAAAGGCTGTGGTGCTTAACTTCCAATGGGAATGTTTTTTAAAGTGTCGACTAGCAAACACCGAAAGAATGCAAATAATTTGATCACCTTGCAGGCTTACCTTCAGCAATGGTCAGAGGTGGATAGGTGAGATAGAATCCCACCAATTCTGCTGAAAGATGGTTGAGAAGGTTGCTTGACACGGTGCCGTTTAAGACTGTGCTTTCATTTTTCACCACATAAAAGAGAGTTACAGCTTGAGAAACATTTGATGTGCTCAGTATCTGAAACAAGACCAAAGTGGAGAAACAGCCGGTAGCTTCATTTTGACATAACTTTTTCTGCTTATTATTACATTAGTGCACATGGCAAAGAAAAATGTTAATCATGCTGTCATTGTTAAACACACATGCTCGTGGGTGTTTTAACTCTTTGGCTAGACTATCCAACTTTGTTACAGAAGCAGCCAAGAGGAAGAGAGTATTTCCACAAAGGAGGGCTAACTCAGATAGCTTTCATTTCAGAAGGTGCTGTTTCACCATTCAGAACCAGCATAATCCTACAAATCTGTATTCCATATGTACAACCAGTCCACATGTCTGATAAGGATAGGCATAGGACAAGTATGGGCTGTGCACCATGCTCATTACAGGGTTGTATTGGGGGGAAAGGTACCTTCCTCAACTATAGCTTTGACCTAAAACATCGAACTAGAAGCACTTGCCTATATTCTATGGACAAGAATTAAAGGCACATTTGCATTGCTTCTTGCTTACAGCATGTTTGTTGCATGCTTCTTCCTGTCTTAGAAGCATATCCTATAACTTAATAACAAAGCGCTGATAGGTTTGCAGGTATGCACAGGTTTGGTTGCATTTCCAGTATATAAAGTTCTGCTCCCTTTCAACGTTCTGAACATTCATCGCATTGGGTTCCCATCTTTTATTAAAGGGTTGCGCAACTGTGCAAAGTGTAGGTAGATAAACCCTGAAAAAATTAACCCTTTAAACTGAGTCAAGTTGAGAACAGAGTGGAAGAGGGACAGGGCAGGCGAGGTAAGAAGGACACAACATGTTCCATGCATGGGTGAGTCACAATATTCCATGTAGGGGACTTTCATCAACACAAATTTCTGGTGCAGTAAGTTGAGGTGGAGAAAACGTGCCTGTCTTCAGACTAGTGCCATTTTCAACAAGGCAATGCCATGCCCACACAGATCCCCGGATGCTTACAGAGGTTACTCAGGTCAAATGCACGTGCATTCAGTTTGCACTGACCTGCAGCAAATATCTAGGCAGACAAAGCCTCCATCTTTTTTTGATGTTCATAGGAAAAGCAAAAGAGCAAGGATTACTCTTCTTCACCTTTGTTATTTGAAAAAAGGGCCAAAATATACTAGGCACTGTACATAAATGAAAGTACACAGATCCCTGGCCACAGACACAGAGGGTCGTATTCACTGTAGCATTAAAGGGAACATTCCACCCACACATCTTCTCCTCCCAGCAGTCCCTAAATTTGTCCTGGGGGTTCCCCCAACCCTCCAGAGCAGATCCAGAGCAAAGGGGGGCAGATCCTGTTGTACTGGTGCTAATCCTTGCACTAGAGCAAAAATTTAATTGAATACAATCTTTAATCAAGAAACTAAAATAGCTTTAGTGAACTTAAAAGGCAGGTCTGTTTCCACTATGATACCAAGAACCCATTTACTCCATGGCAAAATGGTACAAGTACCCACTTATAAACTTTAAAGCTATTTTTTTCTGCTGGCGTAGTTGAAAACAATTTCTCCCTGACCTATTGCTGCATCTCTTCTTGCTCATTCTAATGTATAGTCCAGTTCTGTTCTGTTTATGACCTACCAATAAAACATACCAGCCACATAGCACAGCCTACCAAGGTCCTCCTGATTTTGATTATTGTAGGGCACAAGCTGTGCATGTCTGGTATGCAGTGAGGTTCAGACTCTTAAAAAAAATCATTTGGCCACTTATCTGCAATGCCAGTGCTTTCTAAAGAGCTAAGAAACGTAGGGCAATCTCATGCAATTATGAAATGGCATATCAAACTGAAAAGCTGGTGGGGACATGTTGACATGGAACAGACATTTTTGATAAATGAACAGCAGTTTACAATGCTGCTTTATCCTGATATAATTTCCATTTAGAATGATAGAGGTAGAAGCCAGTTGGCATGTATACATACCTTGTTGCATTAAAAAAATGGCATGTATATGCACTATAGCTGATTGGGGCTAAAATGACTACTTATAATTGTGCCTTTCAACTTCCGGAAAAATAAATATCTTTATTAACGTGAGTAAACAAGACCCATTCCATTTCACATTATGTTGTTATAAAATTAACTTAATCTGTAAGGTTTACAATTTAGTGTCTGGTTCTGTAAAAAAAAAAAAAAAGTGCAGATAATAAATGTTGGGCTTGTTTATACAGCAGTTGCGGCAGATGCAGCCATAAGAATCATTGCGCTATTAACAAAATAACAAATGTAAAATATTTTCATATTGGATATGCAGTTATAACAATAAAAACATGTTTAATAAAAGTTTTGCAAAGTATTACAGGCATAACCCATAAAAGGTGACGAATATTACCTGAACAGTTAACTTGCTGCTGGTGTTCAAGACCTTTCTCTCAGCATCCTGAAATGCTTTCTGCAATCTTTGTTCCATGGTCTGAACAAATCTGCATGACTGTATGTTGTCATATTGACCCACAAACTGCAGTTCTAGATGAAGAATAGCCAAGTGTTTAGTGAATATAAATACATTATTTCCCTTTTGGGTAGACCATTCCTGCATACGAAGGAAAGAGGGAAGAGGTCCTCAGGGCAGTCAGGGCAGGAGGTGGGAGTGGTAGCCTTTTGATTATAAGTTATTGTCCCCTTTTCAGTCCATTCCAGACAATGGGTTGATTCTTCCACCCATGTGGATTCCTGGTTTGCCCATATAAAGCATGTTCCCAGCAACTGGGTCTGAAGGATCTTAAGCCATTTCATTCTCTCAACTTGTCCAAGGACAGGCCCTTAGCTATGCCAGCCCTGGTGTAGTTAATTCCTTCCCATTAACAATCCCAGGTGACTGACAGCAAGAGCAAGCCTCCTTGGGCTTGCTTTTTAAGGGTCCTGCTTGTGCCCTGGCAACCATGTCTCCACCTGCCCTATACCTGACATCATATATAATGTACGGTGTGATGCAGGTAGGCATGGTTTGGGAGAAACAGCCTCATGGGCCAAATGGAGATCACTGCTGGACTTAAGCTGTGGGCTGCAGGTTGCCCACCCCTGCCATAAAGTGTGAAGGGAAGGCTCACATTGATACGTGTGGGGCTGAAAACTGATGAATAGCTGGAAAAATACTGAAATCTGACAACAGAAATACATTATTAATGCCTATACTAAGTAATACCGTAGGTGGCAAACACCATTTTAAGAGAGTTGTTCCCTCTTCGCTCTCACACAATAAGGAATGCTTCAACTAAAATGATGCCTGGTTTGATGCATACAGAGGGAAAGTGTGCTGTTGCTTGAGACCTCTTATTTCATGCATAAATTTCAGCAAATTTTATTAAACCTCTTACAATTAATCAACTAAGATTTATTTCATCAAGTGACATATTGGATTATTTCATCCCCGTTGAATCCAAACAATATTTTTGCTGATACCAGGACACTTACAGTAGGGATTTATACAAAGCTGTGTGTTTATGACTTGCCTGTTTTCAGCTGAAAGTGGTAAGCTGGCAGTGGGTCCCATGGCAAGGCTAAGACAGCAACAGAATGAAGATTTGGCACATGTTGCTTAATATCCAAGGTGGCATTACTCACACCATATGCAATTAACATCTCGATAACCACAGCAGGTATAAAAACCAGACTCTCGTGAGTTACATAGTAACCAACTGTCACATTGTTTGACTGTTCCAGAACTTCGACCTGAAAAAAGCACACAGAAAAATAGCATGCACCTGAATGTCACATACCTTTCTTTCTCAAGGCTAATCAATTTAAGCCGGGCTATTTAGAGTTGAGAATTGAGAACCTCAGAGAGAGCTGCATAAATGACTAGTGAAATATGAACCTACACTTAGCCCTGCAAATCCTGCTCCACAAAAGTAACTAAGCATACATAGATGGCTGGAGGAGGAGGAAAGGACAGGGGGTGAGTAGAGGGAGGTCCTTTTCCCATCCACTGGACCCCCTGGGAAAGTCAACAAACCTGCTGTGCCTGGAACTAGGTATGGAGAGTGCAGCTGAATGGGTCACAACTGTGGACAGCCTGAGGAAATGCCATCTACCTTGGGCTTGCCCATAAAAAGCATACCTAGAGTGAGAGACCAGGAGCTTTCCTCAGAGTGATACTAGTGTGGGTGGTCTGAGTTTGTTTGGACCCTGGGTGAGAATCCAGAAGCTGAGAGGGAAGATGTGTCTGGATGAAAATGAAATGATAATGATAAAGGATTCCTGGACGGTTAAGTCCAGTCAAAGGCGACTAAGGGGTACGGCACTCATCTCGCTTCAGGAGCAGGCATTTGTCCACAGACAGGTTTCCGGGTCATGTGGCCAGCATGACTAAACCGCTTCTGGCGCAACGGAACACCGTGACAGAAGCCAGAGCACAGAGAAATACCATTTACCTTCCCGCCACAGTGGTATCTATTTATCTATTTGCACTGGTGTGCTTTTGAACTGCTAGGTTGGCAGAAGCTGCGACAGAGCAACGGGAGCTCACCACTGTTGCACGGATTCGAACCGTCAACCTTCTGATTGGCAAGCCCAAAAGGATCAGTGGTTTAGACCACAGCGCTACCCGCATCCCCATTTTTGTAGTATTTTGTTTCAGTTGTCTGTTGTTGCTTCAGTTTTCTGTATACTGCTTAGATATATTTTTAATATATTAAGTGGTATAGAAATCAAATAATGTTGACTATTCCTCAACCTTTGATCTAATCCACCATTTATTCTAGCCCACTTTTTAAATAGTAATCATTTTGTTGTTTTTGTTTAGTCGTTTAGTCATGTCCGACTCAACAACAACAAAGTAATTGTATAGAAATCAAATAATAATAATAATAATAATAATAATAATAATAATAATAATAATAATTTATTATTTATACCCCGCCCATCTGGCTGAGTTTCCCCAGCCACTCTGGGCGGCTACCAATCAGTGTTAAAACAGTACAGCGTTACATATTAAAAACTTCCCTGAACAGGGCTGCCTTAAGATGTCTTCTGAATATCAGGTAATTATTTATCTCTTTGACATCTAATGGGAGGGCGTTCCACAGGGCGGGCGCCACTACCGAGAAGGCCCTTTGTCTGGTTCCCTGTAGCCTCACTTCTCGCAATGAGGGAACCGCCAGAAGGCCCTCGGCGCTGGATCTCAGTGTCCGGGCTGAATGATGGGGGTGGAGACGCTCCTTCAGGTATACAGGACCGAGGCCGTTTAGGGCTTTAAAGGTCAGCACCAACACTTTGAATCGTGCTCGGAAACGTACTGGGAGCCAATGCAGGTCTCTCAGAACCGGTGTTATATGGTCCCGGCGGCCACTCCCAGTCACCAGTCTAGCTGCCGCATTCTGGATTAATTGCAGTTTCCGGGTCACCTTCAAAGGTAGCCCCACGTAGAGCGTGTTGCAGTAGTCCATGCGTGAGATAACTAGAGCATGCACCACTCTGGCGAGACAGTTCGCGGGTAGGTAGGGTCTTAGCCTGCGTACCAGGTGGAGCTGGTAGACAGCTGCCCTGGACACAGAGTTAACCTGCGCCTCCATGGACAGCTGTGAGTCCAAAATGACTCCCAGGCTACGCACCTGGTCCTTTAGGGGCACAGTTACCCCATTCAAGACCAGGGAATCCCCCACACCAACCCGCTCCCTGTCCCCCAAAAACAGTACTTCTGTCTTGTCAGGATTCAACCTCAGTCTGTTAGCCGCCATCCATCCTCCAACCGCCTCCAGGCACTCACACAGGGCCTTCACCGCCAAATAATGTTGAATATTCCTCAACCTTTGATCTAATCTACCATTTATCCTAACCCACTTTTTAAATAGTAATCATTTACACACATGCAATTCAAACAAACATTCCTGTATGTAAAATGATGAGTAACTAAAGAAAAAAAAGTTTAATTAATAGCTAAAGAACAAGTGCAAAATCAAAAGTGCCCACTGCACTTGTACCCGTGACCTCTAAATCTGTTCCCATCTGTTGCAACTAGCCTTGATGCTGGCTTATACACAGGAACATCCCAAGCCTTGTAGTCACCTCTCTCATAGGTCACTAAACAATCTGAAAACATCAACAAGATTTTCTGAAAGAACTCCAAGTTACATGGATGATGTTGGCTTTGGCGTGGCTTTGTAAGTTGTTTCAGTATTCTTTGTTAGGTAATATATTAATGAAATTTGTATCAGCTTCTGCGCCCTGGTGGAATGAAACTTGCTATTTCCATATACATTAAAAGCTAGCTACTTAGTTCTATTGTTTGACCATACCCTAGTTAAGCAAGAGACCGGACCCAGGAGCTTCCATTCCAGGAGAGGAGGGGGAGAAATGTATGAGAAACAAACAGAACCACAACCACATTGTCCCATTTTCACACAGAGAAATACAGCACACAACAAATAAAACGACACCTACAAAAGGAGCAGACTAAAATAGCCAGCTTTAAAATGGCCAACTTTCAAACGTCTCAACAAATAGGCAGGTTTTCACCTGGTGCCAAAACAGTTGTAAAGCCAACACCAGTCGTGCTACTATTGCATCCTTACCAGCACACATGGCCCTTGATGGACTCCTTGATCTTTTGTGAGATTGAACAGCAGCCACAGTTTTCATCAGAACCAGGAATTTCACCCACTTTTTCACTCATTAATTTGGAAAATTACAGAACTGCTTTCTCCCAATCCCACCTCACCCAAACAGACAACTGCGCAGAATTAAATAAGCTTTAGTGCCTATGTATATGTTGTTCCTTTACAATTTTTTCTGTGGTAGAAGTTGAAATATTTTGAGAATATTCGCACCACCTGAGCCCCAGAACATTAATATATCCTGAATAAAGCCACTCAAATGTTGTCCCTTCCTCTGGCAACTAAAGTCTCTTGGATATCCAACAGAGAAATGTATACAACGAATAAAAGACCCTTTCCTTCTTTCCACAACAACCTGCCTTATTATCTGTCAGATAAGAACAACAAACCTGAAATTATCATTTTGCCTCTGCTCCATTATCTTCTTCTATGTTTATACTATAAACATGTATGTGCCAACCCAAGATCAGTGAGAGATTCTGTTTCTGGTTTCTCCTATGGGTAAGTTAAATTCTGCAGCAGCACAGAAAAGGACCTTCTCCAAGATGACAACCCAACTTTTGAACTCCTCCCTTTAGAAATTAAACTGTCCCCCTCATTGCTGGCCTTCTGAAACCATTTTAAGGTGTTTTCATTCATTCAGGATTTTGCGATACGGTAAAAAATGTGGGCAAGACATGGATATCACAGTTTTGTCAAGTTAAAAAGTTAATGCTGTTAAGCAGTGCTGTCCAAACTTTTTCCAATCAAAGAGGGCCAGATTTGATGAAGTGAAAGGCCGACCAGAGTTGTTGACCTTTTTTTAGGATTGAAGTTGTTGAGGTTTTTGTTTGAGGTTTGGGATTCTACCCTACGAAATAGGCCCCCGAAACGGACTTTAGACCTGCCTGCTGTTAAGGATGGTTTTAGAAACGTTATTGCTGTAATTCATTGGATACTGCAGTAATTGTGTGTCGTAAACCACAGAGTAACAAATGAATGTATATAATTTCCTTGGAATTGTACACTTAATGTTGTTAAACATCTTAAGAATTGTATTTTCATTGTGTTACTGTTACAGTCACTAGGGATCTATTTTCATCAGTGCTTGTCCTCTGACAACTCTTAAAGGTAAAGGGACCCCTGACAGTTAAGTCCAGTCGCAAACAACTCTGGGGTTGCGGCACTCATCTCGCTGGCCAAGGCAGCCGACATTTGTCCGCAGACAGTTTTTCTGGGTCATGTGGCCAACATGACTAAGCCACTTCTGGCGAAACCAGAGCAACGCATGGAAACACCGTTTAACTTCCCACCAGAGCGGTACCTATTTATCTACTTGCACTTTGATGTGCTTTCGAACTGCTAGGTGGGCAGGAGCTGGGACCGAGCAATGAGAGCTCACCCTGTCATGGGGATTCGAACTGCCAACCTTCCGATCGGCAAGTCCTAGGCTCAGTGGTTTAGACCACAGCACCACCCATGTCCTGACAACTCTTAGTTTCATGTAATTAAGAAAGACAGTGATCAAGGTGCCTCAAATCTCCCTCCCCGCCTCATTTTTTAAAGCCAAAATTGTTTTCTATTCAAATAAATATTAAGCTTCAAAGAAACTAATATATCATACATGCTAAAGGATAGACTAACATGAGTGGCAGCCATTTACTGAACTTCCTATTTCATAAGCTGTGGAAAAGCTGAGTTCAGAACAAAACTATTCCCAATTCCCTCATTTCTGATGTCTTGAGGCCTACTGCCATTGGACAACTCCCACAAGATAGCTGACAATCATACCTAAAATAAATTAGAAGTCACATCCCATTTGAATCACTCTTATATATTCCACTCAAAAGAGCTGTATTTTCCAATAAAACAGGCTGTCATCATTGCAAAATGGCAACATTTTTCAATCAGAACAAGTAAAAGCTCATGCCCTGGACAGCCTTAAATTCAAGTAAATAAATTCTACAGGTAACTGGTATACTGAAGAAAAATGAGAAATATAAACCTAACCAGGGCAAGAAAATTGATATTAAAGTCATTTTTCTTCCTTGTTCATGGCAGAAGTATAGAAATATTATCTTCCAAGTGACATAAACCTGACTGTAAATGGCATATAGAAATATTATATGCTCTCATACTTTCACATACAGCTTAAGGCTGTGGCACAGAAACACATTCCACCAGCGTTCCAAAAATCCAAGTCAAATACACACAATTGTAATCCTACACAAATAGATACTCTCCAGAAGGGAAGGGATGGGGGACAGAGCGCATCCTTTCAAACATTCAGTTTAGATGACAGCATAGAATGTTTACATTTATGTATATCAATTTCAGTTCTCAGGTGTTGAAAATGCAACAGCTAAGTTGTATTCCTATGCACATTTACTCATGAGTAAGTCCCACTGAACTTATTCTGAGCAAACTCACATAGGGTCATGCTGCTAAGCTAGAAAGAATTTCTTTTCCATCCCAAAGCATTATAAGATTATAAAACCTTTAAATGCTTAAGCTATAAAACTATAATGATAGCAGAAATTAAATCTCTTTCAGTCACACTTGAGAAATGGTCCCACATGTGTGATTTTCAAATTGTCAAATTGCCAATTTCTACTGATGGGGATGGAGAAGAGAAATGGGTTTACACAGACACGGACGGACAGACAGACAGATACACACACATACACACACATTTAAAAAATACCCTCATTTCTTTTTAAAAAACAACAACATCCGAAATGACTTTGGGTTATCAGTATACCATAGCCAAAATGGCAAGAATTATATGACCGGCTATAGAATTTAGTGCTCAGTATTTAAATTTATTTTCCTCACTCCCAACAGATAGCATCACAGTATCTGGCAACAAGAAAGAAAGACACTCAGACAAAATTCTACCCATAATACAGTTCCATCAATTGCCCCCACTTTCTAAAGAAAAAACTGCTAATGGGTTATTTGTATGGATCTGCATGCATAGGTGTTAGGAATACAATACAATCTGAAATGCAACAGAAAAATAATTATAACAGTGAGTGGAGACATTTCCCATTCTCTCCTTGGCCTTTGCTCTTAATTTGATTATTTAAAAAAAAAGACTAAATTTGCTTACTTGAGCATTGACATTTTGGTTGAAAGCTCGTCGCAATGCCTGGGTAAGACCTTTTGTGACATTCTGCTTTAAGGAGTCGCTCAGCAGCAGTCTTCTTGTGTTCAGAAACAAAACTAGAATGCAAAGTTATACATTAGTTAAAAAGCACCCTCTGTTCATTTGCTTAATAATCCTTTTCAAAAGCCTAATGACTGCTCACATGGGCTCTACGAAGCAGCTGCAGTATGCAAGTGAACTTATGCTTAGCACCAAAACCTTCAAGCCGAGGAAATGCTATTGTTGGGAACTGAAGACAGTTAAGTTGCTACTTATTTAAAACCCACACAGGCACACTGAGTCATAACCATACCAATTTTTTTCAGTAAAGGATTATCTGCAGATACATTAAGGAAGCATTTTAGCATTACAGATGCATATTAACACATATGACTCAGAGATACTAGTCTGGAAGAATTTGCAAAGCGGATCGTAATAAGCAAATCAACATCCCTGTTATTTGAAAAGAAAAACAATTTCAATATGCATTATTAGCTTCCCTGTACAGTGTACCTAAAAATAAATCCATGCATTGGAACTGTGTTGGTAACAGAGTGGGTGGACAGACAGAAAAGCATGGGTTTTTGAGGGCATGTGCCAATATGCTTTAAAACAGAGGCATCCAATGTGGTACCCTCCAGATCAGCCATCAGCCCCAGCCAGCATGGCAAATAGTCAGACTATGAGAGCTGGAGCCGCCCAGCAACATCCATGAGGCACTACATTAGCTATCCCTGATGTAAAGCAACTTAACTCAATTACACACTGAATAGTCTACACAAATGCTTCAATACAAATCCCCTGCTTTGTTGCCCTAATGAAACAAAAGCCACTACATTTTGTATCAACTTCGCCATCATTTAGTAGTCACAAACATTTCTAGTATTTTTGTGACTATAAAAGCAAGAGATGCGGCTAGCGAGAGATGTGTACCTTTCTTCTAACATAACATGGCAGAGGGAGGAATTCAACATTACGCTAAGGTGATAGTTCCATCAGGACAGATATTTTGGCTTTCCAGACAGAACGATCACACACACCCATCCCCATGCTATTCAGCCAGTTCAGGGGCATTGGGGAAAAACAAGGGAAGCTCCATTTCATAAGCAGAAGTTCTTCAGCAGGGCTTCCACTGACACGACTTCTCAGTTTAATCCCGCCCAGAGATCATCAACTCCATCAGTCTAGCTCAGGCATCCCCAAACTCGGCCCTCCAGATATTTTTGGGACTACAACTCCCATCATCCTTAGCTAACAGGACCAGTGGTCAGGGATGATGGAAATTGTAGTCCCAAAACATCTGGAGTTTGGGGATACCTGATCTAGCTCTATCCTTTCCTTCCTCCTACACCTAACATTACAAATGCAAAATGTAGGTGACCTGTCTCACACACAGCTATCTGTACTACAATTTCCGCATGGAAAGTGTTAGGGAATTGTCAATAATGAAGTCCACTGCATCCATGATATTTCCATCTAGAGCAATTTCAAAGGCTGCAGTTAATGTCTTGGCACTAGAACACGTGTTGTAAATTGGTAATATTAATTCTATGAGTTGCTGTGACAAATCTGCTTGTGGGTCCATCAAGTACAGGAAAATGCAGTTACCAGTTATTGCTGGGAAGAAATAAAACTGCAATTACTGTGTTTTTAGGAAGGTGTTATACAGACTCCTGCAATACTATATAGGAAACAGGTCATGGCAGCGATCCTAAACATATTTACATGCAAGTTATATGAGAGCATTTCACAGTGGCATGTCCTGACACACTGTCTCTTATCAAGATGAGCCCAGAACTGGAGGACACTGTGGAGGAAACGAAGAAACCTGTTGCTAGCCACATCACCTACAGTGTTCATGGGGCTTCAGCAGAATTTGACATACCACCCCCACCCCCATACAGCCTCCCAAGGCCATCACTCATGAAGATGCCCTGCTTGAGGAATCCACATCTTCAGGAGAACCGCTGTGCCGTGCTCAGTACCAGACCTTCCAAAATAATTCCTAGGAACAGAGGAGGCAGAAGCCCCAATGATCTGAAGAGTCAATTTGACAGCACAAGGCCTTCTACTCCTACTTGTGAGGAGGAAGCCAGGCTTCTCATGTAGTTCAGATCAGGGATGGGCAGCAGAGTCAGCAATAAAGCTGCTTGGTTGAAAGCTAGCCATTACCGAACCAGAAAATTGTGCTCTCTGTGACACCTCTGCTGGACAGCTCCCTTCCTAGCTGGAACATACTGATTTCTGATGCACTGGCCTCACTGGTACAGCCACCTGGCAGTGATGGAGGAAATAGGACATGGCCACAGTTTGAACTGGGCTGTATGAACTTACAGTAGCAGCACGTGCACTCCACTATCAACAATCATTCAGATTTGCAAAAACTAACAAAGAATCTATCCATCAAATTAGTTGCAATTTATCCGGTGTCATTTATTAAACTATTTAAATAATAATAATGCTACTTGACATTCGTATTATGTCTTCATTATAAATTGCAATGCCTCGTGATAACTAACCCTCTACATATTCATACCTGTCTTAATGAGAAGGTTTCTGGAGAGCTGGCATTCCAAAGGAAGAACTGTTGTCACATTAGCAAAAGCTGAAGTTGACACTGTTGTAGTAGCAGCGGAAGTATTTTCGGCAGGTGTAGGGAGAAGTCTAGCTGTTTTCGCTGATGCTGTAATAGATGTCAAAGCTGCTGTAATTGTCAGTGGGTATGCAGTTGATGTTTTACTGGTGTCTGAACTTGTGGATTTCTTGGTGTCATGTGTTGCTGTTTCGGTTTGTCTTGGTGCATGTGTTGTGGGGGCTGAAACTGTACTCGTTTTTGTGACTGGAAATGAGCTAGTGGAGTGCACAGGTGTTGTAGACTCATCTGTTGATACAACTGGAAAGGCTGCGTGTGTCACTACTGGGCTTAAAGTTGGTGCCATTTTTGTGGCAGTATTATTTTTTGCTAGTGTTGATATTAACGTGCTTAATGCCATCACAGATGGCGAATTTTCAGTGCTCAGTGAGAACAAGGATGAAGTCAGCATTGGTGATGTTGGAGCTGATTTTCCTGTAACTGGTGTTGCTTCTGAAGTTGCTACAGATGGTATTACACCAGGAGACACAGACGGTAACACTGTAATGACAGAATGGGTAAAGTTGGTTTTTGGCAACAAAGGAGTAGTTAGTCGTGTTTGTGATGCATGAACAGAGGTTATGATGGCTGTGTTAGTGGTATGTGTTTGCAATGGAGTGATCTTTGTGGCTTCATTATGCATTTTAACTGTATCTATATCACTTGTACCTTTTGTGTCCCACCCTCCATTACTTGTTAGCTGTTTATTCAAGTAATTATTTGCTCCTGAAACAGGGACATTTGTGAACTGTGTTGGTTTTCCTGAAGTCATGTATTCTTCAACATTTAATACTGATGTTGAGCTTAGCAATTCATGTACCAGGCTGTGATATGTTGTTTTTTTACTGCTAACAGCACTAATTTCCTTATTTACTGGAACAGTTAATTTAGCAATGAATTGAGAAGATAGGGGAGATGATGTTGCATAGAAGGCATCTGTTGATGCAAAAAGGTTTCCAGAATTAGTTGTTTGAGGCTTCTGGGACTTGGCATAAGAAACAAAAGGCCATAAGTGATCATATGTTGTCAAAATAGAGGAAAATGCATCTGTGCTAGTAGATGTCCTCGTATTAGCAGCTGTGAAGTCCTCATAAACAGGATAGGAATTTTTCCCAAAGCTGGAGTTGACATTTATATTCCTGACAGTAAAATATTCCAAAATATTTCCATGTGTATGAGTGTCCTTTTTAGAGTGCAGTGATGGGACTTCTGTTCCTTGTGAGAGAGCACTTTGGTTATTTGGAAAGGATGCATACTGGCCAGAAGATGTTTCTACAGTCAATGGGTATGTGTTAAATTGTGTGAAGCTATTAGAATTTCTTCCACTTGAAAC
Source organism: Podarcis muralis (assembly GCF_964188315.1). Taxonomy (NCBI): domain Eukaryota; kingdom Metazoa; phylum Chordata; class Lepidosauria; order Squamata; family Lacertidae; genus Podarcis; species Podarcis muralis. The sequence goes on along the minus strand of NC_135655.1, from coordinate 65,151,416 downwards.
TGAAGAATTTGGGAGAACTGTTACAGATGTACTTATGGGTGATGTGGCTGTGCTAGAAGGCATCTGTTTATTTACATAATTTGTTTGCTGCTGTAGGCCTGGAACCACTGTATATATTGTTCTTAAAGATGTAGGGCTCACATAGTCCTCTGCAACCGGGGACACTTGAGTTGTTGTCTTTCCTGAAGACATACTTATGCCATTAGATGACAGCCAGCTTCCAGGGTCCCACACAGGAACTAATGGTGTGGTTTTTAAAATCTTCCCTGCATTTGAAGTATCTAAGATGCCTTTCGAAGCAGTGTTCGAAACTTCTAGGGAAGCAGGCACTGGGCTTTCCAAACGTTCTGTTGCTGGAGTAGAAGAGGGAAACATGTATATGTCCAAAGGTGAAATAGCAGTCCTGAAGGAAGTATCAACTGTATGTAAGGTTTCATGCATTTTAGCATCAGATTCATTTAAAGGTAGATGAGATAAATATTCTGCATGGGGCATCGCAGTGGTGGATACCTTCACATTTCTCCCCTCCTCTTCTATTAAGCTAAGCATTGGCCTTCCCACATTAGAATCTGCTAATCGAGAACTTCTAAAATTATCAGGAGGAGATATAAACATGGCTGTGGAACGAAATTTTAAAAGGCCTCCAACAGAAGTTGGCAAAGATACTGAAAATTTATTGGAGCTGGTTCTTTCAAATGGCAAAACTCTCTTGAGAATTTGCTCGTTGGCAGGGGTTTCTAAAGAAACATTTGTGGTTTGCGTTCCTGGTGACTGATAAGGAAATAATCTATTCACATCAACATTTGTGAACACTGTGTCACTAGCATCTTTGGTGAATGACCGACGTTGTAATGATCTTACCAAGGCTTCATAGGCTATAGGAGGTGTGTTTTCACTGGTTTCATAAGCTGTATTAGAAATCTCTGTTTTTGATTCTGTGGCATAAGGATTTGTTAAATGAATATCGGAAGCAACTTTATCATTTGGTGCCGAAACAGTCTGATGTCCAGCTGCATCAGAAGTTTGATTTGTCCCCTCTATTAAGGAAATGACTTTATCTGCTGGATAAAAAGCTGGTATACTAGTAGGTGCGGGTGCTGGAGCGATTGCATTATTTTTGCTTATTGCCTCTGAAATAGCTCCAGTTGGCACTGCTGGGAGAGATGAACGAAAAGGTCTTGGATTTTCAGGTACTGCTAATAAATCTCTCTCTTTGGAAGAACTTGAAAGTGATGAAGACAGCAAATCAGTCATCAAGGTATGGGGGGCTGATGCAGAAATCCAAGGAACTGTCTTGTTCTTATGAACTGTAGGTGATGCAGTTGCATATATGCTACTCTCCTTATGATGTGTCATGGCATCTGGTGGCTTACTCAGGAGCTCTGCTACAAAAGATGCTTTGTGAGTGAATCCAGAGGGGGGAAAATTTCTGCTAGAATTCAATGGCACTCTGTGACTTGATAATAAGAGAGAAGTCTTATTGTCTATTATTGCATGCAAAGCAGGAGAGTGCTGTTTCCTATCTTCTGGGTGTGATTGTGTCCCTGCTGGTATTGTGGAATGACCACTAATCAATCCAATGCCATTACTAAATGAGGTGGCAACAGAAAACTCTTTGCCATCCTTTCTGGATACTGCATATTCTGTTGCGCTGGAATTTCCAGGCACTATCGTACTCTGTGGATTACCTGAAGTTTTATTTAAATAATTATTAATGGTGTTTATGCTGAATGAATTTTCTATATCTGTGGACAAAGGCACTTGGGTGGGTGGCACAGTCAAATTGGAAACAATTATGATATGAGGTGATTCCTTTACCAATGGCAAAGGGGGTGGTAATGGAGAGGTTGAAACTATGTCTGATCCTGATGTGATTTCTTTTGAAATGGAGGATGTTGCATATGGCATTATCTGGGATGACACAGTAGTAGTTGAATGTGTCACTGGTGATGATGTGAACAATGCGGGTAACACACTGATTTGAGGCAAACCTGATACAATAGTCATTTCGTCAGCATCTTGAGACTTCACTGGTGATTCAGCTGATACCTCAGAAGGTTCTTGGGATGCGCTGTTGCCACTGCCTTGATATAGGCTTGGCAAAAACCTAGTTTGGTCCATAGTTCTCGTCCGTGTCTCTGCTAAAGTACTTTTTATTATCTGAAGCAGATTGGCATTCTCCAAGGCTTGCCTCATTGAAATGTCACCCACTGAGGAAGACTCAAGTTCTCTAGAAGGCCATGTTGGTGATAATATAGCTCTCCAGTTGGTAAAAGTCTCTGAAGAGGGGGCAACATTTATCTGCTGTTGCTCAGTACCTGCAAAATAATACATTTGGATTGAATATCTTACAAATATCTCATCTTCAAATAATACAACTCTTAGAAACAAGGACCCAATTCCCTCCACCCTACTCAAATGGAAATGGAAAGCTTGTTTAGGGAACTTGTGGCCAGGAAAGACTGGATCAAAATATAGTTCAGTGTCTTCTCAACAGTATTTCATTCAGGTATATCATACAGTAGCTATAGTATATAGTATAAATAGTGCAGACAGATAGAAATAGAGATTTATATAGTAGCTGCAGTAGAGCACATAGTTGGAAACTGGGGTCCCCACGGTGTATCTTCTTCGGGAAGGTAGAATGAAAAACAACTTCTTCCATCCTAGGGAAGGAAAAGCTTCCTGTCAAGAAAATAAATATGTAAGGTTTTTTGCAATCCTTACTGATCACAGAGATATTGAAAGGGAAGAGGGATTAGCTTTCTAAGAATCTGATAAACTACCTCCTTTTGGCAGCACACATGGAGGTGCGGTTACACTGGGAAAATGTGGGTGGATGTACTATTCAAAAGTGGTATGAGACGGCATGGAACTTGGTTTTGACAGATAAACTTACTTTTGCACACAGTAGAGTGATGTGTGCAGAAACAAAAAAAGATACTTTCAATGCTGATTGGTTTATGTTTATTTCTTTTATTAACTGTCACCCAGAGGAACCTAGGACACCTCCCCCCCCCCAAATAACTCATAGATCTTTTGGGCTTGGTTATTTAACTTAGCATGCTGCTATTATTTTCTGCCTTATATACATCTTGACTGTATTTGTATCTGGTGAACAATATCCACTATTTGTTGTTTGTATTGTTATTATTAATAAAAAATATATTGTAATAAATTAGGAAACTTTTGACAAGATACCATCAATTTCTCAGGCATACAGACGAAGGTAAAAACAAACAAACAAACAAACAAACGTAACTTGCACCTGAGGACATTAAGTTCCGCATGTTGACTGACCATTCTGAAAAGATGTAAGCCAAGGTGGCTCTATACCTGCAGCTGCAATTACCACTATTCTTCATAAAAATTACAAAGGCTCAACCATGCTGCGCTTGACAAAACTCCCAATGTTGCTATCAGCCATAGTGTGTCAACATATTAAGTAAGAAGCTTGGGGTTAGTAGTAGATACACAGAGGGAATAGATGCTGACAACCAAGCCTCAGTGCCTTGGCAAACGATGCAGGACAGGAATAGTGTCAGTCTTGGCTGGGTTCCTCCATGGAGCAGCTGTAGGTGTTTATCTTGCCAGCCTTAATTATGTGAACAATTACATGCAGGCAGGCAAGGAAAGAAACCAGGGATAAAATGAGGGGAAAGAAAAGCAAAGATTAAAATGAACAAAAGAACTACATACACGCACACATGTACATGCATACATAGGAACACACACACACACACAAATACAGTTTGTAGAGTAACAACAAATTCATTGCACTTGAAATATGTAAGAACTGGTTATCAGGTTCTGTCAAGCATCTCACAATACATTCACACACACTTTTCCATTAAGCGTTCAAAACATATTCACACAGAAATAGGCAGAAGAGAAAGACTTTTCAATGATGATGAATGTTGGAAGGTGCAGGACAGACAAAAGCAAGTATACTTCTTCACACAGCGCATAGTTTAACTATGGCACTTGCTCCCACAGTGACGGCCACCAACTTTGATGGGGTTGAAAGCAGATCAGACAAATAAATAAATAAAGGATAAGGCTATTAAGTCTACGAGCCATGATAGCCATGCTGTACCTCCACTGTCAGAAGCAGCACACCTCAGAATACCAGCTGCTGGGAATCACAGGTGGGTAGAGTGCTGTTCCTTTCAGGTCATGATAGTGTTCTTCCCACAAGCATCTGTTTGGCCACTGCTGGGCTAGATGGCCATTGGGATCTGATCAGATCCCAGTCTTGCAAAGTGGCACAGGGCTGGCTCCAGGAGGGCGGTGTAAGCACCCCCCAGAAAAATGCACCTGGGGCAATTGCCCCAGAACACCCCCCACACACCCCCTCCACCCCTGTATAGGAGACACTGTGCTTCAGAAGTACATTATTCAACTCACAGAGGGCAATGTGGGGCCTCAAGCTTAGCGTTTCTCTTCTTTTTACAAGTGAGTAATGCCTGAAAAGAGGTTTATTCTCCAAGGTTTGTGATATATATATATATATATATATATATATATATATATATATATGCTGGGACATTCTTGTCTCTGCACCATGCTGCAATACATGTTCCCATTTTGTAGACATCTTGCTAAATTAAGCACAGGAATTTTGTTACTGCAAGCTGCTTAAGGGAATGGAAGGTAGCTACCTGCAGATGAGGTAGGGAGCAAGAGGGAGAGAGGGAGCAGGTGCAGGAGATACACCACCACCTCTGTTAAGTTAACCAGTTTTGTATGCTTCCATGAGTGAAAACATAAAGTTTATTGAGCTTCTCTTTTATTGGATTTACTACCTGCCCTGAGTCGTTATTGGAGAAAGGCAGCCTAGAAACTGAACAAATTCTGTTAATAAATTTGAAGATAAAAGCATTTTCGCAATCTCTGCTTTCTGAGTTCAGCCTTTGCTTCAGGCTGCACTCTTCTGAAGTCACCTATCAGGTATCCAGCACTGCACTGAGCAGCCAGTTATCAAAGCTCCACGTTGTCACGCATGTACAGAAGCTGGAGCAATGCTAAAAGGATCGGTTGAGGAAACAGATCTAGAAAACAGGCGTAGCTCAGAAGTAGAGTGAAAAGAACAGGCTATGATTGTGCAGTACCAGGAAAGAAGATGGAAAGCTGCACAAGTATGTGGGACAAAATGTTTCATTTGAAATGTGCTAGCAGCGACATGGATACACTAGCTCTCTGACAGTATTCACATGCAAATCAACAATAACACAACTTGGTGAGCTTTGAGCAACAAGCTAATGAGGGTGAAATGTCCAGTACTCATAGCAAATCCTGTTTCCGAGAATAAAGATTGTGTGGGCTGCTACGGGTCCAAAAATGAGGATTACACACAACTTGGATACATAAAAGTCATGCTGCATTATAATTAGAGACATGTTTAAAAGACCAAATCAAGCCACAGCTCCTTTCATATGCACACATTCTGTCAAGTTAGCAGCCCCTAAAAATGACAATTAACACAGTTAACAGTCTACAACAGAAAACAACTTTCACATTTTCATTGCAAAGAAACCAAAGAACAAAACCTACAGAACATAAAATTAAAAATTGTCCAGAGACTTCAATAGTTATTAATATCTTAGATTGTATCATGTACTGTTTTGTTGGTATTTAAGAACTGGCCTCATATTAATAAATAAATTGCAAATGACTGCAGATGCAGCTTCTGGGAATTTTTGTGATTGAGTAGAAACAACTGATCTGGGCAGAACACACCCAGCAGGAGCAATTTGTTTTCACATGACCTTTCAAGCCTATGGCACCATAAGGAAAGATTTCACGTAACTTTTCAAGCCTATGGCTCTGTAAATAAAAGTCAGCCAAGGTTAATCAAAAAATGCAGCTCAAAAGATTGTGTGGAACAAATGCTCAAACAACAGTAAATTATGAATCAGCTCTCAGTCCTGGAGTTTGCCTTCACTTGATTCATTTTCAGGAAACATACTAAGCATGTTAGAAAACTACTCTAGAAGAATAGGAGATCGTCCAGCAGTTTGTTATGATAAATGCACACACTCCTCTCTTCCTGCCTGAATCAGTACCTCCTTCCCCACACCACAACATTGAGGATATTCACAAACTTAATCAGCCTGGGACTCCTTATTCAGCCTTCCTGTGAATGGATGAAGGGCAATTTGGATTCTGTTTTAAGCTTAAAGGGTAAACCTCCTTTCATCCCATGCTGTTATTTTACAAAAGAATGAACACTTTGCAACTCTGGTGTATGTTTATGGAACACTTTCATATTTTAAACATACTCTTCCATTCCCACCATCACTACCCCCAGCTCCAGAACATTAAAAAATGGCATAATTAAACAAATATAGTGCTAGGTGGAGTGAAGTTCTTTTTCTCACATTTGAACTCCACAGACATTCTGTTTTCATGTATTCTAAAAATAAGTCAGTGCCTATACACCAGAGAGACTGCCTCCCCTGATCTCTACAATCTGCCAAAATCACTTTCTCAATTGTACATCAAATAAAATCCCATTTCTGGGTGTGTGGTCTTGCCAAAGCTCAGAAATGGGTAACTCCTTAAGCCATGCTAGATTTTATAATTAAATCATCAATGAATAACTAGAAGCAAGCACAGAAAAAACTGCACTTTGATGTGTATCCTAAGCTTATGTTTAAAAATAAAACAAATATATATTATTGTACAAGGTATTAGTAGCGCAAATTATTTACTATGTTATAATACTGCCACAATGATACACCATTGGTAATATCATACTATGGCAATCTAGTCCTTATGGATGTGTGGATTTGAATATGATTAATAATAAAAACTGCAAAATGCCTTCAGGGTAGAGTCTTCTGCCAAGCTCACAGCCCATCCAGAACACATGAGAGTGTGGCATAAAGACTTTATCAGCATATCTGGCTTCATCACTTGTGAATAATGCGATCATTTCAAACTCCTGCTGTTAAAAATCATTACACTCCATCATCATGCAGTCTCCCTAAGGCCCTGGCCTTGAAGGCTACTATATACAAGTTTAACTTTCTGCACTCTGCAACTCCTGCTCAACCACAGATCTCTGCAGAATTACAATGCACATTCCTAAAGTCACACAACACATACAGTGCAGATAAATGTAATGGCATGGTCTTAAAGAGAAGTTAAAAGAAAAAGTAAGAAAAGAAAAGAAACCCCAATGACTGATTTTACTTTGGCCTACAGGTCACTATGGGACATGGTAATAATAATAATAATAATAATAATAATAATAATAATAATAATAATTTATTTATTTATAATCCACCCATCTGGCTGGGTTTCCCCAGCCACTCTGGGCAGCTTCCAACAAAATACTAAAATATAATAACCTATTAAACATGTCTTCTAAAAGTTTGGTAGTTATTTTTCTCTTTGACATCTGGTGGGAGGGCATTCCACAGGGCGGGTGCCACTACCGAGAAGGCCCTCTGCCTAGTTCCCTGTAACTTGGCTTCTCGCAGCGAAGGAACCGCCAGAAGGCCCTTGGCTCTGGACCTCAGTGTCCGGGCAGAACGATGGAGGTAGAGAGTGATGTCATGGTCCCTATGATGCTACGGGCTTAGTTGTTCTGATATCAGAGGGTTCAAGCAGCTACGCAACTGAGTGATTAAAACAACCCGGAAGAACTTATAACACTAATTCTAACAAGGAACATCAAGTAAGCTAAACTGTGCAAGTATTGCCAACAAGCCATAATGCTTGGCTTCCAATTGCCACTTTGTTAATGCAGGTCAGTTAAACTGTTTTGGATGGCTTCAAAAAGATGGAATTCCCCATTCCCTTTGTCTGCTTTAACTACAGTGGTACCTCGGGTTAAGTACTTAATTCGTTCCGGAGGTTCGTTCTTAACCTGAAACTGTTCTTAACCTGAAGCACCACTTTAGCTAATGGGGCCTCTTGCTGCCACCGCGCCGCCGGAGCCTGATTTCTGTTCTTATCCTGAAGCAAAGTTCTTAACCTGAAGCACTATTTCTGGGTTAGCGGAGTGCGTAACCTGAAGCGTCTGTAACCTGAACCGTATGCAACCCGAGGTACCACTCTACGGTTTAACAATACATCTGAACCACAGCTACTAATAATAAGATCCACCTCTTAAATAGAGCTTGAAGATCCTCTCATATCCTTGATTTCAAACCTGATTTAAATGGTTAAGGTTTGAGAAGATGTAACACTACATTTTGATTGAAGCACATTTTAGACGGGAGGAAATTTTGCCTTAGCAAAGGGGAGGGAGAAGTGGAAGCCTTCATGCATTCCAGTCAGACCTCGGGAGTCTGAAGGGTTTAAATTGATTGTGAATACCCAAGAAAGATCTTAGGTCACAGCAGAAAGCTTACTGAAAATGTCAATTCATGTGTGCAGCAGCCATGAAAAGGCTAAATTTAGTGTTCACATTTTTTTGGCGGGCAGGGGTAGGATTAAAAATTAAATAGCAAGTATTATAATGTCATTATGCATTTATATGGGGTAGCTGTATTTAATATGCTAGCTGCCTCATCTCTACAAGAATACCATATTCGTAAAATAAAAACAAAAACTGACAATTGAATTGACCAACAAAGTGCAGCACATTCCTTATGAGAATAGGGTAAAGATATTGGATGTTTTTAGTTTACAAAAAGAGATTGAAAAGCAACTAATAAGAGAGTCATACATTTATGACTGGTGTTATGTAACACAATACATACCTGATTTGTGATGGCAACTCACTTAGATATACTTTTAAAGAGGATTGGATAGTAATTCTATCAGTGGCTATTATGCATGGCCCTTCTTATTCAGAGGCAAACGTTTTTTTAGTTACAACCATATGTCACCACAATGTTATCCAAATGTCAACACTGTCATTCATGCACCTTCAGGTTGGATTGCTGGAATGTGCTTTCTGCTGGTCCAGAAGCAGCAGATAGTGCAAGATGTGGCACCTCCACTGCTAAAGGGGCAGGATAGCACCACCACCATCATGTTACGCCACTGCTGAAAGAATTGCACTGGCTGCCAATTAGCAACGAAGCTAAGGTTCAAGGTGCTAGTTTTAGTGTATAAGGTCCTATACAGCTAGGGAACAGGGATACGCTAAAATATCATATCACCCATTATATGCTCCACCATTGAGCTCTGCAGGAGAGGCATCCTGCAAATACTGCCTTAACAGGAGGTCCCTTCCACACAATACAGTGGTACCTCGGGTTAAGAACTTAATTCGTTCTGGAGGTCCGTTCTTAAATTGAAACTGTTCTTAACCTGAAGCACCACTTTAGCTAATGGGGGCCTCCCACTGCTGCCACGCCACCGCTGTGCGATTTTTGTTCTCATCCTGAAGCAAAGTTCTTAACCCGAGGTAATATTTCTGGGTTAGGGGAGTCTGTAACCTGAAGCGTCTGTAACCTGAAGCGTCTGTAACCTGAGGTACCACGGTACAGGAATTGGGCCTTTAATGTTGTGGCACCTCCCCTTTGGAATTCCTGCCCCTTAAATATTAGACAGGTGCCATCTCTATTGCTTTTGGGGCATCTAAGGAAGACTTTCTGCTGTCAACAAGCCTTTTAATGTAGGGATATTTCCCAGTCCGAATCAGTACTGGAAATGTTTCTAGATGTATTTATTGTTTTATTGCATGTGTGTTTGCCGTTCTAGGCTCGTTTGGGAGGAAGGGCAGGGTATAAATTTAATAAATATGGTGTGAAAATGAAAGAGCCTTAAAGCTCAGCTGGAATAGACCAAATGTCCATCTATTCCAGCTTCCTTGAGCTTCTGATTAGAAGAACACTCAGTCCAGCCTATATGAGTTCTAAACAGTTAGAGACCATTATTACTCCTGTTGAGGCTGAATAAAATTTGCTTTTAATGAACATTTATTAAAGTGATCACATAAAACAAAATTCACTAATATACATTAATTTGCAAATGGCAAATCTGCAAAAATAGATTTTTCAGTACAAAGAATATTGGTCTCTGGCAGTGGCGTGGCGTGGGTTGTCAGCACCCGGGGCAAGGCAAGTAATTTGCGCCCCCTAACCCGTGGATTTGCGCCCCCTAACCTGTGGATTTGCGCCCCCTAACCCGTGGATTTGCCCTAACCCCAGATGTAGCGCCCGGTGCGGCTGGCCCCCCCTGCACCCCCCACGCTACGCCACTGGTCTCTGGGTAAGATATGTGACAAATCCTGCAGTATCTCCCAATATATCTTTTTAAAGAAGACAGGGGTTTATATCAGCCAAAGGCAGAAGTAGCTGCCAGAAGCTTATTGTTCCATATACAGAAAGGTATGGGACTTTGTAACTTACCCTTTTGTGTCTAGTTCTGAATCAAGATAAATATGCATCCAGTACACATATATTGTCTGCTATCCGAATGCACCAGCACCCTTGTTTTGTTCTATGCTGCAGTGATGTAGCCATACATTGCACATGGCCGCACCATTGCTAAGTAACACACAAAAAACATCCAATTTTGCAAATGTGTGATTCACTGGCTCCCAGTTTAGTGCACATGACTAGAATTGAGCGTGAAGAAGAATGGACAAGCATTTTAAATCAACTGTTGGGCACTGTGTTGAAAGGCTCCACACTACCTAAGAGGGATGTTATAGTCCCCTGGATTAATGTGCAAAGCATCAAAAAGAAGTTTCAAATACTAAAACATGCCCAGGTTAGACGGGAAATGTCACTGTTGAGATCTAAAATGAGAGAAATAATTAGGAGAACTGAAAAAAGTGACATAGTATGGCAGACAAGATTCTCTCTCTCCCTCCCTCCCTCTCTCTCACACACACACAATTTTGAGATAATCTTTTACTCTTAATTTGGTACATGACAAATAAAGCTATAATCATAGATAACAGGGTAACAAATAGATTCACCAATATTTATCTGAGCTTTTTAAAAGGAGAGCAGTCTGCATCTTTGTTGTGTTCATGTAGTTTCCAAATACCCAGCAAACATAAACACCAAATGCTTCCCTGGAGCAAAGACAATATATATATATTAACAAAAATCCAAAAAGGAGAACTGACCCCAAAAGGTCTGGTCTGATCATCATAAACAAGAGACCCCAAAATTAAAAAGGAGAAGCACATCCTTACATGATTTGCAATGCCCTGTGAATGAGCAATAGGACAATTTCTCTACAGAATAAAACACTCTAATAAGTCAATTCTGGTCATTCCTGTCCTCAGTCCAAGCTGAAATTTTAGAAAGACTAGAAACATTAAGAAACAGACTGGCTGGGAAAGACACATATACTGTAATGATACCAAGGAGGATGACCTAAAAAAGGGCCAGATTTCTTCCAAAATGATTCATACACCGGAATATAACTCAGCAGACTGTTGCCCACATAACCTCCAGGTAAAGGCAGAGATAAACCAGCCTTTAATTAAGAAAGCACAACACATAATGGAGGGCAGTATATCGCCCCCTGAAAGGAAAACCACCCCCAAGGAGATCTCTCTGGGCTTTTGGACTACAATGAGATATCTAGATGAGGAGGAACTAGGTTTCAATATATATTAACTATGTTTTCTTTCCTGCCTTTGGGATCCATTCATAGCAGATTGGCTAACGTGTCATAAGACAAAGTTCTTCAAAACAGTCACTAGAGCCACTTCAGGTGTTTTCACACTTAAAACCTTTTTAGCTGACTGCCTTTTTAAAAATAAAAAAGGAAAGTTTGAATGTGGCAAATATACATTGGTAAACATGGGTATCAGACCAGCACATTTGCCAGGTAACAAAGACTGGCTAGGGCTCCCTGTCAAGGGTACACAAATATTGTGGAACAGTCACACAAAACCCACTGCTGAGTCTGAGGATTCAAAAGTAAAGTCACAGTTACACTTCAAGTCTCCTCAACACCCTTTAAAAACTGTATAGGGAGGCAGGTGAATATACCCTTAAGGCAGAAAAGGAAAGAAAACTGATGAGCCAAAGAGAGAGTGCACTGACTTGTAGTCAAGGAAATTATTCAGCTACCGGCAAATGCAGCTGCATCATCTGCATAAATGAGAGTTATATTCAGAGAGCAGATGTTCAGGTCCATCATTAGTAAGTATAGCAAATAAACATTGGGTGGAGAGACAGATTCACTCTACCTATTTTAGGGCACTAGTAGCTCATCTGGCTGAAAAGAAGCGCAATGTTCAAGGCATGAGCTTTATCTTTTAAGCATGCCTCTTGGGTGCTAGCACCATTGCTTGCATGTCCCCAATTGTTTGGGATAGCCAATTGTGTGTAATATTTGTTTCTTCCCTGCTAAAACCTTTGGGGCATCTTTCCACTGAGCTATATTTTCTGTCATAGACTACTATTCACAGACATTTTACAAATAACATTAAATGCATTTGCTGCTGGCTTTCTAAATGCAGTTTCCTTAACCTTTGTTAAATGACATTTGCTTTTCCCTCTTTAAAGCTCTTATTCAATTACTATTAATCAATCTGCCACTTCTAAAAATCACCACAAAACAAGTGTCAGTTATGCTGGAACAAATGCGATTTAAAAATTAGTAACTCCAATGGGAAACGGCATTGTCACAACCGTGAAATGTGCAATGGAGAATACAAATCTGTCAATAAAGGTCAAACATTTCATTCTAAGTGAATTCAGGAGGCCACCTCTTAGAAATAGGTATGAAAAGACAAGTGTGCACAATCTGTTCAAAGTCAGCATGGGTTGAGGGACAGTGCATTGTAATCAGACCTCTGTTTGCCCAATGCAGTTGTGAATGCATAGGGTAACTGTAAGCTGATGGCTGTTGTTGATTATGATAAATAACAATAATATTTAATACTTATAAAATACCCAAAATTAGGACAGCCCATGCCTGCATACTCATAATGTGATAGACACGATACGAAACGAAAGCGGAATGGGGAGAGAAAAAGAAAGCAAGCATTGGGGTAGTTTGCCCTCTGCCAGCCAATGCTCATTTATTTGCAGTGGTACCTCGGGTTACATATGCTTAAGGTTACATACGCTCCAGGTTACAGACTCTGCTAACCCAGAAATATTGCTTCAGGTTAAGAACTTTGCTTCAGGATAAGAACAGAAATCGTGCTCCTGCGGCGCAGCGGCAGCAGGAGGCCCCATTAGCTAAAGTGGTGCTTCAGGTTAAGAACAGTTTCAGGTTAAGAACAGACCTCCGGAACGAATTAAGTACTTAACCCGAGGTACCACTGTATTTCATTTGTTAGGCTTTCAGGACAGTTCACAAGATATATTATCCCTAACAACCTTAACGTCCCATTTGCAAATGGGAATACGAGAATTTGTTTTGTTTAACAAGTTTAATCATCAACTGCTTAATCATCAACACCAATAAGCTGTTTACAGACATTAAAATTGCCAGGGGTGTGGGGTTGGGAATTCAAAGTAAAAATAAAATGCACATTATAAAATGAAATTACATATTAAAATACACTTCAGCTTTACATGTTGGAGCAGGCTTGCTTAAACAAAAAGGGTTTAAGCTTGGCCGCTAAGGCCTAACATCAATGAGCAGGGAGCTCTAAAGTGCAAGTGCTGCCACATGAAAGGATTGGTTCATTTTAAGTGCAAAGCATCAGTTCCAAGTTGATACATTAACAAGTGAGAAGCTTGTGAAGAAATCTTATCTTCCCACACCAAAAAGTGCTATCTTAACAAAAATGTTCATGGGTGATCATGGGTGAAAAGAAACAACTTCTGCAGTGACCCACTGAAGCCTAAGCCTTCAAATGTTTCAAAAATGTTTTGAAATTCTCTGAAATGGCTCTCCACAAGCAGAGGAAGGAAAAAAGGAAGCAGTGGAAAATCAGGACTGTCAGAGTCAGTTTTTCCCCCCTATTACGTTTTATTGTAATTTATATTTGGTGTTAGCCGCCCTGAGCCCGGCCCTGGCCGGGGAGGGCAGTGTATAAATAATAATAATAATAATAATTATTATTATTATTATTATTATTATTATTATTAAAAGTGCAATTTCAGAACTACTGACCATCGATCCCACTGGATCTGAGTAAACATGTACAGGAATCCTCTGCAAAAAATATTCCCTACCTACTCAGCATGTCCTAAAGAGGAGGTCAGCTTCATATGGCACCAAGAAAGAGGATTCCCCCTGATAATTGGTTGATTCCGTTCTATTGCAAAAGGGATTCTTCACTTTCTGAAAAACCTTTAATTGATACTGTCAGGGGTTCAGGAGCAGAGGCAAGGGCAAGGGAGGAAACAGAGAGCGAAGGGGAGGAGGCAGAAGAAAAGATGAGTGATGACGACGACCCGAGATCTCCGAGTCTTTCCAGTGAATCGGAGGATTCACAGAAAGGAGCACCAGTGGCCAAGGCAAGGGGGGAGTTTAGGGGGGCACCCCAGGAAGATAGAGCCAGAGGGGACTCAGAGGAGAGCAGTTGGAGATCGGGACCAGCGTCACCGCCAGAGAACAGGGAAGAGGAAGGGAGCCAGGGGGCAAGCGCTGGCAGCTCACAACAGGAGGGAGGGCACGAGTCAGGGGTGGCCACACCTCCATCTGGGAGCGAAGAGACGGTTAGACGGAAGGTGGAAGGTTGGGCGCGCGCGCCAAGTTCAAATGCACAGGAAGGCGGCGCAGTAGGCAGCCTGGAAAGGGAGCCGGGTCCTAAAGCCCGGCGCAAGGAGACAGGAGGGTCCGGGGGGTCAGCGTCAGAAGAATCCCGGAAGGAAGAGACCCAGGGGGGCAGAGGGACCCAGAGAAGAACAGTCAGGCGGAAAAGGTGGAGCAGGGCTAGGATACTAAGTTGGTGTACAAGGGGCGGAGATTCAGACGGAGCTTCGCCGATCTAGCTACTAGACGTAGAGTTGCACGCAGCAGCTTGAGAATGGAAACTGTAACTCAATAAAGACTTTTACTTAATGACCGTTGGCTAGCGTGATCCTCTGTGAGCTAGGATCTTGAAGCAACTCTGACAGTAAGCTCCGTCTCTAAGAATTGTGGGCATATACAGCCTCGAGGAGAGGAGAGAAGCAGGTGCCCACTAGCGAGCTCACGAACGGCAGCCGACATGACAGCTGAACAGCAAATAGCGGAACTCAGAGAAGCAGTGTCACAGCTGAATGCCAAGGCTCTCGCATCCAGGAAGAGAGAGGAGGACGCAGCTGCCGCCTACAGGGATCTCCAGGTCAGGTTGGAAGTGCTTACGAAGCAAGGGCAACAGACACCCAAACCAGAGGGGATTGGTTTGGGGAGACGCACAGGCGGTCTGGTCTCTCACTTCGATGGGAACCTGCAACAGTATCCCAATTTTAGAGCAGACGTGCTGTGTGCACTGCAACTGCTGAATAAAGATTTTAGAGATGAGCAGGAGAAAGTGGGATTCATCATGTCCTATTTGCATGGGGATGCCAGGGCATGGCTGCGCAATTTGTGGAGGGATAACGATCCGGCGCTCCAAAATGTGAATGCCTTTATTAAAGCGATGGATGGGTGTTTTTTATCAAGCATTGACGTGGATCTTGCTCGGCAACAGATTCATGGACTGAAGCAGGGAAGGGCCAGCGTACGGCAGTACCATGCCCGCTTTTTCGCCTTGGCCAGTGCCCTAGAATGGGACAGAGATGCGACTCCTGTAAGAGACCTGTTCTGGGAGGGATTAAACAGCTCTGTGAAAGATGAAATTGCGAGGGGGGAGAGACCCCGGACCACCCAGGAGGTCGTGCAGAGGGCGCTGGCAGTGGGGGTACGGCTGGAAGGACGTCCGTGGAGCAGGGACGAAGGGCGTGGAGGGCGCGAACCAGCCAGGGGCTCCTCCTTCTTTCCCAGAGAAGCAGCACGTACGCAATCCACGCCTCCGCCAGGAGGAGGAGCTGAACCGATGGAGGTTGGAGGTGCCAGGGCTCAGTCAGCAACCAGAGCCCTAGCACCAGCAGCAGTGAAAGCGAAGCCTCCTAGAGGGAACAGGAAGTGTTACGTCTGTGAGGAGCCAGGGCATATGGCGAAAGAGTGTCCCCAGAGGCTCCGCAAGCTCACTGCAGCCTCAGCAATGGCGACTGCAGCAACGCAGCAAGGAGAACCACAGCAGGGAAACGACACAGTCTGGCTGGAGGAAGAGGCACTGGGGCCCAGCCAGACGTATTAATGATGCAGTCCCCAGAGATTTTACAGCCCGTGAACCCCCTCCCGCCCAAACCAGTAGTGAGGCTCACCGCATCGCTCCAGCTGCCCAATGGCATCACCATGGACGTGCCAATCACCATTGACTCAGGCAGCAATGCGGACTTTATAGGGCAGGACTTTGTCAACAAGCATGCTATACAGTTGCTGCCGGCCACACTGCCCCTGCAGGTTGTCACGGTGGATGGCAGGGAGCTGCTAGGGGGGCAAGTGGTGCAGCAGACGCCACCAATGGTGATGCGACTTGGGAATCACAAAGAAGTCATCAGCTTCAACGTCACTCAATTGTCGGACACGCCCATTGTGTTGGGCATGAGTTGGCTGGACAAGCACAGCCCAACGCTGGCTTGGTACCAGAGGCAGCTGACCTTCGGCTCTTCCTTTTGTGCTGAACACTGCATCGTGCCCAGGCAGGAAGGAGAGGAAGAAGAGTCACAGCTGCTGCTAGGCACGCTGCAAGCGATTCCCCACAAGTACGCAGAATTTTTGGAAGTTTTCTGCGAGAAGGAGGCAGACAGGCTACCCCCTCACAGGCCATATGACTGCAAGATTGACCTGCTGCCAGGGGCGGCGCTGCCTAAGGGGAGACTGTATTCCATGTCAGAGGACGAACTGCAAGAACTCAAAGAGTTCATAGATCATAATTTGGAGCGCGGTTTCATCCGAGAGTCCGAGGCGGCGGGAGGCAGCCCGGTGTTCTTCGTTAAGAAGCGGGATACGCCCCAAAAGAGACTTGTAGTGGATTACAGGATCTTGAACAGTGTGACTAAGCCGTCGGACTTCCCCATGCCCCGAATTGACGACCTCCTCGCAAAGGTGCGGAAGGGCAGAGTGTTCACCAAGTTGGACCTGCGAGGGGCGTACAACCTCATTCGCATGCGGGAGGGAGATGAGTGGAAAACAGCCATGTTCACGCCACTGGGGACCTACGAATATAGAGTTATGCCTTTTGGATTGCAAAATGGCTCCCACGTTTTTCAAGCATTCATGCATCACGTGTTGGCGGGACTTCTCTACAAGACGTGCGTCTGTTTCTTAGATGACATCCTGATCTTTTCGGAGTCGCAACGGGAGCATGACAAACACGTCAAGGAAGTGCTGAACAGGCTAAAGCAACATAGGCTCTACGCCAAGCTGGAGAAGTGCCAATTTGACGTGACGGAGGTGGATTTTCTGGGCTACAAGCTGTCTGACAAGGGGCTCGCCATGGACAGCGCCAAGGTTCGAGCGGTGTTGGATTGGAAGAGCCCGCGCAACCGGAAGGAGGTCCAACGGTTTGTCGGCTTTGCGAACTTCTATCGCAAGTTTATCAAGGGCTTCGCTATGCAGACGGCGGCCATCACTGACACGCTTAGCTCCAAGAAAAAGAAGTTCATTTGGACACAGCAGGCGGAACAGTCCTTTCAGGCACTCAAGCGTCTCTTCGCGTCGGAAGAGCAGCTACTTCATGTCAACCCCAGCAAGCCGATGAGGGTGGAGACAGACGCCTCGGACAGAGCCGTGGGGGCGGTCCTGCTGCAGAAAGACCCGCAGGGGGTGTGGCGACCGGGAGCGTTTTACTCCAGGAAGCTCAGCAAGTCCGAGCAGAACTACACCATATGGGACAGGGAGTTGCTGGCCATTCATGCAGCGTTCAAGGCGTGGAGGCACTTTCTGATCGGCGCCAAGCACACGGTGCAGGTTTGCACGGACCACAAGAACCTAGAGCACTGGCGCACGGCACAGTTCCTGAACCAAAGGCAGATACGTTGGGCTGAGTTCTTTGCGAACTTCGACTTCCGAATAGAATATGTCCCGGGGGACACCAACATCATGGCGGACGCTCTCTCTCGCAAGCCACAGTATCTGGAGGACGCAACGCCAGCGGCCGCCATGCACATCTTCGCACCAACAGTGTGGGCGTGCGCCGCGGCAACCGTGGATCTGGAGGCGGTGCGACGAGCGTTGCAGGGGGACTCCTTCGCGCAAGCAAAGATGGCAGAGGTGCAAAGGGGCAAGGCAGCGGCCGACGGTTTCCAGCTAAGAGATGGATTGCTCATCCGTAAAGGGGCCATCTACGTGCCGGGAGACGAACTTCGCGCCAAGGTGCTGCAGCAGCTGCACGACGCGCCCACTGCAGGGCACTTCGGCAAGGAGAAGACGGTGGAATTAGTCGCCAGGGATTTCTGGTGGCCTGGAATGAGAGGGGAGGTCGCGGACTACGTGGCGAGGTGCGACACCTGCCAGAGGGCGAAGCCAGTGCTTAGACCGCCGGCCGGACTGTTGGAACCGCTGCAAACTCCGGTCGAACCTTGGGAGAGAGTGGCCCTGGACTTTGTCACGGATCTGCCCAGCTCGAGGGGCAAGACGGCAGTGCTGGTGGTGGTGGACTTGTTCTCCAAGATGGCACATTTCATTCCGTGTGCGAAGGTGGCCACGGCGGAACAAACCGCCAAACTGTTCATAGACCACGTGTTCAAGGTTCACGGTCTGCCACGGTCTATTCTGTCCGACCGGGGGCGGCAGTTCATCTCGAATTTCTGGCAGAGGCTGATGGGCTTCCTGAACGTCAAGATCAACCTGGCGTCGGCGAGACACCCGCAGACCAACGGGCAAGCGGAGCGGGTCAATGCCATCATGCAGCAGTACTTGAGGTGTTATGCAAATCAACAGCCTGCGACGTGGGTGGATTACCTGCCGCTCGCCGAGTTCGCCTACAACAACACGAAGCACGTGTCCACGGGGGTCACGCCGTTCTTCGCCAACAACGGGAGGCACCCCAGAACCTTCCCGGGACTGGAAAGGCTGGGGGAGGGGGAGCCGCAGACGGCAGATGCGTTCGCGTCGGAACTGCAGGAAGTCCACGATCAGCTGAGGCGCCACCTGGAGCTGGCCAAGCACGCATACAAGGTACAAGCGGACAAACGCAGAAGGGTTGGCGAAGAGCTCCACGTGGGAGACTGGGTCTGGTTAGCAGCCCACGCAGTGCCGGCCAGGTCGTTGGCCAAGAAGAAACTAGGGCATAAGCAACTGGGGCCCTATCAAGTCGAAGAGCAGGTCAACCCGGTGGCCTTCAGGCTGGCGCTTCCAGAGGGTTCCAGAATGCATCCGGTGTTCCACAGATCGGTGCTCACTCCCTACAGGGCACCGCACAGGTTTCAGGAACCCGGAACGGCGCCGAGTCCGGTCAGAGACAGAACAGGGCACGCAGGAGTGGCACAGAAGGAGCGCATCAACGAAGTCACAGAAATTTTGGACTCCAGATGGGGGGAAGAAGGGGTAGAATACTTTCTCGCCAAGGAGGGCACCCCGGCCAGCGCGAACAGCTGGGTGCCGGGCTACGCCTTGGACGAACCTCTGCTCAAAGACGAGTTTCATGCCCTCTTCCCACATAGACCGATGCCAGCAGACTTTTTCGACGACTGGCTTTTCACGCCCACGCTTTCGGCCAGCACGTTCCGGGGGTTCGACTCGGACGAGGACCCGACACGAGACGTCCGTTCCCCGGAGGGGTCACCCTCAGGATCTGCCTCAGAACCCTCGTATTGGTGGGACGACACACCAGAGGAGCAGTGGCGCAGGAAGTGGCAAGAAGGTCCAGGACGAGCAACGCCGCCAGGAGGAAGTGAGGGAGAGACGGACATGGACGTTTTCGGGGACGACACAGGTTTCGAGCATGGCGGCACAGAGATGGAAGCAGAGGTGACCGTCGTCGACGAGAGCAGGGAGGAAGAACCGGAAGACTTAGGATGGAGGCCCGCTACGGGAAGCGAACGATACCCGACATTCGTCCCCTTGACACAGCAGCACCCAGCTCCAGCACCGGAAGGAGGGGAAGGGGGAGTGGGGGGCTTCGAGGGGGGGATGGATGTCAGGGGTTCAGGAGCAGAGGCAAGGGCAAGGGAGGAAACAGAGAGCGAAGGGGAGGAGGCAGAAGAAAAGATGAGTGATGACGACGACCCGAGATCTCCGAGTCTTTCCAGTGAATCGGAGGATTCACAGAAAGGAGCACCAGTGGCCAA
Source organism: Podarcis muralis (assembly GCF_964188315.1). NCBI lineage: Eukaryota > Metazoa > Chordata > Lepidosauria > Squamata > Lacertidae > Podarcis > Podarcis muralis. The sequence continues at coordinate 65,131,263 of NC_135655.1, read as the reverse complement.
GGCAAGGGGGGAGTTTAGGGGGGCACCCCAGGAAGATAGAGCCAGAGGGGACTCAGAGGAGAGCAGTTGGAGATCGGGACCAGCGTCACCGCCAGAGAACAGGGAAGAGGAAGGGAGCCAGGGGGCAAGCGCTGGCAGCTCACAACAGGAGGGAGGGCACGAGTCAGGGGTGGCCACACCTCCATCTGGGAGCGAAGAGACGGTTAGACGGAAGGTGGAAGGTTGGGCGCGCGCGCCAAGTTCAAATGCACAGGAAGGCGGCGCAGTAGGCAGCCTGGAAAGGGAGCCGGGTCCTAAAGCCCGGCGCAAGGAGACAGGAGGGTCCGGGGGGTCAGCGTCAGAAGAATCCCGGAAGGAAGAGACCCAGGGGGGCAGAGGGACCCAGAGAAGAACAGTCAGGCGGAAAAGGTGGAGCAGGGCTAGGATACTAAGTTGGTGTACAAGGGGCGGAGATTCAGACGGAGCTTCGCCGATCTAGCTACTAGACGTAGAGTTGCACGCAGCAGCTTGAGAATGGAAACTGTAACTCAATAAAGACTTTTACTTAATGACCGTTGGCTAGCGTGATCCTCTGTGAGCTAGGATCTTGAAGCAACTCTGACAGATACGAAAGTGAAGAATAGAAGAAACTGTAGGTCAGTTGCAAGAGCACGCTGTTCTGAATGGCTTTCCTGCTGCACATTTTAGTAGCGCCTTAATGTTCCTAAGCACGACAACTGAACTTCTAAAAAGCAAAGCCATCAGGTAACCCCATTAAGTACCTATCTGGGGCCGGAGAATATAATGTCAGTATATTGCAGCTCTATAAAGAGATCTGACCCACCTACCTTATCTTACTTTTCCTACAATAGCCCCTAAAATATTCCAAAAACAAAACAAAATTCTTAAAACGAATCTAGATTGAGTACTGTGCTCTGTTCAGATATATGTTGTGTATTTTACTTGCTTAAGGTTGTAGAATACATCTTCAGCCATAAATTTCAGCCTTCAAAATGCATTAAGCAGGGTCTGCCTGAAGACAAGCTTTGTGCAACACGCCCCCCCCCCAAATAATCGAGCTGCTCTCACTAACAGACATTAATCCAATAAAAGGTTATCTGCCTGGCTCTGTCCTTCTTTTGCCTTTCTGATACCCTAAGACCCAACACTGCAGCAATGCTTCAAGCATTAAAATTATAAAGTAAGATTTCTAAACGATAACCAGGCACATATGGTAACTGAGTACGTAATGCTGGAAACAAAACATGTACAGAAGAGCTGATGTGTCAGCAGTCAATATGTAGGGCATTAATATGGTACATCTAATATGGCCACCACTATGCTGCAGCAACATGGCACAGCTTGCTGGTATTCTATGCTTGCCCTGCATTAACATCAAACGCATGATGATAGCAATGAGGGTGGAATCAATGCAGCAACAATAATGGCTGCTCCCACAGAGTTCTTGACAATTCCACTGGCACCCATCTATCACAACATTGCTGTCATATCAGCCATGTGTGCGTCAGCTGCACCATTCATCCACAGCAATGCCACTTAACTCATTTCATACCCTTCCCTCAAAGAATGCACAAGCATGCTGCAAGAAGAGCCCACAACACCTGCTACATAGGTACCACCACACCATAGCTCTCAGAAGGGCAGATACTGACACTGCAAGTACAAGCAATCAGCCCAAAAGAAGCTGCAATCAATAGTAAGCCCTAACAGCAACAGCTAACCTACAACAACCACTTTGCCATTGGAAAATGGCAGGGTCACGGATAGTAAAACAGAAAGTACTGTAGTTAGCTACCTCTCTATATCACAGTGTATGGGAGGGAGCTTGTGTCTAGAACTCATAGAAACCAGATATCAGCTTCATTAATGTGTAACCCCAACACTTTGGATCTGCTCCAAACTGATGCCAAAGTTTTGTGCTCGATTGGGGCCCTTTTGGATCGGTTTGGAGGCGATCCAAAATTTTGTGGTTACACGTTAATGAAGCTCCATGTCCCCTTGGGAGAAGGGTCTGTGTCTTCCCTCAAAATCTGGGATTTGACGAAAGCAATGTAACATGTCTTTGTTCATGCCTGTTTGAAGGGAACAATGAAAACACTTTGTGACAGAGCGCCCGAAAAAACAAAGATTACGACGGATACACACCTTGTCCGGTGAATAAATCATTTAGCACACATTAAGGAGACCCTTGTCTCATTTATTTGTTTTATTTGAAACATTTTAATACTTCTTTACATCAACAACACCAGGACGGTTATAAAACACCACCATACAATTTCACTAAAATCAACACATTAAAATACATCACAATCCACAATAGATTAGCCAGGTACTATAATGGCTTATTTTGTTCCAAAAACCTGCCTGAGACAAAATACAGCACAGCATGCATACATACCCAATCCACATACAGAAGCTGACTAGACTGACAGTTGAGTGTTTCTTGAACACTGGCAATGAGTGGCAATGGCGCATGAGGGCAGTCTGTATGACACACAGAGCTCTGCTCTCCAATAGGGGAGGAATGTTCTTCTCTGACCCTCCCTATTGCCCCAAGCATCTGTTGCCTGAGGCACTTGTCTAACTCAGCCTAATGATGGGGCTAACTCTGCCATTACTATCTGTCCAACTGTTTTCAAAGGCATGGGAATACTAGTTTTTTTTTTTTTTTTAAAGGAACAATTCCTCATAGAAAGAACTGGGCTCCCAGTGGCCACATTTGCTGAAGGCATTATCAGGGGCCTTGCATGGCACAGAGAAGTGGGAGATTCATGGCAGTTAGGAGAGGAATTTAAGTCAATAAAATAAAGTATGCCTCTGTGCACCTATGAAGAGATAAAAGAAACCAACAGCAACAGGTGTTTTTAATACATTTCACTGTTTAGTATGTGGAGGGCTCCCCCCCCCCCCCCCAGTTTACTGGAAATCTTGCTTAATGTATAAACAGAGTCAGTACAAGGAAGTATGAAAATAAACACAGCTATACACAAATAAATATTAATTCAAACAAGGTCGTTTTTCTTCACATATTTAACAAAAAAAGAAAAGAAGGGGGGGAAAGAATGAGAGAGAAGGAAGTATGGCTTCTGAGAAAACAAGTGTTATTCATCTATCCATGTGCTATAGTTGTTGTTTTCTTCAATTGCTTGTAACACTTTTTTTGTGCAGATTCAAATGCCATTTCACCGACGTTACCACTTCTGGGTTCATAATTCTTTAGCCAACGCAGCAGAGATGTATAATCCCATGCCATGTACCTCAATACTAAATGAACTTTCTTCCTTTTATGAGGGAGGGGAGCTGTATGTTTCTGATTCCATGCTGTGAGTTGTTCCTGAATTAATCTCTGTCCTACAGTTAATGGGGAGGGGCTGAGGGGTGGCAGTCATCCTGGGGTCTCCTTTGACACAAGATGATGTGCATTTACTTATGATAGCCACCATTAGAGTTTCTAACAGCAGAGTACATGCTTAAGGTTGTGATGGGATGAAACACCACGCTGCAATCATAACTTGCAGATTTAGTTTCAATTCTAGTCTTGCCCACCTGGCAAAACCTGAGGCTAGTACAGTGGTACCTTGGTTTGCAACCACTTTGGATTGCAACTGTTTTGGATTACAACCACATCAAACCTGGAAGTCTGTGTCCCTTTTTTTTGGATTACAACCTTTTTTGGGGGATTGCAACCAATTTGGGAGGGGGAGACCGCATTGGGGAAAGCGCGCCTTGGATTACAACCTGTTTTGGTTTACAACTGTACCTCCGGAACAGATTATGGTTGTAAACCAAGGTACCACCGTGCTACACTTTTAACACAAACCTATTAAGAGTTCTTTGAGAATGTCAACAAACATACAGATTGAGGTGATCTGGTTGGCATAGTGAACTAGGACAGAATCTTCTTATTTTTTTGTTTTAAGTTTTGCTTCCATTTCATTTTAAATTTTACCCCCTTATCTATATTACAAAGAGCACAAAACTGCTGAAATGAAGAAAATCATTATCAAAGGAAAAGAAATCAATGCTATGAAGGATAATTCTGGTTTTAGAAAACAAAAGAACTATTGCTGCAGTTAGAGACAGCACAACAGAATACAGGCTAACATTTTTATACTTCTATTTTATTGCAACCAGCAGTCACCACTTAAGATGACAAGGGTTAAATGTCACAATTAATGCTCACATCTTAATGACCTGTTTTTATTTTCCTGAACAGTTAATTGAAAAGTTTGCCGCTTTGCAGGTTTATGATAAATCACACCGAAAAAATGACATGGAAACGACATTTTAGGAGACACTCACTAGGCTTTCTGCTACTGAGAAATAATAGATCATTAACATTCACTTTGACAGTTTGGATTACAAAAGCAGTATCTCACCATTAAGACTATGCTGGCTCCTTCAGTCTTTTTTAAAAAATCACTGCAAATGTTCACATGACCCTATTTTCAGTACATAGTAATAAAATCAGTCATCCCAACTGAAAGCAGAAAGGACTAAAAGCACAAAGGGGGTTTCTGGTTGCTGGCAAAAATGAAAGGTTGAGTAACTGAACAAATGAATCAAAATAAAACATTTGTGCAGGCTCCAATTAAAACTTAGGATTGCAGACAGCACAGAATTGCACATACATGGCTGATATTTGAGAGAGATTTGAATGGCTGTGTACTGTACAAATTTACTAAATTGTCAGGGACTGGCAGGCCTCTGACAAGTGTACGGGGGGAGGCTGGAGGCCTGAGCATTGACCAAGGGGAGAGGTCCAGCAATTTATGGGGTTTGGTGCCGGCCATGAGGGAGGAGCAAGGGGGAGGAGAGGAATGGTCACAGCCAGCAGAGATGGAGATGGATGTGCAGGACGTGTTGGAGGAAGAGGCTGTCCAGGAGAGGGGCAAGCCAGTCAAAGCCTTCCCCCACCCCCGAACCAGGAGGAGCATGCTCACCCCATCAGATGAGAGTACATAAGTTGGGGGGGGCGGTCCCACTGCTGCTGCTACCTATCTGCATGGCTTAGATCTGGGGTAAATGCGTAAATGCGTAACTCAGTAAATGCGTGATTTTGTCAATAAAGAATTAAGTATCAGATATTTGCCTTTCTTGGCTGGGAGTGCCTTAGGACATAAAATTATGATAAGACATAAAACCTACGACTTCAAAATAATGAGTGTAAATTCAACTTTGGTTGATGAAATTAAAGTCGCTAAGGGATGGATATGGATATGGAAATATGTTACAGGTGTGATGAGATCCCAATCCATTCCTAATTACTAAGTGACAACTGCAGTGCTGTGTTATTAGCAAGTCTTTGGTAAAGATGTTGCCAGGGTCGAATAAAGTTTGCCAAATTAAGATTTACAAAAATAAGGATTACGGTGTAGATCTGACATCCATTCTGCGGAGCTCAGTGTGATTTTATTCTTTGAAATAAATGCAACCCCTAAGTCCCATGCTCCTACAATATTCTGAAATATGCAACAGACTTCTAAGTGATCAGCATGTGAAAATCTAGCAGCTGGAGCTTGACCAGAGACTGCAAAATACAAGTTGGTAAGTAGCATAAGCAGTCTTGGCATGCAGCTGAGTTCTCTGTTCTCAGGTAACATATTCTTATGAGTGGCCACTACCATTGTCCTGCTTATTTTATGTCTGGGTTCCTGTAGCACCATCACAGTAGTCAGAAGCTGAGCCCAGTGTGCTTCCTGCCCTCCTCCCTGCAGTACACTGGGTTGCTGCGATGGGAACAGTTTTCCCTGCTGAATTTCTCTCTCTTAAAGACACAAGATTGCTGTCCGGGGGAAATGGCTACTAAGATGTATGCAATGTGAACAAATTTACAGCGCATTTTTGTCACAGCAACATGTGGATCAACAATTTTGGGAGAGCCAAGCACATCCCATGAGCAGGATGTGGGGAAAGGCTGTCTATATTTTGAGCCTTGGGTGCCAAAGGTTTTGGGTCCTTAAGTAGGGTTTTAAGCAAATAAATATAAAGATGCTTGTGCTGGAAAATCCCACCACTGAGATTTTGTATTCATCAGGTCAACAAAGTAATGAATAGATTGAGAAGCAATGGCTTCCAATAGGAAAACCTAAACATTATTTCGAGAAAAACAGTATATCTGATCTCACTAAAAATAAATACAGTGATTTGTGCAAGGACTGTGGCTATTACCAATGGCCTTACACTGCTCTTGAATAGAATGCTATAAAATATATCCATGGGTACACAGAAAAAAATGATTCTTTTACTAATGAATTTCGCAGGTTAATTATGCATTGAGTGAAGCAGTACTTCATATTCTGTTTGATCTGAACTGGTTGCTAACAAATTTCAATGGACAGCATTGTAGTATTTTTTTAATGATTTAAGATTCTTAAGCATATAAGAACTTTACAAGTATAAACACATAGGAAAAAAATGGGAGAGAGAGAAACTAAGCAGGATAGCTTTACGTGTATCCTATCTTCCTATCCTACTGAGTTTCAGTATTTTAAGAGTTGCCGTGTGTTAGCTCTAAAGCAGACATAGTGATTTAGAGATTGGAGGATTATACATTCCCTGCTCCTTCTGTTCTCCTGCACATTAATTTGTCCTGCCATTTACAGGTTGGTTCAAAAGATGGAACAAGTGAGAATTTGAGCACAGAGGCTGGAGTACCATATGTAATACCTGCCACCCTATCCCTAAAGAAGGGCCCTACATTATTTCTGCACAAGGAGTAACTAGCACTTAACTGAACTAAAAAGCACTAAGCAGTTTAGCCATCCCTAAAAGGCCACAGTCTTTCATCATTGTAATTATTACAATGTGAACTGTTTCCATTTTTAAAAGCATTTTTCAGACGGAATGACCAGAACTCTGCAGAGTATTCTAAATGTGACCACATTGTTTAATGGACTATAAAACTGACTGGTTTGTTTTCCGCTTCTTGCCAAATAATTCCTAATACTGGGAAGAAGAATGGAAAGTTACACAAATGGGTGTCTTTTCACATAGTAGGGCTTTCGCAGCCCGTCCTTGCTTCTGAAGCCCTGGTGCCACTACAAAGTTTCTCCTGCTGGTTGGAAAACCCTCAGGATGGATGTGGAAAAGGAAATGAGGCCACAGCTGGGGGGATAATTGCGAGAATTAAAAGGGCAGCCTTGCAAAGGCCTTTCTGCTCCCCACAAGACAATTCAGGATGCTGCCAGTTGAATCTCCCTTTTTCCTCACCACCATAGCACACTAAGTTGGCATTGCCAGTGACCTTTCCACTATAGAATACATCCAAAGTTGCTCTTGTGACAACAGAAGGACATTTGATTTTGGCATAAAAAGGTAAAAGGTAAAGGCACCCCTGCCCGTACGGGCCAGTCTTGACAGACTCTAGGGTTCTGCGCTCATCTCACTCTAGAGGCCGGGAGCCAGCGCTGTCCGCAGACACTTCCGGGTCACGTGGCCAGCGTGACGAAGCTGCTCTGGCGAACCGGCACCAGAGCAGCACACGGAAACGCCATTTACCTTCCCGCTATAAAGCGGTACCTATTTATCTACTTGCACTTAAGGGTGCTTTCGAACTGCTAGGTGGGCAGGAGCTGGGACTGAACTACGGGAGCTCACCCCGCCGCGGGGATTCGAACCACCGACCATGCGATCGGCAAGTCCTAGGCGCTGAGGTTTTACCCACAGCGCCACCCGCGTCCCTTCCAATTTTGGCATAGGCCTCTGCTAATAGAAGAAAATGACATATTTTGTTGATTTCCCCCTCTCCTTCAGCCTTTTGCTTTCAATTAAATATCTGGTTGAGAGTAAGCCTTATTCTTGAACTAAAAGTTACAGAGCACATATGGCTACTGTCAAAAGTAGCAATCACACTTCTCTGATCCATGCCTGTAGGCAGCAGCAATGCAGCTTAGCCAGGGTTAAAGTGATAATCTCACATAACTTTTATTTGCTCTAGTGCACCCTTCTATGACTAGGCCACTTAAGGCAGCTAACATAATATAAATCAAGAAAGAAATTAAAATATCATTATTATGATCAAAAAGTCTCATTTGATACATCTAAGGAGGTGAACTTGAGTCCATTTATTATTATTATTATTATTATTATTATTATTATTATTATTATTATCTTAAAAAATTTTGTTATAGTCTTTAATGTGCTACAGAATCCAATTGTTTTTGCTGCAAGAGACTAACATCATAAGAAAAGTACACAAATGCCCAGCAACAGCAGTACAGTGGTACCTCGGTTTAAGAACAGCCCTGTTTACGAACTATTCGGTTTATGAACTCCACAAAACCAGAAGTAGTGTCCCGGTTTGCGAACTTTACCTCAGTCTAAGAACAGAAGTCAAACGGTGGAAGGGCACCGGCGGTAGGAAGCCTCATTAGGGAAAGCGCACCTCGGTTTAAGAATGGTTTCAGTTTAAGAACGGACTTCCGGAAAGGATTAAGTTCGTAAACCGAGGTACTACTGTATTGTAAGAGATAACCCAACAATCAACCAACAAAACACATTATCATATGCTCTAAGTACATAAAAAAATGCCCACTAATATAAAACAGCCTGAAGAACTCATTTAAAAATAGATGGGGCCAGCCAAATAACCCATGTGATGCTGTTCCACATATTACATTCTGTAGTACCAAATGTTACAGAGTATAACAGACCAGGCTGCTGCTTTCAGTGGTAGCCACTCATGTGCCATAATGTCTAGTTGCTTTGAAATGCTTCACTAGTAGAGGAGGAACATTTACTGCACCTTATACTGTAAATGGATCTCATTGCACTTGGCTTACTATATTTTGGTGTGTATTATTGTATAAAGCATTCCAAATTTCCAGATTAATTTTGGAGAAAAATTAGCTGTTAGATGCATTTAGAAAAACTACAGCAGAATACAGAGCTACTCAAAACAGAAGATCGCTGCAGGAAAGTAAAGAAAGCCAGTAACATAATTTATTATGAGATTTAACTGATTTGAGATGCTGAATACATCTTTGCAGCTTTTTCAATTGCAAACAATTCCAACCACAATTCCACTTGTCCAGTGCTTAAAAATCATGGGTCTAAGTGCCTTTCTGCTATTTCGGTGCTTTCTAGGCACGGGTCCAAGTAATTTTGCTTTTACCCTGGGAAACCCTCTCTTTAAAAATAAATTGGAACCAATGGCAATCTGCAGAAAACTAAATTGATGTTTGTTTCAATTCAGCACTAAACCCCAGGTTTTCCTGGGGGAAAGCAGTGGGGCAAACAAAAGTGCGGATGAGCCCATAAATGACTATGCTAAAGAGTGTTCTCTCATTTCTTCCAATTCCAGTTAACTTCAGAAACAAACTAGATGTGATGGCAACAGACCCACTTGTCACAATCACATTGGCTTCAATTTCCCAGAAAGCACAAGTGCAGTACAGTGGTACTTCGGGTTAAGTACATAATTCGTTCCGGAGGTCCGTACTTAACCTGAAACTGTTGTTAACCTGAAGCACCACTTTAGCTAATAGGGCCTCCTGCTGCTGCCGCGCCACCGGAGCACGATTTCAGTTATCATCCTGAAGCAAAGTTCTTAACCTGAAGCACTATTTCTGGGTTAGCGGAGTCTGTAACCTGAAGCGTATGTAACCCGAGGTACCACTGTATGGGTGAGCTGACATGCAGAATATGAACTGTGTCCTATATTCATATCTTCTCCCCTTAAAAAAATCACTTGTCCCCAACCTCTTTTTTTCCCCCACAGTGGGGCTTTGTAGTCATAAGTAATCCTTACCTAGATAAAAATGGCTTGTGGGAAGAAAATGGGGCTTTCTTGCCACCCCTTCTCCTCTGAAGTGCCCTGAAAAATCTGCTCTAGTAGGTTAAGGGGCTCTCTGGAAAATAATAGTGTATGTTGGATATGTCTGTGACAGAAAATGAGAAACCAGGTATTCCTTCTGCTGTTTGGATGCAAGCCAGTAGTTTCTGCAAAATAGGTACTAACTGAAAGAAACTGGTGAATCAGGAGGATCCTGCAAAAAAGCTAGTATCCTTTAAAAAAAGCTAGTATGCAACGTTTTATTATAAGTACTGCACATTCCATTTTTAGAACATACAGAACAGGTACATACTAAAAATATAATTTATAATGCACCCATAAAATCTGGAGATGAAGAATATATTCTTTATTACAGGCTGAACCTGATGTTTGAAAGGAGATGCTAGATCCAGCTAGCTCTTCTCAAATATGTCTACGTGCAATATTAGTACATAGTACTGATGTACTTCCACAAAATGTACTTCCTTCCTACTGATATCCTGATAAATTATTTGTTCTCACTTCTGTGCCTACTTTCCACTGAAGAAATATTTATCATACTACCGAGCATTGGTATAATTTCATCCATCTGCTTCCTGTGGCATATTTATTATTACTGTTAAAATCAATACCATCACAAATGCCATCACTGAAATCAAGGTCAGGCATTTTGCCTGGTCCTGGAGACAAACATTTCAGTATTCTTTTCCTTTTAGACCTCTTCTCATTAATCAGTCCATTTCCACAGAGAGCAGAAAGCTCAGTTATTACTTTTCTCTCTATTCTATTTCTCACCATAGCACACACACACACACACACACACAAACTGATCAACAATTTCACTTTATGAGTCCACATAGTCCCTTATGAAATCATCTCCAGGACTTCAAAATGTCCCTGAAATTGCCATTAAATTTCATAATAAGAACACTATACATGGGTAGCACAAGATAATTAAGATTAATGTTTCTAGTCAAATATTTTTAAGCTGTCTGACATCTGGATAACCTATTCCAACAGCCAGCTGGAAAGGTCATTTGCAGCCAGGTGGGGAGCGCAGGGGTGTGAGGCTTGATGATCTATTTGAGTCTCCCTCCTCCTCCTCTCTTTATGTTCTGTATTTAATAAATGTAACCCCATTTCAACACCCACGTAAGGACAATTGCTGCCTAGAATGTGTCCATATCACGCATGACGTGCAATAATATTTCCTGTTCATGTTTTACTCTTAATTGGATAAGTATTAACAGTAAGAAGAAGATGCAGTTATAGTCCTAATAATATAAGAAGCTCTTCTGAGTCAAAACAACCACTGAGTCCAGCTTCCTTATTCCCCACAATCGCCAACCAATTTCGAAAGTCTACAAGGAGGCCATGAGGAAAACAGCCATTGTTGCTCACTAGCAACTAGTATTTGGAAACATACTTTCTCTGAAGCTGAAGGTTGCATATAGCTATCATGACTCATAGGCATTGATGGTCTTAAGCTCCATAAATTTGTCTAACCTTTTAACACCATCTAAACTAGAGGTCATCATTTACCTTGTGCTAGTAAACTCCATGGGACGCGGGTGGCGCTGTGGGTTAAAGCCTCAGCGCCTAGGACTTGCTGATCGAAAGGTCGGCGGTTCGAATCCCCGCTACAGGGTGCGCTCCTGTCGCTCAGTCCCAGCGCCTGCCAACCTAGCAGTTCGAAAGCACCCCTGGGTGCAAGTAGATAAATAGGGACCGCTTACTAGCGGGAAGGTAAACGGCGTTTCCGTGTGCTGCGCTGGCTCGCCAGATGCAGCTTGTCACGCTGGCCACGTGACCCGGAAGTGTCTGCGGACAGCGCTGGCCCCCGGCCTCTTGAGTGAGATGGGCGCACAACCCTAGAGTCTGGCAAGACTGGCCCGTATGGGCAGGGGTACCTTTACCTTTACCTTTAGTAAACTCCATAAATAATGTGTTATGAGGGGAAAGTACTGTACTTTGTTTTGTTTTGAATCTCCTGCTAATCTTCGTTGTTAAATGACCCCCTGAGTTGGATGATCCCTGAGAAAGAAAAGTTTCTCACAATCCAACTTCTCCACACCACATTTCTATCACATCTCCCATTAGTCATCTTCCCTCTGAACTTAAAAGCCCCAAATATTGTAGCCTTTCCTTACTGAGAAAATGTTCCAGACCCTTCAGCCTACAAAATAATTTTAGCAGCCCTTTTCTGCACCTTCGTCAGCTTTAAGAGACCCTTCTGAGAAGGAATGCCAAAATTCCAGGAAGTATTCAAATTGGAACTTTATTTTATTTATTTATTTATAATTCCTTTTTTGCAGCTGCTGCACACTTGGCCCATTTTTCATCAAGCTATCCACCATAGCTACAAGATTTTATTTCCTGATCAGTCATTACCAGATTAGACCTCGTCAGTGAACATGTGAAATTGGGATGTCTTCCCCCTATGTGCATCATATTACACTATAAAGAAACCTTAGATTGGGAGGTCTCAAATAATAGTCCCTGGGTCTCTCAGAAAACTGTAATTCTTACAGCCCTTTGGGGGAAACATGATATGAAAACCAATTTTAAACTGGTTTAAAATCTGTAGTGTGTGTAGTGTCTTAAGAGGTAACTAAGTTATGAGCCAGTTTCAACCTACATCTCATCAAGGAACATCTAGAGCTTTCACATGGCGTAACACAAAAATTCCACTGAAAAGGTCAATTTGTGTTGTCCTTATCACATAAAGGATACTCATGTAAACAGGCTTTGTGCCAGAATTCAGGGGCAGAGAACAATCTGTAGCTTTCCATCCCATCTGGTGAAGTAAATGGTGGAATAAAAAACAGTTCACGCATGCTCTGGCAACGTATTACGGGTCACTGATTCAAGCAGTCTCTAATAATCTGGGCTTTTCTTCTTTTTTTAAGGAAGCAATAAAAACTGCTACAAACATGACACTTTACAAAATGTGTCAGAAATGCCACTCTTTTTTTATTTATAACAAATGTCAAGAATGTGTCACCAATCATTCATCCACAAATGACAACATCTCCTTTTATTTACTGAATTGCCTGATATAGCTCTCCTCTAAAAAAAATGCTTTGGGAAATAGTACCCATTATGTCATTCCACAAGAACGCAATTAAATTAGTAAACATTTCATGAGTGGGCTACTGGGCACCTATTGAAGCTTGACATTGTTTTCCGGGAAGGTGCAAAGACACACTGATCTCCTTTTGCTTTGTTTTTCTCAATGCTTAAAATTCTAGATAAATACAGGACAAACTGTTCCCATCAGGATGTTCCTGCATCTGTCTGCTCCATATGGAGCTGAAAGAAACATTTACCAAGGAAAGAATTTTAAATTAAAGGAGTAGATGGGAGCGCTGCCTTGTTAGATGAAACTGTTGGGTAGAATAGGAATTGATAATGATGCTAAACATGTAAAATAATAAAGGAGATCATGGCACCAGTTTTAAGTGCTTCCTGACCCTTGCACACTATTATTATTATTATTATTATTATTATTATTATTATTATTATTATTATTTAACTGCACTTCAACCTAAAGTCCAGGGGGGGGGATTACATAAAATACAATTGTGAAACAATTAAAAAATGCAATCAAAAAAGGGTGGGATCCTGAAAATATACTCTCAGGTGTACAATCCCACAAGGCACTTTAGTTTGCTTGAATGACAAATAGTATCAACATGACCACATAAGCATACGAGAGAGAGAGAGAGGGGGGGGGGGTAAGGGAGAACATAGTAATAAGATCAATGCTGAGTGACAAGCTTAGAGTGAGTGCCATCCAATATGGGGCAGAGGGGCAATCACTTTTACAAGTGCTACTGTTTCCATGCATCTTGTTGGGCTTCATAAGTACAACCATCAAAGCTACTGCTTCAAAATAGACCATTTTAAGAGGGGTTATTAAAATCCTCACTGGCCCTTCCATGTATCTCAAGGGATGCTAGCCATTAACCCTTGGGAATGGCCTGTGACATACAAGAACGAACCCACATGCCAAACTCTAACAAGCATTACGTATTTTAAACATGTTTAAAACAATCCAGTACATGAGCTTTGAATTAGACATTCTATTCATTTGTTGACAACTTCTAGCCTGTTCTATCTGAATATAAAAAAGAGCTTACAAAATAAAGAGCAGCAATACCATAAAAATATTAAAACATCTTTTTTATATATAAAAAACAAAACTAAACCCTGAAATGTATGATTACTGTTAAGTTGTGGGCGAACATATCAGACGACACAGCGATTCTTCCAAAGCAGCTCTTTATTTGTAAGCTGGAACAGAACTGAGGAGCTCAGTCAGCCTGCTTATATAGAGATCCAGAACAATGTAACTGTTGCCATTTTCTAAAACTATCCAATCACTGAACGTCACTTTCGATCCTTCATTTGCATACAAACTATCCAATCACTGAACGTCACTTTCGATCCTTCATTTGCATAACTATCTACAGTATCCCCCTGCTGGCCCAGGGTGAGAACTTCAGTACATAACAATAACTGTATTACACATCTTGTTTAAAGTCTATATGGTTAGGTTTTGGAATATACAATTAGTACCAATGGGACTAAGTACTGAACTTTGGCTGGATCATACCTTCTATCTGCAACAGGCAATAGGTTTTAGTATTAAAAGGGGGGGAGGGTTGTGTGATTCCTATAAGAATTCCAGACTCCTATAAGAGTTTCTTACACTTTTCCAGAGAATTGATCCATCTATTTCAGTACTAACTGCTCTGACAGAGGCAGTCCAAGAACTCAAGGAAGAACAGCACATGTACACTAAATCATTTTAAGGAGAGATTCTACAGAATTCTCTTCTGTAGAGAAAGCATGCATTTTGCTACTGACCTATGCCCTCATCCCACCTCATCCCAGAGTCAAATATTTAAAGCACAACAGCTTTCACTCTAAACGAATATCCCATTTAGAACAGGTCAACCAGCAGGTTCCAGCTATTCTGGAAGTGTATAGCCTCCAAAAACGTGCTTCAGAACTCAAAAATAGTAGCATGCACACTGCTGAATGGTATCAATGAAAGATTCATACCTACAGTAAGAAAGGATGTGACTATGGGAACTCAAATTCCACTGTGTGGCTTCATCTTTCCCCAGAATTTCAATTATAAGGGGGGGGAGTGTTGAGCCTCAGAAAGTGGATAATAAAGCTATCCTGTTTTAGGCAATTTTCATAAGCCAATTCACAGTTTAGTTAATAACAGTTATGAATTCAGGAAAGATACCAGGTACACTCTTTGGGAAACAAAGAAATGAAACCTCCAGGTTTCATGGTAAAAAAAAAAAATTAAACTGGAAATATAATGATAGAGCTGCTTGTCTATAATTACCACCTTACTGTTCTAGTTTCTTTCTCTGATTCAGTTCTTAGACCTGAAGCAGAGACTGAACAAATTACAAGAACCACCAGTTATGCAATCATTTGCATGAATCCAAAGATTAAATGCCTTATAATTAATTATCTCAGCATTAGGCTATTGCATTTCACAGCACATTAGACCTTTTCCACATGTGAAATCAATCATTCTAAAATTCCTGTGAGGAAATACTATTAAGCCCACAGAGGGTGATAAGTGATGGGAAGAAGTCAATAGCAAAAGTCACCATGTTCATTCTTTTGCTAAATACTTGTTTTTTGTCTTCTTACCAGTTTCCTGGTTTCATCCAAGGTCAGCATCCCAACACAAATAAATCCTAGGAAACTTAACTTCACAGTAGGCAAGACTGACTTAAGGTCCCACTTAGAAACTGGACTGGAGTTGATTGGTGCTTTGCTTACAGTAAAGCAATTTTATGAGAGAACAGATCTTAAATCAGAGATCACCAACATTGTACCTATGGGTGCCAATGTGCCCACCAGAACCTCCTATGGCATTTTCCATTCACTGGGGGGTTGATAATGAGGGGGCAGCCTGTACCATTTTGTTACCTTTTCTCTCTTTCTGTTCCTTTGTATGTGGCAACCATTTTGTGTTATACCATGTTCTCGTGACATCCATTTTTTGCCTGGCCCCCACCACACTGTCTCGGAATTCCAAATGAGCCCACTGGTCCAAAAAGGGTTGGTTACATCTGCTTTAAGTCAGCATCCTCTTGTTCAAACTCCTTCTGGAAGCTTCTGACATGCAGTCCAGCTCCAGCAGCAATTCAGACATGGAGATGGTTTCAACCCACCAACCAATTTAACAAGAGGGTCAGCCATGTGAACCCAGTCCATTACTGAAGGTTCTGTTTGTACAATCAGGCTCCAAACAATGAACACAGAGGTTGAGTCTAAGGGGAGGTTAACTCTAAGAAGTAGGTTAACCTGCCCCCAATCATATATCATTTACTCTTGTAGTCCAGGTGTAAGGGGAACTGAGCAATTACTTTCTAAAAGGTTCTGAGCCAGTGCACCCAGCATTCCTTGGTACAACCTGCACACAAATTGCTGAGGTAATCAGGCAAAGTGGGCATTCCTGCCTCACTTTGGAAGGAGTTCTGGATAAAGCTGGGCCTTACGCAGATAGCTTGGTCCCCGTCCCCCCCACTCAGGAGGAATTCCTTATCAGTGTTAACACCCCAGCTAAGGAATAGTCTCCCCAGAGAGGCTGGCTTGCTGCCTTTCCTTATTATATTTTTGGTGCCGAGAATTTTAAATAAATTTTAAATAATCTGTGCTTTTCAAAACATGCACACATGTGGGCTATCCATGTCTGAGTTGTGTTTCATTTAATAATCCGGGCTAAAAATACTGCTGAATTTTAATATTGTATCTTATTCTTTGTGCTGCCCAGAGAACAGTTCTGTAAATAAGTAATCAATAAAATCCAGGAAGCCGTTCCTGCACTTGCTGCTGCTGCACTGGCACGAAAAAATAATGTATTATATGAAATGGCTCTAAGAAGTTCTATACTAAGCTTGTCCCTTGAGTGGAAACTACTCAAAATGAAGGGCAGATATAATTAACAATACCAGAACATATGAATCAGGAACACAAAGAACTCAAAGCCAAGGAACAGGAGCCTCCAGTTCACTGCAATATTGTCCTAAATATATACAGTGTATATATTACTGATAACGGATAGTATATCTAACTGAGTTCGGTGAACTTGATCCCCAATAAGGGTGCTTAGGACTGCCGCTTCAGTAAAATAATTGTTAACATGTGATGAAAAACCGAACTTTAAATCTCACAGTGTTGCTGAAAAAAAAGTCTTAGGCAGCAATCCTACAGCCTGTTAAGAACAGTTGAGGAGAAGACCCACAGGCGAGATGATACTTATGTCCCTTGATCTCCTGAAGTTGTTCCAAGGCATGTTGTTTCTCCAACTTACCTACAAAATTGGCCTGAAATGACAGCATCCATGGGGTTAATCCATAGTTATTTATGTCCTAGTAGACAAAAAAAAAAAAACAACCCTACCACTGCGAGCCAACAGGGCTATGGGTGTGCTGGCTGCTCTGCCATGAAATCTTAAAGAAATTGTTGCTTCTATCCTTCCATTCACAGAATGTTTTTTCGATCCAGCAGAAACATTCATGAATAGAAAGGAATGAGAAGCTATTTTCCGAAGTTTCATCTTTTCCCCATGCAACAATCTGTTTTGTTCCAAGCTGTTCTCTCCTTCTCCCCACCCCAAGCAGATTTTTGTGGAACTGCAGGGAAAATGGGAATTTGCAAAAATCGCCTTTGCTCCCCCTTCCATTTACAGAAGCCTCCACTGGATTAAGGAGCCTTCTGTGAAGGGAATGAAATCATTGGCCACAATCCAGGCAGAGGAATCCAAACCCAAGGTCACCAGGTGCCAGGAATTACTGGAGTGGCAGAGCCATCTGAAACCCTGCTGGCTCCTGCTGGTAAGGGCAGATGGGGAACATTTCTCTCTTGGCATCAACGTGGCACAGCTGAGGGGTTCAGACTGAGCCCGTTACCTGGCAATGAACTAACTTAGGATCCAGCAGATCCTGGCTGGACTTGCTCCATCCCTAAAACACCTCATTTTCGAGCCTTGTGCCAGAAGCTTCCAGCAGAAACATCACCGGTAGTAACTCCCACATGCCCTGAATCTTCAGCAGGTGGAGAAGATACTTCTGCTCCAACCGCCCCACCACCATCACTGGCAGAGCCAGTAGAATCCATCCTAACCCCCCTCCTGAAGCACAGATTACAGGCTCCCTTAGGAAATATCAGTTTGCAGTAGGTAGGTAGGTAGGTAGATATAGATAGATGATAGAGTGATAGAGTGCTAGAGTGATAGATAGATGATAGATAGATAGATAGATGATAGATAGATAGATGATAGATAGATAGATAGATAGATAGATAGATAGATAGATAGATAGATGATTGATAGATAGATAGATAGATAGATAGATGATAGATAGATAGATAGATAGATAGATGATAGATAGATAGATAGATAGATGATAGATAGATAGATAGATAGATAGATAGATAGATAGATGATAGATAGATAGATAGATAGATAGATAATAGATAGATAGATGATAGATAGATAGATAGATGATAGATAGATAGATAGATGATAGATAGATAGATAGATAGATAGATAGATAGATAGATAGATATAGATAGATGATAGATAGATATTAATGAAAGCTTTTTGATTCCTGCCGTACAATGATATGAGAAAAAGAATTCTATTTTTAACTTTAATTGTGCTGAGTGGAGAACCAAAAGTAATGAATAAATAATTTGTATTGATCAACTTTAAACACCTGTCTCAAATTATCTTTCAATACACAGCCAATAACATATTTTCCTTTATTGTTCTGGGTCATAAATCTGTTGTTGTTGAACAACAATCTAAAAGGCCTTCAAAAGTTTTAACCATAGTAGGTCTTAAAATAAATAGAGACAAAACCAAACTCTTGGTAAAGAATATGAATGGTGATAGTAAAAATAAACTACAAGATATATCAGGTTTAAAGACTGAAAGAAATATTAAATTTTTAGGTGCATGGTTAACCGCAAAAATACAAACTTGTTCAAAGATAATTATTTAAAAACTTGAGAAGATATTGAAAGAAATTTGCAAGTATGGGGCAGGATGAAACTTTCATTGTTGGGTAGTGTCGACTATAACAATGAATGTATTACCAAAAACATTATTTCTATTTCAATCAATATCGGTAATTAGCAAGACAGATTGCTTGAACACATGACAAAAAGACATTTCTAAACATATCTGGCAAGGGGAAAAAACAGTAATAAAACATAAAATGTGGATTGATGTGAAAGAGAGAGGAGGCTTTTCCCTGCCAGATATGAGATTATATTATGAGGCATCTTGTCTATGCTGGTTGAAGGAATGGTTGACATTGAAAAATCTGTATATTTTAGATCCTGAAGGTCATCATTTTGGTTGGCACGCTTATCTGTGTCATGAAAAAGTGAAAGTACACAAAGGATTTACAAACCATATAATCAGGAAAAAATTGTATAAAGTTTGGGATAAATGCAAAAACCTGTTGGATTTGAAAACACCACTCTGGCTCTCACCATTAGAAGCCATAGCAGTAAAGAAATAATATATAATGGAAGATGGGTAACTTATAGACATTTATTAAGAGATGAGGGAGGAGAATATAAATTAAAATAATTTAATGAATTATCAGGAATATTAACAACATGGATGCAATCCCATCACTTGAATGAAGTATTCTTAAAAGATATAACCGAGGGTTTGGAGAACAATCATCACGATTGGAAAGAGACCTGCTGGAATGTAATGTTAAAGTGTTGTCCAAAATGTATAAGATATTATTGGAATGGGAGACAAAGGATAAACAAGTAAAATCTTCAATGATAAATTGGGCGATTGATATAGGTCTTAACATATGCATGTTAAGAATGCATGAGGGCAATTGTGAAATACGTATATAAAATTTACTGCATGTTATAGTATAAGGGAAAGCTATATGAAAATGTTATATAGATGGTATCTAACACCTACTAGATTGGCAAAAATGTATAAATCAAAATCAAACAAGTGTTGGAAATGTAAAGAGAAAGAAGGCACCTTTTATCATATCTGGTGGTCTTGTAATAAGGTAAAAGCGTACTGGGAAATGGTATATAAAGAATTGAAAAAGATGTTTAAGTTAACATTTGTTTAAAAAAAACCCCAGAAACTTTTCTTTTGGAAATTATAGGTGCAGAACTACCTAGACAGTATAGAAATTTATTTATGTATGCAACCACAGCTGCGAGAACGTTATTTGCCCCAAAATGGAAAGATGAAGGAATCCTGACAAAAGAAGAATGGATACAAAAACTTATGGACTATGCAGAAATAGCAAAAGTTACTGGAAGAATACGAAATCAGAATAACAAACTTTTTATATAGGGATGGAAATGGTATATTGAATTTTTACACACAAACTGCAAACAGATAAAAACCTTGGCAAGACTATTGTAATAACCTGCAGTTTTAAAAATATAGATATATGAAAATAGATGAATAAAAGAATGATTTAATATAACTTAGAATATGCAGGGAATTAGGAATTAAAAATTAATGAACCACAGAAAGAGGAGGAAGGATGTCGAGTTTTGAAATGTTTGATTTACTGTTATGCTACTACTGAAATGTATATAGATATATGAAAATCATAAGTAAAATTATTTTTAAAATAAAATGTTTTAACCAAGATAAAATCAGCTCTTGAGTTCTATTCAGAAGAGACAGTCTACTAAATGCAGAGTTTAATGAGCCACAAATAAGCAGTTTTCCTAGCCCACTAGAGGTAACAAATAAATCAGTTCTTTTCTACAGCAGATTGATTCAAAGTCAATACTAAAAGCCTTTACCATTCAGTCTCAGATTAGGTGTTGGTCCAATTATATGGGCACTTCCCAAAGCAAAATACTGACCTTGGAATATACTCCGAGCTTGTGGGGTTTCCAGGAGGCGGGGTGAGAGCACTCTAATAAAAAGTGAGCACTAGGTAGCTTGTTTATTTAGATGCCCTTACAATTCAGAATCCTGAAGATATATTATGTTATTTGAACAGCTAAAAAATAAAAAGTGAAGGGGTTGAAGCTAATTCCGCCATATTATCAACTGAGTATCTGGGGGGGGGGGGGGAATTGCATTCAGATTAACATAACAGGTCCTAACAAATACCAATGTATTCTATACTCGGTGGTCACAGACACTTTAGCTCCCTGTGAAGTAATTGCTGATTGATATCATAGAAAGAGGCTGGCTGGATTAATATTGTTTAATACTACTTAACAAGAAAGCAGAGAAGCCCTGCTTAACAATCACTTGCTAATGCCCTCAGATAATTGTCCTCAGTTCTCGAAGCATTTTTATCAGATCTCAGATGCTCAACAGTCTTTTGCAAATAAAGACTTTGATGATTCTATTAGTTATGACCAACTTTGCCTGAAGAAATATCCTCATTTCGCAGCTAGTTTCTATTTTTCTTTAGGAAAGAAAAGAGTGTTTGGAAATAGTAATATAGGACAACAAACAATGTTGTCCTATGAGATGGGTTGCAATCTTCAAACCCCTTGTAGAGTACAAAGTCCCTTTCAGTACTGATTCTGGGATAGTTTGAGGATGCGAAACAGAGGAATGACCATAACCCATTGCAAGCACAAGATTAAATCTCTGGCTACCTCCAGTTAAAAAATATATCAGCAGCAGAACTGGGAATAGATATTCTTTGAGAATGTAGAGAGCTTCTGGTGGTAAGAGAAGCCAGTACAGTGGTACCTCAGGTTAAGTACTTAATTCGTTCCGGAGGTCCGTACTTAACCTGAAACTGTTCTTAACCTGAAGCATCACTTTAGCTAATGGGGCCTCCAGCTGCTGTTGCGCCACCGGAGCCCGATTTCTGTTCTCATCCTGAAACAAAGTTCTTAACCTGAAGCACTATTTCTGGGTCTGTAACCTGAAGCGTATGTAACCTGAGGTACCACTGTATGTGAGTAGATGGATCACTGGCTTGACTCACTATATGGCAGCTTCATATTTAATGCCATATTCATCACAGAGAAAACAGATGAAAAACAGGTACAGTTGCATCTAATCCAGAAGAATTCCTGATGATGGAGCTTTTGTTTCCTCAGAACTTTTTATTAGCTATTTTGCATTCCAACACATGAAAAGTGACTGTTTAGGTCTACCACAACAAGATAAATTGCTGCACAGAGATTGCTTTACCTACTCTGTATGTTGCATAGCGGCTGCAGGCTTGCTCATATACCATTCACAACTTAATGAGAACGGATTCCACTTTAAGAAGAAAAAGGGAAAAACGGGCAGCAGAAGGGAGTGAGTTGTTCATGTGCTAGAACAGAGGAAGTAGCATCAGAACAGCAGGGGCAGGGTGGAACGTAGGTGGTTTGTACCCACAAGGAAATACAAGAGAATTCATGTGTTGCTTTCATTATAGGGCATAATAATGAATCCACACATTTCAAATGAGCCATTATCCAATTTGTGCTACTTTGCAATTTGCTCCAAAATAACAAATTGAAGCAATGTATTATGCTGGCCAGCTCAATATCTTACATGTCTGAAAGTGCAAAATGAGAACAATTTTGAGCTGACAACAAGTTGACAAAAGGAGCCTAATTGCTCCTGACATCACACAAAATTGAACCTGAAACTTTTTAAAGATAGATTTCATGCCTTTGTCTGCTCTGGAAGAAAATATTAGGAAAGTTTTCACACTGAATAGCCTTGACAGCATTTCTGAAATATAGCTAGCTTACTGGGGATTTGCTAGGCCATCAGGAAACAAAGGACACCATGGGTATTTTCAAGGTTTCCTGCTGTCTTGCATGGAGCAACTATTACATAAGCATTGTGGTGTCCTTCTTTGCTTTTCAGCACAGAGTGCTTGGGACCAATTTAGAATATGGGTTTCAAAATGATTTCAAATACTTACTTAACATATTATTTCTTTATTAACTCACCCAATTTTTATTCCCTGCCCCCCCACCCCCGGCATGCCAAAGGAGCCCAGGGCAGTAAAACACAAGTGATCAAAAACCACAATTAAAAATAAAATAAAAGCCTATTTAAAGCATTTAAAAGCAATTTAGTTACCTAAAAAAAAACCAAGTGAAACAGTCACAATTTCCTCACAATTTCAAGATTGCCAAGAATGGTACTTTTCAGCCATTTGAATGCTTGGGTGAAGAGGAATGTTTTTTAAGTTACTCCTGAAAGTTAATTTTGAGGGTGTAAGCAACAGGAATTCTCAGAAGAGAGACAGGAGCCATTAACTTTTTAGGTGAAGAAGCTGGCCACATTTGGGAAAGAAGGACGAAGAAAGCTCAGGGTCAGCAGCTGGAGGTTACCAGGTGAATCCAGCCTCCCTACTTAGAAGGCAGTTCTTGCCCTACCTTTAGGTTTCTGTCCTGCTTTTTAAAAAAATTAAAATTAAAAATACAACAATACAACTGGCAACCAACCAGATGTCTACACACTAGACAGATTGAAGAAGAAGAAGAAGAAGAAGAAGAAGAAGAAGAGTTTGGATTTGATATCCCGCCTTTCACTCCCCTTCAGGAGTCTCAAAGCGGCTAACATTCTCCTTTCCCTTCCTCCCCCACAACAAACACTCTGTGAGGTGAGTGGGGCTGAGAGACTTCAAAGAAGTGTGACTGGCCCAAGGTCACCCAGCAGCTGCATGTGGAGGAGCGGAGACGCGAACCCGGTTCCCCAGATTACGAGACTACCACTCTTAACCACTACACCACACTGGCTCTGGCATGAAACCCAGGCAGGGTTGAATGGTACAGGCAGGCCCTTTTTTCAATGCTGCGCTCCAACCTTCGCCTCCTTGTTTCCAGAGAATGCAGAATGAAGTCCAGTGCAGACTGCTGTCACATGAAGACCCACGCCCCCCCAAAAAAACCCACACCTATTCCTGGAGTGCACTCCGCACAAATTGTAATGTTTCAGTGCTCCTTCCTGTACACATCAGTGCCAACATATCTTTAAGAACGGTCACAATGGTATGCATATGCTTGCATGTGTACTAGAGATTATACATTAGCAGAACTTTGAAAAACACTTGTAATATGCGATGTTTTTTGTTTGTTTGTTATTGTAAAAATGAATAAAATAGTATGTGTACTAGAGAAAAGCACTTTAATGTGAGAAACAGCACCATAAGCAGAGGCTTTAGAGTTGCAGAAGGGTCAGCTACATCTAAACCAACTCTCAGAGCAGGGAACTCGGTTCCAGGTGTATGCTCATGGCGGGGTTTCATGCCAGAACATTAAAAGCAATTAGATTACCAAACGGGTTCATGTGCAACCTGATAAATGAACCCATGGGAATGTGTCACCTTGCATTGACTTTATATATTTTACACATAAACATGTGAACACATAAATGCAGCTATTCATAATATAATATGGTCCTAACAATAGGCTTATTATAACCTACTGCTAGCAATGGCTACCACTGTCAGGTAGTTTCTTGGTTGCTTTTTAAAATTTTTGTATCTTGCCTTTCTTTACTGACACCTAAAACAGTTTACATTCCAAAAAAGAAAAAAGCAATGCAGCAGTAACTATTCAGATTTCAGTTACCATCAAGCAGCAGCAGTCTCTAATACCCAGCTGAAATCAAGTTCCACTCAAACTTGCCAAAGAAGCAATCGTAGACTGGTGAAATGGATAATTACATGATCTCACATGTCCAAGTATTCAAGTAACACTATCAATTATAGCATGGTCCAAATTGTCAGCGAAAGAAAAACTCAAGCACCAACAATATACAAAAGGGATTGTTATTAAAGATAGACTTTCATTGTGGGACGGTGTTTTAAATTAACTTAAGGAGTTGCCAAAAAAAACCCTACATTTATCCACGCTCATTTGGCTTTATTTGCTGAGAAAGGCATATGCCTATCAGCCAAAAACTAAACTCAAGCCTAGAGTTTATTTTCCCAGAGGACATTTGTTGGAAGATGGATAAGTGCAGAGGTTCTAAGTAATACAGGGTCACATGATCAGCTGATTAATCGTGCCTTCTAGAAAATTCAGCTACAGGAATAAACATCATCTGCTAGCAGTAAGTTCCAAATGAAAGCCAACAGCCTACAAAAGCATATGCCACAAACTAAAATTTTAAGTGGGTTCTTGAGAAGGTAACAGCCCTGGTGACCACTGTAGCCTTTTACAAGTACCCATCTCCCCCAGAGGATTTCTATTCAGTCAGCCTTTGTTCAAGTCAAAAACAAGCAAGTATGCAAATTATCTCTCTTTGAAGCAGTTTCTACCAACCAAGCCAATTGTTTTTTTAATCAAAGGGTGCACCAACCATATCACAAATTAAACAGTTCGGACATTAATGTTTATTCATGCTCAGGATACTGTGACAGAGGTAAAACCACTAAATAAAAGGGAATCAAATTTTTAACTTGAAAAGACACGGTATAATTTACTGTGCAGTGAATTGGGGGGGGGTGTATAAGTGTGAGTGTGTGTTTTTTTAAAAAATTTACTGAATAGAAAGGTGCACAAAAAATATTTATTTCAGAACAAAGAAATATTATAGATCTCACTGGTTCATTAGATGAATTATATTTATAGTGAACAGTTATTATGTCACTGGTACCTACCAGCAGAAACTACAATCCAAGGACAGATTCAAAAACACAGAGAACACAGTTTTCCTATTAATTAGTATACAATGTACTCTCAAAACCTCCACTATGGTTCTTCCAAGTTCTATAGAAAAGGGGGTTGCAATCAGAAAATGGCTAAGAAATTTGCTCTCTATCCCCAGTCTGCCCTTGAGACTGCAGAACAGTGGACAGGTATCTCCTCTGATTCCAGACCTACTTTTTTCCACAGAATGGAAGAGATTGCAATACAAACAGTACGTCTTCATCCCAGTTCTCTACCAGGACTGGTTCTACCATTAGACAGGTGCCTCAGGCAGAAGATGCAGGGGAGAACAGAGTGGTAGTGAAATACTGGAAGACAGAGATGTTGCATGCCTAAATTACAAGGCGCTGTCCCATGTCCAGTGCTGATGTGAAATTCTGTTGACGATCTAGTTGCCTTCTCTACATGGAATGGGAGCACCATCTTTTCATTAGCCTCAGACAGCAAGATTTGTTTAGCTGGCCCTCTGCACCATGACACCTCTTTTGTTTACACATGCAACATGAATACTGCAATCCTTTAATCTAGAAGCCTGCTGCCAAATAATTTAGCTGCTTCCAATTCCACTTGAAGGAAAGGTAGGTGGAAATAGGCAATGGAGACAAGGAATTTGAGGGATGGAGAGATTATTGCTAAGAGGACAAGTCAAGTGATATGGCAGCACAAGGGAAGAGGGACAAAATGAGCTGTAGCCTGAAAGGAGGAACTTGAAAAATACGCACACTAGATAGTAGAGTTATGGAGCTGAAAAAAGGAGCAGCCTCATCTCCAATTAGCCCTTACTTCAAATTCCTTGTCTCTATTGCCCATTTCCTTAAGCCGCATTCTACACCTTCCATTCCTTCAAGACTTTTTCTCTAGAACTATTAGCTTACTTAGGAACATTCCTTCAGCCCTAAACCTAACCCTGACAACTTTGCCTTCTGAACTGAACCGAGAGAAGATATGGTGGCCATCTTCAAACCATCTAAAGGGGTGTCACATGGAAGATACAGCCAGCTTGTTTTCTCCTGGTCCAGAAGGTAGGAGATTCCGACTAAACATCAGGAAAAACTTTCTGATGGCAAGAACTGTTCAACAGTGGAATGAGCTCCCTTGGAATGAAGGAGTCTCCTTCATTGGCAGTTTTTAAGCAGAGGTTGGATGCTTTAGTTGAGATTCCTGCATAGCAGGGGGTTGGACCAGGTGGTCCTGTCCAACTCTACAATTCTATGACTCCATGAACTGCAAGTGGTATGATTTCCTGAGCAACTGAATATTCCACGTTTCCACCCTAGCCAATGAGTGCTTCACTGTGGTAAGCCCAACATAATGGCAGCAACATAGGGAAGTGGGAAGGAATATTGGAGCAGCTAGCCATAGCCCTGTAGCTGTAGTTGGCTCTTCTGCCTGAAACCAAAACCCACAGTGAGGAAAGTAGGCAGTGGAATACCTAGGTTCTGATTCCTTGAATTCTCCCTCAAGTATTCCACATTTTCATATTCATCATCACCACAATCTAAGCCTGTTTTGTATGTGGCTTGCATACAGGTAAGCAGCCACAGGCAGTGAGCACACATGCTAGTTAGAGATTCACTAAGGCGGTGTTTCCCAACCTTGGGTCTCCAGCCGTTTTTGGACTACAACTCCCATCATCCCTAACTAGCAGGATCAGTGGTCAAGGATGATGGGAATTGTAGTCCAAAAACAGCTGGAGACCCAAGGTTGGGAAATCCTGCACTAAGGTGGAACACAGAGTGACAGCAACCTGGATCAGGCATAGGCAAACTCGGCCCTCCAGATGTTTTGGGACTACAACTCCCATCATCCCTAGCTAACAGGACCAGCGGTCAGGGATGATGGGAGTTGTTGTCCCAAAACATCTAAAGGGCCGAGTTTGCCTATGCCTGACCTGGATTAAACCTTTTGTGAACTGGAGGATTAACAAGCAAGTATGTTGCCTGGAGTACTGCCCAGTCAGGATGGTCAGAAGTGTATTGATGGCTCCATTGCTGCTCTGGGAAGGTGTGTGTCCTTGTTATCGCAAAAAGTGAGCTCACAATTTAAAGGATTAAAGCTCTGCTTCTGAAGCATGTCCTCTGGCAGCAACATAGGGAAGTCTCTAAATGTTCCCATTTCTACCTCTAGGGCTATCATGGCTGGCCACCAGGAGTTAAGGAAGTAAGGAAGAGTCATTTGTATCTAAGGATGTGGGCAGGCTAACAGTTCTGAGGAGCAGGTCATAGAGGAAATATAGTTCCGTTCTTATTCCTTCTGCAGGAAAGGGTTCACCAGCAGCTGCTTCCAAAACCTGGCCATGTACAGAGTCACCAGTCTCAGGGTCACTGATGTCCCAGGACTCTAATGCAAAGTTCTGAATCATGATAGGCTGAATATTAGAACACAAATATCCTACCTGCACAGTCTTACTTTTTTGGCTGCAGTTTTTTGTTCCAGTAATGTGCTTCAGCCCCACTGAAAATAGTGAGATCTAAGCACATATAACTTGGTGCAAGATTGATGCTTTGGGTCTAATATGCCCTAAAACAAGATGTCTCATTCTCTTAGTGTTGCACTGCAGTGCCTCAGCTCATTTCAATGCATCAAACATCTTTCAGTAATTATTATTCAAATGCATAACAAAACTTGAAAGAGGTTTGCATAGTGAAACACAAGCCTACCTAAGCTTGCTTGATAAGTTTCCCTAAAGGCTATGACACAGGATTGGATTGTCACAATTTAAGATATGCTTTGCTCATAGACAGGCTTCCTTGTAAATGCAACTTCCCCCAAGGTGCCTGAATAAGCCAACTTTGAAAATTATTCCTAGCAAAGTACATTTCAGGAAAGCAAAGATTTAATCAATTATTGTTGCATGTGTGTTTTCTCTCTTTGCCTTTGATGGGAAGGGGGGGGGGAATGTGGGACTTACAATTCTGTAAAAGGGAAAGCACTTTAGGACCGTGTGTGAGCAGAACTGAATTGTTTACTAGAGTTAACTCAGTTCAAGTAATTAGACTTCATTGAAATTGATGAAATAATGAAATTTTCTTTTTAAAAAAATATTGATGTAAGAAATCATTTCCAATATCTACATATATAAAACAGATCAGATTTGGCAAATTATGAAACATTATCGTTATGGAGACTCAAAAGTGGGTGGAATATATATGTTTTCAGGATATATTTTCAACGTATCTTGTCGACAGACTGACTCTGCATTACAAAGATGTCTGCAAACATGACATGAAGGCTGGCAACTTTAACCCAGCTATATGAGAATCCCTGGCAAATAACCGCAGTGCCTGGAGACAGGCAGACAAGTCATGTAAGAAGAAAGAATGACCACTAGAAGGAGTGAAGAGAAAAGAAAACCATGGTGCAGCTGTAGCAGCAAACTGTCGCCTTCATCTGCCCCAACTGCAATAAGACATGTCTCTCCAGTATTGGTCTCTACAACCACAGCAGGCGCTGTAACTCTCCAACGGTTTGACTTTACCTACAAAGGTGCACTCTTCCATTGCCTCCTGATGCCAATGGATGCCAACAATAAAACATTTATTATTATTATTATTATTATTATTATTATTATTATTATTATTATTATTTTGCATTACCTAACATTCTCAGAAGGTAAAATTAGTATTATTTGGTTTTCTGAAAGCTGTTTATGATCTTCCACATCAAATCTAGACTTACCAAGCTAAATGTTTTCCAGTCATAACCATAACAGCAGATTTGAATTCCTCACACACAAAAGCATATTTTTAGAAACCTTCACTGAATAAATTTGAAAGAATTAAGTTCCACCTCCTAAAATGACAGAGCGTTGGAACAAGAAAGTATTCACCTGCCAGCATAAGGACATCAAGGAGGAAGGCAGTCTAATTTCTCTAGGAAGGGAATTCCAGAAAGGATCTGAGCATTTGTTCTGCAGTGTGGTAATCCAGCATAATGAAGCTTCATCTAGACTCTGCCATATGGGAAATGGCTCCTCACATGGGAACAGCAGTGCTAGCCATGCCAGTGAAACTTTGTAAATGTTGTAGAGCTCCTTCCCTCAACTTCTCTCTTAGGCACATTCTGAAGGAGACACAACTTCCATTTTCTATGATATCACTGAAAAACAAGGAAACACCAGCGGTATTGCCAAGGCCCTAAGAAAGGAGAAAACACTGGCAATGGACGGATGCCTGCCTCGTGGCTCTTTGCTACATAAAGATTTTAGCATGCAGCTCTTTGAATCAAAAACTTTGGCCACCCTTGGGCACAGGCAATGCCAACCCTATGAAAATGTATGCCCCTATGTAGTCACTCTGACAGTAATACCACTGCAGCTCTAAGCAAAATACTGTTTTGCCTGTTATAAAAATAGACAACCCTTGTTTCCCATGTGCTCCATCACATATTCATTACATATATTTTATTACTATGTTACTTTTACTGAACTCATCAATATTATTTAAACAGCAGAGTGCCCTGGTCCCAGTTAAGAAAAACAAGCAGCCTGCAACCAATAAAACATTTTGTAAAAATGTGATGAAATGAGAGCATTCGCACTGCCTTAATAGTATTTCATGTAGATAAATCTTCAGTTACAAGAAACATGAAGGGTAATACAATGTCTCTGTTTAATTTTATACATACCACAGCTCAAAAATCTTTGAGATTTTATTCTAGAAACCACACTGAGGAAAACCTTGTCTGTCCTTCTGAGAACTTGTGCCATTTCAGAGCAAACTACATGCAATGTATGCAATGGTGTCCTGATGAACTTTGCTGCTATTATTAAGAAAAACAGTTTTAGAAGACTGACTTTGAGGAGTGGGGACACTGGGTGATTAACTCGTTCCTTGCCTAAAATTGCAGTTCCCCAAGGTGCCTTTCCATCCTTGGAGTTCCATGGCCATGTTAGTAAGAGTAAACACACACCAACTAAGTGCTTTCCTCCTCTGCTCAAAATAGTAGTCTCCCAAAGCTTTTCTTAAGGAAACAACCCCCCCCAAAAAAAAAAAGTTCCCTAAGGCACTATTATGTTGTTGCATGTAACGTGTAGGAGGCCCATGAAGCTAGATCATAGGCCAATTCTCCGAGGCAAACCTCCTGGCCCTGCTCTTTTCTAGGAAAACTACAACCTCTCCAAACATTCCCATACACAGGCCTTCCGAGTACCGATGATGATGATGATGATGATCATCATCATCATCATCATCATCATATTTGTATTCTGCCCACCAGACTGGGTTGCCCAGCCACTCTGGGCTGCTTCCAACATATATAAAAACATAATAAAACATAAAAGCTTAAAAAGGCTGCCTTCAGGTGTCTTCTAAAGGTTATATAGTTAATCATCTCCTTGACATCTGACAGGAGGGCTTTCCACAGAGTAGGCGCCACTACCAAGAAGGCTTTCTTCCTGGCCCCTGTAACTCCACTTCCCTCAGTGAGATAACGGCCAGAAGACCCTCGGTGCTGGATCTCAGTGTCCAGGCTGAATGATGGCGGTGGAGATGCTCCTTCAGGTACACAGGGCTGAGGCCTATAAAGCTCAGCAGCAACACTTTGAACTGTGCTCATAAATGAGCAAAAAGTCCCATAGAAACCTGCATTAAAACATGGGAAGGGACTCTCCACAGCAGGCTTTCTCAACTCGGCTTCCAGATGTTATGAGACTACAATTCCCATCTTCCCTGACCACTGGTCCAGCTAGTTAAGGATCATGGGAGTTGTAGGCCAAAAAAATATCTGGAGGGCTGAGTTTGAGGAAGCCTGATCCACAGCCTCTAAAGCAGGTGTGGGGACTATATATTTATCCCTCCAGATGTTTCTGAACTACAGGTCCCATCATCACTGGCCATGTGCTGGGACTGATGGGAGTTGTGGTTCAGCAACATCTGGAGGGATAAATATTCCCCACACCTGCTCTAAAGCAAGGATTGGAATCCAACATAGCTACAGCATGTACAGATGAGCTGTATAGCCAATATTTCTTTAATACAAGAAGTTTTATAATAGTAAAAATTCAAACTGGAATGTCTGGCAGGTTAATCCCTCCCCACACACCCCATAAGGTTAACATGCACTGTATAAATGAACTGTCATCCTGGTGCATCAAATATTTGGCTCAACTGAATATCAAACTGAATGAATATGGAAATTCTTAGGCAGTGCCTGTTTATATTACAATCAGTTCTAACCAGCAGTAATTCCAACAATTTCAGGAACTCTACGTTAAATGGGAAAGAATGCTTTCAGAAACATTCTTAAGCAACTTTTGTATGCTTATAAACCAAGGGAGGCAGAAGATACATCTTCACTGCTACTGTCATCTGGAATACTCTGTATCCTTGTCAAAACAAATCTAACTTCAAGTACTCTGGTTTCAAAAACCAACAAAGCATCAGGTTTATATTCCAGAATGTGCGCGGTCAGAATCAGCTGGAATTATCATTGAGAAGGTCTAAAGTTATTCTGACATACAGCGCATGTAATTTTGAGAGCGTGAACAAACTCAGCACTTGATTTGGCATTAAAGTGGATTCTTACACTCGCATAACTTTTTGTTCCTTGTCAAGTTTGGAAGGAAGGAAGCAGCAAATTAAATTCAAAGTCTTTTGGTTCAGCCATTTCAGACAACAATGAAGAATTCAAAAAGGGAAAGCAACTTAAACAATTGCTTTTAGACCAGTCCCAAACACTAACACATATCAAAGGTATGGATTGTATTTACTTACAGTAGATCCATCAAAATTGTCATGACTAATTCAATGGGGCTACTCTGAATAAACCTTAGTTGGAAACAACCTTATATTGAGAAATCAGTGTTTATAGACAGGGCTGTGTTTTATGCTGCAGTTCCTTGGAAATACAGAAAAGATGCAGAATGTCAAAAGGGTAGCATTTCAAGGATATGTTTTTCAAAGCGACATAATACTGTAAATATGCACAGAGCAAAATATGGGAATCTATCAATATGCATATACATTTTTCTATATTGTGTTGTAGAGATGGAGATCTACATGTCATGAAATGGATGACCAATTCTCAAGTGCTTTTTATGTCCTCTCTTCTCCCTGGAGGGGGGCATAAGTTTTGCCTATCATTCTGAGATTATGCTCACCACAGGAGGTAAACTGAACTCTAGTCTGTCTATAATTCAAGGTGACCTAATTTTCAACTTCATGACATCAGCATCTGCTGATCACTGCATTAAAAGAGGAGACTCGCTGTTTTCTCCCAATATTTTTGATATGCATAAATTATTACAATCTTTGAGACTAAAGATTAAAATTAGCTCTGAAGGGATGTTCACTGTCAGGCAGAGAAACAAAATCATTAAGCATGCTCCTGACCAGTGGTAACTTATTTATTAAGAATCTTCTGTCCCACCTTTCAATAAAATTCACCCACATAACTAACCAAGCACCCAAATATTCATAATACACAATCAATCAGCATAAAATTAAACAAGAAAAAAGCACACATAGTTTAACCAACTAGGGAAAGTTAGCCAAATACAGTACTTTCAAAAGCTCTCTGGAATAAAACTGCTTTTGCCTGGTGTGTAAAGGCCAGCAATATGAAACAAAGCAAAAATCCCTGCAGACACAGTTCCAGTTATGAGAAAGCCGTGTCCAAACATACCACCTTATCTGGGAATAAGCAGAGTCCCCTAAGAAGTTCTAAATGTATAGGCGAGTTTGTATGAAAGAAGGCATCTCTTAATGTATTCTCCACGCAGACTATTTAGGGCTATAAAGGACAAAACCAGCAATCTGAGTTGTGCCGAGAAACCAACTAGAAGTCAGAGAAGATGACATAAAACCATCACTATATACTCTGCATTCTAGTGCCTGCAAACTGGTACACTTGTGGAAAGGGCTTCTCTCTTCTTTATTTTGCCCTTAGCTGATTGTGTTACTAGTTGAATTTATGTAGCAGCTAATGCTGAATTCAGCTGAAAGCTATTCGGTTTTGCAGCATGAGGGCGGGGGGGGGGGACATGACTTAAAAGCACTATATGGTTCCATCGCTATAGCAACAATTCTAAGTGCACTTAAATGTTTATGAATCTCAGCCACACAGAAATGTCCTCTAACTTTGACTTGTAATCAGCTACTTCTAATGAAAAGATGCTTGAGTGGTAACAAACATCTATATACTATAGTTAAGCTCTTCGGGGGCATTCCAAAGACACAGTACAGACACAGCAAATATGCTCCAAGACTTGACTGCAAGCATTGTATTTTCCAAAACTAGAGAACCAGCGCTGACCCACCCATGAGGTGTGGCAGACGGGAGGATCCACAGGGGCCGCACCTCCCAATGTTGATCTTTCTCCCCCTGCCCTTGTCCCTCATTTCTTCCCTGGTGGAGAGGGAGGTGTCCCTGGGAGTCTGCCTCGGGTGCCAAAATTGCCCTCAAGAACTGATTTACCAGCTTGAGATAATACTAATATAAAGAAAGATGGCACTGGGATCCTGATATTTCTGAAAGGTGGAAGCTGATCACAGAATCCTTGTGAGGTGTCAGATGCTCTTGAGCCTTCTCTTCCAAGCTAATACTGACTACACTCAATTGGAAGCCGTGTCGGACGTTGGGCTCCCGAAAAACGTTCGCAAACCAGAACACTCACTTGCAAGTTGGCGGCGTTTGGGAGCCTATTTGTTCAGGAGCCAAGCTGTTTGACTACCAAGGTACCACTGTACTTCTTCCCTTCCCTTGCCCCATGCCATCTCCATCTCTGATTTTGCTACATTTTTACAAGCAAAGAACAACATGGGGAGTAGAGCAGCAGATATCTGGCTTGTAGGTATGAATTAAATAGAAAGCATATATTCTACTGCCAGGGAAAGGACTGCAAGCCCAAGTGAAGAGTAACTCATAGGATCTGGTTCACGGAATCTTGTGAGATGGTTATACAAGTTAAGAAGCAAAACAGCATATGGGATGGGCAACAAGGAAGAATTGGGGCCAGGTAGGCGGGACTAGGGCAGCAAAATCATAGAATCATAGAATCATAGAATCATAGAATCATAGAGTTGGAAGAGACCACAAGGGCCATCGAGTCCAACCCCCTGCCAAGCAGGAAACACCATCAGAGCACTCCTGACATATGGTTGTCAAGCCTCTGCTTAAAGACCTCCAAAGAAGGAGACTCCACCACACTCCTTGGCAGCAAATTCCACTGTCGAACAGCTCTTACTGTCAGGAAGTTCTTCCTAATGTTTAGGTGGAATCTTCTTTCTTGTAGTTTGGATCCATTGCTCCGTGTCCGCTTCTCTGGAGCAGCAGAAAACAGCCTTTCTCCCTCCTCTATGTGACATCCTTTTATATATTTGAACATGGCTATCATATCACCCCTTAACCTCCTCTTCTCCAGGCTAAACATGCCCAGCTCCCTTAGCCGTTCCTCATAAGGCATCATTTCCAGGCCTTTGACCATTTTGGTTGCCCTCCTCTGGACACGTTCCAGTTTGTCAGTGTCCTTCTTGAACTGTGGTGCCCAGAACTGGACACAGTACTCCAGGTGAGGTCTGACCAGAGCAAAATACAGTGGAACTATTACTTCCCTTGATCTAGATGCTATACTCCTATTGATGAGGCCCAGAATTGCATTGGCTTTTTTAGCTGCCGCGTCACACTGTTGGCTCATGTCAAGTTTGTGGTCAACCAAGACTCCTAGATCCTTTTCACATGTACTGCTCTCAAGCCAGGTGTCACCCATCTTGTATTTGTGCCTCTCATTTTTTTTGCCCAAGTGCAATACTTTACATTTCTCCCTGTTAAAATTCATCTTGTTTGTTTTGGCCCAGTTCTCTAATCTGTCAAGGTCGTTTTGAAGTGTGATCCTGTCCTCTGGGGTGTTAGCCACCCCTCCCAGTTTGGTGTCATCTGCAAATTTGATCAGGATGCCCTTGAGTCCATCATCCAAGTCGTTGATAAAGATGTTGAATAAGACCGGGCCCAAGACAGAACCCTGTGGCACCCCACTAGTCACTCTTCTCCAGGATGAAGAGGAACCATTGATGAGCACCCTTTGGGTTCGGTCAGTCAGCCAGTTACAAAAAGCCGTCACATATGCTAGTAAACAGAGGTAAGTGTCAGGAAGAAAGCTCTCTGTAGGAAACTAACTCAGACACTAAATGAAGGAGCAGTAAAGCATAGTTTTAGGGTACTTACCAGAGTCAGGGAGAGACTATTGAAGTCTGAGTGGTGTAGAGACCCTGCAGGGATGTGCAAACATCTCAATCTACTATTCAATACTTGCACAGGAACTGTTTGTTTGTTTATTTATTTAATGAAACTTTAAAGTAAAGCTACAACAAAACAACAGTACTACATGCATTTCTTGCAATATCTGAGCACATGATTTTATCCTACTAACACCTCCTCCTTACAAACCTTCCCTTGACTTGAATCTCTTCTCATAACCTTCACATCTGTTTTTCCTTTTAAATCAGAAGATTCTGATTTCTTACCTTCCATACACTTTCTTATGACTGGCTCTTCCCTCAATACTGCTGATGGTGTTTTAGGTTGTTTTTTTTTTTAACCTACAGTTGATCTGAGCAGATCAGCTGTTATAGTTAAGTATGGACTGATTCCTGATGTCCTTAGTGTGATTACTCATATAGCAATAAAGCAAATTTAATTATTATTTTTTAAGGTTAAAGAGCAGGGCCTTTTGTTAACTAGATGTTGCCTTTTAACAATGCTGTTTTCACTTTTTTATTATTCTGTTGAATCAAAACACTGTGTGCCAGATTACTTTTTTCTAATTATCTGCTCATGAACTGAGGATTTATGCTTTGAGATTCTATTCCTACAGACCATTTAGAGGAGAGATGCACTGAAATACCTGTAAATTGTCATTTATGCATCTGTGGCCAGGGAGAAGTGGAAGATATTGTTTACTATTGTATTGTATTGTTCTTCTATAATTTCCCAAGGGAAAGGTTTTTGAAATTCTTCAGCCAGTTTTTTTCAACAGTAGGGAGAAAATCTGTTACTTACTATTTGATAGGGATAACTAGATGGCATAAAGGGTTTCAGGGTTTGCTCTACAGCCCAACAGTCAAAAACTTAATTCAAAAAATAGAGTCCAATATTCTGGGGAATCACCTATGCTAAAATGTATATCTCAGCTAGATTATGTCTATATTTTTGTGGCGACCAATGGATTTTAGAAAATGAATTTGACTGATTGATAGCACAGTTTTAAACATGGAGGATGAACTTGGTGATTTAACTGACTAATGAGAATTCCAAACCAGAAGTGCAATCAGTGCCATTTACTATCTGCTGTTAATTGCAATGATTACGTTTATGGTTCAAAACGCAGAAACCATATCACTTAATTACTAATATAAATAGTTCTGTAAATTATTCATCATTTTGGGTTCTATAATATGAAGTTCTATTAAATATTTAAGCAACACAACAGGGTGTATCACTGCAGCAAGTTAGGTATGTATACACACAGAGAGATGAATGCTGGAAATAGCACTTCAGGCATGAATTAATGCAGCAAAATCTCTTTTGCTGCACACAGCCTGATGAAAATATTTCGGCTTTCCAGCCCTGATAAACAGGTTCCCAATTTTAACAATGGCACTTTTAAACAATTAAGAGCATGTGTGTATTTGTGTGTGTTTATCCAGAGGCCACAATTAAAAAGAGTCTATTTAATCAGCTAGGTTAATCCATCAGCTACTAAACCTTTGTTTTCCTGGAGTCTTCTTCCCCAAACAGCTTTAAACTGGCAATCCTTCATTCCTTTTGTTTTGATCTCTTTGTCTCTAAACTTAGGATAAGAGCAAACTCTGTCAGTAGCACCTGCTGAGCTTTTTTTTAAAAAAAAAACACCCTCTAATTTACATATTGTTATCAAATTAGGCATTGCTATAAGGTTAAAAATAAAGTAGAGAAAATGTGTTTGCACTGTGTGTGTTTCTTGTGATTCTTCCTGAAAATATACTCCGGGATTGACAGTGGGCCTCACTTTTTTTAAAAAAATAATTCAATTTCTTTCAAAAGAAATTGTGGCACAGGTTACTTTCAGACAACCCTTTATTGAGTATTCATCCAGATTTGTTTGCATGGAGATCAGAGGACACCAGCTATTTATTAAGTATTTGTTCTGATTTGTTTGCAAAGAAATAAAAGACATTGCGTCAAGCAAATGCTATTGCACTCTGCCCAGTGCATTTTCCTGTCACTTTCATTAGCTCAAAAAGTTTGGGAGTGTTGCACAATACCCTCAGTGGTGCAGTCCATTGTCTCTTAAGACAGATGGATGCCAAAAAATAACATCTAAATAATCAACTTGCCATTGTCTATTTAATTAATGAATAGGCTTGTATCCAACCAAGTTTTACAGTAGACTCTTTGAAGTGAATGGATCTAAGTTAGTTCTGTCCATTATTTCAGTAACTCTAAGACTATCACTAACATACAGCCCGCCCCGTCCGCCTGGTTATATATATATATTTGTTTGTTTGTAGCATGTGATGAAATGGCAACATTTTTAAATAACACTTATGATGCATGACCATGCTTATAGACAGGTAAGGTTTAGCAGCAAAGACTGCTGAATTTATAACACATATCATTAATTCAGAGGTCATTATGAGCTATGGACTCAAGTTTGTTTTCTTTGATACCTCAAGTCATAACTTATTATTTTATATGTGGCTCACTCAGCTTAAGAAAAATATTAAAAATTAAGTGTGGTATCCAGTGGGGTCCCTCTATTGATGGAGGGCTCCTTAATCCAGAGGAAACTTCCATTAGCAACATGGGGAAGGAAGGGGTTTTTTACATATTCACACGCTGCCACCCCTGCTGCTCCCTCCGAAATCGACCCCAAAGTGCTGAAAGTCCCTTTGGAATAGCATGGGAGGTGGCACAGAGCGCTCCAGGGTGGGGTGTAATTTGAGGAAAATAGCATCTCACCCTGTCACACCCACCATGGGGTCAAAGAGCCTTCTGGTAGCTGAAGGACAGCATTAGGTAAAAACTCCTGAAGGAAAATCATGGAATCACAGAATTGTAGAGTTTGGAAGGAAATTTCAACTCGAAAGCTTTTTGTGTATGTAAAAGATAATTAAGCACATACGTGAGATTTCTATTACATAGCCTTTAAAAGAACTATTCTGTTATTGAAGTTGCTTTTCAGAAGAGTTCTGATAGATCACTGACTTGATGGGAAATAGCTCCTTTAAATCAATGAACATTCTGTTTTAAAAAAAAATTAAGAAAATTTATTTTTATTTTACTTAATGAAGATATGCTCTAATCTTTGGGGAGAGGGGCATGAAAGTGACCAGCTTCTAAGTTTTTTATTGCTCGGTAAGCATTATGGCATGTTATTTTAGTTGGTTTGATTGAAAAATGCAACTGAAAAGCTAAGATTCACTGCATTTGAGCATTATTCCTAAATACACTTCAGGGAAGAATATTTATTAAGAGACATCCATTCTTCCTAGCTAAGGCAAGGAATAAAAGAACATTTTGTACACAAGCAAATTACAGTGAGAACAGCGGAAATTTGTTAACTCACCCATATATGCTTTGAACTACAGTTTAAACCACTAGGTTCTGCTTAATAATACTTCATAAAAAATATGCCTACAGTGTATGTGGCATGCATTAAACATATAATACACCCTCAGGTTTCCTTTCCAAATCCCACTGCAACACATCATGAATAAAAAAAGACTGCAGATGTGGATGTTCTCTTAGCTTAACCATAAATAGGAACAAGAAGATCCTTGGGATTCGGCTCTCCATGCCACACAAAGTATAAACCTCTTATGATCAGTTTTCAAAAGCTCTCTGTTATTTCAACAAGCGCTAATAATGATTTGCTTTGTACCACTGAGAAGCAGGACTCTAGAACCAAGATTACCAACATGTGTAAAATGGCATATGGCATGACTTATTCATGAAGCTTTCAATTAATTAGTGTTTGTAAATCTGCTCTGAAAGTTAGAAAACCTTGCTGATAGCATAGCAAGGGCGACGTCTTTTAATCAAGGTGGGCGAAATTGAATTCCACAGCCAGCACTTCCAGCAGTCCTACCATTCAGTTAGTTTCCAGTCCTTTTGCAGGGTCTGCATTTTTCAAAGCCGCACAGAACACACATTCAATCCACCTCTACCACCACCACCAACACCTCCTCCTCCTCATCTGCCCATTACAAAAGCTTGTGTAAGACAATATAAATGTTTAATGGTGGGCTGCTGATTTACTTCCGCTCTACTAGCAATAAACTTTAACAAACTGCTGGCACCACCCCAAAAGAAAATTAGGCAATTCAAGCATTAATGACTGGTTAAACAGTGGCTCCTGACATCAAAATGAGATGTTACCCTGGCAGTTTAACATGTACTAACCTCATTTAATGTAAAATATTCATAGCAACGGAATCTCAAAAGGAGCTAATGATGAGGCAAGGTTACTTTACTCAGGAGGATGTACATACAGTGGTTTCTTGGAGCAGTTTGCTGGAGGGGTCTCCCGAGACACTTGTTAAAATCCCACTACCAAAGCAAAAAGGAAGGCAAGATGCAACTGGCAGGACACCCTACTTTCCCTGAATCCCTGGCAGACTGCTCATCCCTAGATCTTCCATATGATCTGTTTGTTTAAATGATTGCGTCTGTATTCTTGAAGTGGAAAATGCACCAGCAGAAAGAACAAAAGGTTCTGAAAGAACAAGAATCCATTAAAAAAATAATGTTTAAATCCATAGCACTTCCTTCAGCATACCTCACGGAATCATCTTCCCATGAATAAATGCACACACACATGTGCACGCTCAAAAGGATCTTTTTACCTGACAGAGCTTCCTACCTTGGTTGCAAAATTAATAACAAAAATCGTTTTTTTGCAATTAAATGTCATTTTTATATATCTAACTTACACAGGAAAAGTGCTGCTCAGCATGCATAAGTAGAACTGTCTACATTTAAACAGTATATAGCACAGCCAGTTAGTTTGAATATCCCTTGCTGGCTGAGCCAACCATACCTTGTTCACTATCATTCAGATGAAGCCACACCAATTTTCAGCAGCAAAAATGTACAAGTATTGCCTCTGGGCATTGGCTTCAGGCATTTTTAACTCTTTATTTTATTGTTTTATTTTAGATTGTTTGTATTGTCTGTTATTATAAGACTCTTTGGACATGGTTCCTTAGCAAAGCAGTACAAACATACTATATTTAAATAATTGATAGAATATTCAAGGCTTATATTTTAATGAACACTTATTCCCATGTGAAATAGCAGTTATATAAAGGTAAGGGGGGATAAGTGCTGCTGTTTGAATGCTGGCAGTCCTCCTAGTTTATGAATAGGTCCCTGAATAAACACAGTGATCTGAGAACAGTCTAAAGTGACCATCTGGGTTCCACAGAATGTAGAGAAAATGCAACTAACTAATAAGACTATTTGGTAATTAGGATTAAGATCTTCCTATTTAAGAGATAGAATGATCGAGACAAAGCATAACATTGCTTTTTACCAAAAAAACAAAAGAGAGAGGCACAATTATACCATAAATTAAGAGTTGCTGTCATACTACTTCCAAACAATATAGCATGATAAATAGAGAAGGACATGAACGTGTTCAGTGCCAGGCCAGGCCAGGCATGGAGAAGAATAATCTCCAAGGTTAGTACAAATGTGGGAAACAGAACTTATATGGGGTAAAGGGGTATAAGGTTGGTAGACTCAAGAACTACAAGATCATACAAGATTTTCAGGTGACTATGAAGATGGACAAGAGGCACTTAAGAGATTGTCTCTTTAGGTCTGATGCAGAAAGGGATCTAACCATGATGGCTTCTACCAAGAGTTCGCCATGGTTCCCACTTATTAAAACGGAGCATATCCGGGCCAGTTACCTGTCAAAGCTCCCACTTGCCATGCTTAGAATCGCTTTCACAGAATTACTATTCCAATCGATG
This sequence comes from Podarcis muralis, assembly GCF_964188315.1. Classification (NCBI taxonomy): domain Eukaryota; kingdom Metazoa; phylum Chordata; class Lepidosauria; order Squamata; family Lacertidae; genus Podarcis; species Podarcis muralis. The sequence goes on along the minus strand of NC_135655.1, from coordinate 65,089,845 downwards.
CCCTTGGTGGTGTTGGATGGATGCTACAGCAAAGTACATTATGAAGAGACACTTTGTGTGTGTGGGCAACACTGTGTGGAGGACCTGTGCCACTATTTATTGCAGTGCCCATTATATATAGACCCAAGAGACCGATTCATAAAACCCCTGTTTCCGATTGGAACTCGCTTGAAAGGGTGGAAAAGGTAAAATGGCTGCTGAGCGATACTGATAACTGTACCTTATAAAGTAGCACTCTATGCGTTGGCAGCTAAGAAAATCAGGAGGAAAGAACTAGATAAAATAGCGGTCAACTGCAAAGGGGATTCGGATATTTAATTTGGCACATTTTACTAGAGAATCTTCTGCTATTCTATTTTATGTAACAAACAATCTTAGTAGTTGTGACCGTGCTTTATATTGTATGTGTGGTGCCTGATGATTTTTATAGTTATTGCTGTTTTTCCTTTTGTTATTTTTCTGAAACATGCCATGGCCTATGGCTAGCACAATAAAAGTCTATGATGATAAATACTATCATTATTATTATTTATTACTTTTCTATACCAGTATACCTGAAGGAGCATCTCCACCCCCATCGTTCTACTGAGGTCCAGCGCCGAGGGCCTTTTGGCAGTTCCCTCACTGCGGAAAGCCATGTTACAGGGAACCAGGCAGAGGGCCTCCTCGGTAGTGGCACCAGCCCTCTGGAACACTCTCCCACCAGATGTCAAAGAGAACAACAACTACCAGACTTTTAGAAGACATCTGAAGGCAGCCCTGTTTAGGGAAGCTTTTAATGTTTGATGGATTACTGTGTTTTAATATTTTGTTGGAAGCCACCCAGAGTGGCTGGGGAAGCCCAGCCAGATGGGCAGAGTATAAATAATAAATTATTATTATGCCACCCCTCATCCAAGAATTACAGGGCATTTTACAATACAAGAACAAGTTCTTAGACTTTCCTTCCCAGGTTCTTGAGCTGACGCTTTCAACATACACTGCTTTAATATGCTTTGTAAATGGCCCTTAAATTTGAAGATGGAGGGTGGTATGCAGATATTTTAAGTAAGTTAATAAATGGAGGAAGCAAAGGAAAACAAAACATGAAAGCAAAGAAAGTAGCTTTCCTTCCTTTTCCAGTACTTCGCTTTTGTGGAAATAAATATAGAATTTCTACCCATTGGTTACATGCTGTCCTCAGATGCTTCTGTGAAGAATACTGCATTACCCCCAGCACTCGACGAACTTTATTTTGCATCCACTGCAAGCAAGATTGCTGTGAAGAATGCTGTGAATATGCCTCTATTAGATATTGCTTATGACATCATTAGTGGCAAGTGTCAAACCAGTTGTAGTCCCAAAACATCTGAAAGGTACCAGTTCGAAAAGGCTGGGCTAGGTGCTCAGCAAGCGTTTTAAAGGAAGATGATAAAAACATAGCTACTTTGCAGCAAAAACTATTTTTTCCACCTGTTCCTTTTTAGAAAATTGTTTAATACTTTGAAAGTTGTCTATTCTCTGCCTATAGCACTAGGTAGTCATTACAATGCCGGCTTTTATTAGAGGGGTGAAAAGCAACAGTTATCCTGCTCAAAAAAAACACCCCACTGTGTGTCAACTGGATGCTGTGCTATTGTTTTTGAATGGGGGCACTGCAAGATTGTCAAACAAAGGCTAGAATGTGGTATTGGCATACATTTATTAAATTCACTGTCTGGATAGCTCTTACTAAATTGAGCATTTCTAAGCAACAGAATTTAAATTAGCCCATGCCTGTAGGTAGGGATAGGACTGGCTGGAACAAAGTACAGTCGTACCTGCGTTTAAGTAACCTTCTGGTTACATAAACTTTGGGATGCGTGCACTGCAAACCCAGAAGTATTTTACCGGGTTTCACCGCGCGCACATGCACAGAAGCAGCCTGCGCATGCACAGAAGCGGTCCTCAGATTGCAGAAACCTCAGGATCCGAACGGATCTCCGGAACGGATCCCGTCCACAGCCGGAGGTACTAGTGCAAAGTGACCAAACAGGGTTTTCAAATACTGCACAGCACAGCAGTGATGACACAGCCACACTGCAGACCACAGCACCCTCTGGAAATCTGTCCCTTCCCCTCTGTTTATATACACTTCCACTGCACCAACAGTGCAAAGATCAGTGTAAGAAACTGAGATATGAAAACTACGAGCTAAATGGCCCCTTGAACCTAGGTTATGGGAGCAACAACGGAACGTCTAGGCACACTTTTTTATAACAAGAATACAAAGCTGAAAATCAATGAACTGCATCTAAAATATTATGTTCATTTTTCACATGGTCTAGTCCTCATCCAAAGACTGCAAAAATCAAAGACGTGCTCCCCGTCACCCCCCTAATATTCCTAAGAGTGTATCTTCTCCAACATTCAGAGAGTGGCTGGAAGTGGGGAGGCAGAAAAAGGTCCTCCTTTCCTTCCACTGTGCAGTTTTAATCTGAAATCTTAGGCACCCAGGGCTCTGAAACTGAAATTCCCTGTCGCAAAACATGCCTAGAACAATGGGAGTTTCGAACGCTGGCAAGGATGACCGATTGGATTCCACTCCTAGGCAACAACTGTTTGCACTGCAATCTTATACTAGTATATTGCAAACTGAGAAGATAGATTTCTAGATCAGAAGTCATACTAGAATCAATGAAGAATTAATTCAATTTTGAATGTAAGAAGTGCAAACTCTTTTTGGGGATTGCTTTTTGTTGAATACTATATTTTTGATTTGTTCTTCTTTGTTGTGCTATGCTTTTTCTTTTAAAACCAATAAAGCACTGAGAGAGAGAGAGAGAGAGAGAGAGAGAGAGAGAGAGAGAGAGAGAGAGAGATTTCCAAAGGTATGTGTCTTTTGGCACATGGAGTCAGCAGCTGAGAAGGTAAATCTAACACAATAAATTGACCTTTTATTGAAATGCAGTAGACACACAGTGAACGTGTAGCATGTGCTTGGAGTGAAAAGTGATCTTTAAAAAGGCTACTCTGATCTGAGTGAGAGCAATGACAAATAACTGCTCACAAAATGCAAACTGGCAAGTATGGCAGTACATTAAGAAGAAAGCAAGTTATTGCTTTGCAATCTACCAACCAGGTGAAAATGACAAGACATGAAACAGAATTAGTTGCTCCAGAATTATTTTTCAATAACAACTGGAAATATTTACAGACCACAAGTCAGATCTTTCACCCATAAAAGCTGTTTCAAATTCAGAGAAGAGGGGAGGGAGATAATGCGCTCTGGATGTCAGCCAAAGAATAACAAAGATGTAGAAGATTAAAAGAACCAGGGCAAAAGGTGAGGCAATGACTTTGGGTAAAAGAAGTCCAGACAAGGTTTCTATCCAGATCTACATTCATACCGAAAGTGAACCAATAATAAGGAAAATCCTATTGCCACTAATAGTAGCTAAGCATAACTACACAGCAAAGGGCGTTGGATATCTTGAGAACGTGAAGAAACTGTGGAACAGGCTGCCTTCAAAGTGGTAGACCTTCCTTCATTAGAAGTTTTTAACCTGATATCCTGTCAGGGGCCCTATAACAGAGGATCCCCTGCATTAGTGGGATGTTGTTTAATGAAATAACATTTGAGGTTCCTTCCAACTCCATGATTCTGAGTTGACCTTGTCCAATCTGGTGCGCTCCCTATGACTTCTGGATAATTCCACTTGGTAGTTTATTATTAAGTCGGTGCTGATCATGCTTGAAAATTTTGTAATAGTAGCCACAGAACTCATCAAAACACTGCCCCATTTTATCTCCTCCTTTAATCTGGATTTCCACAAAATATCCAGTAGGTTTTAAAAACAAAACATGTACGGTAAGTGGCAAATCCAGATTAAACTGGGGGTGAGGACTGGAAACGGGATGACTTGTTGATGAGGATGATACCATGTGGATGCAAGTTCACAACGAACAGGCCAGCAACTTCCATCTCTCTACTGAACTATCCATTCAAATACTAAAACACATAGTACAAGTTATTCCTCATCACTTCCAAAACGGGCACCTATAAATATTGTATAGTCAGTGTTGGGTTAACACAGCCTCTCTCAACCTGGGCCATCCAGACTACAGCTCCCTTCAGTCCCATTCCACCCTTTTGCTAGCTAAGGTTCATGAGAGTTGTAGCCCAAAATATCTGGAGGGTGCCACATTGGGGATTGTAACTTCTGATGTTACATTTTCCTGCTCACGCTGGAGTAGGAAGGAGCCACACCTAATTGCCTCTCCTTTAATAATTTCTCTCATTTCTAAAGTGGCTTTACTTCTCCCTTTACTTCTCCTCAGAGTGGCTCATTTTCTCTGTTGCTTCTCCCAACTGCTAGGGGAAATTAGCCACTCTGAAGAGAGACAAATTAATTAATTATTTCATTAATTAATTAATTAATAAGGAGAAACAAGGCAGCTACTTAGGGACTCCCTCATCCCTTTGTGTCTTTTCTATACCCTCTAGCTTTGTCTACCTGTTGATAGAGAAAGGCAGAATTCTCATATGGAAGTGCTGCTTCCTCAGTGAGTGTAATGTGGTACCAGGCTCATTTCCCATGAGTTAGTTCTTGAACCCAATGCAGTGGTGCTGTTATAGTATCCAAGCGCGGCTAATTTAAATGCTGCAGTATTTGTGGTGTGATTATTCTGAATGGCAGCTGTAGAGGATACTTTAAGGAACACAGTTCAGGTTATGCTGAAAATTATCATCTACGAAGACTTGTAAGACAAAGTTGCACAAAAAATACGATAGGCTACCCTGGGTACAGAATACTGTTAAAGGTTTCAGGGCTTTCTATGCACACACACAGTCCACTGCTTATCTCCTGCTAAAAATTGGGTGTGGAGGTGTTTGCTGGGCAGGAATGGGGGGGGGGGTAGGCATTTATTTGGCCTCCATGGTAAGGAAATGAGAGAACTGAGCCTTATTAAAAAGAAACAATGGTTAAATACCAAGACCAACCAAAGTTACGGTTTCCTACAGGTAACAAAACAGCAATGGCTCCTTCTTTTAAGGAAACACAGCTTTAGTATAAAGCAATTTGGAAATCAAAAAGATTAAGCACACACTGCCACTTGTCTGCTCTAAATTCACCTTTCTCAAGCTGCTTTTCCTCCTACAGAGTTCCAAATACATACTTTCAAATGTAGGCAACTTGTATGCAAAAGCAGCAGGAATGATTCTTATAGATATACTGTACCCTCTCATCCAGAATGTCCCCTCCTGAAGTTGCTTTTCAAAAGGGAAATAGGCTACCAGAGTCCTTTGCTCATCTTTCTGTGTCACGCATAGTTTGGACTTGGGTTCCTGCATGAAAATCCATTCTTAATTCACGGCTAATTCTTCTCTAGCCAAGATTTATGAACTAATGAGTAAATCCCACTGGGTTTTAGATCTGAAGCTTGCATAAATGTGATTTTCCAGCTCAGGTATCATTGACAAAAGTTACCATATTACATTTCAATGGAAATTGAAAAATTTATTATTTTGCTACACCATATTAATTTGCTACGCCATATATCTTACATTTTATAAAATTCAATAAACTTGTTTTTTCCAGAGTAATTTATTGCTGGATGACAGAAATATAGTTAAAGAGGGATCTTTTGCATGCAAAGCAGATGCCACTGAGCCACAGATCTTCCTGAACCAAAACACAGTGAACTGAAGAGGAACAAGAACTTTGTGGAATTCTGCTGCACCAGTTTTAAGGACCACAGGGTTGTTGTTTTTTTTAACCACATGCCACAATTACATGCAATCAATATAAACTTATTTCTCTGTTCCAAGTAGTCGTGACTCTTGTAAAATAAAGTCTTACTAGCAATGCATCCACCTAGTTCTATAAGTTATCAGATTAAACAGAAATTGAAAGAAGAGACGAGACAGGTTTGTAATGGCTTCTTTTAAACTAGCTTTTCAGCACTTCAGTGCTATGCAACTTGAAACAATCCAGTTCTTTTTGTTCATTACTAAACAAAGAACCACTATTTGATAATGAGCTTTTCTCAAGGATACTTCACCATTTTATCCTGCTTTCAAATTTTTGCATTAGCAACTTCTACTTTCCTGGTAACAGAAATGTGCTTACATGGAAAAAATAGTCTTTGTTAGGGTTTTTCCCCACTTGTAATACATTCATCTTATTTTTCTGTTCATTCTCTGCACATGCTATAAAACTATTTTGTACTGTTCATATCAAACAATGACAGGTAGCAAAATATTGGTAGCAAGTTTCCAAATCACCAGACAAATGAAAATATGTTCAACTGGCATATAGAAATGCTGTCCAACCAGAGTGTCTATTGAAGTGTATTCCTAACCTTTTCATTCATCTTTAGGAAAATTACACTACAGTTTGCACCTTTTAAAAAACCTGCTACGTGACTCAGAAATAAAAGAAACAAGCAATGTTTGGGGAATTCCTCCTAACATCACATCACAAATGCACTGTCACTGATTATTATGATTAGAAGTCATGGAAGACACTGTACATGCAGGACAGGAAAGCAACTCACATTTTCTATCACAAGCTCAATCTGTTCCCCTAACCCAAACCTTTTCTCACATTAGAACTAAAAGTTTAAGAACTATCAGTTGGGGCAAGCGGGGGGGGGGGGGACCTTACCAGATTGGCTAAAACATCTAACCACAAACTTAGAAGAGTCTGAACACTTACAATTGAAATCTGCATTCTATGTTACAACATACTGTACCCTAATACAAAATTGGATGCAAAAAAATGGGCTAAAGGACACATTATTCTGTTATATTATTGAAGATAAGAAGATATTGGTCTAGTGGGAAACTGACTGGCAGCTCCATGTAAGCTGCTTTATGTCTGTTTTTCATTGGTATGGGATACTGGCCACAATTAAGAACTGTTGACAGGTGCTAATATGCAGTGCTTTTTTTCTGGGGGGATGCAGGGATACACATGCCCCTAAACATTTTATGAATCTACAGTTAGCCTCATTGAGGGGCAGTATTTCAATATAAGAAGGAAAATAAGAGCACCCCTAAACATTTTTTAAGAAAAAAAGCACTGCTAATATGTAAAATGCATATTACACATAAACAAGTTTGTATAAACTCCAGTTCAGCAAGGGAAATCTACGAACCAAAGGAGCTCCCCTAAATGGATTTCTCTGCTGTATCATAAGCCTGTTATTCTCACACACATCTGTTGAAGGGAACTTCTAACTAGCGCTTAGATCCAAATTAGGGCCAGTACATTAAACACTACTTGCCAATTGTACAAGGTATTTTCTCCATTAAAAAAATGTTAGAAGTTAACTAACAAGCACATTCAATCAGTCCAACTGAAAGAAAATTAAATGGGAATTAAGCAAATGAAATAGTTCACAACAACTTAAAACACACTTATTTGAATGGGACTTAAGTGCACATCAAACCACTTAAAGTTGCAATAATGTTAGTGGAATCCAAACAGGTATAGTTTTCTCAGGATTGCGCCCTATACAGTGGTACCTCTGGATACGAACGGAATCCATTCCAGAGCCCCATTCACACCCAGAAGCAAACGCAACCCACATCTGCGCGTGCGTGGGTCGTGATTCGCCGCTTCCGCGCATGCGCATGACGTCATTTTCACCTTCTGCGCATGCGGCGAAACCTGGAAGTAACGTGTTCCATTACTTCCAGGTCGCCGCGGAGCGCAACCCAAAAGTGCTCAACCTGAACCACATTTAACCCGAGGTATGACTGTATAAGAATTCAACAATTAAATTGTTACTACTAAATAAATACTAAACAATGGCCAGAATCCAAAGATATGTAAGACTAGACCCAGACACTTTAGACTTCTTCATGAATAGCATTCCTGCTAAGCCACATGTCAAGCTGCTTCTGAAACTGAAGGGAGTTTCAAAGCTGCATGCTCCAAAATTGGGCTTTATATAGTTCATAACTCCACTGATTATACCTCAAAGGAAACAGTCTGAGGATTGCAGTCATAACCAAAGCATCATGGCTCAGCTAGAGAAGACCCAAATCCTGCAGAAAAAAGTCCCATGAACTCCATCCTCGTGGGATTGTGTCTACACAGATCCATACTACCATTCCTTGTTCACATACATTGATACACAGCATTGATAACTTTGATGTCACTCTGTACGCTGCTACTACTTTCAAAATGGAAAATGGTAGGGAAATGAGTCCCCCCCCCCCCGAAAAAAATCCCCAAGATACCAATAATAAGATATGTTATGCTGGAGATAATTTTTTGTACTCTTATCAGCCCTGACATATCTCTCCCCTCTCCTTCCAAAAAGTAATTGTTTGAGGTAGCAACAGCTTCTTTTCTGTGCAATGTATAAAAAAAAATTTGGGGAGGAGGGGCAGAGATGCTAGTCAACAAGAGGCAGCAGAGCACTCCTTCCAACACTGTAGGCCACTTTGAAAACACAAGCTCAGAAACCCTCCTCATTTGTTACCTGACACACTTCACCAGCTACAGAAAACGACGGCGGGAGGAGGGTGGGCAGCGCCTCGGAATTATTCTGTGCTAAAATATTTACAAACCGCCAGGCGCCCTCTGAAAAAAAATCAAATGCGAACCCCATGGCCACCGAAACAACACTGAGGCATTGCAGTGAAGTGCAGCTGTTATGCAGAAGGCTGTGAACTTTTGTTTAATATTGTGGGGAGAGGAGGAGAGACCGGGGGGAAGATGGCCCCTTCTTCTGTGCAGCCTCCCTCCTTTCCATTCCAAGGCACCAAGAACCAGGCGCGAGCTTCCCCTCCTCGAGCACATCCCAGAAGAGTATTATTTTTATTATTTGGAAGGAGATCGCCGATAACACAATGGCTGCAGCTGTAACGAAGCCCTCCCCCCGCTCACCCCCCCCCCTCTGTTCTTCATTAAGCAATTCCTGCTCAGCCTCCCTTCACCACCCTCGCCCGGGTCTGAAGGCGCGCCGCTCACCTTGCTCCGCCTGGACCCGTTGGCAAAGGACTAAGAGCACCCCGAGGAGCATGGCAGCCTTGAAAAGGGGCCCTTTGGTGGCCGCGGCTACCTCGGCGCTTCTCCGATCAGGGCATGGCGGCGGCAGCGGCGGCAGCGGCAACAGCAGCAGCTGCCTGAGGCCAACGCTGGTCGCCCAAGCCCGCGAGATGCCTGCTGCAAAGAGTCCCCGCAGGCGCACGGGAAGCTCACACCTCAGGGTGCTGGTGCTGGTGGAAGCAGCAGCAGCAGCAGCAGCAGGCGCCACGGCCGCCTCGTCGCCGAGAGCCATTTGTGGGGCGGCTCAGATGGCACATCCCCGTCGAGGGTCCGGCGCCCCTCAGAGCCCGCGGCTGCCCATCCAGGCGCGAGGCAGGTCGCGGCGAGCTCCCGCCGACGCCACCTGACAGCAGCAGCAGCAGCAGGTGCAAAGGCTGCGGAGACGCCTCATGGAACCGCCCGTCGCCGCCGGGCCCTTCCCGCCTCCCCGCCTAGCTGCGGGCGCCGGGGACGCCTCTGCCTGGCAACAAGAGACGCCGCCGAGGGGGCCTCCTCGCTCGGCCGCCCGCCGGTCCTCGTGCCTGACGGCTTCTTTCCCTCGCTCCGGGGCCGGAGTTGGGCTTGCAGCGCGCAGAGAGAGGGCGCCTCATCGACAAAGGAATCACGTAGCAGCGACACCCTCCGCCCCCTTCCCGCTCGTCGAGGGGCGGAGATGGCGGCGCTCCTAAGGCGAGGGGGACCTCTTCTGGGCTCCGGGCGCCCTTGCAGGGCCAGCGCGCCCGCGCCTCTCCCTCTGGAGCGGGGCTCCCGGGGGGTGGGCTGGCGGACCTCGCCGTGACCCACGCCGCCGCGCCACCCACCGAGGGAGGTGCAAAGGGGGTCCCTCAAATGCGCGCCAGCATCGCTCTCTTACCGCTTTAAAAAAAAAATGGAGGCGGAGTGGAATCGCACCTTCCCACTCTTCGCACTAGGCATGGCAGTCTTTCCCTAATATCAGGGGCAATTCTAGTGCCTGAAAACGGACTTAGGAAGCTTGTTTCATAAATGCAGTTCTATTGATTTTATGCTGTTCAGAACCATGGTATCTTCTCTTAAGGTAGGCAGGATTTTTAAAGATTATTTATTTATTTATTTATTTATTTATTTATTTATTTATTTATTTATTTATTTATTTATTTAGCAAATGAAAAGAATTAATGAAAACCTCACCCTTAGACCACCACTGTCCTTCCCAACCAAAAAAACCCTTGACGCATGTAAAACAAAGGCACTTGTCCCATTATGTTCTCATGGTGCCCGTGAAGTCCAGAGTCACTCCAGAGAAAGGGGTCTTCTGCATGGATGTTTCAGTACCCCAGAACCAACACTCTAGGAGTCCTCAACACCAAATTTGAGACTATGCTAGTCTGAGATACCCTAGCAGAATCCCTCTCTGTCCCAGTTGCCAACACATGGTACAAACACTCAGCCCTGGAACCAGGCTGGAAATTAAATTCACTTATAGACTGTAGCCAAAACTCCACACTTTCCCAACTTCCGTTGTTGCTGATCCAAATACCTAGATGGTTGTGGCTGAGAAGTATTCATTTCACCTAGGTCAAAGTATCTCTCCATGATCAGTTCATAGATGACAGAAGGTTTATTCTTAAGCTACCTGACTTTAAGTAACACCACCAGGATGTCCAAAGTCAAGTTGGCAGAGTTACAAAGTTTACCATGGATGGAGATGGACCAAAGTTTGTGCGTGGGACAATATAATTGTCCTCCCCTTACATAGCCATTTCATATCTCCCCCTACCCATAATCACTGTTATCATGTATGTTTTTACCATCAGACACATCTCCCAGGCACATCATCACATCCAGACGCCCCTAGTGCAAGATGCGTGTACACATGTGATTTCCATGCAATTCTAGGTATACTGGGGCAAATGTATATGAGCTACATAAGCTGGAGGTGGTGCTTGCTGATGCATTTGAGTGAGAAGTAAACATAGTTCAATAGGTTTGTACCACCCTTGAAGTTTCAGATTTTCTACTGGTGTGCTCTTATACCTAGCCTTACTTCTGAATGTCCAGGTAGCTGTAGTGGGAAGGAGTGAGTGCTTTGTAGCACCTAAACCTGATGCCAGCTCCACCTTTCCTGAAGGAGAATCCAGCCACACTTATGCATGCTTTGTGCTCTACATGTGATGCTGATAAAAAATTCTCTTGTTTTTATAGTTTGGTTTATATATTCTTTAATATCATTACCCACCCTGAAGTCTTTTGACAAAGGTCAGAATACAAATGTTAAGCAAAGAAAACAAACAAACAGAGCTGCCTTTAATTATGTTAGGAAATTGCACTTGGTTCAGAGAGTGGGTGCCAAGCTGTTAACAGCAGCAAGATACATGAAGCGTATTGAAACTACAGTCCTGGTTCCCCAGCAGGTTTCCAGTCCCAGTTAAAGGCTCTGGTTTTGACAAAGAAAGCCGAGTGGTATGAGTACAACACAAAACACATTCTTCTGTGTGAATCTACCCACATACTTAGATCATTTATGTCATGGGTAGGCAAACTAAGGCCCGGGGGCCGGATCAGGCCCAATCGCCTTCTAAATCCAGCCCACGGACGGTCTGAGAATCCACGTGTTTTTACATGAGTAGAATGTGTGCTTTTATTTAAAATGCATCTCTGGGTTATTTGTGGGGCATAGGAATTTGTTCATTTTAAAAAAAAAAAAATTACAAAATCTAGTCCAGCCCCCCACGCTGTCTGAGGGACAGTGGACCGGTCCCCTGCTGAAAAAGTTTGCTGACCCCTGATTTATGTGCATCTTGCACTTTGGGTATGATATTTAAAGCTAAGAGATCGGGCAGGCCCCCACCCAGTCATTTAGGTTGCTATTTAGACCTCCACACAGTGCAAAATCTGCAGAGGGATTTTAAGCACATTCAGTTGGCTGCACTTGGAAACCTTTATGTAAGCAGTAACACTGTCTTCACATACAGATATTTGAAGAGCAGCTGGGGGGGTTAAGGGGGGGCATGTGAGCAATGCATGTTCCTAGCTTTATACCTCATGGGGTGTGTGAAAGTGCATACACATCCACCTGAGGGAGTCTGTATGGGACTGGTTCTTTCCAGGGGTGTACTTACTCCTTTTTGTTCATTTTTAGGAGCAACCCAGATGCTTCTGTACAATCCTCAAAGCCAGTCCCACATACATAAATAAAACATTATAGTGATCTTGGAGGTTACCAGGCATGGATCAGTGAAGCCAGGCTCTCTCCTCCTGCCTTCCAATGGGAACACTCTCACCTTGGCCTGCTCCTTGACTGTCTCTTTGGGAGAGGTAATGGTGTCAAGGATGATTCATTAATACTGTACTTATGCTTGGAATTTTTTTATTATGAACCCATCACTAATTACTGCTTGATATGCCAATGTTTGTTTCCAGTTTGTGCTCTCTCAAGAAAGATTACAGCAGATACATATGCACATTGGGAATGCTAATGGGTAGAGTGTATGATTTGTGTAAATATTCCTAGTTCTTTTTCATGGTGCACAGTGAGTGCTTCAGCCTTGCTGCCCACATGGGTCCAACTTGTGCTAACTATATTATTACCAGGTACCATGTAAGGCTGTGGGTGCTGAGCGAGGAAGTACCATTTGGTCAATATATGTGTGCTCTCTGATTTCACCCCATAGCATGTTACAAGGCATTGTCTTTTTGCATCCACATTCAAACACTTGAAGAACTGAGATTCTTTAAGGTGCTGGTGTTCAGAAGCAGAAGGTGGAGTTATCTGGGGGGAATCTCAGGATATATAACCCAACAGCAAATATATACATGCAAATAATAATAATATATACATGCAATTCCCTGGTCCTGAATGGGGTAACTGTGCCCCTGAAGAACCAGGTGCGCAGCCTGGGAGTCATTTTGGAATCACAGCTGTCCATGGAGGCACAGGTCAAATCTGTGTCCAGGGCAGCTGTTTACCAGCTCCATCTGCTACGCAGGCTGAGACCCTATCTGCCTGCAGACTGTCTTGCCAGAGTGGTGCATGCTCTGGTTATCTCCCGCTTGGACTACTGCAATGCGCTCTACGTGGGGCTACCTTTGAAGGTGACCCGGAAACTACAACTAATCCAGAACGCGGCAGCTAGACTGGTGACTGGGAGCGGCCGCAGAAACCACATAACACTGGTCTTGAAAGACCTACATTGGCTCCCAGTATGTTTCCGAGCACAATTCAAAGTATTGGTGCTGACCTTTAAAGCCCTAAACGGCCTTGGTCCAGTATATCTGAAGGAGCGTCTCCAGCCCCATCATTCTACCCGGACACTGAGGTGCAGCACCAAGGGCCTTCTGGCGGTTCCCTCACTGCGAGAAGCCAAGTTACAGGGAACCAGGCAGAGGGCCTTCTCGGTAGTGGCGCCTTCCCTGTGGAACACCCTCCCACCAGATGTCAAAGAGAACAACAACTACCAGGCTTTTAGAAGACATCTGAAGGCAGCCCTGTTTCGGGAAGCTTTTAATGTTTGATGTATTATAGTATTTTAATATTCCTTTGGAAGCCGCCCAGAGTGGCTGGGGAAGCCCAGCTAGATGGGCTGGGTATAAATAATAAATTATTATTATTATTATTATTATTATTATTATTATTATTATTGAGATTTAGAAGGAGAAGATAGCTTGTCTTGCATGATACAGTCTTCTCAACAGAACTATGCTTTTCATTGGAACTGTAAGAAGTCACCTTTGAAACAAGAATGCTTGGGGAAATTGTAAAATAAAGAGTCTGAAGACAAATTGACAACATATTGCATTAATGAAATATGCAGCCCTGTGGTAGCTTTATAAGGAAACTTTTGTCACTGGATTATGACCATTTTGGAGGGTTACATTTCATAGAGCATAATATTGACCCTGTTGTTAATGTATGTTATCTTAAAGGTATGTTCTAACATTTGTAAACTGTGCCCAGCCAAATCAACCTGTTTGCACAAGGACTTGTTTGTGCAACAGAATGTCCTCTTCCTCCTCTCTCCTCCCCCCAGATCTGGTCCAGAGGGTCAGGTGAAACCCCAGAACAGATCTGAAGGGCACAGGAGGCAGAGAGGAAGGCAAATTTCCATTGCACAAATGGGACAATTTTGTGCGATACAACCCTGTCGGTGGTATGCAATTTTTATGCAGAGGAGACCTATTGATATTAATAGACCTAATGTGCCTTAATTCCAGTGTACCTCCTCTCTGTAAAACCTAGTTGACTACCACCCTTTTTATTCTGATACTTAAAACCCTGTATTTCAAATCCTCTATAATTCAGGCAGGGTAGGCATATCAATGGGCAATCAAATGCTGGGGTGGGCAACCCTATTCTGGCCAATAGTGCTCTTTACCATTTCTTCTACTTGAACAAAATGTGTGTTTCCTCAGGGGGGTGGCAGCAGGATAACTCATTCTTTTCCTCTATTGCAAAAGTGTGGAAGCTATGTGTTGTGGATGCTATTGTCATGCTAAGGGTTTGTGGGCTGCAGGAATCACCTTTCACCTGTGCTCCTTGTCATACCACTTTTAGATTAAACAAATAATCTCTATTTAGTGTCCACTTTTTCCCTCTGGGGGAAAAATGACCCTGATCAAATTCTTAGTTAAAGCAGTTCTTAAATTTCCCCACTGAGGAACAAGCTGGGGTGGAGGGGAAAGAACACTTTTAAAGAAGCCTTATAAAAATGTAACAAAGAGCAATAGAAAAAGAATGAGGGTAGCAAAAAAGCAAAATTGGAAAACAAAATTTTCTACAAAATATCCACAAGACAATTCAAGAATTAAGGCTGCAGATATCATTAAAAAGAAGCACAATTCTGAATGCTGAATAAACAAAAAAGATAATTCTGTCTTGAATGCTTGGCATCTACAGTCTCAGGAAATAAATAATATGAAGCTAAAATATATTCAATTTTCTGTTGGTAGTATTTTAAGATACTATTTTTGCACTCATTTCATTTTTTGTCTGCAGGCATTGCTCCTCTCAGCTGCTGCGATGATTTTTAGATGTGTTGCTGTGTCATCAATGTTGTGTCTTATGGTTTGCAATGCTGTTACTGTTTTGTTTTGTTTGAGAGGGCTAATCCTAACATACACACATATCCCACCTAAATCTGTAGTCCTGATATTGCTAAATGAAGCAAAATGCTCTGCATTATTAGTATTTTAAGAAAGTGCAAACAAATGTTAATGGAAATTCTATCAATTCAAGCCCCTTCTTTCATATTTCATGGGAAACAAAATTCCATGCAATGCCGTGAAACTTCCAAAAGGAGCAGGAAAAAATTTGTTCCTGTCATAGTAATCTTGCTGAAACATTTGGGCAGAGCCCCCTGGTGGAATGCAATTCTATTACTTGAAATTTTAAATGCTTTTATTTATCAAATTTTATTAAGTCAACAAATACCCATAGTGTGAATTTAAATTTTTATGACACGCTGCAAAAGTACAATATCAGCTGATTTTTACATGCCAGATTTTGCAATTACTTTGGTATGCCAATGATTCAGCTACAGAAAATACAAAGATCTCAAATGCAGCATGCCAATGTCTGCTAGGAGTAAAACTCATGGAAACAACTATGTAGGAAAAACACCTTGTGTAAAGTGGCCTTCAAATTACAATGTGTGTGCAACATAGATTGGGGAATTTTCAGAATAAATATTTATTATTCTTGATTATCCTTTTATTCCCATTACATCACAGATGAAGGGAAGGAATACCTATAATTCAAAAATACACATTGCTTGTAAGGAAAAAATGATGCTTATCATAAAACCGCACAATTGGATGGAACAAAGAACAAAAAAAGAACACTGGGTTGGCCTAGTGAAAATGTACCATTTGAGAAACCACAACCAATAATCAATGATTGCTGTTTCCACACGGGCAAAGGAAGTTAGTAGTAATTACTAGTAGTAGTAATGTACTGTGCTAAGCGGTAGCCTCAGATCAGACCCCAACATCTTTGCTATGCTTTTCTGTTCAAAGCACATACCAACCTCAATACAGTGGTGCCTCGCAAGATGAAAATAATCCGTTCCGCGAGTCTCTTCGTCTTGCGAAGCAACCCTATTAGTGGATTAGCGCTATTAGCGGTTTAGCGGCTATTAAAGGCTTAGCGGCTTAGCGGCTAAAAGGCTATTAGCGGCTTAGCGGCTTAGAAAAAGGGGGGGAGCGGAAAAAAACCGCAAGACTCGCAAGACGTTTTCGTCTTGCGAAGCAAGCCCATAGGGAAAATCGTCGTGCAAAGCAACTCAAAAACGGAAAACCCTTTCATCTAGCGGGTTTTTCGTCTTGCGAGACATTTGTCTTGCGGGGCACCACTGTAAAAGGAAACTTACTGGGGGTGAAATGTCTTGTCCAAAAGCATAATTAGCATCAATAGCATGGGTAGGCAAACTAAGGCCTGGGGGCCGGATGCAGCCCAATCGCCTTCTCAATCCGACCCGCTGATGGTCCAGGAATCAGCGTGTTTTTACATGAGTAGAATATGTCCTTTGATTTAAAATGCATCTCTGGGTTATTCGTGAGGCCTGCCTGGTGTTTTTACATGAATAGAATGTGTCCTTTTATTTGAAATGCTTCTCTGGGTTATTTGTGGGGAATAGGAATTCGTTCATTATTATTTTTTTCCAAAATATAGTCCAGTCCCCCACAAAGTCTGAGGGACAGGCCCCCTGCTGAAGTTTGCTGACCTCTGATCAATAACTTGCTACTACCTGGAAATAGCACAAGGATTGGCAAGAGATCTCCTATTACATTCTGCACATCAATTGCTTCATCTCTTGGAGATCTTTTCTTCATCTATGTCCATGTCGTTGGGGATGGGGAAATTTGCCCTAAGGAAACTATTATATTCCAGTGTGGTGTAGTGGTTAAGAGCAGTGGACTCATAATCTGGGGAACCGGGTTCGCGTCTCTGCTCCTCCACATGCAGCTGCTGGGTGAACTTGGGCCAATCACACTTCTGTGAAGTCTCTCAGCCCCACTCACCTCACAGAGTGTTTGTTGTGGGGGAGGAAGGGAAAGGAGAATGTTAGCCGCTTTGAGGCTCCTGAAGGGGAGTGATAAAGCGGGATATCAAATCCAAAATCATCTTCTCTTCTTCTTCTTCCATGGCAGTTTCACTTTGCTTCCACGTTATACTGGGGATAGGCTATTGTTACTGCCTGCCCATTTTTCACTAACCATTGCCCTTGTGAGGTAGGCTTTCAGCTACCTAGAACTAAAATGCAGTTGGCACCACAAGGTATAATTATAATGTAACATTCACAGCAGCCTTAATAGAAATAGGAACTGGCTATTCCTTCTCCCACTCCTGATGTTTTCATCATCCTTCATCAAAATTAGGAGCTTTGGCAAAAAAAAAGTGTAACTGCTTTACGAATAAACTTTGTGGTTTTTAGCACAATGATTCTCTCCATGGGACTGACATGAGCAGATATTCTTTTCTATCAGTTCCATATCAGACTGTCTGCTCTTCTAACACAGATCACATGTATTCCATTGCCAATGGAAATAAATAATAAACTACTGGAGCATCATGTCTCAATACATCCTTAAGACGAATGTTTTCCCCACCATTTGGCAACTTGTACCATCACCATTCCACTGGCATCTCAGAGGAACTACATGTCAGAAAAGCTGCAATTTTCAATGAAGTCCAAAACCACCATGTGTTCCAATAGTTACATTTTCTGTTGATTGGCCAAAAATGGAAGCTCAAATGTTCTTGAAGATCACTTCAGTCAAACTATTTGGGGGGAAATCACATCACTAAGATAAAGCTGGTGGCCTGAATCCTGTGAAACTGGAAATTTATATAAATGAGCCCTTGAGAGTTAGAGAAAAGATTGAAAAGCTTTTCAGTTATCTCAATCTACTTTAATAAAAATAAAAGCCGACAAGTTCCATTTGCTGCAATATATATTTTAATTCAAAGTGAATCTCGACAGTAATACACCATAAATTCTTATTTTGACACTCACCAAAATAGTCACCTGGAAAACCCGCTTTTTGTGACAAAGTACAGAAGGCTTGGTCACATTTAAATCACTGAGAACTAGAGAGAAATACTATCGCAAACTGTAGGAAACATTACATCCATAAAAATTTTCCCAGTCCTCTTATTGTAATATTGCACAGTGCAATTGCTACATGGCAAACTAGTGTAGCACAGAAATCAAGAACAAAAAAGCCACAAGTCTACAAATAATTGTTAAACTGTAACAGTTCAAACTTAGTAACCAAATCTATATTAGTTCTAAAACAAATCTTTCTACAGCTTGCAGTGTGATTTTAGCATTTACCGAACACAAACCAAGTTAAAATTAGCTGTAAATACAGAATATTTGAAAATTAAAAATAAAATAATTAGTTAATACAGTAGTATATTTGATCAATAACACACCCTGAATTAAAGTTAAAAACCGAATACAAGGGATTCATATAAAAATTAAATTTCCAAATTAAAAATCGTATGCAATTTTGTTATCGTGCAGTGTTTTATTTAAAAGGCATCAGAAGAATAAGATGTATATATGGGGTTACTTTGACCATAGATCACACCAATTTTTTGTCTGGACAGACTCTTAGCCCTCCTAAAGCCACAGCAACCATAAGTAGGTTATCCCACAGCTAAATTATTCCGCTGCAACCAAAGTCAACAGAACTGTTTTGCTGTGCAACTGCAGAGTATAGCCTGAGAGAGGGCAGAAGATCTAGTCCTTCACTGCAATGCTCATTGCAGAACTGGTTGTTGAGTAGCACATTATGCTCAGTGCTGATTGTGGCAGAACTTAATTTATCACTTCTGAAAAGTAAAAAATATTTGCTCTTTTGCAATATGCTAGGAGTCAGAGGCTACCTTTGGGTATTACTCTTAGAAGTGGTTCTATGTTTGACATGGTGTAATGTATCAAGTACATTAGCTTTGTATCCCAAACACAATTCAAAACATAGTAAATACTCTACAGAGCAAGACAGGTCCAAGTAAATTAAGAGAATACATTTTTATTTTTATTTGGTGACAATTATAGAAAAAGTAAGCTAACTTCTGGTGCTCATGGCTCCTGATGCGTCCACTGCCGGCAATGGAGATAAGCACCAAGAAATGCCATTCTCAACACCAAGGAGTTAACAGAAAAGAGGAATTTACTGAACCATAAACATTAAGGAACATGACAAAATCTGCTTGATTATTTTCTTGATTCCATCTGCTTCAATATATGCTGAAAAGGTTTCAAATTAGAACACGTTATTCTTGTCTTTATTTGATAGAGACACATTTGTATTTCTACAAAACACATAAAACTGTTTATGAAAAAAACCAGAATACTCCTTTAGTGTGCCCAAGAGCATGTCTGCACTCAGTGGGACTTGTCACTCTTTTCATCTGAACAGCAACTCTCCCATGCCATTATCACAAAGCTGGGTTTTAAGCTTTTCCAACTTTCAGAAGTGATTTTTTTTTGGGGGGGGGGTACATGACACAGGGTGCTTTTTTTAAAAGCCCCACCTGGTCATGCAAAGCTGCAGCTCTCTGACTGTGGCCTAAGAGTTGTGAGAAAGGGTTAGGGTTTATTTCCATATTCAGCCGTTAAAATGTACTGCTGGTTTTGGTTTTTGTCAACTAATACTGCTGTATTTCAGTCCTGAAAAGTAAATCAAATGTAGGCACATTTTTTCCACTTAGACATTCATTAAATAAAACACTGCTTGTGTTAATGGAACAAAGAAAAACTCTATCAGCTGTTAGACTGCTGAGGCTGCAATCCTCACACTTTCCTAGAAGTAATGCCCACTGAACTCTGTGGGAATTACTTTTAAGTAAACATGCCTAGGATTGTGCTTGAGAGAAACCCTTTGCACTCCTATTCCAGTCTATGCTGCAATAACTGTATTCCAGAATCTTTGTTTATATAAAAAAAAGTTAAGTCAAGCCACCAAGATAGTTTTCTTAAGTGTCTACACAATGTCAATATGAACACATACAAATTAAATTACATGGATACACCCATTTATATGCAATGATAGTTAATGGAGATAAAATACTGATGCAAATAACACACCCCAAAATAACATATGCAATTGTCTTCCATCATTTACAATATAGTAGTTACAACACTCCAAACATGAAAGCAAACAAAAACAAAATCAACCCTATACTTCCATTTCATGTCATTAGACTTATACAGAAATTAGAAGGGTAAGAACTAGTTAAATCACCTAATTTCACAGCTATCTGAAGTGGCAATCATTATATAGCAGCTTATCTATGATACATTCAAGATAGATGATACAATTTATTACTTGCCTCATAAGCTAAAACACAACCTCACTTTAATACCCTCCTTTTAAAACCCATCCCTATCACTACACTTGAGGTCTATGAAAAAAGTAGCTACCTTTTAATAGGAAATGGATGATTAAGTCTTTGGTGCTGCAAAAGCAATCTTATTTGAACAAGAACAAAAAAAACACACACACAGAGAAATGATGCACTTCCTAGAGGGGAAAATGCATGTAATTTGTTGTCCCTGACGGAATGTATTAAATAAGAAAATACCCCCACCCCAAAAAAAGGCTAGAACAAATACTAGAATGTAAAAAGGCTAAAATCTCTCCCATGCATAAATGAAAAATTGCACACAAAGTACTCACACCTTTTCAAGCTTCAATAGTAAATATTCTGCTACTATTTATTAAATACTGCATGGTTTGCTCAAGCTAAGATGAAACCACAGCATGAATCAATGAGCATTTTGCTTTTTTCTTTCATAATCTAGCCAAGTCATGCCTACTGCACCTCTAACAGGTTATTAAAATCCAGTTGGACTTAAACACTTTGAAAATAAACTACTTAGATTGTATTGCAGTTCCACTGAACAGTATAAAACACCATTTTTTTAATTCAACAGCTACTGAATCAACTTTTCCTATGAACTACAAAATGCTTTCCGTGAAGCTGATCATTCGGGGGGGAAATATCAGACAGCAGAATTCAGCTACAGCAAAACATGCTGTCCCCTAGATAAAGAAATCACAACCTATACTAAAATCATACCACACACAAATAAAAAAAGAAAGAGAGAGCGCGCATAACTCTATGAAATAATCAGCAAAACTGAATGTTAAGTGCTGCAGTCCTCAACATTTATAATATAGTAACATTAACAACCTCAAATATTTAAGGCACTATGTGTGGGAACAGTTTACAATGCAGCTGAGATTATTAGGACACCAACATTTAAGAGCAAATTTCTAGGCAACTTTGTTTTTGCCCATGCAAAGGACACATGCAATGTGAAGAACAGCTCAACCTTTTTTAGATAAGTGACTCGACACTGAACACCAAGATACATAATACAAACAAGTTACTCATACATGATACTGATGACACATGTGCATCTGTTGCTCTAAATCTGTACACTCAATGGCTTCCCAAATGTAGACGTGTCTCGCACTAGTTAGAAGGCAATTTTATAAAAAATAGTAGGAGCAAAACTGGATTTCTGCTCCCATAAGTCACCTGTCTGGAGTTACTCTATAAGAAGATAACATGACTAAAGACAAATTTATACCAAATGTGCAAAAACACATTAAAAGTGAGTTAAAGCTCAAGGTTGTTTAAATTGCACCCAAGTCTAACATGATTAAAAAAAATATCTTTTTGTTGTGCCATGGCTAATATTTATTAAATACCATGTTTTCCTCTCAAATCACATGTATGTATCACTGAGCTCTGTCAGCGTACTTGAGTTCTCACATAAATGGATACTGGCTGAGTTTCGTTGGACTCAATGGAAATCCTGTGTAAGCAGGTGATGCAATGTAAGAATGTGGTGGGAAAATTGGTTTGTACTGAGTCTGGTGGATGGTTGGGGAAGGTAGCAGCCGGGGATTTATGCCCACTGGGACCTGGTGAACTAGGCCACCGTGATGAGAGATACTGTAAGTGGGATGCTGTAAGATCGGTCTTGAGGTACATGGTGAGGCTAGGATGTGGGCAACGGGAGCAGCAGTAGTGAGGGGCGCAGATGATGGATACGGCAGAATAGCAGGCTGTCCTCCAAGATGTGTACTTCCAGCCAAATGTGCATGGACTGAGGTATGAGTGGGACTTCCATGTTGAAGGGAGAATGCATGACTGGCAACATTAGCTGGGATATAAGCCTGCTGTCTCCAATGACCACAGTTTCCATTCCACTCCTGAGACCCAGATCCAAAGTGTTGAACCTGTCTCAAGAGAAACTGCAGTTAATTTCAAGCAGTAAATACAAGATTCCCCCGTCTCAAAAGTGGACAGCTATCACATCTAAACAATCTTTCTTCTGTTCCCACCAGCGCTGCCTGAAACATCTTTGGGGATGGGCTTCCTCCACCTCCTTCTGGTCATATATGTCCACCACCCCACAATCATAAGAACTACGCTGCTGGATCATACCAAGGGGTCATCTGGTTTGGCATTTTGTTCCCATAAATGGTCAGCTAGATCAGTGGTCTTCAACTGGTGGGATGGGACCATACTTGTGGGTCACAGCCTGACCCAAGGTGGGTCACACAACAGGAGCGCTATCACTATGCAAATATATGGTAAAAGGTTAAGAGATGGGTCCCCAAATGCATGTTTGGGTTGGAAGTGGGTCGTGGGTCTGAAAAGCTTGAAGACACCTGGGCTAGATGCTTCTGAGAAGATTAGAAGCAAGGCATGAGAAAAAGCATCCTCCGTTTGTCCCCACCATCTGGTACTCAGAGGTGTATCATCTTTGAATATAGAGTTTCCATCTAGTTAGGATTGGAATAGCCTGATGGAATTATCCACCTTGAATTTGTCCATTCCTTTTTAAAGCCATGCAAATTAGTGTTGGTCAACACGTACTGCAGCAATTACAGCTCCTAATTTTAATATTTGTTGACCTGGATCCAGAGTTTTTTTAAGTGAAACTTTGATCATAGAATATTCCCACTGAAGGGGGGAGCAGGCAATTTTTACTTATGTCTGTCCCTCTACAGCCCTCTGAAAAGCTACCCTAGAAGGTTGGAGGACCCTCTGGAACCATGTGAGAGGCGGCACTGGAGGCTCCAGGGGAAGGAGAAATTGGAAAATTGCTTCCCTCCTTCTCCCCCCCCCCAACAGAAGCCTCCACTAAATCACAGTTCTGCCTGTGAATGGAAGGAGCTCTTTCATTTGCAAATCCAAATCCATTGTGTGCAGTCGTGTTTTTTCTCCTATTCTGAACCTGGTGACCCCAAAATCCTCATACTGTGACAGGAAGAACAGCCTATCTTCTGTTCCACCCCATTTTATAATGTTGGGACTGGCGGAAAGTGGAAAACAAAATAGTTCTGGGAATTAGACAAGACCTCTCATGTGAATGGCTTGAGAGCCAACAGTCAATGTCCCCTATTATAAGAACAATTTATAGACTATGATGTATGGCATTATGAATTAAGAAGCTCAAAGCTTTTTATATGAATTATTGATCACATTATCTGACATTGGATATGTGATGCAATAGGAGAAGCAGTTCAGAATACCTTCAGGTAAATTTGACTATATTAGTTTTGAAGTTTCGCTCTTGAACCCTGCCCCTTAAAACCAATCTATATGTAACATCACAAATTATATTGTGCACATCTATATATGGAAATACAATGAGAGAATTTCAACTAGATTTTTTCAAAGGAATCTACAAACTCATGAATATATGAATAACCAATTTATAAGTTATGCTTCTCAATATAGTCATGAGACTTCTAGAAAACTTATCTATGAGTTGAAAACAAGCACACATGAGTCACAAATTTTGTAGCACAAAACACAAATGAATGCATGAATAAACCAGATCCACACTGATCCAAAGCACCAGCAAATATGCTTAAACAAAACAAAACTTACTGGGTAACACTTAGACTTTGGCCCACTTTCACATTCAAATGAACCATACTATTTGTGTGTGTGTGTGTTCTCCTACACAACTATGGTGTATGTGTATGCATGTTTGTATGTCCCAATGTAAATACCACAACTACGCAAGTAGGGCAAATCACACAAGTCCCACTTATCCATGCCGTTGTGGTCATGTCACATATACTGCGGCCTTTCAAGGTATTGCCAGAGCCAGTATTTGAATTAAATTAACTTTTCTCAATGGCTTTGTTTAAAGCCTCTTTCTTGTTTAAGAAAAAAAAAATTATAACTATGAAGGAGCAGCTCCTACACAACTTTTTGAAGGAGCTCTCAGACTTGAACACAATGGATGGAATCAAAGAAAGCACTAAGGCAAACGTTCTGTCGGCACAAACATTTCTGCTTGGGAATTGGGAAGTTATAGCCCTCTCCTCCCACCCTCCACCCACCCACCAAATCTGTTTCCAACTCTCTGGAACAGACTCGGTGAGGACATGGGCCTACACAGGCAGTGAAGGGGGGGGGGGGAATCCCATTGTGAAATGCTTGCAGTGACAGGACTCATTAACAGAATATCGCCCAAAATGTAGGTATAGATACAATTTCTTGCTGTATGCTTAACCACTCGCAACATTCACAGAAAATACCACTGTACGAGTCCTCAGTATTATCTGGTGTGTAAAAGGTATCCTCAGGAAAGCATCTACAGAAGAGTGGCAGCCCCTTAGATAGGTAGGTTCAAAGCCATTTAGAGCTTTAGGTCCAAACCAGAATCTTGTGTTACGCTAGAAAAGAAATAGAGTGTCAAATGCAGACTCTGGAAGATTTATGTCATATGTTTGTAGTGGTCTACTCCATCATCAGGAACTGGGATATCAAACTATGTATGCACTGCAGTTGCTATTTAGACTTCGAGGAAGCCCAGCATACTGCATGTTAATTGTCTCTACCTGATATCTCAACCAGTCTGAAAGTTTCTCTTTGGTTAATTTGATTAAAATTATAGTTAACAAAGGTCAGTATGAAAGATAGATGAAGTAGTGGGGATGGGTTTGAGTCATGTGTGTGCAGTAGATTTCAACATTAAAATATCTGAACTAATAAAAATATCTCTACATTGCAATATTTACATACATACCTGACTGAGGTTTGAGTGCTGCTGATGGAATGCTGATATCAATTTTCGTTGACGATTGCCCAAGCCAGAAGGATGGTTTGTTTTTATACGGGCAGATCGGCGTTTTACCAGTGGTTGACAGGTGGTAACTAGCAAAATATGAAAAGATCAACATAGGATACATCAGGGTTGCTTCTAATGTTTTCACTTTATTCATCTTAATGGTAAACATTAAAACTGTAAAACATTAGAACATTCAAGGGAGAAGATAACAAACCACACACATCCCATATTATTATTGGTTCAGAGGGGAAGTGCACCCCCAAAAAACTCTCCGGAGTCCCGTCCCCCCCCCCCCCCCGAGACGGTTTTTGAGGATACAGGAGAAGAGACAGGAAATGATCTGTTACCCAGGTGGTCCCCCATTCATGTAATCTACATTGAACAAAACGTGGCCAGCACAGAAAACACATAAGCACCAATTACCTGCATTTGTAATTTGCTCATCTGCATTTAACCTGTTCTCTATCCTCATTGGTGGCACCACCACAGTACAGACAGCTGGTTTGGCTTCCAAGTTAGCTGAGGTTCTTGTTTCTGGGTTTTCATTGGTGTCTTCTGCAAAACTATTTTCTAGGAATGGACTGTCGTGGCCTGAAGACTCTGAACTGGGAGAACCATCCACGGTGTCACTTTCTTGTTCATCATCTGACATACTACAGAAATAAAGTAAAGCACCATTATGAAGGGTACATCAGTACATCACATTCATTCCTTCTGCAGCAAACATCCAAAAACAAAACAAAATAAAAACAGGAAAAATTAAGTTTAAAAAGGAGAGCTGAAGTTCTTGACTCTAAACTTCCAGCTTTCCAAAATCAACCCAGGTTTCATTCTATAAACAAACTACTAGGGAAAGTGTGGACATCTTCAAAAAACCAAGGAGCTTCAGATCTGTACATAAAATGTACCTTTCCCCAAGAAATCAACCAATACTTATGAATGGAGATGCTGCACTCTTATCCCAATTCACTCTCCCCAAGACCACTTTTCACTAGTTTAAGCAACTTCTAAGTTTTTATGACGAAAGAGCAGATAGAATGTGTATTTAGTTTTGTTTATTGTTTTCTCTTGTTGCTGATGGTTTTGGTTACAGTTAATGTTGCTTTTGGGGGGCTGGATGTTTCATACTGCTAGATTTAGTATTGTTTGGTGTTTGGAAAGTACTGTTGATATTTTACTCCATAATTATTGAAGCCACCTTGAGAGTTTTACTCCTAAATTCAGCCTAAAAAATGTTTAAAAATGAAATAAACTAACAGTAAAATAAATGTCAGCCCTGATCTACCAATCTGACTGCTGGTCGATTTATGGTGGCACTCACACCAGAAAAGACTTTAATTCTGCCAGCAGACCACACCTAGAGGAAGGGAAGTAGATGCCCCCAACCAAAACACAGGTAGTGTCCATGTATATTCCACCTACCATCATTCAGATGGCAGCAACCCTGTTGCAGACCCCAATGAAGCTGCAACTTCATTGCCATTTATTATCCATTCTAGTGACTGTAACAGCACTCTAAAGCTAAATTAACTTCATTTACCCTAAGTGATGTCATGTAGCCAAATCTGAATAGCTGCATATCTATGTTACTGCTGGTAGGTAGGAAAGGGTTATCTTTCAAATAAAAAGTGACACCAATTCTGTAGCTGATTAGGACTACAAACCAAGTTTAAAAATGTAAGCTTGGGGGGACTCTTTAATCTAACAATTGGAGGTGGTGAAGCCCCTTTTGCATGTCAAAAATATTCACTGGAGGACATCTGGCTCAGCCCTAGCAATTCCTTTCATCTTTTTAATTAGGGTTGCATAGTTGTCATGGCAATCGTTGTCAGGGCAGCAAGGTAATTTTATAAAGGATCTTTAAAATGATCACAAATCCACGATTTTCACAACTGCACAGAGCTGCTCATTTGAGTTCGCTCTGCAATACTTAATTATTTAACTCAACAATGGATTTAAATTTATATCCAAGAATTAGTGATGCAACTGAGCTATCACCATTAGATTCCGAGAAAACCACAGAACCAGTTGGGCGTACAGTAATAGAAAGGTGCTGCTGACCGTTATCTTTAAGATTCATTATTTTCTATCTTCAGAAACGATATGATTGGCATAACCAATCATTACATATCAGGAAGACTCCATCTCTATGGTTTTTTCCCCACTGCCTATGGAAGACCTTCCCTTTTAAACAAGCCTTTTAAGTGACAATCTCTGTATTGGATTTGTAATTGTTTTTACATATGGAATGGTTTTATTTTTGATATTTTTTTACTGTAACTTAACAGATATTTGATGGGAAATGATTCATCCACATACTCAAATAATACATATATCTATCCAAACAGTTATGTTAACAGAATTATCAAGACTTTACAGAAGGCTAACAGTGACAGGCAATATCCAGCATACTAAGGCTTTTCCTTCAGGAAGCTTTATTACCCTAACCCTTGTTCCAAAAAATCCAGCACAGAAGCATTGTCACATATACAGAGAGAAACCTCTGTTGAGGCAGGTATGATCAAAACATTACACTATGTAAACATTACACTATGCTTAAGAATGCTTCCAGAAATAGGTTTTAGAAATTGGACTCTGAGGTCTTATTGCCACACAGGGACATCAAACCCAGTTATGTACATTTCTTACCTGTTGGGCCTTTTGCAAGGGGATGGACTGGACTGTCCAGAAGAACTAGAGCTCAAAGTGCTGTCAGGACTGCTTAATGAACACACACGGTCAATATTTAGCGTACTCTGGCAAGCTTCACAATCTAGGCTCCCTTTACATCTGAAATACAAACATACATACATAAATAAAACATTCATCCTGCACACTTCTCGCTAAACATCTTCTAGCTGCATTGATTTAGTGCCAACTGTGTGCTAAGCTATACTACCAAGACTGAAAGCTGTGAAACTCAAAGAGGTGTAACAACCTGCCGCCTAGAAGTGGCAGCCGTGTTCCAAGTGATTTAAGCTGATTCAAGTGAATGTACTGGTGCTGTAGATTTAGGAAGCTCCTCTTACTATCACCAAAACACCAACTCTCCAGCACAACCCTGAGGAAAAGGGGAGTTAAAATAAGCCCAAAGCTACTACTTACTCTGCAAATGAATGCCTTTGTGCCACATCATCTTCATCCGTGTCACTGCTGATGGTGATCACACTGACTGGTGGGCTTGGGGAATCTGCAATAATGATAGCCTGTCGCTGTTTGTTTGAAACAGATGAATCAGGGTCCTGCCTGACGGGTGGTTTGCAACAGGTGCTTTCCTGACCAACTGAGTTACAATTGTCCTGTGTTTCTACACAGCTCAGCTTCTCACCAGCCTTTCCATTGCTTATCTTTGGAGACACAAATGCTGAATTTTGGATATTGGTATTTTGTAACACATTACTCCTGCGAAGAAGACATTTATTTAGACATGTCAGAAAGATGTTCTTTATCAAACAAATGCAGTAACTTGACTTCACCCTCCCCAAATTGACTCAAACTAGAACGTAAGACTTTGAAACAGCAATGAATATAAATCAACACATGAAACATAAAACAATGAACATACAGGTAACACTGTAAATGTTGTTTTCCAGAGCAATCATGGAAAACGTTTCAGGTAACTATTGCATATCACAAGCAGGGTTGTTCAGATGCTGCAATGCAAGGTTCAAAGTTGGATTTACCAATGAAATGTAGTACAATACGCTGAAGATACCATTCTCTTAAAAAGCAAAGAAGGAATGAAGAAATGCTGGCTTGGACACCATAAACATTTTTGAATCAGATTCAAAATCCACTGAAATCATCAGGAATTGTGTTCACTGACTTCAGGGGACATGAATCAGGGGTTACTTAACATAGTGTAACTGTCCTTCCCGGTCTTACGTTTCTCCATTACTGAAATGTCCCATACCTTTGTAAATAACTTCTGTAGTGATGGGGCACATTTTCTCCACAGAGCACTTAAAGTGTTTCTTGCTGCCAGCAAAAGAAAGACTATTCTTAATACTAATCTAAGTCATATTATAACTATTATACAATGTCTCTATTTTCAATAGTCCAAATTTTACAATTCCTCATGCACATGAGTCTAGGAACTGCTAACTGCGTCTACCTGCAATTCTTAAATAACCACACCAAAGTCTATTTCTGCAGATAAATATAGTCAAAGCCACTTTTGTCACAAGAAGAGAGAAGATCAAAGGGCAGCAAATGCTACTTTACATTATTTCCCATTTTGTTACCATCCCTTGGTTTTCACGGGTAGGCTTCTGATCAATTTGAACTGTAACACAGTATTTAATGTTTAAAGAAATAAATGTTCTAAACAAACTAGTTTGAGGTGTAACACCTTGGCGAGCATGCAGCATTCATAAATATACAGCCCCTTTTTAAAGGGATTTTGAAAGAATGATTATTATTTTTTACATCTAAATGATCCACAGGCACTGTATAAAACCAACCTGTTCTGGCACACTTTATTTCTCTTGGTTGGTGTGGGCTGAGGCCAGACTACATGTGCAATGCCCACACTGATTGGTTGAGGAGCAGATAAAGTTATTTGATTGGTTAACAGAGACTGTGTCATCACCGAGTTGTAATGGTTGCCATGGGGAATCATCTTCCTAGGGAGAACAGAGAAAAACACATCCTTATTAAAATATAGCAGAGTTGCGTACTTCGTTTTCAAGCACAAAATCAAAATACTGTTTTGACGTACCCCCAGTCTCCAAGTCTCTGTGGACCAGCCACAGAATCAGAAGCTAGTGTTGTAGGAGGAGCCACAGGCGTCACTTGTTGCCATGCTGGAAGCAGGATCTGCTGTGTTCTGTTAGACCACGTCTGTTGTAAACACATAAAGCGTTATGAATAACTACATCCCAATATGTTTAGCATCCTTTTTTCAAATTAGGCCGCTGGTCCATTTAGCCCAAAGTACTGTCAGAACAGACTGGCAGCAGCTCTCGGACGACTCTGATAACAGATCTTATCAGTCCAGCTGCCCAAAGGTCCTTTTACATAGTAATGCAGGGAGTGTAACGCCGAGACAGATTACATGCAAAGCATTTGGCCTGTCACTAATCTACAGTCCCTCTCGACTGATGTGATATTACTTCAAAATCTGTCAAGCTAATTCATGTTTATGACTCTGAAAATGTGAAACCTCTGAAAATGTGAAACCTACAGCATCAAACAACATACCTGAGAAAGGACTCCTCTTATCTGGAGTGGCTGTAGGGTTGGGGCCTGTGTGACCAACGGCACTGCATTATCAACTCTTACAGAGTAACCATTGGGCTTCCCATGATTAGCATGAATTCCTAATTCACAAATATGAAAAGGGGAGTTAAGATTGAATCCAAATTCATAAAAGGTTAGCATACAGAATTAATTTCTGAGCCTGATGCAAACTTTGCTCAGGGAAACATTGCTCAGTCCAGGGATCACCCGGGGCCAAATCGCTTCTGACCTGATTCCTAAACCATAATCTAGCAATCAGAAGCATCCCCCAAAACTCCTCACTCTCCTCATTTCTCCTTCTGCACCATGGCCAAGATGGGACTGAAGCAGCCAGGCTCCAATCTGCTGCAGGCCAACCAGAGAATCAGAGGATAATGCTGTAGTGTAGAGGGGCTACTTGCTTCCATGCTGTTTCCATCAGAGGTGGGCACCAATAACGCGAGTGCCAGCATGCCACAAATTAACCAAACCTGAAACACTTCACTTGAAACACAGTGTAGCAGTCAGCACAAGAAAGGTATCCTAGCCAGAAAATTATAAAAAAGTCTGTGTCGCCTATGTGAAATAAGCCCTTCAGTCATCAGATGTATCCTTTTTAGTTCTGGGATTAAGCAGAGAACATATGTTGCAAGCCTTTCACATCAAGTCCTATTAGACAGAGGAGTCATCGCCTGTACTTGGTGTTCAAAGAAATTCCACAAAGTCTGCACTCTTTTAGCCCTACATTCCTAAACGTGATTTTTAAAAATAAAGGTGCATAGCATAAATTATGTCAAGGAAGTAAAAGTAAAAGTGAATCTTCAGCAACAAAGGGCAGACAGACTACAGAAGGATCCATATTAGGAAACATGACCCAGACAGCAACCGTCAAGGGCTGACAAGCTAAAAGAGGGAACACTGAGAGGCCCACAGTGCTTCTGGATTTTTACCATGTAAAGTAAGATTAACGCTGAATAAGTGTAGGCTATGGATTCCAACAGGTATACTCAAAAACGATAAGACAACTCATGCATGAGGTCCATGTGATTATTTTGGTTCACTGGAAGGAAGTGCAGTGGGATTTAGATACAAAAGTGAGGAAATTTGCCTCAAAATGCAATAATATGACTCCACTATCACCTTTCCGTTTCATCTTCTTGAAAATACTTGTCCACTAGAGTTCTCAATGTTATTAGATCATCCAAGGAAAATGGAAAACCTGGAGTAAAATCTTGGCTAATTGTAGTAGGTTTTATCAAAAGCCTGAATTGACGATTCTTTGAACTACCAAGTGAATATCTAATTTTATATCACGTGTCATTTTAATTGCCTCATACCTTGGAGAGTAGGAGGGCATATAATCAGTGTCTGTTGAAAAGCATCATTGCAACCAAATTGAGCCGTTCCTGCCTGCAGTGGTATTCCATGGTGCATAACTGAATGGGCAGATCCTGCCAATGCCTGAAAATAATAGGTATATTATAAGTTAACAAAATGATTGCCACAATTTTCACATGCATTTTTTTTTAAAAAAAATCTCAAGTTATAATGTTGCATGAGGATTATGATGTTCATGCTTTTGCATGCAGCAAAAGCAAATCCTAATATATGAATATCATGTTTATAGCACATGCCAGCACACTGAATATTTCACCACATGGGGGCACTGCAACAAAGGATTTCTTGAGCAGAAAACCTTTGGCTTTATTTTGTGAAAATGTCTTCCAAGAGAACTACTAGAAAAGGAACGTAACTCATCTTGAAGAGCTCGTTCTCCACGGTTCTCTACCAGGCTGGCATTTAGAGCCACAACAGAAGGCTCCTCTCCTGGCCCATGTGGACAAGAGAGCAAGTAAGGGGATAAGTATGATAAATGCTAAGAGTGCCATAGCAAAGTCTCAAGGCACTCCTGGATTCCCAATTATTTATACTCCCATAATACAATTCCAGACTCTGAAGAGCATCAAGCTAACAAATAGCAGCAAAAACAAGAAACACAGATGCCTCGGTTGCCAGCTTAGCTTCCACATCTTTACCCATGAGGAGATTGGTATGATTCTGACATAGTTTCAACTTTTGGATCTCCCCACAGGGGAAAATGTGACTGTTCAATTTAGGTTGGTGAATATAATAATAGGAGTGATGAAGCATTTGCATTTCATCATATCCAAAGCCACTGTGTGCCAAAACAATGAAGAGCTTATTAGCACTTTTTAAAACTTAACAATTTTTATAGTGCAATGAGCTTCTGTAGCTAGTCTACTGCCTAATATGCACGAAATGGACAGTGAATATGTTGATTTATCTTCTGTTTAGGAGACATGATTTCTACCTCACCTTTTTATTCAGAAGTATGTCATGTGCAACTACATTGTCCAAACCATAACAACCATTCCCTTAAAACCAGATACATCTTTATTCCCCCTCTTAGAAAGGCCTGCCGCCTTCCAATACCTTAAGACACCCCCCTTTTCATTATCTTGCATGATCTAAACCCTGGGATGAGGGTGGAAGTGAATAGGAGACCCAAAGTGAAATCAAAGGTACTTACCTGACTTCGTACTGCACCAATCTTGGCAAAATTAGCTGAGAGATTTGGTGCATTACCTGAAGCAATTGGTCTCAGGTGCACTGTTTTATTGCGATTATTTGTATCATATGAATTGGATCGGTACTTGCAAATGTCCATGATATGAAAACAGGATTTCACTCTGATGGCGAAGAGAAGAAAGAATGATTTGTGAGGAAAGTAAGTGACAACAACCACAAAAACCCACTATAACAATCACAGGACTGGCCCAGACTATTTTCCTTAGAGACTAAACAGGTTAAAAACTCAGTCTCAACTAGGGTTGAGGGGGGAGAACCCACACAAGTATTTTACTCTCATTGCCCTGGTTATGGTTTAGCCACACTACAGCTTACCAGTACCATGGAAATGTGCTGGCTCCCAAAGAGAAGCTGATGCCCACTTTGCCCCTCCCTCAGCCTTTTAAATCAGTGCAGTGTGGCATCTTAGTCAAAGTTTAGCTGCCTGAATCCAGGAGCAGAGTTAAGCTCTCTTCTCCCTAACCATGATCTATAGCCCAGAACAAACAGTGGCTGTAGACTGTGGTTAAGAAAGGAAGCTGAAGCTTGATCCCTGGGTCAGAGGACACACTAAGCCAGGGGGCTGCCAACCCAGTGCTTACAAAGGCATTCACTGTAGCCCCACAGCAGAGCTTTCTTTCTCTTTTGTTTTAAAGTAATTCTGCAGTCCTCCTAGAAAGAATGTCATGCAGTAAAAGGTGCAGATACTCTTCTAAGCAATTTCTGTCTGGACGGTTGTTCCTGCCTGTCAAGTGTTTTAAGCCAATGGGAGAAGTGAGAGCTGTGATTGATAAGTGAGTTGTCTGTTTTCCTATCTCCATTAGTACACTTTTCCTGCTTCTCTCTTATTTTCTATTCCTTGCCATTTCCATAGGATGTCCCTCCTTTCCCCCTAGCAACTACAAGAAAGAAGATTCCACCTAAACATTAGGAAGAACTTCCTGACGGTAAGAGCTGTTCGACATTGGAATTTGCTGCCAAGGATTGTGGTGGAGTCTCCTTCTTTGGAGGTCTTTAAGCAGAGGCTTGACAACCATATGTCAGGAGTGCTCTGATGGTGTTTCCTGCTTGGCAGGGGGTTGGACTCGATGGCCCTTGTGGTCTATTCCAACTCTATGATTCTAACTGTTATGCATCTTTCGTGTGTTGGATTCATCTGAGATCAGGCAGTCACTACAGTATTATTCAACTTTCTGTGTACTTTCTGTGTGGTTTGTTTGGTGAATTTTCCTTTTACTATCTTTTTGGAACGGAAAAGAAAATACAAGAGTAAGAATAAAATGCTTGCCAGCAAGTGTTTTGTCTTTTTATTTGTGACTATGAATGTGTGTGGCTGGCTGTGGTAATTCAAAACAATTCCTGGATTCAGTTATCCTTTATTTTCTAGTTCTAATATAAAGCAGCACACCAGCAACAGGCAACATAGCAACCGAGACTAACTAATGCTTGTGTATGGGGAAAAGCCATAGCTACTGAAACCCTGGTTCTGTTGTAATCTGCACTAACCAGGAGAATGTGGCCCAGAATCAAAATGCACAGGAACTACAGCAAACATAGCAGCATGGGTAGCATGGAACCCTTTCAAAATGGCTTGCCCATGATTATTTTTACAAGTGTGTTATACAACATACTGGTTGCTATGAGGAAAATCAAGGAGGTGCTTCATGGTAATAAAAGGATGGTTCAGTGTGTCAACTGGAGTGATTCTTGAGTCAGCATCTATCAACAGCATTTTCTTCAACAGGCTGACAAACTCTCTTCTGTCTGCTTTCTCTGCCAATAGGTCACTTCCTTCTAAGTCCATCACCATGTTCACCTGGTGTTGAACGAGTAAATGTCAGAGTGAAAACAATCAGGCGTTTATCATTCATCAATAACAACATTTTCATTCAAATATTTATATCCTGCCTTTCAAGATATTATTAAACTCAAGGCAGCTTCGTATAAAAATATAAATGACAGCAAAATCATAATTAAATTCCACAGTAAAACAAATAGCAGTAAAACAACACTATACAAACAATTATCAGTGGCAGCATATGAAGTGTAATTTTTAATTACATTGCAAGCAAAACCTCATTCTATGTGCCCTTCTACTTTGAAAAGTACTGGATGATAGAAAGAAGTGGCACAAGCTTTAGGGGGAGGAGAGATGGAAATGTCAGCAAGCCTCAAAACACTTTTATATATATAACAACATTTAAAAGGGTACTATTAAAGAAACAACCATGCTGCAGAGTACAGGCTAAATATCAACTTAAGTAACTACAGTATTTGTAAAATATGGTTAGAACCTAAATGGCTGCATTCACACAAAGGGAAGAATTCAATGTAGGCACAAAGGATTTTTTTCTGTCAGCACAAGCCTCTCCTCTCTTCATCCTATGCAGTTTTCTGGGGGGTTCCCTCAATTCCCCAAGCCAATCTGGGGCACAAAGCTCTGCTGCGCTAGTAGACAATATTTCACCGGCTTCCGCTAGTGGGATTCATTCATGAATTTGGCCTGGAATGCTAAGCCATGATTTAGTGCTACATGCACAAACAGAAAGGAGCCTATGTAATGCCTCAGTCTCTCATGGTTCTCTACATTCCATGTGGCTGGGAGCAGAACTTCACCACAGTTAAATTTCATTTTCTGGTTTATCACTATATGTAAACCTGGGATAAACTCTGGAAGTTTCAAAAAAAAGCCAACTTCAAACCATGGATTATGAACAGTTCATTTTTTTAAAAAGCCTAGTAAAATAAAGGAAACTGCCAAATGTCAAGTGTCATTCTAAATTACCTAGCTTTACAAACCTTTGGAGGCCATGTAGTCACTAGGTTGTAACACTATTCATTGAAATTAGTAGGGGGAAAAATATTTCACATGCAGGTGGGACTGGCATTAAAGAGGTGATGCTTTATAAATAAACAAAAATTGTCATAATGGGAAAGCAAATCCATGTGCACTGGTGAAGCTACCATGGATGAGTATGGATATAAAGACATCAGGTATTTTAAAGTAAAAAAAACCCCCAAATTAAAATAAAGGGAAAATCTTGAAAGTAGATACAGGGGAGCAATTCCCACAAGTGAAATTAGAGGTAGCTAGTCACAAATGGTAGCTAATACATTAAAAAACACACAAACTGTATACATTAAATGCATCTGAATGTACTCACATGCACTATTTCATCCAAACTGTTGAAAATGTACTTTCGGGCCTCTTTGGATTTCATCCCTGTCTCTCGTTCATGTTCTTCCAGTGTCTTCAGAAATGTAAGAAATGGATGGTTTAATTATTAATATACTGGGGAGGGAATCATTCTGCGGCACAAAGCAATAGCAACCTACAGTAGGCATCACTGTGTTTTCTGTTTATTGCTGTAAAAATATGGCCTTTTCCAAAAATGGAAATGTTCTATGTCTAAGAGAGATGTGCAGGGCAACTCGTTTTAATCAGCTATGCCATTTACCTTAGTTCCTAGAGTTGATCCAAATGTTCTCCAGTCAGTATGAAGCAAGAAGCCAAAACTTTCTCCAGTCCCCCTTCCCCTTGGCAACCTTACATTTTCCTGACAATCTGCAACCCTTAATACCACTTTGTTTGCAAGATAACCCTTCTGCAGAGTAATAGTGACATGACCATACAGCCAATCAGTTTTTGCTATGTGATGCCTATCGAGTTCTATCTTTGCCTGAAGCACAACTGGCGGGAAGGCAGTGTGCCAACACAGAGGGATGTGCTTCCTAGGCCCCTCCCACAAAACTGCTTCTTCCAATCAGCCACCAATACAGACCAACCATGTGTTCACAAAATATACCCCCTGTTCTGCTTCAGCTGTATTCCTCCTTGAAGGCACATGTATAGCCAAAAACATGGACGGCAGGAACTCCTGTCTGCGCTTTCAAGAATTCTTAGTACCTTTAATCTCCAACTAGAATATGGTGCATCTGTTTCTTTACAGAAAAACCGTGTGGTCTTCGTTCCAACGTTCAACAACTGCTCTGGAGGTGAGCCTTGTGTCTGTGAAATGTAACGAATCTGAAAAGTGAAAAGAAGTGCGACTTTTACAAATACATTGCTGTACACATTCAGTGGCGTAGCGTGGGGGTGCAGGGGGGGCCGGGCGCACCGGGCGCAACATCTGGGGTTAGGGCAAATCCACAGGTTAGGGGGCGCAAATCCACGGGTTAGGGGGCGCAAATCCATGGGTTAGGGGGCGCAAATCACTTGCCTTGCCCCGGGTGCTGACAACCCACGCTACGCCACTGGTACGATTGCGTCTTGACTGGTGGTTACTTCCAGGGATGGTGGGTACGTGCAAAAAGGTTTATACCTGAGCTGCCCCCCTTGGGATCACCCTTACCTTCCAAGTAAGCTTTTACACTCTCTGCCTGCTTACTAGGCTCTGGGATGCTCTTGTGTGGGCTCTTGCAAGATCTCACAGGGCCATTTGAGTTCTTGCAAGAACATCCCAGAACCCAGTAAGAAATTCTGGGGAAATCGAGTGAAAAAGAAGCTTTTAAGCTCTTTGCCTTGCATGCAATTAATTTTGCCAGCTTTCAACCACACAAGGTTGAAATCGTGCACAAGGTACAATCATACTGTATACAGTTATGATTTTGAATGCCCGCACCACCATTATCCTGCTTAATGCCAATTATCCAATACTGCAGTGCTTCAAGAGCTTGACTCAAAGGGAGTTATTTTAAACCATTTTCTTGGTGTTTTTAAATATCGGTGCACAATTATTTCGTCTGTTCAAAGTCATATGACAAAATCAATGAACTCTAAACTCCAACTGACTAAACTGCAGACGTAAACAGATAAAAGTATCTCAGATCATCAAGTTTCTACTACCTGGTCATATTCGAGGGCTCCCGGATACAGTGGCCATCCAAGGAATAGCTCAGCAATCACACAGCCCAGTGACCACATGTCTATGGCTTCACAAAACGGCAAACCCAATATGATTTCTGGTGCTCTGCAAATAAAACAGGGATGGTTAATGGATATTCTACATAAAAACAATAACCTGAATAAAAACTGGAATTTGGAAAACATTATTTAAATAATTGTAAAAGTCAAATAACTTTGTTTTTTCTGTAAGGTAAACTGTTCTTATTAAATCCCCCATCTTCCCATGCAGACCATACTAGTTATGTGCCATGGAATCTACAAATTATATGTTATTCTGCTTCATCATACTTTACCAGTTGTGGCTTTCAGTATCTGGGCTATTTTTACTGCAAACACAAAAAGGTTGACACTTACTCTGTAGTAAATTCACACAGTGCTTTATTTTTCACCTGAATGTGTGTGAGAACTTGCATTGTGCTTTACTTTGCACATAGCAGTATCTATGGAGACATGTTCTTCAAGTGTGTGCTAGCATTAAAGTTTAGTAAAAGAAATTAACTGAAAACCAAAGTAAAAGGATACTAAAGCATATTCAACAATGCATCATGGGCACAAGGTTAGGCCATAAATATTTCTTTATTTAAATTTACAGTTCACCCATTCCCAACAATTACTGAATTTATTATTTATACATCAATTAAATTTATTATTTCGCCTTTGTTCCTAACATTTGCACGAATCCAGATGTTTTGTTGACTGTGAAGTGTAGCACTTTTTCTTTATTGGGCAGAAGCTTGATTATAAAATGTGTGTGTCCCATGGTTAGGCTGATGAACTAGGACAGAAAGAAACCACACTTGCTAAATAAACCATGGCTTACATAAGAACAGTTGTGCTGGATCAGACAAAGCTCATCTAATCCAAGACAGACAACTCTTCATTTACGCATTTGGCGAGCTGGAGGGACAGTGTGGTTTGCCCAGCTGAGCCGATACAGGTGGCTCCCTATTCTATGCTATTTCGCAGGGAGGTTCTAAACATAACCCTCACGTAAATGGGGAGTCACCTGTATCCTAGTGGGCAACAAGATGCCTGTGAGAAACCTGCAAGCAGGGCCTGAGTGCTATAGCCTTCTCCATACATGGTATGCCCAACAACTAGTATTCAGAGGCAGATCACCTCTACACAGCCATCCTGGCTAGTAGCTATTGATAAGTCTGATTCGCCATGGATATGTCTAGTTCCCTTTTACATCTTGTGTTAATGAATTTCAGAGTTTAAATATGTGCTGTGTGAAGAAGCATTTCCTATTTTCTTTTCTGAATCTCCTAACAGTCATCTTCATTGGATGCCCCCAGGTTTTAGTATTATGGTAGAGACCTATCCACCTATCCAAACCTCTTGGTGAGATCCTCCAGGCTCTTCATTATTTTCACTGCCCTTTTCTGAACCTTTCTGAGCTCTCTGAAAACCATTTTTGAGACGCGGCAACCAGAACCATACACAGTATTCAAGTGCACTTCCATATCACAGAGTTATATGATGACATTATGGTATTAACAATATTACAGTGGTGCCTCACAAGACGAAATTAATTCGTTCCGCAAGTTTTGTCGTCTTGCGATTTTTCCGTCTTGCGAAGCACGGTTTCCCATAGGAATGCATTGGAAATCAATTAATGCGTTCCTATGGAAACCGACTTCAGACCAGGTCCGAGGACAGTCTGTCCCCCGACCTCTTCTGAAGGCTGGGGGGGGGACCAAGGGCTTTTCTTCCCACCCCCAGCATTTTAAAAAACCCCGGGACAGCGGGGGACTTCTCCGCTGTCCGGGGCGATCTTAAAATGCTGGCGGGTGGGAGCGAAGCCTCCGCTGCCGCCCGCCAGCATTTTAAAAAGCCCCGGGACAGCGGGGGACTTCTCCGCTGTCCCGGGGCGATTTAAAAGCCCCCGGGAAGGCAGGCAGGGGGGACAAAGACTTTTGCCCCCCGCCAGCCTTCAGAAGAGGTCCAGGACCTCTTCTGAAGGCGGGCGGGGTGCAAAAGTCTTTGCTCCCCCCGCCTGCCTTCCCGGGAGAGCGGAGAAACGCAGCGTGTTTCTCCGCTGTCCCGGACGGCTTTTGAAGGCAGGCGGGGGGGGGGAGCAAAGACTTTCGCACCCCGCCCGCCTTCAGAAGAGGTCCTGGACCTCTTCTGAAGGCTGGCGAGGGGCAAAAGTCTTTGTCCCCCCCTGCCTGCCTTCCCGGGAGAGCGGAGAAACGCAGCGCGTTTCTCCGCTGTCCCGGACGGCTTTTGAAGGCAGGCGGGGGGGAGCAAAGACTTTCGCACCCCGCCCGCCTTCAGAAGAGGTCCTGGACCTCTTCTGAAGGCCGGCGGGGGGCAAAAGTCTTTGTCCCCCCTGCCTGCCTTCCTGGGCAGGCAGAAGTCCCCCGCTGTCCCGGGGCTTTTTAAAATGCTCTCTCCGCTCTCCCGGGAAGGCAGGCAGGGGGCTCCCCCCCCCCCCGCCTGCCTTCAAAGGCCGTCTGGGATAGCGGAGAAACGAAGGCTGGTGGCGGGAAGGCTTTGTTTTGCGAAGCGCCTCCAAAACGGAAAACCCTTTCGTCTAGCGGGTTTTCCGTCTTGCGAGGCGTTCGTCTTGCGGGGCACCACTGTATTTTCAATCCCTTTCCTAATGATTCACTGACCAGGTCAGTGTGTTACAGTGGAACCAATTCATTCTGAACATCCGTAATGGATACATACAAAGCCCAGAAAGACTGTGAATTTAATTTTTCCTCATATACCGTATTGGCCCGAAAATAAGCCACACCTGTAAATAAGTCGCTTTTCAAATTCAAGGGGGAAGAAGAAGAAAAGTCAATACCCGAATATAAGTCGCTCCTTTAAAATTCCGCAGGCATTCACACCCGTTCCGTTTTACCCTATGTCTGTTTCAGCAGCGATATTGTAAAAGCCAAGTTTTGTAAGGTTGCGAATTTAAGCTGCACTTTAACTTTTCACAGTCGGAATTTGGGGGGGAAAGTGCGGCTTATCTGCAGGCCAATATGGTAATAATGGTTGAGCCCAGGGAGTTTCCTCCCCAATAATTGACTCCATAACACCCACATGGGTTGGAGCAGGGGAGATTCCACATGTGCCATGAAATATTTGGATCCAAACATGTGCATATTTTGTAACACAGAATATTCATCCATTGCCCATCTGATTGTATTTTTCGGTAAATCAATTCAAGACTTTAAAATTGCAGAATATAAATCCAACTGAAAAATTAGTATAGGAAGGAAAACTGCCTGATGTGATCAGAAAAGTGAAATTAATGAATGCTATAAAAAGTGCAGCATTGTTTCCATGAATCTACAAATTCTGAATGTCAACCCTTTGTTGGAAAATACAAACAGAAAGAAAAAAGTTCAAAGAAACAAGTGAATTCTCATTAATATGTAGCCAAGAACTTATTGCTAATAATGGAATAAGTAAAAACTGCATTTTCAATGCGGTCTGGCTGACATTTCAGTTGGGTGCCATAAAAATAAAAATGATCCTTCAAGCAGCTTAAAGTCAGGAAGACTACCAAAGACAGCTGTTAATTCAGAGAACTTCAAAGTCACATGCCTTCCAGAAAAGTATAATGCACTACAGACTCTATATATTTAAAACCTGTTTCATTTCCTAAAATGGCATGACAATCATGCTGAAGAAGATTCCCATCAAAAGCCAAAAATGGTAGCAGCAAAATCTCTTTATTGTGGTATTTTTACATGTTGAATTTAAATAGCTCAAATATTTCTGAAGTGATGGAATGACTATTTTTAGCAGACACTTCAGCAAGGCACTACTTTAGAAAGGGGGGTGTTTTAGTTCTGAGGACCACATTAGAAGTATCTCATGTCATGATTGCAGAAGCTGTTACAGGTTTTTATACTCAGTAACTCAGGAGAAACTTAAAAGACTGACCAACCAGACAGTAAATCAGATTTCAAATTAATAACCAATTCTGGGCAAATCCTTTCCAACATTTTGCTTTTAGTAAATCAAGAAAGCAGAACACCATGCCTAGCTGCAACTGAGATACTAATATTTGTATGACAACTATGCCACATTACAGAGCTAATACAACAGCAATTTGCTTTGGAATATACAAAACATGGTTTATAAATGTTTGACACTCACAATACTGTTACAATAATTTGGCCCTGAATGTTCACAATGCATGATGGCTTAATCTACTCATCAGATCTATATTAAAGTATAAATATCTATAGCACCTCTTTTGTACAATATTTCAATTGTACCAATTACATGATATTTTAATTGTGTACATTGTACGTCTCTTAAGAGACAACTGGTGAAACAAAGTTTAGTCATTATGACTGAACAAAACTAAGCCTAAAAACTGGATTATGCTAGGTGGAGACTAAACAAACCTTTGGCACAAGTTTAATTAGAGTTTAATTTTTTTTCATATGCAAAACCAAACAAAAGTTAAAAGATGCTCATTGAGAGCACTATTTTTATTTTTTTCAAAAAAAGGATAAATGAATCAGCAGTGCGCATTCCCATCCATCCCCCCAAATACTGGTTTTTGTGTTTGGGGTGCAAGAAGTATACTCGGGATGGGTAAATCGCTATTCTATTTTTGATCAGAGAGATACTCAAAGAGCTTTTGAAGCACAACACAATGGAATGGTGATCTTCCCTCCTCCTCCTCCTCCCTTGCCACAAGCTCAACAGGAGAGTTGAAACTTGTCCTCTGAATGGCACTTGGAACCTCTCAATACAACCATGGGGATGATACCCTGTTCCTTTCCCAGCTCTGTGCTTCTGAGGCAAAACCAACATGCTTGCATTGAAAGCGCAGAAATCATTCCAACATCACCTACTCAGTAAGGAGGAGAGCTGGATCTTAGCTTTGGCACACTGCGTTGCTGAAGCTCTTATAGCACCTTAAAATATACAGCACAACTGGAGGAATGATCACTCACCACCCGCTCCAGCTCCCTGTTTGGGAGGCGGTTTGTGGCCCTTCTGTGTTTCACTGTACCTTTGAGGTACTGTTAGTGCCTCAGATAAGCCATCTAAAAGCAGATGAGTTTGGAGAAAAGAGAAGTGCAGCACAAGATCAGGTACACAATCCTGCCCTTTACAGTGGGTTCTGGCAACACAAACTGTTGGTTGGCTATTAAGGTAAGCCAACATCTGTGGGTCCATGTTTTCTTCTGTTGCCAGTGAGTAAGTTACGTTAAGGCATCCTCCGTACTTTGCCAACAAGCTAATAATTCATTTTCACAGCAGATTTAATGCAGAATGCAAACATCCACTAGTATGTACTAGAATATACAGTGGTACCTCGGGTTATGTTACCTTCGAG
Source organism: Podarcis muralis (assembly GCF_964188315.1). Taxonomy (NCBI): domain Eukaryota; kingdom Metazoa; phylum Chordata; class Lepidosauria; order Squamata; family Lacertidae; genus Podarcis; species Podarcis muralis. The sequence goes on along the minus strand of NC_135655.1, from coordinate 65,046,723 downwards.
TAACGTAATTTTGCGTTGCGAACATGGCAAACACAGAAGTGTATACTTTGGGTTTCGCAGTGCACGCATGCTCAGAAGCGCTGTATCGCGCAGCGTGCGTGCACAAAAGCGGCGCCTCTGGAGATGGACTTTTCAGGGTAAGTACGGACCCCCAGGATGAATTAAGTTCGTATCTGGAGGGTCCAGTGTACTCTGCTCCCATCCATTTAACACAATGAAATGCTATCATTAAAGGAATCTATGCCATAAAAACATGATAATTTGTTAATCATAATGTAAATCAAAACACATCTCTCGTTTCAGTCATTTGTTTTGCTCACAGGTGTCACAAATTAACAGCTACATTGAATGGTATATATTTAAAGGGCAGAACCACAGGTGGGTGGGCAAATTAGCTGTGGGGCCCTTCCCCATGACTGCAGCTGCTACTTACATAAACGTATCCGATTTCCAGAGACAAATGAGACTCTTTGGTCAATCACTGCTGATATATTAACCACTATGGAAGAACCTAACTTAATGCAGAGATTGCTAGGAAGCAGAAACTGCTCAGAGTGAGCTAACATTCACACCAGTCATCCTACCAACTTTCATGTGGATGCCTAGGTTCTGGTAGCTCACAGCACCCTCCTTTATATGCTATGCAGTAGCAGTTAAAGAAGTCCAAAACACTGGAATTAAGGACCCAGCTTTTCCAGAATAAAGCACATCAAATTTATGTGAGGTGGTTAACAAATAATGCAAAAAACACAACTCAGAAAAAGTACAAATAAAAGAATACTGTTGGAAAATAGGAAGAGGGAAAATGCAAGTTAGAATGAAAAATATATCTAGCTATCCTAGTCTAGTGGCAAGGCAATGACACCATACCACAGGAATAAAACAGCACAGACATGTGCTCAAGCAAGAAAAAAATGGTGGCCAAGTTAGCTAATCAGATACTGGGCTGTCAGTAAATTTCCAGAACTGAGAGAGAAATGTGCTCTCTCACCACGAAGGCATTTCCTTCAATTACCTGGGCTGCCATAGTGGCTTTGGAGCCCAGTTCATACCAGATAACACAGGTGCACTCAATCCGTGATCTCACCACAAAGTTACATCTTGGATTACCCAGAGGCCTGCAGGAACCAAACTTTTGTTAAAGGATTAATACATGTGTGCAGAATGTCACTGTCCCCTCAGTAAATAAACAAAAAGCTTTTCTCTGCACATCTATAGAGTGGGGAAGACCTTACATGTAAGAGGCCTCTAGTATGTTTCTCATTCAGACAAGATTGATTCCATGTCTCTTATTTAGCAAGTAAGCATACCACATGACATGTTGTTCAATTCCTGTACTGATTACACCTACACATCCACTGCCAAAAAACTAATCAAACAGAAAAACATTTCAAGTGTGAGGAGCATGCAGTTTTCCTCCCCACAAAAATCATTTTGACTTTTATTATCCAAAACACTAAGTTAGAAGAACAAAGTTTTCCAACCAATAGACAAAAAATGATTGTTTCATTTGAGCTGGAGCACATCAGAACCTATTTGCAATGTATGGCTTAGTCTTGAAAATGTGAAGTAATCATCTCTGCTCATGTGCAGAGTAGCTTACACTAGACTACTCACAATCAGCCTCTTATGTCTGAGATTAAGGACAGCATCTTCCAGTGAAAAAGGAGGTAGAAAAGAATAAGAATTACAGCCATAGTTCCCACTTGAAACTTTATAAATTACCTATTATACCAACACGAATTGAAATCACAATTGTAGCTGTTATATAAGGGATTATTATATCTGAATGGAATGGAAATTATTAAAATTTTGGAATGCAGAAAAAATGTAGAAGAATGAACTCATCAACTCTAGCATGTGAGGGGTCCAGTTTAGTTAAATTGTATAATTTGACATTTGAATAACTGGCATTGATAATGGTATTAATTGGATAAAATTGGTATTGTTATAGTGAGGCTGTTATTGGAACGATATTGGAAAAGCGATAAAAATATATATATTTAAAAGAAAGAAAGGAAAAGGATTTGGAGTCAGTGTGATACTGAGACAGGCATACAGCTCATATTTTTTCATTTCAAATATGCACTGACACTCCCCCCCCCCCAAAAAAAAGGTAGCAAGAAATACTAGCAACAGCTTTTTACTCCATTCTGCCTTCAAGATAACCTGAATTTAAGCTAGGGAAGGGGCTTGTTGGAAGCACATGCACGCACCTTTTCTGGAAATACAACTGCATGGGGCTCAACCTGCACTGCCCAGCATTCAATAAGTGAATGCAGGAAAATGGCTAATATGGCATTTGTTGCATACACAAGCCATTCACCATTGTTCCTCCCAATCCAATTCAAAAAATTATATGCAGCATGATTAAGCAAACATATATTAATTATAGAAAGAGACTCACACTGTGTCAACTGTAAATTGCTTACCTGCTCTCTCTCTCTTTATAGCAAAGTCACAAAACAAATACTAAACAAAACAAAAGCAAAGTAAGTAACGCTCCCTGTTGCTTCTCTAGTTACCAGAACAGGCTAAAAGCTATGAAATATGCCCTTCATGGAAACAGCTCTGAGCATGCTCAGAACAGATGTATGATTCTAATAGGCTACCACATGGTACAGGACCGTTCTTAAGGGGTTTCAAGCAGTCCTCCCTAACCTGATAAGAGTGTCTGCTGGATAGACAGACAGAGTGTGTGGCTTTGAGATTTGGGGAAGAGGAGGATTTTAAAAATTGTTTCACACCTTCAACTGTGGGCCAGGAGTCCTAGTGGAAGATCCCCCACTGGTTACAATATCTGACCCATTGTTTTATGAAGACAAATTAGTTCAATTTATTGGATGCTCCAATAAGAATCCCATTTTTTTTCAAAATCACACTAATGCAATTTATTAATCAATGGTCAATTTGATCTATAAAAGAATAACTGAATACATTTAAAGATGATTTTCATAATTTTAATGCTTTATATTTTTGTAAACTTTGGGGGGGGGCAGTTGTTTGTTTGTTTTTTTACAATCAAGCAGTACCGGTATATAAATTTTGGTAAATAAATAAACCAATCCAGAAATACCTTTTGTCCATTACCCAAAAATGCATATAATATTTGCATCTAGATACATTAAAATGATGTTTGCATTTCTGGTAGCAATTTTTACAACCAATGATTTTGCTCACATGACTAGTGTATTTTCCTAGGAAAGACTCTCCACTTAGCTGGATTAGCACACAATTGATAGCTGGATTCCACTGCTATGAGATACTGTCAAGTCATCATTTCGAGAACAACCCTATCAAGCTGTTTTCGCTATTCAGTATGCATGTCTATTAGAAAAGCTTATCATGAAATTGCTCTGCAAATGCAGTTTAAAACCTGGTCCAACGAATATTCAAGAGACACATGACTGTGTGGCTAATTAAATGAAATCCAACTGTTCATCAACAGTTTTAAAAGGCATAATACAGAGCAACAGGGTTCAAAGGCACAAACCAGCAAACATTAAGCATGCTTGAGCCTCAACAAAATCAATGGCACTTTACATCCCACTGGTTTAATGTAGAGAGGAGTGCTGTGAAATCAGCCCATCTCAATTTGAAATGAGCTGTGCTGCCTTTGGGAAAACCGAACACTTCTTTTGAGAGCTTGAAAGAACATCCAGCCACGGGTAGTTTCCCCACCGTCATCCATCATCTTGTCTGCTAATGGTGTAGTGCATGGGTAGGTAAACTAAGGCCCGGGCGCCGGATCCGGCCCAATTGGCTTCTAAATACGGCCCGCGGACAGTCCGGGAATCAGCATGTTTTTACATGAGTAGAATGTGTCCTTTTATCTAAAATGCATCTCTGGGTTATTTGTGGGGCATAGAAATTCGTTCATTTCCCCCCTGAAAATATAGTTCTGAGGGACAGTGGACTGGCCCCCTGCTGGAAAAGTTCCTGACCCCTGGTGTAGTGGTTAAGAGTGCTAGACTGTGACCTGCCAGGCCAGGATTAAAAACTTCACAAAGCCATAAAGGTCACTTGGTGATCTTTGGCCAATCACTGTCTCTCAGTCTAGCCTACCTTGCAGGGTTGTTGTGAAGACAAAATGGGTAAGAGAACAGTGTATGCCACCTTGAGCTCCTTGGAGGGAAGTTGAGCTATAGAGGCAATAAACAGATAATAAAATCAAACATATCCCAGTTCCCACACTAACCAAACTGGGCAGGAAGAGAACACAAGCATTGGCTAAAGTTGAACACTCTTCCTAAGTTCCCGATTCCCTGTAATGGAGGCTTCTGAGCATACCTGGAATGTCTAATGTTGATGCAAACAACAATATTCAAATAAAGTCAACCTTACATCTTGAAAGCTGACAGTTGTAAAGTGGTTTAGTCTCAGAACAGGAAGGCTTCCACATGCACATCTTCCATTCTCATCCCATGTGTGAAGCCTGCTCAGGTCCTGGCAATTTTGGCAATGACGAAAGAGCAAACCCACCCACCTTGTACCAAATATGACAGCAAAACAGAAATTTCTGGGGCAGGTTCTTCTGCCACACCGGTCTTCCCACAGACATCTGGCTTCATTACTTGGCCAGCAGCCACTTTTGCCTGCTAAATAAGAGTTTTGCTCCCAAGCAAGCACAAGACAACACCCCGCTTCTGATACAAATGTGTATTCCTTAGACTGTCAAGCAGTCACTGAAGACATAAAGCTGAAATGTACAACCTATTTACTGTGAAGCAGTCCCCTATGCTCAAATGAAAAACTCTAAATTACCCTAAGTGGATTATGTACTACATGCCAAGCTCCTAACTCTCATGGCTGTCGTGTTGGATGTTGACATATAGTGTCTGCAAAGCCGAAACAACAAATAAATAAATCTCCAGAGTTCTCTAAAGACAGGTATTCTTTGCCCTTTCTAGCTATTCTATTTCTTCCACGTATCCTCTTCCCATACTCTGCATTGACGCATATTTCTCACCCCTACAGTGAAGCTACGCTTTCTCCCAAACCCTCAAATTCTGCAAGTATTCTGCAAGCTACAAAATTGTATTTAATTTACATAAGTAATGTAAGGCTATAAATACAAATTACCTGGCAACACATTGTTTCAAATATAGCAAAAAAAATTGAGAATAAAAGCATGAATTTGGCCATGTGATTTGAACTTTCTTTACTACCTGTTTCAGCTTCCCCATGCTTCAGCTGCCAATGCTTACCCTTCACCTATAATGGAATTACAATAGCAATTCTGTGTCTAAAATGCATTTGAGAGTCTTAATTGTTGCCAGCTAGTCTCCGTTTAATTCTCTAAATTGATTTTCTCTAGCTGTGTAGCATTCCTAAAAAGATCCGAATACATCATTTGTCTTTTCAGTACAGCACATTAGCTCCCAATTACAACTGTTAGTTATGAATGTGTCTAATTATTTTCTCTTTGAGGATATCATTAAACTCACTAACAAAGGAACCACACTGAATCCTATCCTATCCCCTACCCATCAAACACATACAGACACACAATGGAAAGCTTATGGACCTATGACATCACCTTAGAATGCCTTCTTGGGACAGTCAAGCATACAAAAATCAAACAACTGGCCTATCCCCTCACCTGCCACAACGCCATCTGCCATGTGGGAAGGATTCCAGGAGGAAGAGGGGGAGGCAGACAGACAGACAGAAAAAATGTCAGGAGCTTGCTCCTTCTCCAGTTGAGCTGCCTAAACTTTGTTACAAAACTTTTGGCATCCTTCATTGAATTTTTATAATGTGAGCTGCTTTGAAAACTTCAGTCAAAAATACAAGCCTACTAAAACAAATAATTATTCACCTGCCTGCCAGTAGGCTATATTTTTACAAACTATTCTGCTTCCTTACCTATAGAAGGAAACATCATAATATTACTACAGCAGTGGCAGACTCAGTACAGTGGTACCTCGGGTTAAGTACTTAATTCGTTCCGGAGATCCGCTCTTAACCTGAAACTGTGCTTAACCTGAAGCACCACTTTAGCTAATGGGGCCTCCTGCTGCTGCCATGCCGCCGGAGCACGATTTCTGTTCTCATCCTGAAGCAAAGTTCTTAACCCGAGGTACTATTTCTGGGTTAGCGGAGTCTGTAACCTGAAGCGTATGTAACCCGAGGTACCACTGTACTGAACAAGATAAAGGCATGCAACATGTGAAAACGTATGTCCAGATATATTTATTTAAAGATCTACACCTCTTTCTTTCTTTCTTTCTTTCTTTCTTTCTTTCTTTCTTTCTTTCTTTCTTTCTTTCTACTTCTAAAAGAGATCACACTGCCTGGCCAAATACTGGTTGGCTGTTAATAGAATTATAACACAGAGTAACAACAAATCTGAGATAACAGAGTGATGCAAGCAAATTATTTTACTCTGTTACTGTCTTTTCCCAAAAGTTGGAAGCCTTTCAGCCATACGACAAGAGGTAAAATTTCATAGAGGCCAGCCCTGGGCACATTGTATAATGTCATGGCTGCTGTGTTTCTGACTTCCTGGACCAACCTATTCAGTAATTTAAAAACCAAATGTAGGCAAATTGGTGCTTGCAATCTTACATCAGAACAAATTAGTTCCTGCAATCCAACATGGTCATACAGAGGTAGGAGGTCCCTACAGACTACATGTCCCTGAATGTAGGAAAGTTGCATTAGGGCCAGATGTAATCAACCCAATATACCAGGGACCTTGGTAAGAGTGTACCAACAGGGTGGGCTGTATGCCCCAGTGTCAATATCAAAACCATGGTAAGGAAAACAATCTTCTCTTTGCCAACAAACATTTTTGACAGACAGATTTTGACCCAAAAAACTTACACACATATAATTTGACTTGCTGAAACACTTGACAGTATGCAATCATGCTTAAACCGTACTATCTTCCTAAGCATGTCATTCTTTCAAAGTGAAGGTTTGCCACCCAAAAATGAGCGTTAAAACGGAACTTTTAAAAGCAGCTCCTCCCACCAAGGCCCTTGTAAATTAGCAATTCCTAACTTGTATTGTTAGCCATTAAAAACAGCCTTGATGAACCAGCCCACCTATCCAGTATCCCATTTCCAACATGGACCAAGAAGACATGGGAACAATGGAATTTGCCTTATGCAGATCATTGGTCCATTTGGCTCAGAATTATCTACGCAGACTGGTAGCAACTCTCCAGAATTCCAGATTGGGTACATTCCCAGCCCTACCTGGAGGTGCTAGGGATTGAACTTTGGACTTCTGCATGCAACATGGATGCTCTACTATGAGCTCCCAAAACAAAAGTGGCACAAACCAACCAGTGGAAATCTCCAGACAACTAAATTAAAAACCAAAAACCCAACATATCTCAAGCTACACACAGGCCCTCTTTCATGGGAACATGTATACCTGAAAGGTACAGTATTGGGCTCTACATTGAAATAGTTTATGAGAGTCTTTGCTGAGCTATCATGGAGGTCTATCCTCCACTAAAATCTACCTAATACTCTTTTAAAGCCAAATAAAGTGGTGACCATCATACCTTGCAGCAGTGAATTGTGTCTTAACACTAATTAAGGTCAGTATTAAGAAGTGAGGTTCCTAATCCAAGGTCTAGAGTTGGTTTGTTAATTCACAATTTTGGGTTTGGACAACATGGGAAGTAATGGCCAACTAAAAGCAAAGGTTTCTAAACTCCTCCTCTGTGTCATGCTGGAGGAAGAGGTGGAAAAAAAGGGAGCACAAGTACAGGTGGGAGGCTAGGCTCATTTTTGTGACACTAAACCAGGGTTTAAGTCCATATTGCCTTCAAATGCATTCAGTGATTAGTTTTAACATTAATACAGATCATTTAAATTTTTTTGAAATGACTGAATTTTACAACCACATTCAAAACTGCTAATGCTGATTTGCTAAATATTACAGTGGTACCTCGGGTTACATACGCTTCAGGTTACATACGCTTCAGGTTACAGACTCCGCTAACCCAGAAATAGTACCTCGGGTTAAGAACTTTGCTTCAGGATGAGAACAGAAATAGTGCTCCGGCGGCATGGCAGCAGCAGGAGGCCCCATTAGCTAAAGTGGTGCTTCAGGTTAAGAACAGTTTCAGGTTAAGAACAGACCTCCAGAACAAATTAAGTACTTAACCCGAGGTACCACTGTATCTTACTAAGGCTACAATACTATACAAACTTATCTGAGTTTAAGTCCTATTGACCATTGAGGTGCTTAATTCTGAAGAAACTGTATAAGACTGCACCATCAAAGTTTAAGTAGCATCTACAGTATATGGTATTTATTTTAGTAATAAGAAAGTGATGATGAGTTCCCAACAAGTGACAGAACCCACATCCTTACTCCAGGCTTAATTTTACTCAAGAGCCTTTTGTTTTTTGAAAGATTTACAATCTACCAGACCATTCTTGCCTAGTGTCTCTGTGTTTGTTGACATTAAAATATATGTTGGGCTGGCAGGTCTAGGTTTGTGGATCCTGCAAAATCTTGTTTTTCAAGCAGGAACAGTTATCATCAAACTGTCAAAAGAGGAGACTGGTTTTAGCAATGTTACACATTTCAGTCTTAAAATTCAAAAGTTTTACATTTCAGTCTTTTCAATTCAGCTCCAGTGATGCATTACATTTTGACTTGTCAATAAAATGACAAATGGATAGCCAATGGACTAGTAATCAGTTTTAGCAATAAGTAAATAAAAGTCACCATAATTGAGGTAGTGGTTGGTTGAAAGGGCAGAACAGCCTACGATGGGCCAGAGGGAAGGGAGAAAATGACTTTTCCCCATCCACACAAATTTCTAGAAGTTGAGATATCTTCTTGAGTTCCCAGTTACTCGTGACTAAGAAGAGGGTAAATCCCTGAATATTCACTACTGAATCATTATGGAACAGATTACTCTTGTCAAGCACAGTATTAGACTCAAGAAGAGAAATGACTTGAGGAAACCAAGACAACATGCCTCACTTGCTAATCATACAAGCAGCTGAAATGAACGGTATTTGAAGTACATAGCATAGGGTTTGGCTTGTGGATAGCAAGATTACTCAAGAGAAAATATTGTCCTTATGCTAAGAAACCAGCATCAAGTCTTATTGACTGTTCTTTTCCAGGGAATGCCTTACTAACACACACACACACACACACACACACACACACACACACACCACATATATCACACACAATCTAGTCAGCTTGTGGCACTGTAGAACCCAACAGCCTCCCTAGAACAGATTTTGTTTTTTGCATAACCAGCAAGAAATAGTTGAGCTCTCCAGTGAAGTAAAGTTAACAGCTACACAGAGAGAGAAAAGAATACCAGATGCTATTGCTGCTTGATGTAACCATATCTGAATTCCACTTGAAAGATTGCTTGGGTCAGCAGGAGATAACTCCAGACAGAGTGACTCAATGCAGAAAAAGGACATGAATGTATCAGCAAATCAACTTTTAAAAAGCATGTAATATTTGGTAGATACCCACCTGAGTGGTCTGAAAGGATCAAAACCTACTCTAACATGAGGCAGGACAAACATACCACCACAAGTGAAAAAGTATGGGGACGCCCTAGGAGGTTTATAGCTCTAAAGTGGAAAATTAAAAAGGTGTCAGCTCAAATTGTCCGCTTGAGAAAGCACAAATGCTAAACAGTAAAGTAACTGCCAAGCAGCAGCATGCTTGGTAATTACAATTCACAGTTTGTTTACATCGACACCAGCCAGCTGAACAGTAGAACCAATCCACATAATTTGGGCTTCAACTAAAAAAGAAAAAAACCAAACCAGCGACACACAAACGCCACGCCAAAATTTCCTGTATGCTGAATCTGTCTGCTGAAATTCAGCCCCTTATCTTAAAAAGCTGCCTTTAATTCATGTAGTAGCCCCTGCCTCTTCCCTAACAGTAACTAGGCTTAAAAGCATAGCAGCTGACTTAGAGCATGCTGACCTTGAGCAAATGAACGCACTTAGCAGCATGTACTTCTGGCTTATTTCACTGCACCAGCGAAACAGCCTCACCATCTATAGTAGTCAACAGTTTCTGGCCACCACCCCCTGCCTATTTTAAGATATCCCCCACAACATTTCAGTGATGCACAGTTCAAAGTGATAGAATAACATCTGAGGCCACATTCCAGCTCAAGTTGTTTACAGAGGAATCTTGTTCTGGTTCTCATGCGCTGCTTCTTTCATCAATGAGTAGAATATGGTCAGAACTATGTATTTCCACTTATACAACACGAATATACATAATTTCACAATATCCCTTGAACAGCAGCTAAATCAAGGGTTGTTGGAAATGTTCACTTATAAAAAGATAGCTAAATCATATCAGCATGTGACAAGATGGAAAAATATGAAAGGCAGCAGCTTTTGCTCACAAATACTATATATAGCATACCACATGTAGAAATATATTTTGTTTCGGAACTAAAAATGCAGCTAGAAATGTAAAAACACCTGCTTATCTGCTTTAACAATGTCTGCTGTGCTTTAACATGGAATATTATCAGAATATTTAGCCTAACCACACTGAATTTCTCCCCTTGGGGAACTGTCTTAAGACTCAACTTTATGATATTCATTTATCAGTCCTCCAAGTACAGTTTTGACCATAAAACAGATTTATTTTAAAAATTATCAACTAACCTTGGCTGTGTCATCTTTAATCTAATCCTAGTCACCAACCAAGTACAGTGGTACCTCGGGTTAAGAACTTAATTCGTTCTGGAGGTCTGTTCTTAACCTGAAGCTGTTTTTAACCTGAGGTACCACTTTAGCTAATGGGGCCTCCCGCTGCCGCTGCGCGATTTCTGTTCTCATCCTGAAGCAAAGTTCTTAACCCTATTTCTGGGTTAGTGGAGTCTGTAACCCGAAGTGTCTGTAACCTGAAGCGTCCATAACTCGAGGTACCACTGTACATAAATAGTTTGTATATAAATATTTGTATAAAACAAAATATGTTGCTCTCTCCTGATAACACTAGTGGTTCAAAACATCTGAAGCTGGATCCTGAACATCTCATTCTAGTACTCAGGAATTTGAAATAATTTTTACAGCTTTAAAAAACAGAAAACTAAATTAGCATGGTTTCAAGTTTAAAAAAACCCAAACAGAACTCCTACAGATAACATGTATTGCCAGGTAAGACACATATGGTCCAGAAAATACGCAGATTTCCAGAGGTGTACCCTTGTCAGACTGTTGCGCTTGTGGAATCTAAAAGACCAACAGCATTATTATGGCATAAGCCTTCAGGGATTGCAGACCACTTCATCAGATGTACGTCAAGAACAGCACGGCTCCACTAGGCCCCTTGCTAGCTATAGATTTCATATGTACCTGCTTCACGAAGCTGATAGCAAGACTGAAGAGAGATAACTAAAATATTTTCTGTCAGCATTATATAGATATCCAAGTTCATGAACTTCCTCAGTTTTCAAGTACCCCACTTTACATTCAGAGATATCTAGTCATCCTTCATATAGCACTTTTGAGCAATTGAAATGTTTTATTCCATATTGTTATACAGCAGTTACTGTTTTTATTTAAAATATGTTTCCATTGCCTTTCATTTGAAGTGAAAAAGCAGTATAGAATAAATACGTTAAAATTACAATAGAATATAACACACTAGTCAACAGGCCAGAGCAGAAATAAAACAGATGAATTCAACCATTTGATACTAACAGCCATGGAAAAAATGTTAATGAGATTTAGCAATCACTGAAACGCCAGTGTTGCCATTTGCCTTAGTGCAGAGTAGGGATGATTCTATAGAGATTGTGCTACGACTGAAAAAAATCTCTCCATAGTCAACTCCAGGTACATCAGGTCTGCTGATGAGGAATCTAACAGAGCTGTGTCTTCAACACTTCATGCATTATTTCTTTTAAACCAGGGTTCATATTACAATGTGTGTTGTATATTTTGTTGTTTCTTCTGTTTGTAAACCGCCTTGTGTATTAATGAAAAGTGAAATGAAAAATTCCTATTCTTCCTGTCTCTTTTCAATTTTCCCCTCTCAAGAGGACCTCAAAGTAAAACACACAGGTATCCTAATACTCCAAAGCAGACCTGCTTTTTTTCCAGAAGTGGAGCTGAAGCAGGCACATTTCCACCATTCCTTATATCAGCCATTTCAACAGTTGCTATCAATAATAGTCAATCACTAATATCTGTAAAAATATTTCCACACCTTTCTATTTTTAGCAACTCTGCCAGCTATAGCCAGCATGTAGACTTTATTCCACAGGAATTTAAATTTATTAATACCTTTAAGATTAGATCCAGACTCGTCCTTCTGTGAACAAAAGAGCACCTGCAGTTTGTGGAACCGCTCAGGATCCTGTTCTGTTTCAGGCCCCAGTACTAGCTCCCACAACAGTTCCAGCGGGCACTGCCCCCACAATCCTCCTGTTTGGAGACGGTACAGTGATCGAGGAATCAGCAAAACTCACCTCCTCCCTCCTTCCACCCACGGAAGTGACCAGTTAAACAAAGTTTTGCTTCCAACAAATCTGGATCCAACCCACAGTAATTAAGGCCAACCTGCAGTATTTTAAAAAACCCAAGGTTAGCCCATTGATTTCCAGACACAGGCAAACTTGGCCCTCCAGATGTTTTGGGACTACAACTGCCATCATCCCTGACCACTGATCCTGTTAGCTAGGGATGATGGGAGTTGTAGTCCCAAAACATCTGGAGGGCCAAGTTTGCCTACACCTGGTCTACACTGAGTTGTGACTAACCTTTGACACTTGTTAGCATCCATCTGTCTCAAGAGACAATGGAGTGCGCCTCTGTGGGTTAAGTCAAACCGCTGCATTAGCAGCACCAAAGTGACCTCCCTGGGGCACAAGCCTGAGCTTGTATGACGGTCCTGGGTTGCCCAGATGACAAGACCCCTCTCTCAGTCTCGCTGATGTGATCCAAAGGAATGTAGGGCAAAAAGTTTGGCATTGGTTTGGCTGCAGGAGTTGCTGGAAGGCACCACTGGATATCACCCACAATATCTGCATCATAGTTACTACACAAAATAAAAGGTACTCTCAAATTTCAAGAGGTAACATGTATGTTTGCTGAATTCATATCCCTTCAACCAAAGATTTAGCTATAAGGTGACTATATGATAAAATCAGGTTTATATCAACTTTTCTCTCTCTCCCAGGCCATCTTGCGCACACAAAGGACATATTCTGAATTGTGCTTTACAAAGCAGAATTCAAAAATAGCATAACCTCTTCTGAACTATTACCTCATAATCCACTTTAAAGTCAGATAGTCCAGTTTTACACATGACACTTAAACTGAAGTTATGCTTATGAGGACTTCTGTGCAGAACCAAAACAAAAATATTTACACTCTGTTTAATGGGGTAAATATTCTAGGGAGAAATGAAAAATATAATTCAATTCAAGACTTATCCAAGTCAACATGCTTAGCATGCAATTTAGTAAACTGCAGACACTGGAGCAAAGTCAAAGCTTTAAAAATACCAATCAGAGGGCAGAAAAATGATTAAATACAGAAAGCTACATACCTGTAGTACCGAGACTGCAAATATGTTGAGCAGACAGTCTTTGATACATGGCTAGCAGATCCGAAGTCTATTACCTTAACTCTGTACGGCTGCCGGGCAGGATCCACCAACATAATGTTTTCTGGTTTGAGGTCAGCGTGTATTAAACCAAGACTTTTTAGTTTTTTCAGTGCAGTGGCCACCTGTTGCAGAATGGGCCGTATTACTTTTAGCTGAAGAGGACTAAATTTATTTTGTTTCAGAAAGTCATATAAATTCTGTTCCAACATCTCAAAAACTAAGCAAGTATGGTTTCGATGCTGAAAGCACTCATACGCTCTCACGAAGTTAAACTCATCAGCATTCTCAGTACTCAGTCTTGCTAATATGCTCACTTCTATTTGTCCTTGGCGTGCATAAGATGGATGATTCTTTAGAATTTTGATTGCCACTATTTCATTTGTCCCTCTTTTCCAGCACTTTACTACTTGTCCAAAAGTCCCTCGCCCAAGGAAATCAAGAACCTCGTAAGTATTTTTCACAGAGCATAACACCTCGTGATGCACTAGCTGATAATCTCCATCTCCATTGGTACCACTTGGTTTTGAAGTTGCAGTAGCTGTCACAACCGTCACTGGGTTTCCCAAGTTTGTTTGCAACATTGCAGGCAATATAGGCAGTTCATCAACAATCTGCATTGCGCCACTCTGATTCTCCAACTCTTCACTCTTACGCTTCAGTCCACATCGCTGGGGGCGGTCCAAGACGTTTAACCCACTTTCCTGTATCTCAGTCCAAGGTGCTTCCACTTGAGGTTGCTGTGCCTGCACTGCTAATATCTCTGTAGCACCTGCAATATTTTTTAAAGCAACAGCACTGGTCTGCAACAAAAAGGTCTCTCTTTGAGGTCTGTCAAATAGGTTTCTAGCCTGCAAGAAAGTACCAACACTGCTGGGAGGCTGAGCAATTCCCAAAAAATTATCATTCACATAGATCCGTGGGTAGATTCGTTCATGGTACACACAACTACTTGGCTCCACTTTTAGTTTCTTCACACTACAAAAGGCACTTGACTGAGTTTGATAAACATATGGTGGATAGACCAAGACTTGTGAGGCCATACCTGAAAGAAGAGGAAAAAAGGGAGAGTCAGTAAACTTTGTCCGTTGTTTCCTAATAATTTAATTATAAATCCATGAAAATGTTAAAACTTTTCTGTGCTTGTTTGGGGTTTGCTCATACTACACACTTGGATTTAAATACTTGAGTTGCTACATCAACAATACATCACTGCCAGACACAGTACTGTATAGCAATAGTGCAAACGGATAGTATGTTGTTTTAGAGTCATCTTAAGTACTAAAACTGTACAACCATTGCTACTCGAAGGAAATGCAGTCTTCATTATACACTCATCCACATTAGAATCTTGAACTGAATTCTTAAAACAGGAGGGGATTGGGGGTCTAAAATGTTCACTTGCTTGTAAGCTACTATTCTCCAACTAGAAGCTTAACATAGCACAGTTTAAAGCATGCTAAGCCTGTTCAGAAGTGCAACACTACATTCAAATTATAATAATTCTGATTTTTCACTGAAGAACCAAACAGCTTTCTGAGTTTATAAAGGAAAGCAGACTACAATTTTATTTTTAAAGGGTCAACCCTTATAGTAGGTTAATTATATATAGAAATATATCAGTATATAGGAATCTCCATTAATTCCTACTACAGTATATTAGATATTCATAAACCAGCATCTTGTCTGTATATGAATTTGCTTTTTCAAATTGTATACTGATGGATGCATATAACACATTACTTTATAAACAGCATACTGTAAAACATGCATGTCCCTGCAGGTTATTTAACAAAAGATAAACTATTTTCAAGCTTACAGCGTTTATACTTTTATATATTCAATGCCAGCATGCACTTATTCCTGACTCTTAAGTACTTAACAGTGTCTGTGTGTCCTGAGTACTGCCTGATCTAATTATTGGGAGTTAGATTCAGTTGAGGCCTCAGGACTCAAACAAGTCACTTGAGGGGCTCTAATCAGCCACCTTGACCCTTGTCAACCTTGGCTATTAAAAACTAGTTGGAAGTGATTAACTGGATGGGTCTAGGGTCTAGTGGTTAATGCTCCTTGCAAGATGGCATAGTACCAGCTGCCTTGAAGGATACAGTGGCGCAGCCCCACTTCAAGAAGCCCACATTGTCCTGAACAACTACCACTCAATCATTGAAACCCTCTTTGCAGGCAATATGCTTGAGAGGGTGGTGGCCAGGCTACAACTACCTAGATAGGTCACCATTTCGAAACCTTATACAGACAGCTCTGAATCTGAAACAGAAGCAACCAACATTGTGCCTTCCAGATTTTATTGTTCTACAACTCCCATTGTCCCTGATCATTAGTCATGGTAGCCGGGAATTATGAGAGCTGGAGCTCAGCTATGCCTAGATGACATCACATTGGATACCCCTGGCTTGGAAGAATGGTGAGTAGGATGATATTCTTTACATATATACCTCGAGAATAAAATCTTGTGTGGTGCTCATTCAATGAGTTTATCAAATGCTCTTCTGACCAGCCTTGAAAGTTCAATGTGTGTATATGTTCATTTTTGCTCACTTCCCTGTACTAGTAATAAATTTTGTTTGAAATAACCACAATTGATTAACTACAAAGACATTGGGAGCAAGCAACCATTCAGGAATGTAGTATTTATATACCTTTTTCTTAACTGTGCTCAACATTATCTCAGTATTCTTTACAAACAATGGTCCATAATGTTTTGTCAGATTATGGTGTCCAGGACCTGGTGTGAGGAATTTGCTGGTTTGGCTGCTTTCAAGGCCAGTGTGCACCAGGTGCCTCAAAAACATGACTTTTCCACAGTCTTTCTCCCAAACTTGAGAAGGCGGGTAGTACAATGAAATTGCTGGAACAATCGACCCATATCTGCTGTTTTAAGGTTCATCACTCATTACAGACAGCAGCACATTTGTGAGCCAAAAAAATGGAAGTCCAATATTACTATTTTCCATAACACAGAGAAGTGAAGCTACATTCACAGGCAAGAAGAGATTTAAACTGGAATTCTCCTGTTTTGTTTTTAAAGGTCCTCTTTTATCAATATAGTAGAAGCATCTACTGCATAAGGCAATTCATTACTGTAAAACACGTTGCCATTTGGGAACCTCTCAATGGTTAAAGTTAGTTTCTTCTTTCAACTTGCTTCCTCAACTCAGATGCATGACAGCAGCGATCATGTTTTCAAAATTCCAAGTGAAGCTAATACCAGAAGTATCCACAACTTGTAGGCACACAAAAATATATTACACATGGAAGGGATGAAAATTTGAATCCAGACACCCTTCTCAAGTAAAGCAATTCTGCAGCACCTAAGCAAAGGTTTTGTCTGAATGGTAACTAAGTAATAATTCTTTGTAAATGTGAACCTGCTCAACCATATGGCTGGCCTGCTAATCTCTTGGACATTGACAGATCTGAGGATAGCTGCCAAAGCTGCTCTGCCCCGAATGGAATGAGCCTTGATATGACCTTCAATTGCAAGCCCTGTCAAACTTAAAAGCAAGAAAGTAACAGAGGTACTCAGTCAATTTGTATATTATTAAAAGTACTTAAATAGTACTATAACACTGGTCTGAAGCAAGATAACGAACAGGTAGGATTACCAAACTTTCAAAAGGGAGAAATATAGTAGTCATGGGAAGCTACACTGATATCTGTTGGAACTCAAACTCTGCCAAGATTGTAAGGCCCAACAAAATCCTCAATTGCCTCACTGACAATTTCATTTTCCAGAAGGTGGAATAAGCAACAAGGGGCTCGTCTATGTTGGACCTGGCCCTCACCAACAAGGAGGAATTGATTGACGATGGGGAAGTACTGGGAAACTTCGGAGGAAGTGATCGTGGCCTCTTGGGTTTCAAGGGAAAATTGAGTATAATCAGACATCCACTCTAGACTTTAAGAAGGCTGATTTCAAAAAGCGGAATGGGTGAGATCCCATGGGCAGAAATACTCAAAGAGAAGGGAGTCCAAGATGAATGTTACTTTCTTAAAGGTGAAATATTGAGGATGCAAATGCAGACAATTTCAACAAGAAAGAAAAGTGAAATTATAAATTATAAATAATATGAAGGCAGAGGTTCCCCACCTATTTCAAAACAAGCCTTACTACATCAAGGGAAAAAACCCCTAACCAATCACCTTTCGCTCTCCTCTACCTCAGCATCCCACAGACAATTTTTGTTGTTAATAACACACATTTAACAAATACTATACTTCCATCACATTCTACCAAAGAGATAGAGATCTTTCTTGGCTACTGAAGTACTACCAGAGAGCTCCCAGCATACTCTTATACATGGTTGACCAGTGTAGGTTTTAGTTAGAGTAAGCATTCTTCTAGAGATAAAATAAATTGAATGCATTGTACCTTTATAGATTTTAGAATAAACAAATCTCAAAACAAACCAGAGTTTGTAAATTAATTGCCATACTTTGTAAACACAACAGGTCCCAAATTATGTTTGTAAGCAGAGGTTATTACATACAAAAATTGCAATGAAGGCAGATAAACACAACAACCACTAAATACTTAGCAACAAATCAAAACATTACTATTTCTTTATCAGTAGCAAATTTATTCCTCTCTTTCCATTACTGATTGTCCATTATTCTTTAAATGAACTTTTAAATGATATTTCAAAGCTTAGTTACCAAAATAAATAGGAAATGCATATAGCACTGCAGTACACCATTAAGTATACGATTAAGAAACATTCTTTACTCCCAAGTCTCTAAGACAGAGATAAAGAACTTTTACCCTGGGGCCCAACCTTGGCCCACCAAGCCATTCCCACCAAACCATGGATCAGCTGCCCATCAGCTGACACCCCTCTCACATCAGATGTGCAAAAAGCAGAGTGGAAAAACTGGCTGCAACTGAGCAAATCAGCCCTAGGACATAGGAACAAACAAAGCCTTTCCCACTGCCTTTGCAAGCCCACAAGTCAAGCATAAAGTGGCTCAAGAGAAGACTCTTGTAGCAGATTGGTGAAAAGCAGGTTTATTCCTTCTAGTTTGTACAGCTCCACCACTAGTGGAACTTCTTATGTGCACAAAAGCCAGGAAGAGAAGTCTCCACCCTACCAAGGCTGTAGCCCAGCAGACTGCTCCCCATTTCCAGCAGGGCTACAGCTGTCCTTAGCTTAGCTGGTGAGTGTGTTTTTATGAAAGGAGGGAATGATTGAGAAAGAGCTAAGGGAGCTACTTGTCTGTAATTCAAGGCTTAAAATAAAATGCAAACTAATAATAATATAATAAAATGCAAATTGAAGAAAAAAACAAAAGCTGAGTTCAAAGCCCCACTGTCTCCAACAGTCAAGTAACCCATCTACCACAATTCACAGAAAAAGCCTTGCATCATAATTCATAGACAAATATTGAAGAATACATTTGCAAGAATATTTGGAAAAATAGCTGATAATGTTCATGCATGCACTGAAATGACTGTCCCAATATTCTACAGCATACATACAGATTTCTTTCTCTGCCTCTTGTTTCTTTGCTGCATCAGTATAAAATAATATGGAACAAATTACATGCAATGTATCATGTAATCAGTGGCAATGGCAGCAAATTCCACATGCTAATTATGTGTTGAGTGAAGTACTTTTTTGCCGATTGCGAATCTACTTCTAAATCAATTTAATTGTAAAACTCCAAGTTCTCATCTTCTGAGAGTAGAAGAAAATTATTTCTACTTTTTCCACACCATGCATCAATTTCGAGACCTCTCTCACACTCCCATAAATGCCTTTCCCCCCTAAAGTTACATTATTAAACCATGATCTGAAGCAGTTTAATCCTTGCATATTTTAAATAACTTTATTAAAGAACAATCCACAAGTTCATACAAAATATGATTTGTTCTATCCTGAAGTGAAAGCTTTCATTAGCCTGCTTTGTATTCCCGATCACCTGAACCAGTACAATTTATGACTTTCTTCTCTTTAAATAGCTACTATCCATTTGCTGACAAGCTATATTGTATCTCCCTATCAAGGACAAAAGATAGTTAAACAATCATTCTTAAACGATATGTAAAGTAATATCAAATTAGATTTGTTATTTATGTTAATACGCCTCCCATAATCCAGGGCCTACAGATGCTCCACAGCTCCTCGACAGAATGAGGAGGGGGGAAATCCCATTTCAATCAAATAGGAACTGCTACTATATGTTGTGGCGCAGGGGGAAAGGGTGGAAGAAGAATAAAAATGTTTTCACTTGTGTTAAATGGGAAACTATTGAAACTGCCAGACTAAGAAGTTAATTACAACACTTTGGCTTTCTAGTTTATTCTACCAAAAGAAAAGAAAAAAACCCTCCATTTCCTAAGGAGTTGCACCTGGCAACTCTGCATACATATAGACATGAATTTATCTTTTCCAGAAATATATACCACTAATGCTAATATACAAATCATATGATCTCCACTAAAAACAGAAATGAAAAAATCTTCTTTCCAGAAATTATTAGCCAAAAGTTTTTTCTTAAGTTTGAAAAGTGATGACACTTGAAAGCATCCCCTAGACTCCGTATAACCAACCCAACACACTGCACCTCTGTTGGAAAACTAATTCTGCAACCACATAAGAGTTGGAAGGGACCACGAGGGTCATCTAATCCAACTCTCTGCCATGCAGGAATCTTTTCCCCCAAACTCACAACTCTAAGACTCTAAGATTGAGAGTCTCATGCTCTGCCGACTGAGCTTGTTATATAAAACACTCCCAAGTCCTCAAAAAGCAACTCTAGGAAGAAATTGGTCGTAACTCTGTCACAGGACGCCATGGATTGGCAGGATGCAGAGGATGGTGGGAGGCACTAGCTGGGGAATCCCCATGGGAACTCTCAGGGGAAGACAGCTTAGAGCCAGGGGATTGGTAGTAGGACAATGATGAGTGTTCAGAGGCAGAAGAAGGAGCAGACTGGTGGGAAGAGGAGGAGGTGTTGCAAGCTGAAAAGGCAACAGGGTTTAGTGAGCAGGAAGAGGCTGGGGCAGAGAGCAGCCCAGAATCAGAGGCAGAAGGGGGGGGGGGGAGAGACAGAGGCAGAGATCAGGCAGGCTGAAGAATCCAGGGAGTCTCCCCTTCCGCCATGGTCTCCCAGAATGCAGAGACAAATGAAAAGGAAGGAGCAAAGAGAGACAAGATGACAGAGTCTTAGGCTCCTAGAGAAGAAACCAGGAGAGGTGCCTTAGAGAACAGTGGGAAGGAGAGGACCTTCGGACCTCACAACTGCCTCAATGGGGCAAGACCTACTGGGAAGAGTTGCTTGATCACTAGGCTTGCACTGTTTTTGTTTCTTTTAATAAAGAGTTAACTTCTCTGGGTGTTTTATTCCTGACTCCGGTTCCTGACAGAATCTCACACCACCACTACCACTATAGGGAAAATTAAATAACAGAATCTTAAGTCAAATATAGTACAGGCAGCGACCATTTTATACATGTCCAATTGCCACGCAAGCACGCACATGGTCATCTCTACCACCCCGAAAGTGGCCTGAAAACAGGGTGGGGCCTGTATGTCCATTTGCCTCTAATCAACATCCAAGAAAATCAGCCAGCAACTGACATCAATATCCAAACATTCCCCCAAAAAACCTATGACTGTCTGGATTTTTCTCTTTTAATTTAACATTTTATTACATGGGGGGGTGGAGAGAGGGATACCCAGTTGTGGAACCCCACTTGTGCAATGGACTTCGGCATCTATTTTCTCTCCTCTCCCTCCAGACACCCTCCCACTCACCCCACTCCTAATCTACTCTGAAAGGTTGGGGGTTGCAGAGGGTGGGGAGGAGAGGAAGGGGAAATCTCTTCACATCCACAGGCAATGCTGAATTTCATCCAAAATCAATTCTAGGCAAAACAGTATGCTTTCTTTTACAAAAACCAGTAAGTATTTGTCAAGCATTGAGAAGTGCCATCTACTTTACCTTCCTTAAAGGTAAAGGTAAAGGGACCCCTGACCATTAGGTCCAGTCGCAGACAACTCTGGGGTTGCAACGCTCATCTCGCTTTATGGGCCAAGGGAGCCAGCGTACAGCTTCCGGGCCATGTGGCCAGCATGACTAAGCCGCTTCTGGTGAACCAGAGCAGTGCACGGAAACGCCGTTTACCTTCCCGCCGGAGCGGTACCTATTTATCTACTTGCACCACGTGCTTTTGAACTGCTAGGTTGGCAGGAGCAGGGACCGAACAACGGGAGCTCACCCCGTTGCGGGGATTCGAACCGCCGACCTTCTGATCGGCAAGTCCTAGGCTCTGTGGTTTAACCCACAGTGCCACCCATGTCCCTTTTACCTTCCTTACATATAGTTTTATCATTTCAGACATCATTTCATAGTCTCATTGCTTTCTTATCTAATCCTTGAAACAAGAGAACGCATCTCAAGTTTACACTTTATCTAACTGAGAAAGCCATTACTAACGCATCTGTCTTAAAATACATTTCTGCTCTGTAATAATAAGAAAGTAATTTACTGAAGGACACACAAAACTTATCTACAACATGGGCCTATTGCCGTAACTCTTTCTGGGGAACCACAGGCATTCTAACTGTGCAAATATGGCTAGAGAAATCTTGAGAGAGAATTATTCACACTCTCACCAAACTACAATTCCCAGGATGCTTTGGAGATAAAGCTAAGATGATATAAAAATCAATATATATGTATGTCCCAAGTTGATTTAAATAGAAAGCTACACGTGGATCTGAATTTGATTGGTAGGTATAGAAGTAGAAAAGCTGACAGACATGATCCTAGTAAGAAAATATTTCACTGTGAACATTTTAGAATGTTGGGTATTACCTTATACACAATTCAATCATTAGGCCATCTAGTCCTGAATTGTTTTGGGGTTTTTCCAACTTGCAGTATTCATCCAGTGATTCAAGCAAAGAGAGTTATTTACAAGTTCTGAAACTTGGAGATCTTTTATAAACAGAGTTCAGCAGGATTAAAACTTAAGAGCTGCACTCAAAACATATGCTCTTTCGCTGAGGTATCCCACCTCAAACTAGTAAAAACAAAAATAAAATTCTGTGTGGTCATGTATAATGAGAGCTGATCTAATACACTGTTTTAAAATCAAGCACATATGGGTCTAATGGGCCTTGTTATTTCTCAGGCTCATCTGTTCCTAAAAGAATTTAGCAAAAACAGAATTATTATATACATACTGTAGCAATGATTAAACGATCCAACATAAATATGGCATTAATTATAACTTTAATCAAATGGGATGAACAACCCACTTGTTTTGCTGTTGTTGTTGCATAGCAATAAACAGGTATGCAACAAAAAAAATGGAGCAATGGCAAAGAGGGTTCTAAAGACCCCCTGCATGTTCAAACCACTCAATTCCCATCAGTTCCAGGATGATGATTTTTTTTCTCAGCCAAGCTCCAATACCAGGTGATCTTAATTGGGAGAAAGGTGGTTAAGGTAGGAGAAATTAAGAAAAACAAACAGCAGGCATCAAGATTCCAACTCCTTCCGCAGGCATCCATACACCGCAAAGGGACTCTTGTTTCCCATGCTGCGTGTGATTGAGGGAGACTCCCATTTGAAAGAAAATGCAGCTAAAGTCTAGATATCAGTACAGGGTGTGTGAGTTTTTATTGGTAAAGCTTTATTGCCAGGGGCGGCTAACCTGTGGCTGTCGAGATGTTGCTGCACGGCAGCTCCCACAAGCCCTGGCCGTTGGCCATGCTAGAAGCCCCAAAACATATGAAGGGTCACAGCTGAACCATCCCTGTTTTATGCTATTACAGGCGGCAACCATCTTAGGCATGTCCAATTGATGCGTGATCACCGATGTGCAGGTCCTTTTGGACCCGCAAGAGGGCAGAACAAGGGTGGAATGAGGTGGGACAGGGGCGGGGAAGGACAGAACAGAACAGGGGACTTTATGCATGCTCTGCCAACTTGCGCAGGGGCCCGGAATGGAACCCCCACATGAAATGCTCACCACCTGTATATATTTACAAAATCTCTATGTTGGTTAAACAGAACCTCCGATATTCTGTTCTACACACAAACTAGTTTGGCTACAGACTCTGCAATATACAATACATGCAAGGCAGGCAGAGACTGGTACATCAGTGAGTCAATATGAAGGTTGCACAAGGAGCCTGAGAAAACACTAATAAACTAAGCCAGCCTTGTAGATTAAAAACAAAATGCACTGTTAACCCTCTACTGTACTAATCTGAACTCCTCAACAACAGAAGCAACAAACCCTGGACTAAAACTAATCAAGGACTGGAAAGTCTTAGACATACATGAAATATTAAGCTGTATATAATTGTTTTTAAATGAATAAATAATACCAAATGATGTGTGAAGAGAGCAGACCTCTGATTCTGACAATAACATAATCAGACATTGATTTTTAGACAAAGAGGCTCTTGACAGATGCAGGTCAGCAGCCTCCAAGTTGATCCAAGGGCAAGCAGTCTGCAGTCTACCCAGAAGAAGAGGACTTGATGCTGAACTCTGCCCCCAAGGCTAAAATTATTCAGGCAGGATAGAAATCAGATGCTGTACAAGCAACATAGCCAAGTGACTTTTCTCTAACAATCCTTCCGCTACTTTAAAACCATCTTTAACTGTCCCCATTTACCAAGCATAGTGTCTATTTCTGGCACTTGGCCCTAATAAATCACTATCTTTATTTTGTCTTTTGTTGATGCCTTGTAAGATGTTCCTAATCTGGACATATGTGCATTGTACTTGCTATTACTCACAATTCAATCCCCATCCCTAGGTCTCTACAAGCAAACTCTCCCAAGCAGGGAGCACACATATATTTAGAGCTGGCAAAAACACACCCTAAATGTGTCACTTCATACACAAGTGGGGAAAGATTTGAGAAGCGCCTTATCACTGGAAGGGAGTCAACAGTGACCCGTTTCCTCTTTTTTAAAAAAGCCAAATTTGGATTCTATGGCTTTGAAAATTACCAACCAGTTTCCAATGTACCATTTGAAAGCAAAGTCCAAGACTAGACATCTGCTCATCAATTCCAGCAGTCTTGGAGAATATTGATTATTCAGATCTGTTACAATCAAGAAGAGACAAAAGAGTATATTCTCCTGAACCTCTCAGCAATTCTTTATATCATGGACCAATTGAATTCTTTCTCTGTTGGGACTCAAGCCACAACAACACTGTGTCCCCTTGTCCTAACTGGAGGGAGGGAGAACAGGTCCTGCTTCTGGGCTTCCTATAGGCATCCGGTCAGCCACTGGGACAACAAGGTGCTGGACCATAAAGCCCTTGACCTAATCCAGTAGGATGCAGGTGGCACTGTGGTCTAAACCACTGAGCCTCCTGGGCTTGTTGATCAGAAGGTCGGCAGTTCGAATCCGTGCAACAGGGTGAGCTCTGTTGCTCTATCCCAGCTTCCGCCAACCTAGCAGTTCAAAAGCATACCAGAGCAAGTAGATAAATAGGTACCGCTGCAGTGGGAAGGTAAATGGTGTTTCTGCGCACTCTGGCTTCCATCAAGGTGTTCCGTTGCGCCAGAAGCAGTTTAGTTATGCTGGCCAAATGATCTAGAAAGCTGTCTGTGGACAAACGCCGGCTCCCTCGGCCTGAAGCAAGATAAGCGCCGCACCCTATAGTCATCTTTGTCTGGACTTAACCGTCCAGGGGTCCTTTACCTTACCTCACCTTACCTAACCTGTGCCTGGCGTGCTCTGGTCCATGGGGTCACAAAGAGTCGGACACGACTAAACGACTAAACAACAACAACCTTACCTAACCTAATCCAGCAGGTTTCTTCTTATGATATTTAAAGGTGGTGCTGTGAGACCTCTGTTCCACCCCAAGATTTTGATGTGCCACAAGGTTCCCTCTTGTCCCCTAAGCTTTTTAACACCTGTGTGAAACTGCTGGGTAAAAACATCCAAAGGTTTGGGCTAAAATGCCAGATGCAGATGGTAAGCAGCTTTGAACTTGTTTTCGTCTTCTAATCCCAAGGACGTTGTGGAAATCCTAAGCAGGTGTTTGGGAGCAATTTGTGGGTGAAAGCAAACAAGCTGAAGCTTAGCCCAGAGAACATGGAAGTGTTATGAGTGGGGAGATCTGCTTATTCTGGATGGGGCTAAACTCCCCCCAAAGAGCCAGGTGTGCTGTTCAGCTCTGCTCAGTGGTGGTTACCATGGAGATGCAAGTGGTGTTGGCACCCAGGAGTGTTTTTTATTAGCTTGTGCTGATTCGCCAGCTGCAAAATCTGGCCTTGCCTCAGCAGCACATGCTCCAGTTACATCCAAGCTTACTCACTGCAATGCACTTTACATGGGGTTGCCCGGGAAGATGGTACGGAAATTACAATTGGAGCAGAAGACAGCAGCTAGAACTCCTGAGCCATGTGACACTTATTCTGTGTCAGTTATGCTGGCTGCTTATTTGTTTCCAGGACCAATTTAAGCTGCTGGTATTAGCCTTTAAAGCCCTAAGTGGCTTGGGACTGGGTTATGTGAAAGACCACCTGCACCTGTAATAGTCTGATGCTCAAGTTCAGCATCTGAAGCCCTGTTCTCTGAGAGCACCATAATTAGTAAATACTTGTGACCATTTTAAGGTACACCCTCTCCTGGTAAGTGCCTATGGTCTCCTTTTTGCTGACTTCCAGGAGTATGTTAAATACTTGTTTATTCCAGTCTGCCTATGGTTAATTTTAAATTAGTTTTGCTTTTAACTGAGGTTTTATCTGCTGCTGCTTTGTTATCTTAATTATTCGTGCACTGAATATTTTTATTTATTTTAAAGTACCTTGTAATTGGCTTCCAAGGATTTACACCCTGACAAGTGGGCCAAAAATCTAGCAAACAACTGAATATATACTACCACAAGTGTCAGCGGAGCTCTTCCCAGCAGCTGGCGGCCACCATTTTGAACCAGTTTCCAAGTCATGGCATAATTCCACAGCATTTTGAGTAAAACAGATGGTGGCAGCCACATGCAAAGAAAACAACAACCAAAAGTGAGTACATGTGGCAGCAACATATTACAAGTTCTGTTTGAAGACACACAACTGTTGCCACTTTCTTCTCATGGTAAGCACCCCGCCTCCATAAATCTTTCAAAGATTTCCACTCCCCACAGTTTTGGGGGAGGAATTCCTACCTATTCTCATTCTAAGCCAAATATTTCCCCTTGAGAATTGCAGGTACAGTACATGTAAATCACTATGGCACCAAGTAGCATGCAGACTACAGTGGTACCTCGGGTAAAGAACTTAATTCGTTCTGGAGGTCTGTTCTTAACCTGAAACTGTTCTTAACCTGAAGCACCACTTTAGCTAATGGGGCCTCCTGCTGCTGCTGCACCACCAGAGCACAATTTCTGTTCTCATACTGAAGCAAAGTTCTTAACCCGAGGTACTATTTCTGGGTTAGCGGAGTCTGTAACCTGAAGCGTATGTAACCTAAAGCATATGTAACCCGAGGTACCACTCTACTTCAGCACAGTTCAATTTTGCCTTTACTATGTGCCTGGTTCCGAGCCAAAG
This sequence comes from Podarcis muralis, assembly GCF_964188315.1. Lineage (NCBI taxonomy): Eukaryota > Metazoa > Chordata > Lepidosauria > Squamata > Lacertidae > Podarcis > Podarcis muralis. The sequence goes on along the minus strand of NC_135655.1, from coordinate 65,019,581 downwards.
AAGCAGGATGTAATCCCACGCACACATCAACAGATGAGCAGTGGTTAAATCCTGCTCAGTCTGGCTCCTCTAGCTTGTTCCCTGCTATGCAACCAGAGCAAGCAGCATGCATTTTTGAAAACTGCCCAGTTTTTGTAAGCACCTTTGAATTTGGTAATGTTTTGTGATTCCCACTGTCAAGGGTTTCGGAAAAGGATTCAGACAGATGGTGCTGCTAGTCTGCTAAGCTCAGTTGTGATTAAGGACACTTACATTTAAAACACTTCTGGGTTCTTTGTTAATTGTAGCTGCTGTAACCTGAGCTCAGCTAACAGCAGCAGCCCAGTTGTAATTTTGATGCCGATTTCTCTCTTCTCTAACCTGAGCTCACATGTAAATGCAGCATATTAGAAGGGAAGGGTAGGAATTAGGTTAGCTATGATACATGCTTCCTGATTGTAACTTTACTTGTTTGAATTTTGCGCCTTTTCCACCCTCCTCTCTAACTCCAGAGGGATTCTGTGAGCCAGTTTGCTAGTGTTTCCTAGCAACCAGCTTGCATCTGGGAGGGAGGCTGCTCTCAATTACCAGCTTCTTGTGGGTGCTGAGGATCACAAGATCAGCAAGTGAGCTGTGGTGGAGGCAGGCATGATCATCTCATAGACAGGCTTTCAGTGACAACAGCAGGGGGTAAGGTGAAAGGCTCAACAGACTCATTTTATTTTGCGGGAGGGCACTGCTTTCCTTTAGTGTTTCATTTTTATTAATCCAACTGGAGGGAATTGGGTTTCTTTCATTGCTTTATCTTTTAGCACACCCACTTTTCCCAGCCACACCCACCACTGGAATGTGCCTTTCTGAAGACTGGCCACACTTTAATTCAGCCCTTGGAGCAAAAAGTGATCATGTGATCAGACCCAGAATTAACTGCCTTTCTTCCCGTCCCACACACCTCTACCATAACCACCTAACCAACTGCTGAATGCTTTCAAGTTGCAGCTGCATTGTAATAACGCTGAGCAGATCAGTTGTGAGATATAACATATGGGGGGTTCTTTTTTCTTTCATGGAAACAGATCCGTTTTTCTGCTTCAGCAACCTGAGTGGGACAGGTTATTGCAAAATGAAGTACAACAGGTTAAGAAGAATTTTCTTTGCTCTGTAACTGAAAAGGGGGAGGTCTACAGCAATGAGCAAGTATACAGGAAGGTCCCCATCTTCCTTTGTGCTATGCTAAAGGATATGTATTTTGCATGATAGAATAACTACATTGCTAATATCATTGATATAGACCAGGGGTAGGCAACCTAAGGCCTGTGGGCCAGATGCAGCCCAATTGCCTTCTAAATCCAGCCCATGGACGGTTCGGGAATCAGCGTGTTTTTACATGAGTAGAATGTGCGCTTTTTTTCTGAGGGACGATGGCCCGGCCCACAGCTGAAAAAGGTTGTTGACCCCTGATATAGACATACAATTCAGTCATTCATTTTGACTAATACAAAAATTAATGAAATGCAACAACATAACATCATGGCAGCTCATATTATTCAAGCAGGAATTCTGTATAATCCAAAATTCCTGCTTGTTTGAGGAATGACAAGCCAGACTCTGGTTTGTTTCGTCTGTGGCACAGCAGGCGTGGAGAAAGTGCACTGTGGAAACTTTTGAGCAGCATGCGCTAACTAGCATACTGCTCATTCACATTAAACCATAGCTTATCAATAAGGCCTTTGTCAACAATTCAAAACTATTGCAGAGCACAATTACAGTGTTTTAAAGCACTTTGGGCATTTCTAAATAGCAACTACAGATTGGGGGTGGGAAGGGCAGTGATGGGGAAAGCAGCAGAAACAGAAAAATAGAGAACTACAGCCAGGGCCATAATATGGCTATGGGTCATGCTTGGCAGTGGAAATGTAGTCATGGCAACTTTCAGCAAAAATCCTACCTAGATTGGCAGAGCTACAAAGGGGGTGCTACACTTAAATTTTTAGGCACTTATTTCTCCCCTGCTTCCTGTCAAGGACAAACCAGATGGTGTGTCTGTGCCCCCACAGGGCTCTTACAAAACGAAAAGCAGCCACAGGAGGCTTTGATGAGAAGCAGGGGAATAGTAGAGATGCTGCATAACCCTTTCCACATCAGATGTTTTTTTCAGCTCAATGTTTTCTGATTCTACTTGTCACTCCCCAGCTCCCAGCTCCCATGGGTAGGCAAACTAAGGCCTGGCTAAATCGCCTTCTAAATCCAGCCCATGGACGGTCCAGGAATCAGTGTGTTTTTACATGAGTAGAATGTGTCCTTCTATTTAAAATGCATCTCTGGGTTATTTGTGGGGCATAGGAATTCGTTTTGTTTGTTTTTTCAAAATATAGTCTGCCCCCCACAAGGTCTGAGGGACAGTGGACCGGCCCCCCTGCTGAAAAAGTTTGCTGATCCCTGTCCCAGACTCTGAAAACCTCTAAGGGAGACGCTGTTACACATGCCTCTTGTGTGAATTTTACTCTGGCTCTTAAACACCCCGGCCCCTTAAGAGGGCAACTTTGAGAAAGGCAGCAGGCAAAACACACACTAAGATAGTACTCAGTGGTAGATATAAAGGTAGCTAAAACTTCACACTTCATCTTCATTCCTAACACAAGCTTTGTTAGCTGGTTAAGGATGGCAGCTGGTATTTTAACCTTGTAAGTTGCCAATCACTAATTTTCCAGAGTATTTACAGTGGTACCTCGGGTTAAGAACTTAATTCATTCTGGAGGTCTGTTCTTAACCTGAAGCACCACTTTAGCTAATGGGGCCTTCTGCTGCCGCTGCGCCGCCACTACACGATTTCTTTTCTCATCCTGAAGCAAAGTTCTTAACCTGAGGTAATATTTCTGGGTTAGCGGAGTCTGTAACCTGAAGCGTATGTAACCTGAAGTGTATGTAACCCGAGGTACCACTGTACTGGGAAAAGGCTTTCTCCCATTACTACTTAAACAGTCTTGGTAACTGATTTGTTTAAAACATAGGAGAATCCTTTTAGAGTTTTTAAAATAAGTTCAGAAAAGCAAACTAACTTGTCCATCTAATCTTTATTTTTGTAGATATACTGTGAACAGAAGAAAAGAAGAGACATGCCTGTTAACAAAATTAATTTTCTACAGTTGAGCAAGAAAAAACAACAACAGGATTCTTCAGAGACCTGCTCCAGTCTAGGCCTGTTATACCTGCCTTCACTTTTGCTGCAGGGAATGAAATTCAAGGCATGCTAAAGCAGATAAATTCCAAGCAACACATGTTGAATTGCATGTCATTAAACACATAATACACACAAACATTTCTACTCCATTGTGCAAGTCAACAAGCAGGAAGTATTTCTTCATGCAAATAACTGTGCTTGTAGTACATCTATGAAAATTCAAGAACTTGTTTTGCCAATAAAGTCAAAATAAAATGGAGTATCTCAACAGTGCATCCTTTCAAAATACAACATAATGCCAACCCTGTATATTAAAATATTAATGCACACGTTAAGGACAGTGTCCAAAACTCTCATTGTTCTAGGTGCATTTTGCAACAGGGAATTTTGTTAGTGTGAGTACTTTCTGAGCTCTGGACGCAGTACCGTGCCTAAGATTTCAGATTAAAACTGCAGAGTGGAAGGAAAGGAGGGCTTTTTTTCTGCCTCCCCACTTCCAGCTACTCTCTGAAGACTGGAGAAAAAACTGTCTTAAGAATATTAAGGAGGTGAGCAGGGGAAGGACTAGAACATGTGAAAAATGAACATAATATTTTAGCTGCAGTTCATTCATTTTCAGCTTTGTATTCTTGTTATAAAAAAGTGCACCTAGACATTCCGTTGTTGTGCCCATAACCTAAGTTTAAGGTGCCATTTAGCTCCCAGCTTTCGTATCTCAGTTTCTAACATTGGTTAAGGATCATCAAGTCAATGCAGACATTAATAATAATAATAATAATAATAATTTATTATTTATACCCCGCCCATCTGGCTGGGCCTCCCCAGCCACTCTGGGCGGCTTCCATAAAAACCAAAAATACAATAAAATATCACATGTTAAAAACTTCCCTGAACAGGGCTGCCTTAAGATGTCTCTTGAATGTCAGGTAGTTATTTATCACTTTGACATCTGCTGGAAGGGCGTTCCACAGGGTGGGCGCCACTACCGAGAAGGCCCTCTGCCTGGTTCCCTGTAGCTTTGCTTCTCGCAATGAGGGAACCGCCAGAAGGCCCTCGGCGCTGGACCTCAGCGTCCGGGCAGAATGATGGGGGTGGAGACGCTCCTTCAGGTATACTGGACCGAGGCCATTTAATCTTTCCTCTAGAGCAGGGCGGTCCAACACATGTCCCAGGGGCCACATATGGCCCTTGACAACTTTTTATGCCTCTCCCCTCCCCGTAGCCCTTGCACTGCCTTCCCAAAGCCAGGTTAGCGAAGTGCTGGGCTTCGGGAAGGAGGCATGAGGGCTCTGACAGTGTTCATGAGTCCTCCAGCTTCCTTCCCAAAGTCTAGTTAATGCTTTCCCAACTTTGGGAAGGAAAAAAGGAGTACTCTAGGACCCTGCCGGAGCCTTGTACCTCCTTCCCAAAGCCCAGCTTACTCAGCTTTGGGAAGGCAGCATGAGGGCTGGGGCGAACATGTCAAATTTGGCCTCCTGTTCCCCTTCCCATGCAACAAGGCACTATGCAGCCCGTGGCTTCCATGTCAAAGTACTCTTGCGGCCCACTTGGTATGAAAAGTTGTGCCACCCTGCTCTAGAACCACCCCAAGCTTTATTTACTAAAAACATTTTTTACAACACCTTTCTTATAGAAACCCACTTTATTTGAAAGATTTCACAACTTTTCTGACACACCCTAATGTTTTAGCAACTGAGAGCATATTTCCCTAATTTTTCCAAGTCTGTCTTGCCCAAAGGCACACATTAAGTAGATTGAATAATCAGAACCAACGGTTACTAGCTGGAAGGCATTTTGAACTGCTCCAGAAGATGGAGGGACTCATCAAGAGGATCAGTTAAGGTTGCACCACAGAGCCAAGCTATAATCCCACATTAATGGAAGCTTGATGTAAAACACTACATAATTACACACAGTACTCACAGGTGATAGTGTCACATGTTATGCCTCTGTTAAGACCTCTGCCTGATTTTTATAGCAACTCACTACAATGTCATAATGCTGCAATGAATATAGAGGCAAGCCTAGCAGCTGCTTCTAGACCAAGTGACGAGAGGAGAGTGACATGAAGGATACTTCCCCCCCTCCAACCCCCCAAAAAGACAATCTTTTCTATTCCAAAATCATTTCCATGTAACAATTGTAGAGTACGCCAACTAAACAGAACTGCAAGTATTCAGGGAACTACTTTTTACTAACAGGGGTTTGTGCCAAAACAAAAACTTATCTGGTAAATTTCGGAAAGATCTTTCAGTTTGGTAAAAAGTGACAGCAAAAGCACCATCCAACTTTATACTTTTAAAATAGCTGAAGACTTAAAATAAAAGTAGAATGCTTGTACAGCTGGTGCTTGCACTGATCAACTTTAGGATTCTCATAGCTCAATCTTGTATTTCAGGAGCATTCCAGTAACAGGTTCCCTTATCAAAATAGATTAAATGCAACAGCGATTGAGAAGCAAAGTTACAAAGTGCAAGCAATTGCCAACATATGGCTCATACTCAGACTGCCGCCACCCCCCCCCCCCGCCCAAAGCATCTGTGCAGCTATACTTTTGGTGGGGTTTTTTTAATCTTTACAGATTTATTCTAACACACATTACAACTTCCTGGTAAACGGAGGGTCAAAACCCAACAAATTATTCAAAATCATACCCGAACTGAAACTGTTATGAAAACTGAAGACATCAAGGGCATGATGCCAGGCACAACTAGTCAGTGCTATTTTAAGTACCATTAACCAGAAACATTGCACTGAACTGTAACGTGGAAAACAACAGCACTTCTCGACTTGACGGTGAGAAGGTAATTAGGGAGTGACATAATCGTGTCTTAATTTATACGGGAGGAAAATACTGGAGACAAAACAAGTAGCAGTACCTGATATTATGAGACAAGGGACAGAAAGAAAGCATAACAGGCTTCTAAAAAGCCGCCACTGGTAAATAAGATCTGCTTCCAGGCAACTGGCAAAGGAACTTGTGTAAACAATAACATTTATATATTTATTTCCTTTCCAGGCTCTCATGGAACGAACCTTCACGTGCAGGAGGAAAGGCTGGCAGGCTAAGAACTTCTGCAATACAAATAGTAGTTCAAAAAGTTATAATAGGCAAAAGGGCTTAAGCAGCCTTTCCTATCTATTCTTCCTCCCCAAGCAGCCTGCACCAGCCTGCTCTGACGTTAAAGAAAACACAAAGAAATATTTGAAATCTTTCAAAGATATTTTTACGTGGTGCTAGCCTGCTTGTTTCAAGTCTGCATTTAGTTGTAATCTGTCCTGGGATCAATGTGGTGGACAGGTTTATAAATAAAATAAAATAAATAAGAAAAGTTCTGGGCACTTAGCATTCAAGTATAGGAACTTGCTTAGTGTTCTTACATGTGCAAAAAAAAAAAAGGGCCAAAAAGACACCCTTAAATCACAACAAACCCCTCTCCCCCCCCCCCCCGGTCTAAGCAAACAGATCCTGTAGCACAAAAATGGATGTGGACTTCATGGTCAGAGTTTTGGATTAGTCTTCAAAGTAAGTTTAAGGGAGCTATTTACCGTAGTTACAATTTATTGGTTGCTATACTACTATATGTAGGCTTGTTCAGGAAATACAAATTAAAATACTGAACACTTGTTTTACATCAGTTATTTAAACCAACCTTTTTTTTCTTGGGAATTTAAATCACCTTGATCTCTTTACACATCGTTGCCTCTGGGTTGACAACTAGGATGCCACTCAACATATTAGTTTAGTCCAGGGGTGTTTTTGTGGCCCCTACTTAAAGTATTTGACATATGGTTTGTGGGAGGGGGAGGAGAGTAAATGAATGATTGTCACGGAATTACGAAAAGTTATAGAGCATTAAAGGTAAAGGGGACCCCTGACCATTAGGTCCAGTCATGGCTGACTCTGGGGTTGCGGCGCTCATCTCGCTCTATAGCCCAAGGGAGCTGGCGTACAGCTTCTGGGTCATGTGGCCAGCATAACTAAGCCGCTTCTGGTGAAGCAGAGCAGCGCACGGAAACGCCGTTTACCTTCCGCCGGAGCGGTACCTATTTATCTACTTGCATTTTGACGTGCTTTCAAACTGCTAGGTTGGCAGGAGCAGGGACCGAGCAATGGGAGCTCACCCCGTCACGGGGATTCGAACCGCCGACCTTCTGATCGACAAGTCCTAGGCTCTGTGATTTAACCCACAGTGCCACCCACGTCTTAAATGACAAGGACAAGTAACTGAAATAGTTTTTTTCTCAGCCTTCCTCAAATCCAAGCAAATGCCTATGTATGACTTTCACTTCATCAAATTCAGCCAAGTTAAATGTAAAATTTGTTTCAGAATTTCCTATCTACTAAGCATTCTGGAAAGTAACCACTTAGCAGCCCAACTTCAACTATGTTTGCTCAGAAGTCAGTCTTATTGAAAGGGGGTTGGTCAGCAGTGGGGAACCTTTTTCAGTCTCTGGGGGAAGCATATCAGTAATGGGGAAGCCCAGAGGCAAAAATATGCAAAGCAGCAGGTACAACTCTTCCTTTTGTACATTGGGCTACACATTCTAGCTACACAAAATAAGAGATTTCTATATGTGCACCCTCACCTTCCCATTTACACAAGCAAGAGGCATTATCACATTTCAGACAGGCAGGCAAAAGCACTTGAGGATGGCAAGAAGCAGGGCCAATGGGGGGTGTGGCCCAACAAAAGAACATAGCCTAGGGATGCCTGCAAGGGCTGGAGGACAGCATACAGTTCCCAGGCCAGAGGCTCCCCACCCCAGACAACATCATACTTAAGTCTACGCATTTCAATGTGCCCACTCTGAAGTACAACTTAATCAGATACCACCCTCTGACCTCTCAACCACTTACTGTTGTAAACCGCCCAGAGTGGCTGGGGAAACCCAGCCAGATGGGCGGGGTATAAATAATAAAATTATTGTTATTATTATTACCGTCCTTATGTATGTCATTAGTTCGCATACAAAAACTTTTTGAACTATGAAAAGATAAGATTGTCCACTAATACTTACATCAACAAAAATATTATTAGAGTTTGAGAAGCTTCCAAACATTACAAATAATTATTAGGTTGCAAGCCTATACCCACTTATGTGGGAGTAAGCCTCACTGAACTGATTTCTGAGTAGACAGGTACAGGGTTGTACTGTTTTTCTAAGTCAAACAATATAGGCTAGAGTTCTTATTTATAGGCTATATAGTTCATGTATAGTTACCCATAATAATAATAAGCTCGAGTAGGTCAGCTATGTGTGACCAATGTAATATTTTTTCCATGGAATCATTACCTTTTAAGAGAGCTTGGCTCATTAACAAACTCTATACTAGAGCCATGACCTAGTTACGTGCTTCTTAATCTGTGTGCGCAATGACACGCTTATTAATATTAGGCACTTTAGCACTACAGAAGAAATAGCCTGATGTTAACACTGCATTTACAAAAGGTCTCCAACAAGCCAAACTTCTAAAAGCTGTCAGAACATCTTTACTCCTTGCCACGCGTATGAAACTAAAATTCAAACAAACAATGAGCCTTATTATAGCTTGAGTAGTTTCAGTTAATACAGTACTATACTCAGCATCATAACTGCCCTACTATGAGGAAGAAAAGAGCATCGTGACTTTTTAATTAGTTTTCTAAGAAGGGCTATACACAGATGTCAAGTTTTTATTTCCACAAAAATAAGATTCCAATAGCCTATTTAGTGTCATACAAGAATCCAACAACTATCAAGTAAAGTACACAGGGAATGCCAAAAATCATTGTTCTTGATTTGTTAATTTAGAAAAGGAATAGATGTGAACACCACAAAACAAAGAGCCAATGATTAACAGTACACTTTATATAGCACTTAGTGCATAGTCATGGCTTAAAATAAGTGCATTTACAAAATTAGCTACATGCATATCCAAGTATCTGGTTTCACAAGGCACACGAGAATAAGACACCAATATCTCTGGCCAAGAGAACTCAACATTTTAAGCCTACAAAACATGCACAAAATCTCTATTCAAAGATAAATTTAGATGAATATGTTTATAGAATGAGAAAAATAATGTAAATGTCATAGTACATTGGAGTGAAATCCTAGCCCCACTTACTTGGGAGTAAGTCCCACTGAATTCAACAGGACTTACTTCTGAGTAGACATGATTAGGATTGCCCCCTAAATCTTGTTGAAAATGTGACAAGTTGTTAGTTATCCAAACAAGTGTTTGGGTATAAAGCTGCTGTACTAAAAGCACTGGAATCCTGTAACAGATATCAAAGTTTAATGTTTATTTAATCAAGTTATTTAAAATCTAAAAATCAATAAACCTTGACTACACACGGTTCTTGTTCAAATCAGTATCTAAGCTTGTCACCAAGCAACAAAAAACGACAAACTAAAATGCTAGATAAAGTAAACAGTATCATTTCACAGTACTTCGTTTTACAGTGAATAAACTATATCAGAATATGAAGGGGGAAAACAAAATACAAAAACCAGCATTTCACTTAAAAGAAATCAAAGACTAAGTGATTATTAGTTTTAAATTCTACATCAACTTTAAGCCCCTGTAGCTCTGAATTACTGCCAGTATCAAATGTTCACTTCACGTACCATTTTAAGTTGGCGTTTCCCCTCTCTGACATGGAAATAGACATTACTTTCCCAAAACTACAGTTGCAAATTACCCCTGAGTCCCAAAGGAAAGCAATAATCCCTTGTAACTAGAGTAGCTTGCGACCACGCCTTCCTGCTGCCCTAGCAAGTTGCAAGCGGAGCAGTCGTGTCACATTTCTTCTTTCATATCCAGAGATCCTAAAGGTTAGTTTTACAGAGGCCCGAACAGGCTTATCTAGCAAAAGTGCAAACGGGTGGGAGACACACAAAAGAGAAAATTCTGGTTGCCAAAGGAAAAGACCGCCACAGAAAGCAAGAATGGGAGCGATACTACGAAATGGAGCTGAACTATTTATATACAGTACAGTACTAATCTGTTGGCTCTCAGAGCTGTTAGTGGCAGCAAGCCTCACTATCTTCTTAATTCGACTTCGTCAATTTATACTGGAAAAAAGGCAACAGAGGAAATGTGGGTTTTGTTTTTGTTTTAGAAAATGTGGCTCCGTCTTCAGCATTTAAAAGCCTTTTTTTTTTTTACTGAGTCACCAGCTTCATCCGATGGAGCAAGAAGATGTGCGACGGTTAAGCCCCTATGTCAGGCAGCAGTTGACTTGTAAAAAGAAGTGCGCCAGGACTCAGCCCTGTTTTGGAAATCATGCCCTTACCTTGCAACCAGTCCTCTTAGTCCCAGAATCACGGGGACCGGGTGCGGGTGTACAATATAAACAGAACTCTGCACATGCTCGCGGGTATTCTCGTACCATTTCTTCTATCCCAGCTCTCAGATCCGGTAGGGAACTAGAGAGGCTCCTAGATAGCCCTAACTCAACGTCTAGCTTTAAATAAAACTCGGGATGTACAGCCAGTCCCCTTGGCACTTGCAATCCACGCACAATTCTTCGGAAGTCCCAAAAGGGATCTACTTCCGAGAAAACCTGCCTTCCTTTCCCCCTTTTTGGAGGGGAGGAGGGTGGTAAAGCCTCCCAAACAAATCCTGGTTCCGGAAAAGGGGCAACTGACGGCGAGAAAACCTGACCTGCCTCACTTTCCCGGACCGATCCTACAGGATTCGCCCTACAGCCCAAGATCGGGGCGCCCCCAGCTCCTTAGGTCGAAGCCAGGGGTGTGTAGGGGGACGGGGATCCACTGCCAGTTCGGAGGTGGAGAGATCTTTTTACCCAAAAGGGGGGGATTGAAATTTTTTTTTATTTGGTTACCTTGTTCAGCCCCCTCGGTTTTTGTTCACAACAACTCCCAAAACATAGTGGCGGGCAGGGGAGGGGACGGGGGGGGCGTTTCAGCTTGGCTCTGCCCGCTCAGCGGGGAAGAAGGGTCGCTCGGTCACTCGCTCGCCTCCTCCCAGCCTCTCACCTTCACAGATCCGGCAGCGCTACAGTCCCCGCCGCCGCCGCCGCCGCCACCGCAGCAGCCCTCGGCATGACCAGAGCGCTACTACCAGGAGGCGCCTCCCAGGCCGGGCTCAGCCTCTGGCTGCGGCTGCTGCTGCTGCTGTTGCCGCCGCCTCCTCGGCCGCTGCCATCTTGTCCTGGCGGCTGAGAGGAACGCGCCCCAGCTCAGCCCGCTCAGCTCCCCGGGCCTCCGCCTCATCTTCCCGGGGAGGGATCCAGCCTGCTGCCTCCGCCGCCGCCGCCACTCCTGCACCCGCCGCTTCCTCCGCCGCCGCCCACTTCGGCGGCTCTCCCCGCTGCTGCTCCGGTTGCGGGGCCTAGGGGCAGCGGGCGCAGCTGCCTCCGTCGTTGTCCCGCCGCCGCCGCTGCTGCTGCCGCCCCCTTTGCTCCTGAGGCTGTGAGGAAGCCTCAGCCCCGCTCCGACATGTCTCTGTTCCGTTTCCAGCCTGCGGGGCCCTCCTGACGAGAATAGGCGGGCCGCCCTCTTCCGCAGCTGCAGCGCCACCGGCTGGTTTCTGCCGGCCTCCTGGCTGGAAATCAGACCTCTAAACCCGCCTCTTTCTCTGGGAAAGGAGCGCGCGTCCTTCGCCTTGCGTTGGCAGAGGCCCTGCTGCTCGGCGGCCTCTCGCAGAGCAGCACCTCTGTAGGCGAGCGACAGCGCCGAGGAGCAGGGCAACGAAATAAAAATGGGGAGGAAGCGCCGTTACATGCAGATCACCGGGCGTCGTCTTCTGGCCAGACACCTGTAGCCTGACTAACTCGCTGGGCGCCTTTAGGTAGAAGAAAGAAAAACCCCACTAACCTCAGTAGGGCTTACTTCCATCTAAGGCAGTGGTTCCCAACCTTTTTTTGACCATGCCCCACCTAAGCATTTCTAAAATCCTGGTGCCCCCCACCTATTCACGTGGAGGAAGCCATTAACTCTTAATAACTCAGTTGCCCCCCTTCAAAATCAAATTGCCCCTCTGTTGGGAACCACGGATGTAAGGGTATCTAGAATTGCACCACAAAGCCTGAAAAGCACACTCTGGCCAAGCGCCATGCACATTTGTGCATTCCCAAGTGTGCAGTAAACTTGAATCTTACACTGTCCCCACTTTGCATTTGCAAATGGTTCTTGTGGGCCATATACATGGGCGTAGCCAGGATTTTGTTGGGGGTACAGGACTTGGTTAAGGGGGGCCAGGACTTTTGTTAGGGGAGGCAGAACCAACCTGATTGGTTAATTAGAAAAGTACTTATATTGTTTTACTTGATTGGGGGGGCAGGTGATTCCCCCCCCCTTGGCTACGCCCATTTTCATTTACTTTGGCTCCAGTGTATTCCCACCGCTGGTGTTTGAAGCTGAGTACACTTGACTTGAGCAGCAATCCATATTTATCCTGTAGTTTCTTGAGAAACTGCTGCTGATTGATGCACTACCCCTCAAACCAACTTCCAACTTGTTCAAAAAGGTAAGCTAAGGTGGGTACATTTAAGACAGCGGACGACACATGGGCAGATAGCAGCTTCAGCAAACAGGAGATCAGCAAGGAAACAAATCAGGTGAAGACATCCCCACTCCCTCTCAACTGTGTGCAGCAATGTAAGAATATGAACTGAAACACAGAAAAATCAACCTCACTGCATCCTAAGCCACTGATGTGTGCATAGCCCCAATGTTACACTAGTTCTATACCCTGTGGGCTGAAAGTTGTTCAAGCTTCCATTTGCACTGGAAATATTTATTCAAGTTCTATTAAGTTCACTAGTTCTGCAGCTAGAGAGTATCCTTGTTGACTAGTTTGTAGTCCATGATGAAGTTTAGAAGAAGGAATTGGCCACTCAGTGGTACCAAAAAGAAAGCTAGAAAGTTCGGTTCCCAGTCATGTCAGTGGCACACAGGCTGTGCAGTACATGAGGACCCGCTTACTCTGGGAAGCCCACCAAACTGAGAAATTTAAAATTATCATATATTAATTTTCTTGTAAGCAGCAGTTATACAAAAATGTTGGTTGGTTGTTACTCATTCGCTGATAGAAACATGGCAAGTCTTAAACTTTGAAAATGTTTGAAATTATTGGTGTTTTTAAAAAATCAGGGTGCAGTCCAAACCCATCAGTTGCACTGGTAGTGTGTGTGTGTGTGTGTGTGTGTGTGTGTGTGTGTGTGTGTGTGTGAGAAGGGTCAGAGATCTCCCTCTGCCCAGGTCCCCGGCAGCATGAGCTATAGTGCCAAAGGTGCAGTGGTGGCTACACCACTCCTCCATGCTCAGATAGGATTTGGATTTGTCTACCAATTGTTGTGGGACTTAAATATAACTTGGCCATGTTTATTAATATCCCATATAAACATGCACCTACATTCTGAAGACAGGTATTTGTATTTATATATATTTCTTAATCTCATAATCACGTTTCATCTGCATAACTAGATACTGGTGCATAATCAAACTAGATTGGGGTACATAAATATATCATACAAGGGCCTACAACAAAATATGCCTGGAACTGATAAACAGATACACTAAAACATACAAATTCATCATACCTCTTGTTCCTTTTGGAGCATAAGCAAAGGTAAAACAGTAGGCTGGAATGTGTTCTTTGTTCAGTTTAAATGTATGCGCTGTTCTTATATGGATGAATAAGACAGAAAAGTTAATTACCAGGTATTTACTAGAGCTAGTCTCAGGCACCTGGGTGCTATAAACAAGGGCAGAGTCTTCATTGCTCATAGCCATTGCTACTAATATCTTCCACTCTAGGTTCTGTGCTAAACACCATGTTTCTTTTGGGGCCCATGTTGACCACTTACTCTGTGTTCCCTACTGCAAGCCCAAACAGACATGGTGTTTTTTTCTATATCATCCCAAAGGGCAGTTTACAAGAGGAATAGCACAATTAAAATGTAAATAAAAATAATAGACAAAAAACCACAATGTCATAAAAGTATAAAACAAACTGCAATATTTAAGTTGCATTTATGGCTGTACTGTTTACATATCATACATAGTACATATCAGATGAAGGGCAATAAACAAAATTAATAATAATAATAGATTTATATCTTAGGTTTTCCCCCAAGGATTCTGGGAATTGTAGTTTATCCCTCACTGAATTATAATTTCCAGTGTTCTTAACAAACCACAGTTCCCAGGATTCTTGGGTGGGTGTGCTTTATCTGTATGGTGTGTATGCATCCTACAAAGTTTAACAAAATGAACAAGGTATTTACCAGGCAGTGAATGGACAATGAGGGTGGTGCCTGCTGACAAATCACACTGGGACTGCCTGAAGCAGAGCCCTAACGTCTCCCGCCATCTCCCGGTTTGGATCAAAACTTTAAAAAGCATTGCTGCGCTTTTCAGACACCCATCCCTACCTCCACATAATTAAGCTATAGGAGGCAGTGATGGCCACCAACTTGGACAACTTTTAAAGACAAATTCTTAAGGCTATCAATGGCTGCTAACCATGATGGCTATGTTCTGCCTCCACAGCTGGAGGCAGTAATGCTTTTGAATACCAGTTTCTGGAAACCACAGGAGGGGAGAGAGCTCTTGTGCTGAGGTCCTTCTTACAAGTTTCCCATAGACATCTGGTTGGCCACTGTGAGAACAGGATGCTGAACCAGATGGGCCATTGGCCGGATCCAGCGGGCTCTTCTTGGGCATGGCATGGCACGTCAGCCCTGCCTTCATCAGCTTATTGCCCTGCTAAAACCAGGAGCAGCCTTTCACAAGAAGAGGTTGCAATGATGACAAATTCAGCAGTGATATTAAGAGGCTTACTACGTGGCATGCCTCACTTTGCCCTACCAGGTCTTTCCTCTCAGTCAGCTTTTCACCATCCCAGTTAAATTATCTGACTAAGAGGTAAGATTTTTTTTTCTTTACCCAACAGAGGCTTTTTACACATGAATGCTTTTCAGAGAGGAAGGGCTGAAGGACAGAGAAGCTAAATTACTAACCTATTGCAAACATGCAAAGATAGTGCCAGGAATTAGCTAGCCTGAGACCTTGTTTTCAGCAAAACAAGCTGTCAGAGGTCTCTGATTTTCAGAGAAATCCCTGATTTGGAACCTCTCCACTTTAGCTCATCTCCATGCAAGATCCCTTACTTTTGCAATTTTATCTGACATCCTTACTTCTGAAGCATCGTTCATGTAATGCTTTCTGCTCTGAAGTGAATGACTGTCATTCCTTAAAAAAAAAATAGGCCTTTTGAGAAATTGGCTTTTTCCCCCTCTCACCATAGTATGTTCACAAGCTGCTTCCTTTTGAAGAAGACCAGGGCTCTGATATACACCCATTTCTGAAAACTATCAGCTTTGATCATAATTTAAATAACATTATGCCTGTAGAGCTCAATAGGAATCACAAGTCCAACAAACATCCCAGTCTTCTCTGAGACTTGCGGCAGCAGCAGATCTCTCAAAACACACAAAAAATGGCAGATGGATATTTGGAGATTCCCTTTAAATGGGGATTAGAGAATATGTTTAAAAATGACTTACTTTCAGTGTGGGGGGAGTGTGCTAGCCAAGTTTTTAGCCCCAGGTGAAGCCTCCAGAGGGGATCCCAGACTGTGTGTGTGTGTGTGTGTGTGTGTGTGTGTACGCAAATGTGCATGTGGGGTGCCAGACTGGGTCTTTGACCCAGGTGAAATAAAGCTTAGTTTCACCCCAGCTTTCAGTCATATGAGCACTAAATAAACCAGCACTTATACCAGCATTCCTCTGAATACACAGTGGGGAGGAACCACACTTTTGGAAACTTAGATACTGCACAAGATGAAAGCGATGATCCAACAGACCAGATTTTCTTACATTCCTTTGATGGGACGAAGGGTGAATGTGTGAGTGCTCCAGTACTACACTGAGCTTTCCACAGACACTATTAACCAGGGAGGGCCTCTAATAAGCTAGCTGCTCCAACTGCCAAAACACCCACAACTATAGAGCCATAGAAACCAAAGATTCCAATCTATCTACTTCGAAATGCATAAATCCAGATCACATATTGCACACTGGGTCATAAACATAACAATTCCCTACTATATCTTGTTCTCAGCCAGGGTTTCAAATCTCGAAAACACAACCCATTTCTATGTTGTAATTCCTCTGACTAAAGTGTAATATATGATGATCCTACATGCATATATAAACACAGCAGTTCACATGCATGCAGGACTTGTCTTGTGCCAGAATACTATTAATGTGTGAAGTGGACTTGCAGGTAGTTAACAAGTGATACAGCAGTTGATTCTGCCCCCACACCCAGCCTTTCAATGCGTTGTTATGAGTGCAGAACAGACTCTAATCCACATTTACTTCTAAAAATCTATATGAGAGAAGAGGGATGTGATCTTATATATACAGCAAATAACTCTCAGAAGGTATTCTGGCAGGTCTGGGGACAATTTTCTGGTCATTCTGTTTGGAATGATCTAAATGGCAGTCACAGTGCATTTTTTGGAGAAATATCCTGTCACATCTGACTTGGATCCAGAGAAAAGTGTTTGTGTGTGCATGCATGCATTGTAATACAGTGAGTAAGTTGCATGCTTCTGTGCGCACACACTGTGGTCCCAGGACATGGATCTTTGGGAGTCCAAGAAGCTGCTACTGAAAGGAGGGAAGTTGCCCTTCTTTAGGTCCAAGCTGTGGTATCTAAAGCTTCCCTGTTGTTGTGCAGCACAGAGGCCAAACACTGGGATATTTCATCACCCTGCTTTTATGCCCATAAACCACTTCCTACCACCAACACCCCTTCTCTTAACAGGGCTTGATCCATCCAGGTTCTTGCCCAATGGGAGATTTACATAAGTTTGTGGTAAATAAAGTAATACTTTAAAAATTCATATAGTATTAGACCTTTCTAGAAAAAAAGCTCTCAACATGACTAAGAAAATCCCTTAACAATTCCTTTGTTATTCCTGCTCATTTAAAACATAGCAAACTGTAACTAGTTTGCCAAGTGATTATTACCCCTCATTTTCTAAAGAAAGCTAATGAGTAACCATGTTCATGTGCGTACATTTATAGGCTGGCAGGAAGCTCGGTAAATATCCACTAAGTCAGAAAATAGCTCCTAAGGTGTGTTTTTTTTAACCATTAGAAATGAAAACAACAACCCACTGCAGACCATTTATGCTTCTTTGTTTTCAAAACAAGAATTCTGGAAAGAGCATGCAGCTTCAGACCAACATTTACTGGGCTTGGCTTACAAGAAAATTCATACTCCCAGAATTAACTTTTTAAAAACTGGTATTGCAAGTTTATTTTCAGGTAGGCAAACAACCAACATATATTTCCCTGAGTTGGTATATATATCCCCACACCTCCCCATGCTTAGTTTGTTATCATTATTTTCATTCCTACAAAGTTTTTTTTTTTAGGGTTTACAAATACAACGCCAATCCCCACCCCCACCTCGTTGTGCTAGGACAATACTCAGCACTTCATACTTTCAAGGTCACCTCCTTCACTGTGTCCCACTCACAAAGGAGTTGGGTATGTTTAGCCTGGAGTAGAGAGGACTAAGAGGTGATATGATAGTCATCTTGAAATATCTAAAGGGCTGTCACATGGAAGAGGGAGCAAACTTGTTTTCTGTTGATCCAGAGCATGGGATCCAAAACGATGAATTCAAATTACAAGAAAAGAGATTCAGACCAAACATTAGGGAAAACTTTTTGATGGTAAGAGCTGTTGGACAGTGGAACAGATTCCCTTGGAAGGTGGTGGAATTCTCCTTCACTGGAGGTTTATAAATAGAGGTTAAGTCACAGAATTGTAGAGTTGGAAGGTACCACAAGGGTCATCTAATCCAACCCCTGCATTGCAGGAATCTTTTGTCCAATGTGGGGCCTGAATCCATGACCCTGAGATTAAGAGTCTCATGCTCTACCGACTGAGCTATCCCACGGGTTGGGTGGGTACCTTAAGCTGTGATTCCAATGCCTGTACCACGGAATTGGGCCCTTGGGGTCCCTTTCCAACTCTACAGTTCTTTTATTTTTCTATGAACTGTTCTGTGCTTGGAGCTTCTCAGGAGGGAAAGGAAAGGATTATAACAGGGCAAAGCCTTTCCCATCAATTAATTCCATTATTATGTTGCCTTCAGCAAAGTGGGTGCAAAAATTCCCATGCCACTGTGGTGTCTATTATGTGACCTTGTTCTAATATCTTCTAATAGTGTTAACATTCAGGAATGAATGATCCTAGTCAGATCTTTCATCAGAGTGGAATGATCTACTGTTAAAATACTATTTAGGAAAGTGAGGCCACCTGGAACAGTTGGATATACAGCTTGTTTCCTGGACTTGTTACAGCAGATTGAATTGCACTAATAAATATCGGTGGCAAATAAGCATTAAGGATCCAGTAAGAGTTGTTTGTGAATGTAAACATTGGAATAAATAAGAAAAGCCTGCTAAATTGTTCAGAATCTGGTGCAAAGTGAATAGTTCTTAGCAAGAGGTCCCATTCATTTTAGTGAGCTACTCACCGAGACCATTAGAGAGTACTGTGCATCACTATGCAAAAGGCCTGGTTTGATCAGAGAACTATTATAACCTACTTAGTTCATTAGCACAACCCAAATACACAGATCTAACATATCCAGCAGGGATGTGTCACTCAATTAAGAATGTCACAAGAGTCTTAGTAAGGCATGGTAAGGAAGACTTAGCAAGTGGCTTTGGCCTGATGGGAGGCATAATTATAAAAGTAAATAAATTAATAGCTAACTACAAAGGGGAAATTAGTGCAGATGGATAACCATCATTTCCCACTTTAAACCCTTTCTGAAGTGCTAATCACTGGTGTAGAAAGCATCACAGTAAAGATGGGAAGTGTTGAAACAGCAATTAATATGTGGAAATGAAGAGATAAGCTTCTCCCCTCTTCCCAGAACATTCTGTAACAAGACCACAAGGCACCTGGTCTAACAGGTTGCTTCTCCTTGTTTTGCATTCTATTTTTTTTTATACTACCGAAGCCGTGAATCTAAGCATTTCCATCTAGCAATTTGATATGGCAACTGGATCCTTATGGAACAGGTGGGAGATTCTTCTCACGTGTAAGCAAACTGCTCATTGTAAAAGGCAACCCACATTTGTTCTCTCCTGCCTTTCTCCTTTTTCCCTAGCTCTGTGAAGCCCACCTGTTTATACATTTCAAGCCTTAGAGAACAGGCAGCATTGGGTTGAATGAGGAAAATTTGAAAGGTACACTTGCAGGATCATTTCTGCTTGGTGTACAGCCTATGGCATAATCCTTAGACGTGTTTAGTGGGATCACTCCTAGAAACATACATGTATCACAGTTCTGCTCATGTTAACTTGGAAGTACGTACTATTGTTTGATATATTCAGTAATTTAGCGTGTTACTTTAAATATGTGCTTTAAATAAAGTCCCATGATGTTCAGTAGGGTAGAAATGGAAAACCCGTGGTGTTCAGATACTGTTGGATTCCCATCAGCCCCAGCCAGCTTCGCCAGTGGCCAAGGATTATGGGAGCTGTAATACAACGACATCCAGGGGGTGACATGTTTTCCCATGGATTTAGGGGAGTGCAGTGGGTTCAGTCACACTGTGTGGAGCCTCGGTGCTGCTGCACAGGACTGTGCTTTGAAATTTCAGATCCCCAAGTCCGCCATTGGTGTGGTCTTAGGCTCAAATCCTTACAATACAGTTTCTGGGTGACTAAATAGAAGTACTGTAATGACTTTTGCTATTGAAGAGGCATGCATAAGATTGTGCTGTTAGTCCTTTATTTCTTTTCTTTCACTCCCAGTTGCTCAATTCACAACCACAAGGAACAAATGTCACTATTATACATATGCATTTTTGCTTAAATACATAATTGCAACACACATTGCATTTTGCAAAGTCAGTTCCTTTTGGCCAAGGAAAAAATAATGTTGTGATTCAAGCTTTGGATAGCATTCAGGTAAGCTTTTCTCAGACTACACATATTGAGATTAATTTAGTCATGTTCATTAATTTCATTGGGTCTACTCTGAGTAAAACTTGGTTGAATGCCACCCTCTAAACTTGGCACAAGCAGGGGTGGGTTGGGGATAAGGAATTTGGCCTTCTTACATGTGCTTTTTTCATATGCAAGTCTCACTGAGTTCACTTGGAGAGATATTCCAGTGAACTCATTTAGAATTGCAGCATTGAAGCCAATCCTATGTGTGACTGAACATATGAAGCTGGGGCCTTTTTTTTTAGGAAATTAAAGTTTTTTGGGGAAACCACTCCACTGCCCCCCCACACTGCTGGGTTCGCCAGCATAGTATTGTGAAATAAGATTGTCTGACACTCTTGAGAGTTTCTGCCAGAGGTCTTTCTTAGCCCTATTACGTCATCTGACATCCATTGACCTGAAGGTTTGGAAATTTGAGCCTGGGGGCTTTCCACATGTGCTCTACCGCAGGGCTATTTTCCACTAAACTATGGTTAGTACAATCTACCGTATTTTTTGCTCTATAAGACTCACTTTTTCCCTCCTAAAAAGTAAGGGGAAATGTGTGTGAGTCTTATGGAGCGAATGAAGGCTGCGCATCTATCCCAGAAGCCAGAACAGCAAGAGGGATTGCTGCTTTCACTGCGCAGCGATCCCTCTTGCTGTTCTGGCCTCTGAGATTCAGAATATCTTTTTTCTTGTTTTCCTCCTCCAAAAACTAGGTGCGTCTTGTGGTCTGGTGCGTCTTACAGAGCGAAAAATACAGTACTTTCTACTCTTCAGGAGTAGAAATCTTTAACCTGTTTTGAAAATTTAAAAGTTGCTTAGCAAATACTGCAGGTGTATTACCGGTATTTATTTTGAGTTAAATGCCTTTAATGTTATAAGGTAACAAAATTCATAATAAGGGACCATGTTTTTTAGTAATTCCAAACCCAAATGCCCTAATCCTATTCCAAAGAGAAACATGACTGTCGGTGATAAAGTAAAACACACTATCCCCACTCAAAGTAATGCGATGCTTAGCAGAAAGATCATATCACAAAAACAATAGGAGCAGATTGCAGTTACGGTCCACAAAATACTTTATAACCTGTATGCAATCACTTATTAAACAATGGAGGAAGAGACAGGGTTACACACCTTCTTTAGCTAACACAGGGTTTTGTCCTCCTAAAGTTTTAAATGAGGATCAGGGAAAGGTATGAAGGGGCTAAATTCTTCCTTTTCCTGCATTCTGAAATTCTAATTTAAAAAGAACTGATACTATTTCCATTTTTTAAAACATGTGAGTGTAAAATGCAAATATCTAGTTTGGCCCTCACTCTCCTCTTGCTTCTGTAGCCACAGAACAGTAGCAGCAGACTTCTCATATGGTGGCTATGTAAAAAAAAAAAGAGTAAAGGCTTCATGTCTCTTGTACCTTTAATAGTTGCTGAAATTCTCTCTTCTATGTTACTATTAAAGGAGCAGGAGCCCTGTTCTTTCTCCACCTGGCTACTCTTGTCAGGGTGGGGAAAGCAACTTGCTAATCTTGGGGACTAATCTTGTCCTTGTGGGAAGGAAGGGGCTCCTAAATCTCCTGGCTCTAAACTGAATGTAGGTTTTCTTTCCCCTCATTTCTTGGTTAATATTAATCAAGATTCTGTTTAATACATATAAATAGTAATGTTTTCCTGAGCTATTTTTAACAAGCTTCTGAATGCGGAGCCCTTGTTGCTATGCTGGCTAGGCTCCTAGCTAGAACAGTTTTGCCCTCTGCCCCCCACCCCCCAATCGAGATCGACTGCCTTGAGGCCCCAAAATCCCAGAGCCATTGATAGTGGATTCTAATATAGATTGGCATGTAAGGTCCTAAGTCAGGAGCTGGTCCAACGACTGGAAAATAAATTGTGTACAAAGGGAAGTTAATACCACACATCCTGCAAGCCCTCCTTCCTCCCCCACTGCACATGGAGAAATGTTTGCAGTTTGTTGCAAACTTGTGCAATGTAAAATTTTGTAAGTGGGAGTTCAGATAGAAAAGAATGTGAAAAGCAGAGCAGTTTGTCTACAACTGGGATAGATAGATAGATAGATAGATAGATAGATAGATAGATAGATAGATGGATGGATGGATGGATATAGATACGTTCTTCCACCAGCAGGAACGCAACAAGAGCCTTCTGAATCAGGCAAATCTTGTCCAGCAGCCTATTCTCTCAGTGGCCAACCAGATGCCTATGGGAAGCCCAAAGCAGGACTTAAGGACAGCAGCACTCTTCCCCACCTGTGATTCCCAGCAGCTGGTATTCAGAGACTTTACTGCCTCTAACAATGTTTGTAGAACATAGCTGGCTTACTTACATACACTTGATAGCCTTATCTTTTACAGCCACCCAAGTTGGTGACCATCACTAGCTCTTGTGGGAATGAATTTCATAGCATGGTATGAAACGTGAAATCGTACTTCCTTTTGTCCATCTTGAATCTTCCACCATTTGGTTTCAATGGATGTCCCCAAGTTCTAGTATTATGGGAGAGTGGGGGAAACTTCTCTATCCACTTTCTTCACACCATGCATGTTTTTATATACCAGTGCTACTAGTTTTCATTCTAAAAAATACAATTTATTGCTGTGTTGTCTAGTGGGTTCTAATCATGGACAAGACTATTACGATGCCAGGCATAACAAAGACTGTACTTGCTCCCAAAGATATCTAAAATGAACTTGTGGCTGTTGCCACTTGTTTTTTTGTGGGGGGGGGTTAGCAATGAGAGACAGAGAGCAAATGTGTTTAGGTGTTGGGTTTTTTGTTTTTGTTTGTTTGTTTAAATCCAATTCAGAATTATGGAGCTGCAGTGAGAAATTAGTTTGTATGTTAGTCTGGATTAAGTGTAGGATTAATTAGACCAATATTCTGATATGGTGATTTATGTCAATTTTGAGCTGCATACTTGCTATTTCTCCCCACACAGATTTGCCAGATCAGTTTCCTTTTGGCTCATAATGATCTGGCATACCAAACAGTATGCTTAAACATTAGAGTGGTTGTAACTTTCTCTACACAGCAGAATTTTCCATAACATGCTGAAACAACATGAGCTACTACAGAAAGAATGTAACCCTTCCGGACCAAACTATTTTCACAACACAAGTGTGCCACATTTTTTAAAAAGGGAAACAAAAATTAACCATCTAGAGAAAGACAGCATAACTGAGCAGTATATTTATTCCCCGTGCTTTTCAATATAGTGTTTCAGAATTGTCCCCAATGCAGTCTTTCAAAAGTAGGAACATAACTTAGTTTTGGAATCAGTCAATGGATTGAAATCCTCTAATATTTTATTAATAAACATTTTGCAAGACACCAGAGAACCATGCTCTTCAGGGACTCTAAGTGACACCCCAACCCCATAATATGGATAAAGTCTCTCACATGTTGAATAAATACATGATAGGGTCATGGGGTTGCACTCCACAACAGGGTTGCACACACTGGTCATCTCCACAACAGATGCACACACTGACCATGCTCCCTGATGGCCACACATTTAGTGGCCTTGTGAAATGGCCCTATGTATCTACAAGAGACAGAAATCCTGGTAACAGTCTTCAACAGTGATAACAATCTTCTTCTGCTCCTGGGAGGTGTCGTCCCTGCTCCCAGGGGTTGTCTGCCATCTTCTCCAGCTCCCAGTAGGGTGTCAAACCTCTTCCTGCTGATGCTTATGATTATTTGGAAGAAACCCCTTGAAATTGACTCTGAGTCCTGCAGTGATTTCATGCTCTTTATTGCAGCTTGTAAAACAGTGATTGAATTTCCCCCCAAACCTCAGGCCTTTATATACATTATTTACACAATGAGTCCCATCTGATTGGCTGATTCTGCTTCCCTCCTGGAGCGTGATAGGTCTTCTCCTGCAGGCCAATCAGTTGTTGCATTCTACGATCCTACCTGCCTATTGTTCTAGGATCCAAGCTTAGTACGTAACACCCCTTTAAAATGGGCTACGGACAACCTGTAACTGATGCCTGAAGCTGCCATCACTAGACCACTGAAAGTAAGTTTGTACGTTAGTCTGGATTAAGCATAGGATTAATTAGATCAATAATTTGATATGGTGATTTATGTCAATTTTGAGCTGCAACACTTGCTATTTCTCCCCCTCCCTCTGTTTCCCCCTATACTCAATTTGAATAAATTGCCTAATTGGATTCCTGAGCTGCACTGGTTTCCGAACACACTCAGGGCTGGTTAATCTCCTGTATACCTTAGGACTGCTTATGGCTATGCTACTGGCTGTTGAAGTGCCTGGGAGAGTGGATGAAGTTGTCAAGCCAGGCACTTAGAATTCATCTGGCTGCTTCCCTGCACTAGAGGAGACCACAGTAAGGCACTGGGAACCCTGTCCTTGCCCTAGGTGACACATAAGCAGGCGGTGGTAGCAGAAAGAAAGGACTAGGATGGGTTCCCCAAAGGAACCCTACTCTGCAGGATTGCCCTTGGAACTGGGAACCTCCCTGTTTGTTACAACAGCTACCAATTATCTGATGGCAGCAAATATATTAAATGAAATAAAAAGTGGGTTTCCCAAGTACTTAAAAAAAATACTCTGGAAAAACACCAAAAGAATGCTAAGATGAAACATTTTCATCTTTGCCAGGAAAAAATGCTATACACATAGATGTTGGATGTTTGCAAAAAACTTCTGATTACCATAGGATAAGGATTGCTGTTCCAAATTCTACAACTTCATATCACTTTTTTTTTTTACATGATTATGTACAAACCTTGGTATTTCTTTGGTTGTGTGGTTATTTAAAGGATTGTTCCGTCACCTGGGCTAGGACCAGTGGTATAGAGGTAAATTCTTACCACACTCTCTAGCAGCTGTTATCACTCACTTTCCTTCTAATCATGCTAGCCTTCCCCAGACTCTTAGACAAAAACAGTCATCCTGGAGAGTTGTAATCCAAATCAGCTGAAGCACGCCAGGTTGGGGGAAGCTGGCATGCTCCAAGCCATTTTCTCTTAGTAGTGAAGGAACATGAGAGAGATGTAGTGGACTGATGTGCAAACCAGCCCCAGCTTCTCAGGCATTTGCTCCATCACTTTTCTCAGCATCTTCTACTGAAGGCCATTCAGAACACACATGATTCACACAGTGGATTTTCTCTCTTCCAATGATAATTTGTGTGAGCCTCCTACCTGTAAATGAAAGGGCAGCACAAGAGCAGTATGGGAAGTAAGTACAGTGGTACCTCGGAAGTCGAACAGAATCCATTCCAGAAGTCTGTTCAACTTCCAAAACATTCGACTCGCAAAGCATTTGGGATCCAAGGTACAACTGTATAAAACAAGACACTAGCTAGGAGGTTTGGAGATACAGGTACATAAAGATGAAATCTTGCACCATATTCATAGTCTTTGTTTTGAAAGAATGAAATTAAAGATTTTAGAAATTCTGATGAGCGGGCCAACTGGTTTAAACATTCATAAAAGAATCCAGTCTTCTTGCCCTTATTCATAAGATACTGCAGGTATGTTACGCTCCCTGCCTCTTTCAACTAAGTTGTCTGGAATTCCCACACATAAATAATAGATTTTCACTAGCATGACCAAATAAGATCACACACCCTCAAGCCTATTGTTCTCTTTTTCCTGTTGCTGTTTAACAAGAACTCAGTTTTTAGGCTAGATATGTCTACACTATTTTAAAGAGTACATAGCTTATAGCATATCTGATGCATGTCTACTCAGAAGTAAGTTCCACTGAGTTCAACTAAATTGCAACCTTAGCTTACTATTTTACAATTTCCGTGATTATATATTTTAGCTGAATTCTTCATGCATTAAGCAGCTCTAAAATTAGTTTTAGATTAAAGTGATACACTTGCAACTTGATCCTCTATGCGTTTAGTTCCACTGGTCCTGTTCTCATGTAATGCTAAGCTAAACCACAGCTTAGAGCGAACATATGAGCAAAGATCACAGCAGCGTCCTCCTCTCCTGGTCCTGTTGCCACCATGCTACCCAAGGCTAAGCCATGGTTTGGCTTAACATGATGTCCAAAGCCAGGCTTGTGGTTTGTCTCCCCCAGGAGACAAACCAGGACCAGTAAACCAAGAATAAACCTCAGTTATTGCTCATTGTTTGTCTGGAGTGAGACAAACCATTAGCCCAGATTTGGACAGAACACTAAGCCAAATGCAAGCAGTACAGCAGCCACAATCTTTGTTCCAGAATGCCACACATTTGCTTATTCATGCTCAGACACGGAATTGGCTTAGCATTATGTGCAAACTGGGTCACTGATTACAGTGGAGCTTACTCCTTTGTAGGTACACATAGTTTTGTGCACTTATTTTACAAAATAGCACAGCTAGGGTATAAACAAAAAAGTATTCAGTTTAATATCATTTTGAATTGTGCAAAGTTCTTCACAAACACCATAAGGGCTCCTTTATATTGAAACTTCTGTGAAACTCATAGCTTTGGAATGTCATACCACCTCCATTAATTCTGACTTGACAGACAGCTTCTAAGGAATTAAAGTATCTACATGTACCAGTAAAAATTCTTTGAGTGGCTGACCCTCATTTAAACTTAATAAAACTAAGTGCTGTAATCTTAAATCTACCATTTTCATAAGACAAGATTTTATTAATGAACATACTTCAGAATCAGATAGGTAGCCGTGTTGGTCTGCCATAGTCAAAACAAAAAAAAATTCCTTCCAGTAGCACCTTAAAGACCAACTAAGTTAGTTCTTGGTATGAGCTTTCGTGTGCATGCACACTTCTTCAGATACCACAAAAAAATTCCTTCCAGTAGCACCTTAAAGACCAACTAAGTTAGTTCTTGGTATCTGAAGAAGTGTGCATGCACACGAAAGCTCATACCAAGAACTAACTTAGTTGGTCTTTAAGGTGCTACTGGAAGGAATTTTTTTTTGTTTTATACTTCAGAATGTTAGCTTATGTTGAAAATATATTCACTAAATTATGCTCACCTACATTTAAGTCACTTGTATAGGTATTTTTTTTTCTGCTGGAGACTTTACAGAGCAAAAAAAATATTATTACCATTCAGTCATGTTACGATCCCTGCTTGTTTTCCATGTAAAGAGCAAACTAAGTGGCAAGTGATGTATTTAAAGAAAAGATAATGGTACCTATGTGTCCAGATTTCTAGTCTGCTATCACATGTGAACGCTTAAAATGTATAATGGCTGCATTTGAAAATAACACTAAAGTATGATTTGGCATTATGACAAGCCTGTTCAAGCCTTGAACTCGTGTGTTCCCTATCCTTTCTCCTCCTCAAATGCTGCTGTGAGGGGATACAAATTTCCATTTCTATTTTAGATCAACCATTGCTTAGCATTACATTTGTACCCTAAACTGTGTCTAATATTAACTAATGTTTACTAAAACAAGCCAGCTTCATACACCACTGTTTGAAGTTATCTTGTTTTAGTAACTACAGTTAATTTACTACAGTTTGTATGGGTTCAGAGCTAAGCTGCAAAAACAGAAATGAAAGACTCAGAATGTCTCTTGGCACTGCACCAGAAGAAGAAGGTATAGCATGCACAGTCTTCTCCTTGTAACCCTAAACCATGGTTTAACATGCATAATATTGCTTTCTCATATTCAGTAGCTCCACTAGCACATGCGAATGCTCCAGGTTGCAGGTGAGATCACAATGCTTTATTGCCAATATGGTGCCTTCTTCCTTTAATCGTATAAGGAATAAATGGGTAAGATACTTTCAGTTACTCAGAGGAGTGTGTTAACTAGGCAAGAAATGAAGGAGAGGAGGGGAGGATTGGGTAGAAGAAGAGAAGGGAAGAAAGCAAAGAGAAAGGTTACATTCTCCAGTCTAATCCAGCCAAGCCTGGCTACAAGGGGACACACACACAGAGTAGCGGCAGAATCCAGAGTGGTGGCAGGTACAAAGCCCCATGTATTCAGCAGGTATGTCATAAAACAATTTATTGTTCAAAGTTTCCTTTAACAGCCTTTACTATTAGTCTTAATAGGTGGAATGCACATCTTGCCTCATAATGGGAAGAGGACTGGACATTTTTTATGTATGCTACTACGGCAGCAAGGATTCTCTTAGCAAAGTATTGGAAGACACAAGAACTACCCACGCTGGAAGAATGGCAGACGAAGGTGATCGACTATATGGGACTGGCGGAGATGATTGGCAGAATCCGTGACCAAGGAAAAGAGACGGTGGAAGAAGATTGGAAGAAATTTAAAGTATATCTTAAGAACTGTTGTAAAATTAATGAGTGCTAAAATGTCAAGGGAAAGGAAAAAAACAGAATTACAGCTGTAATTGATTAAGTAAGAGAAGAAGGGAAAAAGGAAAATGAGTAATCAGTTAATTGATGCGAGGGGTTGCTGAAGAAATTTTAAAACAGGGATGCAGTAAAGGGGAGGCATGGGGAAGTCAGGGAAGTAGGGTTTATGAAAAAGAGGTTTTGAAATTATACGTGTTTATATGTATTGTTTGTTTATGTATTGTGTATTGTTTTGTTTTTAATCTATGTTGGAAAATTAATAAAAAAATTATTTTTAAAAAATGAAAAGCCATAATGGGAAGAGGACTGTATCTTCCAGCACTGTGTAGGTTGCCAATTTTAGAAAAAGCAGTCCAATTAGCTGCATATATAAATGATGCATGTCAAGTTTGTTAGATAGAAAAGTCCTCTTTGAAGCACTCTGGCTGTATTTGAAGGATGCCATTATGTATGTATACTGTCTTACTGTGGACATCCTCTAGTGAGGCAAGATCTTGCAACTAGTAGAGCAAGACTTTCAAACAATGGGCTGCAGAAGGACCTGTTGGGAGAAGGGCACCCAGATGCCTCCCATCTACAATTTTGGATTTGCTTGCTTTTGAAAGAAGTACTTTAAATAATTATATTGATCCTATTTGGACTGCTGTCTGGGGCTGCTTCCAGACGACCTGTTTATTGAGCATTCCATCTGATTTGATTGCAAGGAGATTAGACCACGTTGACTGTTTAAAGAGCATTCACTCTGATTGGTTTGTTTGGAGGCTGGACCTTGCATCAGAGCGTCCCATGCATTTTAGTACATTTTCCCATCACCTTCCTTTTTCCTAAAAAACATTTGGGGGACGTGGGTTTATTGTAAAAGACTACAATTCAACTACAATTGTGCAACCTGAATTTCCAGAATGTGATTGAATCTGACTGGATTGAATGTGATTGAATCCAACTGGAAAATAAGCAACAGTCGAAGTGCCCTGGACTGTTATTTTAAAACTCTGTCTAAATTTATATGAATTGGTGTTTTTTTAATTAAACCTTAAAAGGTATAAAAATAGTACAGAAAAATATACTCTGCTATATTCTGTGAAAGGATATACATCTAGGGCTACTGTGCATAATCACATTCCTGCCCCATTAAAAGGAAAACAGTGTGTGTACGTTGTCATTAATTGCATACACCTAAATATGTTCTCTGCTGTGCACATTCTGAAAAGCCACAGCCAATAGCTTTCCACGAGGTACACCTTCAGCCAGTTGCAGTCAACCTCACATGTGTTTCATGCTCTCACATGAAAGTGTTTCATGTGTAGGGAAAGCATACTCTGCAAAGTGGATCTGTTATATTTCTGTTTGATTCTGGAAAAAATGATACGGTAGTGAATGTAAACCAACCTAATAGGTTGTGACAGGAAAAGTCATTTATAGGAACAAGCAATGATGGGGGTAGGGTAGGGGAAGAATCGAGAGGTCTAAGTAATGGCTAATCAAACCTAAGAGGCTTTACCCAATTAATCCTGTGGTGAGGAGCTATCCAGATTGCTTCTGTCGCCACTTCATATTTGTTACTTACAGTTTGCTCTCTAGAAACAAATATATATTGCAGCAAGTCAGATTTTAAGCAAACATGTCCCATTCTTCTGCGCAGGAAATCTTGCAGTGTTGGTGACATGTCATGAAGATATCACTATAAATGTAGGTCTTCCATTAACCACAGTTTAGCTAGACAGTGTACGAGACACTTACATTGCTTGTCATATTTTTTTATTTCAGAGATGTTACCACCTTTAAGCACTTGTGATTAAATGATGATAGAAGAATTGCACAAGAAGATATTGAAGGATCTGGCCTTACAGAAATAAATTTTGAAGGACTAGATTCAACAAACTTATATTTCCTCTTGTTTTCTAAATTAACGTGAGGCAGAGAAGACAAATGTTTCAGAAATAAAAATATATTCCATATATAATGTATCTGCAAAAGAAAATCAGCAATAGCAGATGACAGTTGCATAAAGTTTTACAGTCCAAGTAAAGCAAACCTATGACGAGTTTTAAAGAAATAGATTAAGTATTTTATAAGCTATTGCTTGCCTACACTGGCCAGCTGAAGGCTTTAAATAATTTAATCCCTAGAGCAACTGCCAAGCCCAACTGGAATACTGAAACAAGGCTACAGTTCAGTTCAGTTTGATTCATGACAGGTGCCATCTAATACTGCTTTCATAATGCAGCAACCCTGATGCTTTCAGAGGATACATAAGTTTACTTATTTGCTAACTTATGGACAATTCACACATGCAAGTTTAAGAGTCACCTTTGCTTTTTGAGTCCCTCTTCTACTTGCTGTGTTAACTACAGGAGCTGGTTTTCACCAGAGAAGGGACTTTTTGTGCTTCTCTTAAACTTACTTTTTCCTCCCATGCCTAACACAATGTGTTACATTGTAATCCTGTGCATGGTTAATTGTTTTTAAATGATTGCTTTTTATATGTTTTAGCTGTTCCTAAACTGCCTTGAGCTGCATCAAGGAAGAAGTGTGGAATATTAATAATATAATATAATAATATTTTCAAGGCCAGTCAAGAAAACTAACTTTCCCTGATCTTCACAATTTGCCCCCAGTTTAAAGAAACACAAGTAAATCTGAACATATTCAGAGCACCTGTCTACAGCTACCCCCTCCCTTCATCACCTGGCTCAATAACAGTGCTATAATTAAATATTATTACACTTAACAAAAAGAATACTAAAGGTGTGTGAACATTTTTTTAATTGAAATATTTTCTAAGTCTACATTAAGTTTGAAACATCCCCCTCCCAACTCTGCCCCAGTGACAGCATAAGCAATGATCTCTGCAATGAAACAGGGGAAAAAATATAGGCTTGATGAAACTTTAAATTTCACCCTATTTCAAATTGACAGGTTCTCCCCCCCCCCCCTTTCTGAGGCTATCTGGAATTAGTTGTGTGTTTTTCTGGGCTGGTCTCCTGTACCTGTCAGATGTCTCAAACTGTACATAGCCACTGGTATTTCATAATCTTTGCTAATGCTTGTCTCCTGTGGCTTTTTCTTTTGCAAAGCATTCTCCGAGGCTCGCACAGAAAATACAGACCTAGGTGCCGTAGGAATGAGTTATTAGAGTACAAAGTGTAACCTGGAAAGGATTCAAGAACGGTGACGCAGTTTTGCAAGCCTGTTGACATAAACTAAGTCTCTGCGCCGAGGCTTCTGAACAGAGCCAGAGAGTTATTTGAATCCAGAATCTGAAACCCAAAGAGTGTGGGCCATTTTGGCATTAGGAAACAAGTAGGCAGGAGGCAATGACTCTAGCAGATTACATTGAACAGGAAATGGATTTGTTTATAATAATCATCACTGTTTTCACAAGAGCTTTTTTATTATTAAAGCAAGGACATGAGGTTGGAAGGAACTGAGTAAGGGAGTGGGAGACCTGGTTGAAGTTATCCCTGCCTGGCAAGTTAATTTAGCATAAGAGGGATGTGTGTGTGTGTGTGTTTTATTTTGCTATTAAATTCAGATCCTACTTTCCGCCTAGGAGCTCAGGGTGTTTTCTTTCCCTTCTCATTTTATGTTCATAACAACCCTGTGCAGTCAATTAGGTTGAGAGATAGCGACTGGCCAAAGGCCATCTAGTGAGTAAATGGGAGTGGGAACACAGACAAAGAAAGGGTGGCAGTGCCTCCGTCAAGTCTTCAGGCAACTCTGTTGATAGTTACCCAGGTAACCCTTTGTAACAGGATTCTGGTCCAGGTGCTCGACACAGTTGCTTCTAAGCTCCCAGTAACCCCCTTGCTGGAATCAGGTAAGAGGAGAAGCTTTGAGAAACAGGTGAAAAATTTCCTCTTGCAGTGTGAGCCCCGTCCCCTGCTCCCCTGCTTTTACAATGTAATTAACAGATGCACCCAGCAGTAATTTGAACACTGATTTAGTCAGCAAGCTTACCTCCTGCTCTCTCTCCACTCCCCCTTTTCAGGCAGACTGTCTGCCTTTATAATATATTTAAAGTGCCACTAAAACACCAGTAAAAGTTAATTTGTCCCCTTGTGGATATGCAGTTTACGTGCGACATGATGATCAGCCAAACAACTACAGTGGTACCTCGGGTTAAGTACTTAATTCATTCTGGAGGTCTGTTCTTAAGCTGAAACTGTTCTTAACCTGAAGCACCACTTTAGCTAATGGGGCCTCCTGCTGCTGCTGCGCCGCCAGAGCACAATTTCTGTTCTCATCCTGAAGCAAAGTTCTTAACCCGAGGTACTATTTCTGGGTTAGCGGAGTCTGTAACCTGATGCGTATGTAACCTGAGGTACCACTGTATGTGCAATACTTTTCATTGCCAACTCGCAGAACTGGTATGCCTCTGAATACCACTTGTTAGGAATCACAAGTATAGAGAGTGCTACTGTGTTTTTGTCCTATTGGTAAGCTTCCCTTAGGCATCCAGTTCACCGCTGTGGGAACAGAATGCTGGAGCCTTGGTCTGATCCAGTAACACCCTTCTTATAGTCTGTGCTAAAAAAACACACCCACACATTTGTTTGCACAGACCATTGTGCATGTTCCTTCCACAGCACTTCCATACCCAAGTTAATGTTTCATTGGGAGAATGTATTTTACTGGAATGCCATCCCCTGTGCATGTTATCTGGTACAAGAAGCTAAAGTGGGACATTCTTAATCAGTAGGACATTCTAGTCAAAGCTTTCCACAGACAGGTGGGGAGGGGAAGCAAAATAATGCAAGCAGGTGGTCATTGTGCAAAGGGATGAAGATTAGCCTTAAGATCTGGGGTCTTCTATGTAAACAGGAAGAGTTGGCAGATATGCACAGATGGCCTTCCTTCTTTAAACACGAAATCTCTTTACTCACTCTGGCAGCCCAGCAAAGTGCTCACTGTCTAGCTGTGCTTTCCAGCACCAGCATTTGTGTTGCTTATTTATTTTGCTATCTTTCTGCTTAGGGAAAGTCATCCAAACCACAGGCAACAGGAGTCCATTATAGGATTAATTGTATATATCCAGTAGGATAAACACGTGGACAAATGTAAAAATAAAGTGGGTGACAGTTATGAAGTCACTGCCCAATAATTTGAAGCCACCCTGCACACGTCTACCACCCAATCGTTTTTTGCCACTCAACTACGGAGCTCACCCAGTTTAAAATCAGCCTCACAGCTGGAAATGTGAGAAGACTCTCTGATGGCTCCCTCTTGCAAATAAATCAACCTTAATCTACCAAAAAAAGGGGGGGGGAACATTGTACTGAATAATGGGCAGCAGTGCTTTCCCAAATTAATTCAAAATAATAGTTGATACACACAACAGAGTATCTCAAGGGCCACATTCACTTCTTAATTTTCTTCACTCAAAATATTTTTATGCTACATGTGCTTAATTATAGGCTTGCAACAGTTAAAATACAATATAATAGTTAACACGCTGCATCAGCACAGCACTCCAGTGCCCATTATTCCTGACCATTGGACATACTGGCTGAAGCTGATACGAGTTGTAGTTCAGCAACATCTGGAGAACCACGGCTTCCCCATCCCTGCACTACGATTTTGTGTCTACTCCCCCCCCTACTCATTGAGTTCAGTGAGACTCATTCCCAGAAAATACATACAAAAGGTAAGGTAAATGACCCCTGGACAGTTACCAGTAAGTCCTGTCCAAAGCGACTATGGGGTTGTGGTGCTCATCTCATTTTCAGGCCGAGGAAGCCGGCGTTTGTCCACAGACAGCTTTCCAGGTCATATGGCCAGCATGACTAAACCGCTTCTGGCACAAAGGAACACCGTGACAGAAACCAGAGCGCACGGAAATGCCATTTGCCTTCTTGCCACAGCAGTACCTATTTAT
This sequence comes from Podarcis muralis, assembly GCF_964188315.1. Lineage (NCBI taxonomy): Eukaryota > Metazoa > Chordata > Lepidosauria > Squamata > Lacertidae > Podarcis > Podarcis muralis. Next base: position 64,985,261 of record NC_135655.1, on the reverse strand, counting down.
TTACCTGCGCTGGTGTGCTTTCAAATGGCTAGGTTGGCAGGAGCTGGGACAGAGCAACAGGAGCTCACTCCATCGTGGGGATTCAAACCGCTGACCTCCTGATCGGCAAGCCCAAGAGGCTCAGTGGTTTAGACCACAGCTCCACCTGCGTCCCTAAAAGTGTGTATGGGACTGCTTTCCTGAAGGTTTACACAGGTATTCCAATGCCCAGGCTGTTAACTGGGTGTTAACAGGGCATGAATACTTGTGGCAAACTCATGTTTACCCAGGAAGAGCCACTGGTGGTTTACTACCAACTGATGCAGGTTCAAGTGTGACCTTCAGGCATCCTTCTGTAGGGTTAGATGTAACTGAAGGCTACAGACCTTATCATTCAGGGGGAATGCAACCCCGCACAGAACAAGCTGTATGCCAGGTACTTGGTCCCTTGTATCCCACAATGGAAGGAGAGGATAGCTTTCTACTTTGGAGATGTGCACATGTACAGGAAAAGCTTTGGGCCAACAGTGAAGGGAAATAACAAAAGGGAGGGGGGTAGAGAGTAGATGGGGCTGCAGTGCTAACTTTAGATCCTGTGGTGCTTCACAGTTAAAAGGATCCAGTCTCAGAGTGCTTTGAAACAGTGAGGAGAGGTGGGAAGCAACCTGACATCTGCTTCTCCACAAGTCATAAGTGCGGGGAGATGGGGGGAGCCATACATTTCCAACCTAAAGCAGAGACTGATATGGATGCAGCTACCTAAAGCTGCTCTGAGGAGTAAGGCAGCATAAATGAAGATGTAAAGGAGGAATAAAAACACAGAGAAAATAATTTTTATTTTTATTTTACCTGCCTTCCTTCTCCATATATTTTCCCCCACGTAGACTTGCAAGAAAGATTAGGGATTTGGTTATTTTTTTAGTTGCCACCCCTTTCTGGATTGCCTTACTGTTTAAAAAATAAATCAAAAAGTTATTCATTTTCAAATTGGTATTTATTTAAGATTATGATCGGCATTTCCCCTTGTTCTCTCTTGACTTTCCTGCATTTTTTCTTCTCTCAGAATCCATTTCATCACAATTTGTATTCATCCTGTGTTTCAGATTAACCACCACTTGGTTCTATTTTTAGAATTGACAAGATTACTTATCATGCCACCTTCAGGAGAGTTAACAGACCCAGTTAATTCCTATTTCTTGTCCAATTAAAACTGTGTTGGAGTCATCAGCAGGGTACTTTATTCTCGGCCAAATGAAGTTTTTGGCTGAGTTTTTCTCCTGGGAAGGTTTTGGGTTTCTATACCCGAATATTTAAAATTATACATACATGATAAAGGAGAAAAGGAGACAATGCGAATCAAACATATTATGTTTATTTTAAAGGTATTATAACTGAGTTACAATATATTGAATTTGGAGACATAATAACTGAAAGTTACAATAAGGTGTGAAAGAAGGTAACAATTTGCTGACATTGTTAATATAAAGAACGCAGATCTGGAAGGTGTGGGGAAGTCCAACAGGAATTTATGGAAAGTGGAACTATTACATACTTATAATTTTTTTTTGGTAATGTTTTTTGTTAAAAAAAAAAATCTGTTTCTTGTATTGTCCTTTTCTGTACTTCTTGGAATGTATAAAACTATGAAAAGAAACGCAATAAAAAATATTATAAAAAATAAAAAAAAAAATTATACATACTAGTGAATTAAAATCTATGTATGCAAGGTTAGTAGGAAAGTTGAAAGAAACCTTGAAAAACAGCGATCATTATTGTTACTACTACTACTATTAATATTTTTTATATTTTTATTAGCCACTGAGTATCTCCATTTGGAAATAACTATCATCTACTGTAGATTTTGGAAAGTGGTTTGTCCATTTCACAGAATAATAGAATCATAGATGTGGTTGTCCATAGGTTTGGCCACATCTTGAGATATCCCCACCAAACTTGGGTTCCTGACCAGGAGCAGGTGGTCATCATCAAAGTTTGGATGCAGGACACCATTTTCACACAAGATGGCAGGCCAAAATGTGAGTTTGGTGTGGCTTTGCCCATTTTTTGGCCTAGGCTCATCTACCTTTCAAGATATCATCACCAAACTTGGCACAAGGGATCTCAAGGTGGGAGCAGCAAACTTTGTCACCATTTGGATGGCAGGTGCCATCGTGAATCAAGATGGTGGACCAAATCATGACTTGGATGTGACTTATTTGGCATAGGTTCAGCTGCCTCTCAATATATCATTACCAAACGTGGCATGGGGGTTCCCAATGTGGGAGTGACGGTTGTCATCAATGTTTGGATGCTGGGTATCATTTGATTCAAATGTGACTTTGATGTGAATTTGCCTTTTTTGGCACAAGTTTGGCTGCCTCTAACCATATTATCACCAACCTCAGCATGAAGGTTCTCGAGGTGAGGGTGGCTGTCTTCACTGATCTAGTACTGTAACCCAGTCCTTTGCACCATGTTCTTTAAGCGTATGTCTTTTGAGCTTGGCTTCAGTTGACAATCTCCATGCTGATTCCGCAAGCCTCAGGTCTGTCCTTCCCTGCCTTCCTCATCTCTTCTCTCTGGTTTTCCACCTTAATCTTCCACATGCCCATCCACTACTCTTCTGCCAAAATTCTTTACCGCTTTCTCATAACTTGATGATGCAATTTTCTCCTTCTTAAATCCCTACATTGGCTTCCTTTCTTCTCTTGTACCTTGCACAAGCTTCTCTTCCTGATTTTCAAAATCCCTTCACGAGCTTGCACTCCCCTTATTTCTTTTAAATTCGTCTAATCTGTTTTCTTTTTAATAACAGCAATAACAAATTTTAGTGTTAATAATAATTTAAATTCTCAGCTTTATATATCGACGCAACCTATCTAATAACCTTTGCTTGTCCAGCTCCACGACTCCAAAGATCTCATGCTCTTTTATGCAGCTCTACCCTTTCTCCTTTGCCCTTTCTCCTGCATATCCCTGGGACTGCCCTACTAGACCGTCTTTGTGAGAACTTATCCTATACTACCTTCAAATCCCACTTTAACATTTGCCTTTTCTAGGAAGCCATTAGAGCGACCTTTTAGTCCCACTACAAAAAAGCTGAAGTACGTGTATAATAAATAATTATGTATTTTCCCCATTGACTCCTGCTTCTGTTTCCCTTCCTCTGTTGTTTTTCTTCTTTATTTTTAGATGGTAAAACACGTCCCTTGGGTAGGGATTTATCAAGCACCATGTACGTAGATGGTGCTATATATAGCAACCCAGTGTTCTCCTTGGTGCATCTAACTAGCAGTCATTTCCATTACGGTAATCAGATCTAGGAACTCTGACCTTCGGATATACTAATTGCTATGCTATAAAAGTAATTAAACGGGAACAACAGGACAGTGCTGGAAACACCGGGCAGTGTTAATGGGCACAGCGATATGTTCTGTTACATCTGATCAAGCTACTCTCTCTTTGCACTATGAGAAACAAAGACAAATCAATTCAACACACAATGTGCAACATGGAAAGTTGGAAAACCATCTGTGTTATGTGTAACTCTGTAACTTTTGCCCAAGATTGTTTTTCTTCTTCCTCCTAATTATTTTTCCTTTTGTGTGAGGTCCTTTTGATTGTAAGTCTGAGGGCAGGAACTATCTTATTCATAGTATTTGTATGCCGTTCTGGCAGTCTTCTTTTGGCCAAAGAGTGGAGTGAAAATATTTCATATAAATGAATTGTGAGGCAGTGGAGTCATGAACACAGCTCTCTCATCTGCGCTCCCAATATGTGTTTCACTTTGCAGGTATCCAGGACACAGGTAGAAGAAGAAGAAGAAGAAGAAGAAGAAGAAGAAGAAGAAGAAGAAGAAGAAGAAGAAGAAGAGTTTGGATTTGATATCCCGCCTTTCACTCCCCTTCAGGAGTCTCAAAGCGGCTAACATTCTCTTTTCCCTTCCTCCCCCACAACAAACACTCTGTGAGGTGAGTGGGGCTGAGAAACTTCAAAGAAGTGTGACTGGCCCAAGGTCACCCAGCAGCTGCATGTGGAGGAGCGGAGACGCGAACCCAGTTCCCCAGACTTACAAGACTACCGCTCTTAACCACTACACCACACTGGTACCCCATTTCATTTTCTCTCCACCAGAGCAAACAACAGCAAAAGCAGATAATTTTGAGTGGGGAAAGGGTTAAGAAGCCCTCCTTCTAGCAACCCGTCCACTGGAAATCACAATTTAAGAGACAGCTTTGGGCTGCTTGTAATGTGCAGATTGGCTCTGAAAAACTAAAAACTACCTCATACTTATGCCCATTAGCATCATTTAAAAAGAAATACAAATAGTGGAAACCCATGTGACTTAGGTGGCTTGTGTATCTGCTCAGTGTGCTGTCCAGGTTCTAATCATCAATTTTTTAATTGATTGATTGACATTATACTGAAATATTTTCATTTATAAAGGAATGAACTGATAAAAGAAAAGGAGAAAGAAAGAAAAGTGGAAAACCACTGATGAGCAGCTTCATAGCCTCTGTCCTCAGAATTTTTATATTTAAACTAGACTTGGACCAGACAACCCTTCAAACAGAGGACGGCAAATCCTCTGTGAAATAGGGCATGTGGCCACTCTAGGGACTGATGCATAATAACTTATAATGTCTATGGCCATCATGAAGAAAAAGGAAACTGTGGAACTGCCATATCACATGGGAAGTTATCTGAATGAAATGGTTCTTCATTCTCATGTTGCTTTGGCAGTAAGGCTATGCCAGCGCAACCACGTGAAAATTGTGTGTGTGTGTGTGTTTGTGTAGTGGTAGGGAGATGCATTGGATCAAGTGGCAGAGTGCCTTCAAAATGATTGTGTGGGCTGGACATTCAAGATTGCATTCAGTTGTTTTGTGGTGGTTGTGACAAAAACTCACACAAACTGCAATTTTGAGAAATCTTCCATGTACAGCACAGAATCACATCTGGTATTTTTTGCCTTGCCAACAAGTGGGTCTAGAAGAGAGTATTTCATTAGTTTCCTTTCTAGAGCACTGCTGCCTATAAAGTGAGCAAGAGGATATTGAGAGCAGTAAAAATTAAACGTATATTTGAAAAACCAAGCAATGAATCATCTGGAAAGACATGTAGGGCAAAAGGCACCTTAGACATCCCACTGTAAATAGCAACTCCAGTGGAGATTATAGAGTGTCATATCTTGTTTCAGTGTCATAAGCAGCTGTATACATGAATACATTCATGAGTTTATTATTTTTTAAAAGGAACCAGACTCAGTGACTGGGACATCCACTTTTGTAATTTTGGAGAGGCCAGTCATACCCACATTATATCCCAGGGGTCAGGAGAAACGGATGATTTGTTCTAGCTTACACTCATCAAGCTTTATAATTTGCCATGGACTCAGGTCAGAAATGCCTTGGCTGATGTGAGAGGCAAAGAGCTGAATATATTGGTTAGAAAAGGAGGGAAAGTCCCACGGCATTAGCAGGACACCTTGCACTGGCTTCCACTATTGCCACAATTTAGCTGAATCTGGCCCATTATTTTAAATTTGTTGTGGAACCAGTTGCAGACAAAAATATATTTATATTTCGGAACTAGGAGCAGCTTCAGGACTTGCTTCAAGTATGTAAGACAGGCATGGGGAACTTCCAGACTTGGGATCTAATCTGACGACAAGGCTTTTTCATCTGACTCTCAGCTCTCTCCCTAAGCCCTCACCCCTTTCCCCCAGGTCATGCCCCTCCTCCAACTGTCTCAATATGTTGTGAGCTGCCTATGCAGAAAGAGACCTCTTCTAGCATGGCCAGCTTGCTCTGTTTATTTTCCGTGTGCTGAGAAAGAAGCCCTCTCACTGTGTGAAGAACAGAAGAGCCCCTTCTCAATGTGCGTAAGCCGACGTCAGACGAGGGTGTGTGGGTGTCTACATGATGCGAGTGTGTGTGAGGGAGAATAGGGGACATGTTTGTTTTGGCCCTGCCCTCTTTTGACATGGGCCCCCAGACCATTTCCCCCCAAGGGAATTTCGCTCTGGTGGGGTGTGTGGGAGAGTTCTCCACCCCTGATTTCAGAGCACAGGGTTGTCTGATCACATATTTTCGACCCTCACAATGCTTTAAAGACTATTTTAAAATCGCAGCATTTTTTGACAACTAAAGCTGAAGATTTAGAGCCAGCCTTTTATATTTCCACAAGCATACCATGCAAGCCTTTTAGAAAAATTTAGATACACCCCTCTTGGCGAGACACAGCCCTCCTTGCACAGCTATGGTATGCAGCTTTTCTGAAAATGGCTAAATATAAGAAGAGAATGAAAGAAATTCAGCTAGCAAGATTTAAAAGCAAATAGCTGCTTGCTTTTACCCTAAATGCGAACAGGCACATTTAAAAATTAGCCAGTGACCTTCAGCAAAAGACATTTCATCCATCTCGTGGACTGCATTATATATAGATGCTTTGGTTTTAGTAGCACTGACAAATGCTCAGACTTAACTTTGTCTGCATCCAAGACCCAAAAGATTGTGGAATCAGTTGGCTCTGGAGAGTGTTACTTGGTGAAGGAAACTGACATTAAATACAAAAACAGAAGAAAAAAAGCAATCATTCACTAGTTCCTTTGGAAAATGTTACAATAGCAACTCTGACTGACAGCTGGGAAAAAGCAGACAACAGCTGATCTGATCGTGTGAGAGAATTCGGCTGGGTCTGCCGCTTATTTATTTCGTTTATGAATCACTTCTCATAAAACATCCCAAAGTGATTAATAATAAAACATAAACAATAAAAACATACATTAAAAACCATGTCAAGTCAAATACAGACGCAAACTAGGATAACCATTTTTAATTAAATGGCTTGCTGAAAAAGGAAGGTCTTCAATAGGTGCTGAAAATACAAGCTGGCAATAGACAGATATACACCATGAGGCAGTTCCAAAGGTACCAAGCTATAATGGGATTTGTATACTAGTATCAGCATCTTGAACTTAGCCCAGTAGCTAATTGGCAGCCAGTGCAATTGTTTTTAGCTGCCAGGGCTACCCAGCCATGATGATCCTGAACCCATTTATGCAATCCTATAAAGAGTCCCAGATAGGTGAAGTTAGGATTGCAGTCTTAGTTATTTAAGGCTGGATTCAACTACATAGATGTGCTAGCAGGATGCAAAACATACATCCAACACACATACACAACATTTTGTTGAGGGCCCCAACTTGTTTTAACTAACAGGCAATAACAGATTTATCCCCTGTGAATCTGTCTAATCCTCTTTTGAATCCATCTAGGTAAGGAGTGATTACCACCTCTTGAGGCAAAGAATTCCATAAATTAGGCTGCAATCCTAGCTACACTTTCCTGGGAATAATCCCCATTGTTTTCAGCTGACTCAAAGGGGACTGGGGTTAGTATTGTGCTGTTGCTTCTGTTCTCAATTCCAGCTTTTCCACCCCCTGCAAAATTGTTTGAACCTCCATCCTGTTCCTCACACTTAGCTGCCCTAAAAAGCAAAAGAAAACATCCAAACTCTGTAGCCTTTCCTCCATAATTTCCATTGCCCTTTTTCAGCTTGGCAATATCCTTTTCGAGATATATCCAATATTCTGGGTATATGCCGTACGTAGGATCATCAGAAGCATAAAGCTGGCAGTCATAAAGTAGCCTCTTGAGCTCTGCAAACATTTGTGTAAAAAAAGCAAAACCCAACAACCACAACAACTTGCAATTCAGACTCCAGCTCGATTAGAGTGTATCTTATGATATTAGGAACTATTAAGAGCTGCCTGGGACGCGGGTGGTGCTGTGGGTTAAACCACAGAGCCTAGGACTTGCTGATCAGAAGGTTGGTGGTTCGAATCCCCGCGACGGGGTGAGCTCCTGTTGCTCGGTCCCTGCTCCTGCCAACCTAGCAGTGCAAAAGCACGTCAAAGTGCAAGTAGATCAATAGGTACCACTCTGGCAGGAAGGTAAACAGTGTTTCTGTGCGCTGCTCTGGTTCACCAGAAGCGGCTTAATCATGCTGGCCACATGACCCGGAAGCTGTACGCCGGCTCCCTTGGCCAATAAAGCGAGATGAGTGTCGGAACCCCAGAGTCGATCACTAGACCTAATGGTCAGGGGTCCCTTTACCTTTACCTAAGAGCTGCCTACAAACAACGGAAGAAGTTGTTGCTTCCATGTCCAGTAAGCGAAAGCTTGCTGGATTTGTGTCAGTCTGCCATCTAGTGGAGCATATCTAGTACAAAGCCTGCAGGATGATCTTAAAAAAACCAAACCTGTGGAGAGCCAAGAATTCACTTATGTTGAGTCTCTTAAAAGTCCCCCAAACTTGTCACTTTATATTGAAGCTTGCTCCAGTTTTGACTCTGTACTTGGTTTTCCCATCTCATATGTGGCCATAGATTAGTAGCATAGCATGAACACTTCTGACTCCAACAGTCCCTCCTTCCTCATTTCCTTACACAGGAGTCCATTACGTTGGTATGCTTGTCCCACTTCTCCAAATGGGGATACATTTCAGGGGTGCAGTTACTCCCCGGGTCTGGTTTCCTCTGGAAGGACATCACTGGAGGCTTTATTGCCATTTTGTAACATATGCAGTCATTTACTACTTGAACATAGATGAGGTACAATGCCCCACAAAATTAACTAAGCCCAATAGCACATTCCGATCCCTCCAAATCCCAACAAATGTCCTTTTCTCAGGAAAAGGCTGTGAATGGGTCATTCCACCTGCCCTGTGGAATGCCCTCCCATCAGATGCCAAGGAAATAAACAACTATCAGACTTTTAAGAAGACATCTTAAGTTTCAGGGAAGTTTATAATATTTGATGTTGTATTGTATTTCAATTTGTTGGAAGCCACCCAGAGTAGCTGGACTAACCCAGTCAAATTGGCAGCATATAAATAAATAAATAAATAAATAAATAAATAAATAAATAAATAAATAAAATTCCTTAGCTGGGCAGGGAAGATAAGAGATATTCCCCTTTGCAGAGCAGAATTGGACAATTGTTAGCCCATCTACTGCAGCCGTTGACTTAATATCTTTTCCCAAAAGAATTTATTTTTACTGATTTTTAAGTAACAGAAGAAAACAGAACTGTTCAGACAATTGCCATTCCAGAATCAAGTCCAACAAACTTTTGTGTCTTTTATACAAAAATAGTCATTCCTTAATTGTTTGTGAGCGACGCAGGTGGCGCTGTGGGTTAAACCACAGAGCCTTGGACTTGCCGATCAGAAGGTCGGCGGTTTGAATCCCCGCAACGGGGTGAGCTCCCGTTGCTCGGTCCCTGCTCCTGCCAACCTAGCAGTTCAAAAGCACGTCAAAGTGCAAGTAGATAAATAGGTACTGCTCCGGCGGGAAGGTAAATGGTGTTTCCGTGTGCTGCTCTGGTTCACCAGAAGCGGCTTAGTCATGCTGGCCACATGACTCGGAAGCTGTACTCCGGCTCCCTCGGCCAATAATGCGAGATGAGCGCCGCAACCCCAGAGTCGGTCACGACGGGACCTAATGGTCAGGGGTCCCTTTACCTTTACCTTTAATTGTTTGTGGGTTCTCAGAGGGCAAAAGCAGCCTAATCCTCCTAACTGAAAGAAGGAAGGTGGTGGACAACTCTGCCAGAACTACTAAAGTCCAAGGTATGCTTCAGGCATCCTGCAGTGATAATAAAACCCATTTGCAGGCATCTTAAGTGTCAAGAATCACTGGGCTGGAAGTAGGGATGCTGGAGAAATGTGATTAAGTTTGCTTTCTGAAACAACACAAAAACTGAAACAAAGTTGTCTTATAAAATTTTCACATCTCTGAATTTTACAATGCAGTTCACCAAACAAGTAAGATGTACAAAAATACATGTAATGAAGTAAAATGTGTGTAAAAATAACATACAAAAATGCTTTTTGATAGGGATAATTGCTTTCCAAAGATGTGCGTGTATTAATCAAAATGGCATTAGAAATGTTTGTATAGGAAGGGTGTCCTTCCTGTCATGGACATAATAAAAAAATTATGTTTGTTTAAGCATATATTGGCACTCAATTGCTAATGAATTTTAATTATTTAAAAAACAAGAACAAATCATAAATGATATGGAATTGTGGGGAACTGAGCTTAAGATTTTAAAAATGAGACTGTGAGAAACCGAAATTGACAGATTCATCCCTCCCTACTTAGAAGCCCCTCCCTATTAAAGCACTCAAAGAACATTCAGCCCAACCACCGCTCATATAGCAGTATGCTTGAGATGAAAGCTTGGTGTTTTCCGCTTTGTTATTTATTGCTATTCTGCTCTTCATTGTTTTTGTTTTTTAAAAAAAGGACTTCTAGAGCGAGTAATGATAAAATATAAATAAAACAATGATATACATATTAACATAAAACAACATGAATATTTAGGCAGATAAGTTACAACCTCTCCCTGCCCCACCATCTAATTCAAACGTTACACTTCAGTAAAAGCCTGGGTGAATAATCAAGCTTTTGCCTCACACCAAAAGCTCAGTGTTGGTGCCAATCACATTTCAGATAGTTCAAATGTACCACACACCTATCCTGGCACAGATTGAGAACTGCGTAGAAGATAATACAGTACTGTATTCAGAAAAGCATGCAGTGCCAGGAGTTACATTCCAGGTAATCCTAAGTATTACTCAAGCATTATAAAACAAACAAAAAAAAAATCCTTCCAGTAGCACCTTAAAGACCAACTAAGTTAGTTCTTGGTATGAGCTTTTGTGTGCATGCACACTTCTTCAGATACACTTCTGTTTCAGTGTATCTGAAGAAGTGTGCATGCACACGAAAGCTCATACCAAGAATTAACTTAGTTGGTCTTTAAGGTGCTACTGGAAGGAATTTTGTTGTTTTGACTATGGCAGACCAACACGGCTACCTATCTGTAACTCAAGCATTATAAGTCTTACAACAAAAGAAATACTGAATGCAGACTTCCAGTCCCCTGTATTTGTCCTTTAGGATTCTCCCCAAGGTATCCCCTTCTCTCACCAGGTCATGACCCTCATAGGGCCTGCTCAGCATCCCTCCTGAATGCTTTTGTCTTGCTGGAATGTGCCCTTGAACCCAGCTCCATTCTAGAAATTCCAGAAATTGGAAACACAAAATTTCTACGTGCAGGCACACGTGCACACACACACACACCTGTCACCATCACGTACACATCTATTCTGGGATGGAGTTTCAATACCCTGAAACTAGCTGTGTCTGCAAACGTAGCGTGTGGGGGATTCCTAGTCTACTCGTTGGAATTCCCGGCGTCCAGGTCTACCCAGCGAGCGAGCGAGCGGGGGTGGGAAGAAGAGAGATGCTTGGCAAGGGAGCAAGGCTCCCAATTGGTTGAGGTTGTGAAAACGGACTGAATCGGCGACTGAGAGAACGAACTGTAAGCTCTGTTCCATTCGGTCAAAGCCAACTCCTGCGCTCAGCGTGCTTTTAACTAAGTCCATGCCTCTTGTACCAGGATCCGGCTTGGGGGGGTCTCTTAAAAAAAAGAGGAGCAACATGGGCGTAGCTGCCTCCCATCAATAAAAACACATAGCAAACTGAGGTTCTGCACCCCCCCCCCCCAAGAATCCTGGCTACGCCCATGAGGAGGAAGAAAGGCGCAGACCACGCCAGCCTACCACCTCTCGCAGGTACTACATGGTAGGTGTAGAAAACCTTTGGCCAGATGCTGATGAACTACACCTTCCATCAACGCGGGCCGTTGGCCACGCTTCCCGGGGCTGATGGGAGTTGTAGTTCAACAACATCCGGCTCCCCTCCGCCTACGGTATGCCGAGGCGTCAAATAGCGCCAGCGGCTTCCTTCCCCCGTGATTAACCATCCTTTCAACTTGTGGGCGCTTTCCTTGCTGCCTCCCCCCCCCCCCCGCCTTCTTTCCCAGCATCCTCTTCGCTCAAGTTCTGGTCTGTTTGTTGGCTTAACCCTTCGAGCGCCGCTGTCCCCCCCGCCCCCTTTATCGTACTGTGCCGCGAATTCCTTCCTTCCTTCCTTTTCCCAGCAGCCCTTGCGCCATCGCGCTTTCCCGGTTGGCCCCGCCTCCACCCTTTACTGAGGAAGACAAGAGTTGTGGGGCGGTTGGGCCGCCATTTTGTTCCTCGGAACTAGGCAGGAGCGGCACGCAGGGGGCAATTTGGTGGGCTGCCTGGCCGGCCGGCTAGCTTGCTAGGTGTGCGGGGGTTTGGGGAGGGGAAGGAGGAAAGAGGCGTGGGTCAAGTGCACACATTAAATACCCGAGGCCGCTTCTTCCCACCCCCTTCGGGGGCCTGTTTCAGCCTGCCATGTCTGGAGAAGCTCCCGCCGGCGACCAGGTGAGCGACCAGGGCCCTCCCGAGCTGAGCCAGTCTCACTTGGCGGGGGACTTGTTTCGAGGGCGGGGGGAATAGGGTTGGGCCTGGTAGGACGACCGAGGCCTGGAAGAGGTGAAAATGGCGATTTTCAGGGTGGTACGGGGTCGGGCCTGTGTAACGTGCGCGCCTTTGTGCTGCGGCCTCTTCTCAGTTTTCAGCCCTGCTCCCCCAGTTCGTAGAGCCTGTTGAGTTTCAGAATTTAATATTTCCCTATCTTCCAACTCGCCCCAGTTATTTCTCCCCATTCAACTCAGTAGCTGGCTGGAACCATGACCGAAAATGCTTGTTTAGAACCCAGCCCTTTCGAGCTCCCTGTGCCCGGTAAGGGTATTTAAGATTGAGATTTATCCTAGTATTAAGGCCTTAATTTAAAGCTGATCCAGTGTGCACTTAGTCGGGAGCAGGCTCCGCTTTGTTCAGCGGCCCTTACGAGAATGTGTATAGCGTTGAGGCCTTAATGTATTTTCCCTCGTGGACTTAATTGCTCGGACGCTGAGGGGGCGTCTTCCCATTCAAATTTCCACGTGTGAGATAATAGGTGAATGCTTACAACTTTATATTACTAGAACGCAGGAAAGCGTTATTTAACGCACTGCGGTTTCATGAAGATGGGTTTAAAGGTTTGTACAGGTTTTGTTTTAGCAAAAAACTGTTGAGTTCTATGTACCCGATTTTGTGTATTCAAAGTAAAGTGGGTGTGGATGTGCTCAAAAGTTGAATGAAACTGCTTTAAAAATTTATTTTTAATAAAAGAGTTTAATATTACAGAAATATTATATTATGGTGTTCTTTGTGAAAGACACTACTTTTGTGTGTGTGGGGGGGGTACCTTTAAGGTTATAATTGTATCCAAGGTAGACATATACTGAAGGCACTAGCCTGAATCCAAACATCACATGCACTGAAGTTGTGAGGCCAGTTTGTGTTTCTTAAAACAGAAGCCGCCTCCCAACTGTGTGGCAAATTACTGTTGAGGTTAGAAACATAATATACGATATAAAACAAATAGAACACAGCTTTTCAAGTGAAGGAGGTTCCATAAGCCCTTTAGCTTATTTTTATTTATTTGGTATTCACATTAAATTTGCAGATCACAAAACAAACATAACTCTGCTTTTAAAGTTAGGATTGCAGTTAATAATTCCTTCAATACATTTTAAATAACATATGCCACTGGTTTCTGAGGAACCAAGTGGATGCCAAGGATTGCTTCTTGTTGGATTTATTTCTGGTGATCAGATATAAAAGTTTTGTATGTGCATATGGCTAGTCCTTCCTGAATGCTTCCTTTTTTGTCAGCTGGGGAAAAACTAAATCTTTCTCCACCAACTATTCTGCCTGTGAAATTTTGCTTATGTTCCTTCTTGTTAGTAGTGCTCTTTGGTTGGGTTTGGGTACATCAAGGTACCGTAATATTGGACATGGCAGGCTAAATTTCACTAACCAGTCTAGTCTCCTATAGGAGGAAGTAAATTATTTTGGCAGAGTGCATGAAACCAGGATGGTAGATGGTACTATAGTTTGCTTTCCTTCTGCGAAGGTGACAGAGTTTCTGGAGAGGCATACCTGCTCTTATATAATACAAACATAAGAAGAACCCTCCTTCTGTTACTTGAAAGTCCATTGCATTTCCCACAGAACATACTGCCTCCAAACTGGAAGGATCCCTGGTTTTCACTTACTGTTGCAACAAATAAAAACAAATCCAAGAATCTTTGGATGCAGTAGTCTGGATGAAGGATTGTTAAAGGGGGGGGGGTTATCTTTTAAGCCCTGTGAACCTCATTTTATCCAACCTGCTGCCTCAGTAGTACAAGCTGAGAAGTGAAGCTGGAGACATGGCTTAGACTCCTGTATATCCACTGCTGCAGCCTGGATAACAGAAGGAGCTATGTTGGGATGTCTTCCTGTTGTGCAGTTATTTATTCCAGCCACAGTTTTTTTTATTTCACTAGCATGGGAGGGGTAGGCCTCGTGATTCAGCAGGGGCAGGAGTGAAGTTGAGTATAACTTGAACATTCTCAAACCCATTCAAGGAATAAATGTGTGCATACACCATATATTGGAGCACACTGTTGCTTTTGCTTTGAGACAGAAGTTGCCAACCAAAGTGTTGGAAGACAATTTCAAATCTTGTTGAAGTTCTTTTCTGTAGAGCAGAGCTTTCCAAACTTTTCACATTGGTGACACACTTTTTAAACATGCATCATTTCACAACACAGTATTTTTTGTGACAGTTTGGAAAGCTCTGCTGTAAAAATACAGGCAACTGTTTAAAATCCCTGGTCATAGTATCACAGGCTTGGGAAACTGAAGTGAAACAGTAGTTGCTAGCAATACCTTTACATGGAAAAGGATTCCAAATGTCTTGGTTGTATTTCAGTTTAGGAAGAACAAAGTTAAGAATAATTGTATGAAGATGCATGTCCTACTGAGTCCAGTGGAACTTCCTTGCTAATAAATGTGCAAATGATTTTAGTTTCTGAAGAATTTATAATAAAAAGGAGAACTTATCAGGCTATCTGTCTCAGAACTCAGAGTGTGGGATCTGCTTAATATAAACATAAACACTACAGTTTTGTCTAATCCAAAGCAATGTTCACCAGCCAAAAACTGTTCGTGTATGTTGGATAGCATGTTTGCTACATAGGTCTCAGGCTCATAATCTCCATGGTAGGTCTGCCATAAATCAGTGCAATAAGGCAAACATGCACTGGTGTTCCAGCATTGGTATTCTTAGCACTATATGTGGTTTCACATATCACTCTGGGTTGAACGGACCATTGAAATGAAAGTTCTCTACCTAGGCTAGAATTTGGACAGGTGTCCTTCCCAACCATCTATGGGCTCACATCAAGGGGCATGGCTCCTGACCTCAGACTCAATTCAGTCAGTGGATCACTCATGGGAATGCATGGGAGTTTGGGATGCATTCTAAAGTACAGTTCATGTAAGGCAGTGGCAATAGCCCACAGACCTCAATGTTAATTGAGTTTGCATCTTTGACTATTGTCTGAATCCTCTGCAATGTGCATAGGTTCCTTGACAGACAATAAATGAGGAAAGACTTAGGTGAAGATTGCCACTCTGTAACCGAGTGGTTTTCAAACTTTTTAATATGGTGCCACAGGCAAGTGGAAGGAGTATTAGTATACATCACACTTTATCAGTGCTCTGCTCTCCTCCTCCCTGCTTATGACCAGTTCAACAGTACAACATCAGAGGAAAGAAGGAAGACGGTAAATGGCTCATTCACTGGTTTTCACTGCCATCAAATAAATGTTGTTAATTGATCTTACAGCAAAGCACAGTCATTTTTTACCTCATTCATTCCCACATAAATTTTAAGAATGGTAACACTCGACATAATTTTTGTCACCTGGCTGGGTTTAACATTTTGCATTTTCATCAGCTGTAATACATTTATGACTTGTTTAAAACTCAATTCTTGAGCCTGTGTTTGAATACTATCCATTCTCTCAACCCAGCAGCAACAGTTAACCAGTCAAGGAAGGTTTTATAATGTGCTTAGTTAAGGTAGATTAATGTAAGAACATGCTATGTGTACCATTTCCTTATTGTGTTGTTCCAGACAGCTAATTTCATCAGTCCCAGTATGTGCTGCTCCCATTTCTAAGGAAATGGAGAATTGCATAAAATATCTGAAGCTCAGAAATTACACAAGAGGTTTTATGACTGCATCTTTTTGTTAATTGTATAACTGTCCTTTCTCTACTATATCTTGAATCAGTTGATTCATTGAAGCTTCATATTTCAAACACACCCACTTCTACTTCTCACATATTCCCCAGTTTGGAAAATGTCTGTGCGTGCATCATTGGTTGCTTAACCTTGTTCTATTTTACTACAGTGTTCATTAACTAGGACAGTAGACAGGGAGCTGTCTTTCTTGACTGAGAAGAAAGACCAATAGTGAATGTCCAAGTAGTTTTGCTGTCCTGTAGAATGAATACAAAGGCAGTCCTCCAGCCACACATGTATTGCAATGGGAGGCAGCAATGTGCAGCTGAGATTGAGAACTCATATCTGTTGATCGCTTTCTTAGGCTTGGAAGGGCAGATAGAGATTTGTTCTTTCATAATAAGAAGTAGCTTACTGCACCTCTTTCAGTGAGATTCTTTTGCTTCATGCTATTCACACTTAAATTATCATAGGGTTGATTGATTTAAATTGTAAAAAAGACCAATTTAAATCATAGATGTAAATTGTTTCTCATTTTTGGTATTCATATATTTCCTGTGCAATCATGCATGTTTACTGGATGCTGTAACCATTAAAATGCATTGATTTGTTCTTCGCTTTCTAGGTGCCAGTTAAAGATGGTAGTTCCTAGGGAAAGGTGATAGAAAGTAAATGTTCATGTTCAATAAAGAATAAATATTCATAACTAAAGAACTGAAAAAAATGCAAACTGAAATAGTGGGAGGCATAATAGAGATACAATAGCATGTAGTGGATGATTAAGCTGGGATTCATTATGACAACTCTTGAATTCTAGTACACATAACAACTTGCTATACTGGGTCCATTAGGAAATCCACAGTTATAAATATACAGTACTTTTAATATAATACAACACTATTAATCTGTTGTTGTTGTTGTTGTTGTTATATATCTATCCTCAGTGGACCCCTCCCAGTGCTTTATCTTTTATTCATTTTTAAGGACCTTGAATTTTGTTTTTGATAGTTGGTCATGATTCAGTTTTCAGAGTAAGTGTAGACATATGGGTGTTAAATCAAATTTCTTTTTAGGCAGGTTATTATTTTTTTAAGCCGCATGTTACAAATAACGTTTAATTAGAATTATTTTAACCACCCTGCACTGTTCAGCTCCACATATCACATGCCTCTCCCCATGAAGTTTGTCATGCCTGTCATCTTTTTTTCTTTCTTACTACAAATCTGAAAATGAAATGCAGGTTCCCTAGTCAGAGAGTGCTGTAATAAGGATTGCATGTTAGATCATGCATTTTCATTTGTAGCCCGTAGGCATGTGAATATAGTAGAGGCCCTGCTTTTAGTCCCACCCTTGACGTTACTACCACTTTCTGTAACAGCTGTATGGTGTCTGTTTGTAGAGGAATTTCAGTGTGAAAGTACCTGATTTTGTGGCTCTGCACAATTGGGATACCCACACAATTATCAGATTACTGTAACGTACTCTAGGTTGGACTGAAAATGGTTTGAAAGTTGCAACTGGTTCAGACCATTCCTGCCGCAGTTTTGACTAGTTCAGCCAAGTAGAATAAAGTAACGCCTGGCTGCCTATATGCCACCAAGCCCTATTCAAGGTGGTTGTGTTATTTATTCTGGATGGCAGCTAGTGTTGTGCCAATAGACCTCTGCTCAGACAACAGGACTTCACTTTCCATTGCTGTTCTGTTCAGCCACAGACATCATTGGGTAACAAACCTTTCCCTTCAACTTGAAGGTTCCCAAGGCAGCTGCAACATTTCATCCTACCTGGGCTGCAAGATCTACTGGAGATGCCCTTGCTATTCCATGTAGAGTCCTATGGGAGAGGGCCTTTAGAATGAATGCCCTGCCACAAAATTGCAATTGACACCAACTCTGCTTTGTTTTAGATGCTAATTAATACTTTTTCATCCAGGGCTTTGTTAGTGAAGGTGAGTTTAGTGGTGTATTGTGGCAGGAACAGATAAAGTATTACATGCTGTAAATCTAAATTTATTGTTATTTTTGCTTTTGAGCAGCTCTTTGTATTTTAGGTAAATAATAATGATGATGGGAAACTGTCAACTACCTCATAGATACTGGCCTGCAAGACTGCAGTCCTCTAATACACAATGTAAGATAAATAGGCTCAACTAGAATGTTAGTTTTTCCTTCTTGTGTAGCTCAGCCTTAAGGTTATACTGCAACCATAGTTGCTAGCATTCTTGAGTGTTGCCAAATCTTAGTGCTACTTGATGTATCAGTATACTGCACCCTTTCCAAAGTTAGATTCAACTCAGTCTTTAACTGTCACTATTAGTTTTTCAAAATTCCATATATAGCTAGACAACTATAAATATGCAAAGGTTTGGAGTCTTCCCAAATGACTGAACCTGGCACTTACACACTGTATAACAGCTAGTGTAGACAAGCTCTTTTACTTGCTTCATATTTTAGATTATAAAAGAAAATACTAATTTCAAAAAATATCTAGGCATACGAAGAAGGAAGCTTTCTCATTGGTTTAATATGGGTTGCTTGTGTGTAGTATCTGAAGTGTTGCATTTTTATTTTTATTTTTTTTAGTTACACAATAATGGGCTGCATTCTTTAAAAGAACGGGGAGTTATTACTACAACTAATAAGTCCTGTGTCTTCAAACTTACCTTCTGTCATAGCTTATTCAGAAGATCATAGATTCATGGGATTGGGAGGAAGTCCAGTCCAGTCACCTTACGCAAGCTCTTTGAAATCAGAATTTATTTATTTATTTGATGATAATTTGTTACTTTATTTATAAGAAGAGCACTCTTAAATCTTTGGAATCCAGTGTCAGGGTGAAAATCTATTGTTATCCTAAATTATTTTGAGGCTATATAAGGAATTACTGTACCATTAAGAGAGTACTGCCAGGCAGCAAGATGGGCAACAGCTTTATGTAAAGCAGAAAATAATAAAATAGTGTAGAATTGCAGATATTTCATTTAAATTGTGTTTTTATTTGTCTTCTTCCTCCTTTCCTCCTCAGTTTGCATTGTAGACCAACAGTTTAAAAAGTTTCTCTCAAAGACTAGAAACTTGTTAAAATAATTTTTAACTAGTGATACTCTGTTTTTGTTGTTGTTCGGGAGAAGGGAAGGAGCTATTCAAATGTTTTGTATTCCAAGACTGAATCAAACATGCATGTATTATTCTTGGTACTAATGCAGAAGACTGGTGATACCTATTACAATAACCTTCAATTTACTCTGTTATTTGAAACCTAACATTTTGAGCCATTTTTTACATTGCAATGGAGAGCTTTTCTGTGGACTTGATGTGTGATTCTTGTGCATACGCATCAAAGTACTACTATGGAAAAACTTGTAGGCTGGCATATATTAATCTAATGATTGCTATGGATATGTGAACATTGATGATATAGCTAGCAGATGGCATTGATTTTATTAACATATTTATATACCCTTTTAACCAACTACTTTGTGTTTTCTAGGCTGCTGAATATGTCCCAGAAAAAGTAAAGAAAGCTGAAAAGAAACTAGAAGAGAATCCATATGACCTTGACGCTTGGAGCATTCTCATTCGAGAGGCACAGGTTTAGTGACATAGGATTACATTTCCTTATCAATGGGTCCACTCACAGTGATTGGTTCTGAAGTAAATGTCAATACATTTTTACATTATAAATATTGTAAATATTTATTGGTTTTCAATTTTTAGAATCAACCTATAGACAAAGCACGGAAGACCTATGAACGCCTTGTTGCCCAGTTCCCAAGTTCTGGCAGATTCTGGAAACTGTACATTGAAGCTGAGGTTAATATTTTCATTTTCTTTCTTAAACATATAATAGGAATTTAAGTTGGCACTGAAACATAAGTTGTTAGGCACATACACAAACTCAGGTAAAGGAGGGATTGAGCATTTCTTAATTCTGTACAACAGGTGAAAGGGGGTAATTAAAATTATTTCTAAATATTTGGGTCTCTCTATGATCTGATGATTGTTGCATTATGGACTTGCAACAACATTAAAACCGTTTCAATGGTATTGGAGTGCTTTAGCCTTTTATTTACTTGTCGTGTCAATTTATTGCCTCCTGTGTCATTTATTTAGAGCTCCTTTTTCCCCATAAAAATTAACAAATGGCTTTGTGATTTGTTGGGCTCTAACATTTTTATTATTATTCCTAGGCTGTTTCAGTTTTTGAAATGTTTGCTAGAGGGGGGTTGGAAATGCATATTTTTATTTGAAAATCACTGAATGCGTTAAAACATAAATGAATTATGCAAGTCACATTTTCAAGTACCTGTTTAACAAAATATTTCATAACCAAAATGAATAAGCTTTTTATCCTGCTCTGTTAAAAGTGCATAGGATGAGCTGAAATTATGGATAGCATGCATTCTCAGAAAAACATCTTCATAATAAAACTTTATATAAATATGACTTTCCCTGGCATGTGGAGATGCATGTCATAGGTTTTTAACATTATAATAACTATAGTATTTATGTTAAATTAGAGTAAACTTAACTCTTTATCTAAAATGGTAAGTAAAATAAGTTGTTAGGTGTTGTATGCGGCATATAATATTAGTAAGAGAGTCTCAAGTATATAACTATTGTAAGACTGCACAGACTATATGCAGTTGAATGTTAAGTGTGTTAAATGTTGAGAGATTAGTCTCTCAGAACAGACCTTAAGCACCCTCTCTGCTAATGCAGGTTCTCAAATGTAAGGCAGCCTTTTTAGAGATGTATTCTCTACACCCTGCCAGCAGCATGTGCTGATCCATACCAGAGGCAGTGGGGGTATTGATCATCCATACTGATGATTAGCTTCTCTCTTTATCTGTGCTGATTTATCCACAGGTAGTATCTGACATGTTTGTTCCACGGATGAAAGGAGCGTTCATGGAAAGATCTGTGCCATGAATGCTACTCTTGTTTATTCTGTTAACAGAGCAAAAACGTTGAATGCGACCCTATTTTTCTTGTTTTTATGTGATGTGCTTGGTCATAGCTTTAGGCTGTGGACTTTCCCAGTTCTTCTACTTGTCTTCAGAAGGCTTGAAGAGCTGTTGGTTTGAGAACCCTTGAACCCTGGATTTAAAACTTCATTATAATAGTACACTTGCCTATGTGAATCCAGTAGGCAATATTGTCCTTTCTTAGTGGCCAGTACTCACACATTGTAAACTGTTACAGATAGGTAGCCGTGTTGGTCTGCCATAGTCAAAACAAAAAAAATTCCTTCCAGTAGCACCTTAAAGACCAACTAAGTTAGTTCTTGGTATGAGCTTTCGTGTGCATGCACACTTCTTCAGATACACTGAAACAGAAGTTGCCAGATCCTTCTACTATATAGAAGGATATACTATATACTATATAGAAGGATCTGGCAACTTCTGTTTCAGTGTATCTGAAGAAGTGTGCATGCACACGAAAGCTCATACCAAGAACTAACTTAGTTGGTCTTTAAGGTGCTACTGGAAGGAAATTTTTTTGTTTTGACATTGTAAACTGTTAGACATAACCGTGAAGGGCAAAAGTAGATAGGGATCCCATGCATTGTCAAAGTCTTAATCTTCAGTAATACTATTATAATTTCTTCTGGAATCTTGGAACATTCCTGCCCTCTCATCTCCCTGCACACTCCCTGCTCATTTTGTAAATTTGGTTTGATGTGTTGGGGGACAACCCCTCCCATCCACCCACCCCAGAACATTATTAGGAGTAGGCAAGGAGAGGACAAGGTAGTGAAGTTTTATTGTGCACCTAAAAGTCCTTGCACTGGCAGAACTATTTAGTTGGATACTGCCCAACATTGGCAACCCTAGTTGTAGATAATAGTTTATGGTAGAATAAGCTGGAACATTCACCTTTAGTATTTGGACAATATCCAGGATCCTATGGCCTGATTGAACTACCAGGGCCTGTTAGCGGACATCTGCATAGGGACTTCTGCTAGCAACTCAAGACTTTAACCCTCTCCTTCCCCAACGTGCCACACAACCGCCTTCAAATTGGCTTGGGGGTGTGTGAAAGATGTCCCGCCTCTGAATAGCAGACGGGAGGAGAAAAGAGATTGTTTCCTTGGGGAAGAAAAATGCTTCTACTGATAGAATGTTTTAAAATGCACAGCATTGAATTCCTCCCAGTGTGCCATCACTGTCTTCATATGCATTTCAGCTCTCTCCTTCCAACCCCGTTACCCCCCCCCCCAAAAAAAACCTCTCCCTTCAGTGGGCTGAATGCCTTTTAAAAGCAACACCCATGAGCAATGAGATGGGTAATTTGTATCAGAAAATGTTTAGTTTCCCTAGAGAGCATACTTGTTTTACTTGTATTTAGTAAATAAAGCTAAAACCTTTGAAACTCCCATGCTTCCTTAATATTATATTTGTAATTGGTACATTTTTACTAATGAACCCACAAAACAAAAAATTCTGTCCCATATCACTTCCCATGAGACTTGGGAGACTGGCAATGGAAAAGAAGACAGGACATTTTTTCATTCTTGGGCCCCTTTGGATGCTCAACCCATGGATACATGTCAGACCAAAGGTACACCCAATAATAATAAAATGTATATTCTGTCTTTTCTTTGGAGGGGAACTGGCTAGAAAGTACTCACTATGTTTGTACTTGAAAATAGGATTTATAAGCTGTTGGTTTACATAGTGGATTTTGACTTTACAAGTATTTTGTATGTCCCCAGTTTTCTTGAGCCATTACTGCCGGCCTCCATATGAATTAAGGTTGTGGAAATCTTCTTTTGACTCCCATGCCTATGACTACAGAAGCATTGTCCAAGCCACTAAAGCATTGTCTTGTCCACTCACTCATAAGCATATAATTACAGAGCAAAATGATAGTTAAGTCTGACAAACTTCTTATCCACAAATATTACCTTGCCCTGGTCCTTTTACTGCCTTAGAATTATAATGGGTTACATGTTAATGAATTAGCATTTTAAAAGAAGTAATGGAATTTGTCAAATTTAGTTCATATGCAGATTGTAAATATCTTTAAATTTTAAGACTATAAGAAATATTGTGTGTCTTATTCTGCTGATTTCGCGCCTCTAACTCCTATACTGTTACTATCTTCCTGTTGATAGTCTTAAACACATTGTGTGACAGTAAGCCTTACTGCTTTTAATGAATCCTTTAAAAATGTCCTTAATCAGTTTTAATTTGAAAAACCCATAGGATATTTTTATTTCAGTACTTTCCAGGCAAAAATCAGCAGATTTCTTGAGATACCTTTTGGCCCAATTACTTCGCTAGTCACATTAAAAATGGTGATACCCAATGCAATTGACTTCATGCAGGAGGATATATCCTTTCTCTCCTCCACCTCAGGAGTGCTCCCCCACCCCCTTGTTGACCTCCAAATCTACTCCAGAGGGTTAGTATTCCCATTGCATAAGTGGAAGTTGTTTCCACTGGCGAATGGTTCTTGCTGGATGTCACCATGTAAAGGACTGAATTTTGGGCACATTGTTTTCTGCTGTGCCAGTGACACTAGAAGGATTATGTTAAAAAATATGTGATGTGTCAATTCCGAAATGAAAAATACACTCTGGGTTTATTTAGTCCTACCTGTGTCACTCAGTGGTTATAAGTAGTATTAGGATGTAGGTAGGAAACAGGCACTGTCTTCGCCCCCTAAAGCTTTATATTACTACTCGTAGTATCATTTACTGTTGGAAAAATTGCTGTTAATATTCTGATTTTCTAACATTATGAAAAGAAATAATTAATTTCTTGTAAGTCAACTCCAAAACTTTGCACACAAACAAAATTTTTGTTTGTCATTCTGCCTTTGTCTTGTCAGGAAATAGGTACATGGCATTCCCTTTTCTGTCACTACTGCTTGATAGAGTTCTTCCTATGTGTATTTAACAGATTTTGCATCTATGAAAAGTTGTGTGTGTGAGTTGAGGAGTGATGATGTATTTGATTGGGAAGGAACATGAATATTGGGCTGTGCCAATCTCCGTCCAATTAAAAATTGGTTGTTTGACACCAAGGTAGTTAAAATGTGTTCCTGCATAACCAGGGATAGTTTGTGCCAGCTTGAAGGTAGATAGAGACTATAACTTTCAAGGCTACTGCTATGGGACAAATGAGATGGGAACATCTAGCTCCATCTATGTCTATTGTTGTCCATGAAGCAGCATCGGCTAGGTATAGAGAGAATCCAGGACAGAGCTAGGCCATGGAAGATTCCTCTTCTTCCATCTTATCCTGTTTTGCCTGGATTGTGTCCCAGCAATGCTTACCTCGGTGCATTACCTGTTGCCTGGCGATCCTTTGCTTCTAAAATGTAGTAAGGTGTTTGTATTGCTCCTATACTCATTCAAACGTAAGAGTCTTTACTTCCACCTCTTCATCCAGAAAATACCCTTCCTTACAGTCTTTTTGTTGCCATATTTTATTCTCTTGCCACATCATCTTGCACATCATAGTGCAAGGTACAGGTACATTTTTATTGCAGCCTTATTTATCTTCATCCCATGTTTGATCATCCTTCTTTGTGGTTTCTTAACATTCACTCACCTGGATTCTGCATCTCCACAGAGCGAGGCATAATACTGTATTGGTTAGCTGATCAGTGTTCAGGATACTGTGTCAGGGAGTAGATTGGAGGAAATAGAACAGGAGCCCAGATTATTCATCTGGTCTTTCTCAGTAGTGAGCATGTGGATGGTGCTGGGCTAGAAGACAGAATAAGTTTTGAATGCTAGCGAATCTGAAAATTTGAGCGTCAGCTCTTATGACAGCGCCATGCATATGGATACAATTGTGCAGTAACATGCTTTTATAACGTACAAAGTTGTACAGAGGCTTAGCTATGGAAAAAGTTATGGCACAAGGATGGTGATACAATTTAACTTGAGAATATCTAACATGAACAGCTAAGTGAACATGATAAAAATTAATGATTGCTGCCAAATTCTACAAATAGTACTATGCCACAGCTAAAGAAACACAGAATCTTGGTGAATCCTCATGGCACATACCGATGACTAGATCTGAGCTTTCTCTTCTTACCTCTTCTGATATCCTGGGCCATTTTTGGTAAGTTTAATTAAACAGCTTCCCATCCAATAGCTATACTGTTACCTACCTCACAGGGTTGTTGTGAGGCTTAATTAAATGTTTTAGGTCCAATAATAGTGTGGAAATGTTACAAAGTACTATTCTGGGAATGTACTACACAAGGGACAACAACAACATAAATTGACAAAATATATCCCTTTGATTTAATTTTCCGGAACGAGCAGTTAAGTGGCAAAGGCTACAATTCTAAACACACCTACTAGATAAATTTGTTTTCTGCTATGTGAATGAACTGTAGTAAGCCTTCTAAAGCCATAAGGAAGAGATTTGCCCTGAAATTTGGCTGCTTAGTTTAAACAAAGGATAGCAACCCTGCAGGCCTACAGATGTTATGCTAAATTTGCATCATCCCGGAAGGTTGGCCATGTTGGCTGTGGCTGTTAACAGTTGGATGCTGCAACACCTGGAGGGCGACATATCCCCCACCCCTAGCTTATGCAAACCACATTGTGCTAGATTTTGATCTTGTGGAGAACTGTAGTTAAAAGTGGAAGTTTCAGGTATCCTTGCAGCCATGAAGGAAAGAGAGCAGGGAGTTCCTTGATCTGTTAACATAGTGGGGAACTATGGCTTCTGTTAACTGGGCCTGAGAGACTTCCTTCCAAATAAACAGAATTCAGTCGTGTGTTCAAGTTTAACGATTTTGATACTTAGAACTTCATGTTATCAAACACCATAAATAAAATAATAGAAAATAGGGAATTTACATTTTCATTCTCGAATAATGTCCCACACCACTGCAGTTTGTATTTTAAAAAAATCTAGCTTCATAATAATATGCTTGAGTGTTCCAGTATAGTACAGTTGTAGATAACTAAGAAGGAAGTTTTACTTAGGCATTTTAATCCTATTGCTGTAGCTGTATACAGGACCCAGAATGAGTTACAAATTATCAAATAATAAGCAACTTAGAATAAAAGCAAAAAAAGGAGCTAAGACCAAAACCCTAAACCAATTTAAAAAAATGTCTAAAAACATTCCTCAAGTCAAAACACATAGTTTTTTATGTGTACTACACAACATTCATTAAAAACAACTTTAATACATTATTATACATTCAAAGAAGGGGATGGGGAAGGAAAATGGAAACATGGGCTTCAACATGACCCACTGGGCTGTGTACTTCATGCAGACAATTCCATATACAAGTCCAAAATTTTGACAGTTGCCTGTTGAAGGTCACTTTTTCACACACTGAAAGAATTGAGAAAACAGAATATTTATAGTTAAAATTCAATGATCTCTCCACCACTGCCCAGCCCCCCGCAACAAAACAAAACCAGCCGGGATAAAGAGGTTTCCACACTTTTCCTTAAAAACGCCAGGAAAGCTGCTCAGTGTTAAGAAGCAGACTGTAGACTACGAAGGCTTATGAGGGAACAAATTCTCAGGGTCTTGTTTTCACATTGAAGTGGGATCATTGAGCTGCTTTTCATTAAACTAACGTTAAACAAGCATTAAGTAACAATGCAGTGTGTAATCCCCCCTCCAATTTGTCAAAGATTCATAAACAAAGCTCTTCTTAGGCTCCAAAAACTTAATATAAAATTTGATATGAAAATCGGCGCTTTTCTTTTTAAAAACTAGTATTGGAAATTTGAATTTCCATTATATTTGAGAATGTAACTCTAACATGTTGGCTTTGTTGCACTTTAGCATAGACTAAGAAGGATTTTTTCATAAGGTATAGAGGCCACAGAAAATGTAGGATTTCAGGATTATACATCTTTTTCTTATAGGATTTTTAAATCTATTTTGATACAAACATTCTGAAAGACATATTTAGAAATATATGGTTGAAAATATAATTGTTTGAGAATGTGCTTGGAGTTCTTTAATGTGAAATACCTACATATTACTAAAATTTCCTCTGAAATTAATCTGATGCTATTGCTACAGTTATGTAATACCCTACTACGGTAATTTTTTACAAAGTTGCATGTGGTTTTCTGTAAAGCAATTGTTTATACTAGACTTTGAAACACCTCATGAATCTCGTACCTTTTTAAAAAATGTACTTGTATACTGCTCCTTACCTGTTAATAAATATTAATTTCTATATGCTTGTTGTAGCTTTGCATCAGAAATCAGATGCAATTGTGTCTGTGATTTTTGGCCCATCATTTATTGTAGTACAAGTGTAAGAGTCAATGGAATTACCAGCAACTTAAACACAGAAGATGTTACTTTCTTGCCTTTGAAACACACTACAAAGCTGGGATTTCCCACGTATGTCATGAGTTTATATAATAAGTAATTCCAATAACCTGGTATACAAGGCAAAAAGAAGTTAGAATTTGAAATACGAGCTTTCTAGTATAGTGGCTGTACATGGTTTTAAAAAATCATCATTCTTTCTCTTGTGTGTGCTCACATACACTTGTATTTCCCCCCTAAATATTAGATTTTTGTAGGTAATGCAAGAGACTTATTCCTAAAGTCATTCGGGAACATTGGACATAAACAAGGCAAAACAATTATTTTCAATTATTTTTGGAGTACAGAATCATATTGAGTGACATCCAACCCCATCTTGGGTCAGGAAGGCGCTCTTCATCTCTCCTCCCTGCAGTCCTTAGTGTGCTTCCAAAATCTGCTCTGGAAGTTTGGGAGACCCTCTGGAGCAGATGTTTTTGGGAGTAATGGGCAGTTGCAGGAAGGTGGAAAGGGAAGCAAACAGGCTGACACAATAAGATGTCACATATATAATTCTTCTGGGTATCACCCATGGTAGAATTATTTTCACCAAGTACAAGAATGGCATGGTTTCCTTTTTGCTTATCATGGCTTATCATTTTGTTTCTTTTGTTTTGTCAGCTGTTGAATAACAAAGAGTTTTCAGATGTCAAAGAAAAAGCAAATTAAAAACTTACGATACAATAAAATAAAATTAGAAGCTTCTCCCCGGCCCGCTTCTCTAGGTATTTAAACTTGGAACAAAAATACTTGCAGAGGGGTCATATGATTTGCTAAAGGAGGCTGCTATTCACTTTCTTCTTCCTGAGCTATTTCAGAAGCCTAAGGCTGTTATTGAAGAACTTAGCTGCTAAATGTAATGTAAAATGTAATGTAAGCATGCTTGTGTGTGTCTCCATACAGTCTGCAAAGCACACTAAGGCTTATTTTCAGAATTTATGGTATTAAGTACACAATCTTAGTTCAGGAGCCTGCATTCTGTGTCATGTGTTAAATAACTAGAAAATATTTGGGAGGGGGTCAAGTTCTTTGGCTGCAGAAATGCAAAAAGTTCTATTTGCTATGCGCAGGATTGTGTACTTTATACCCTGCATGTAATAGTCAGATTCTGTCGAGGTAACAAGTTTTACTACATATACAAACTGAAATTACACACATTCACATTTTGCATAATTATTCAAGCTAGTCATGGGGAGGCAAAGGATCTGTGGAGTACAACACATTGTTCACTGGAAATCATACTTTGCCCTGGTCCAGCTTTCTGAGATGTCACTAAGCATGTTCACATATTTTCAATATGCAGGGGTTAGAATCTTTAGAAGTGGTGGTGGTAGGAATGGAGGTATAGAAAAATGGTCAAAATGCTAAATTTGGGACTTGCACACAGCTATGGAATGGACACAGTCCAGAAATACTTTTACTGGGGAGTATAATTGCATTTCATTTTCATGTTCTAAGCTTTAGGTTATGCCTTAAGTTCTCAAGTGCTGTTCATTGGGTTATACCCCTTAAGTAGTGGACTCAATTTAACCATGCTGCTGCACCCCGTTCTGCTATCTCTGGCCTAGACCATGTTTCTCAGCTTTGCTTGATTGCAGCTTCAACCCTTACATAAACTAGAGGTCTGGCAGTCCTTTTCACGAGCTGCTAACCTCTAAACTTGGTTACTGTAGTGTGGTGTAACTCTTGAAAAGCAGCTTGGAAACTTAGCTGGTTCAGAATATGCTAACTTTGCTTTAGTATGGAACTGCCTATAACCCAGGTACTTCCCTGTCTGAGTTATAGGGTTGCCAGTCTGTTGCCATGATCAGTTCAATGTGCCGGCCCTTAAATAGTCATATGAAGATACTTAGGGGAGTGTCTTCCATTGATTCCATTTGCAGTGAATTTAGAATTAAGATCAAGTGAAAAAGCATGATGGCAAAGCTATCCTCCAAATGTTTTCTTTAAAGAGAGAGTTCCATTATAAAAGGAAGACTTAAACAAGCTTAAAAGGGCAACAGAGGAGAGTTAAGATCTGCAAAATAAATGGGTGGACATAGAAAAAATGTTTTCCTAATGCTGTATCATTGACATACGATAGAGATGAGATGAATTCATATGTAACTAGCAGGTTCATGCATATTTAGAGATATGTTCCTTCCAGGTTAAAGGAAAATATACCTTGGAAACAATGAGACCATTGTTGTGAGCTCCTGTTTGGCCAAAGATGAAGCAAAATGCATAACTAATTAAAACCTTTAAACCCAAGTAATTAACTGCCTTCTCCTGAGATCTTGCAACATGCTCCCTTGCAAGAAAAAATACAATAGGTGCTACTGCAAGTAAGTAGTTGTAATTTTAAAAGATTGCCACGACAGACTGTTCAATTTGAACCCCCAGCTTGAGGGAAATAGTTTACAGTATATGAGATTGGACAATTGTGTTTTGTGCTGTTATTTAACATTCTTGCAAATGGTTATACCCATCATAACAAATTACCTTTATTAAGGTAATGCATGTTCACTCTGTGCAAATCTTTCAGCTTAGAATATGTGTATGTGATAGTTTTGTAGCAAGAAGTCATTTTGCCATAGTGTAGGAGATTCTGGGATGGACTGTTGGCCCATTATTATTGTATCCTCTGTGTTTCCCAGAAACATCTAGCTGGCCAATATTCAAAATTAAATATTTGAGTCCTTGGTCTGATCCAGCAAGGTAATTATTGCACAATTCATTTTTGGAAAATAATGGTTAGGCTATGAGGCAATTGGTAATGTGTTCTAATATTGGGCAGCCAAATGTTACAGCCAGCCAGCCCGCCCGCCCTTTTATCCTTCCCCTTTCCAGGGTGTTCTAACATTATAATATTTCCTAGCCTTCTCTAGGATTTCCTAAAAGTATTGGAAAATGTATGGATCTGGGCAACTGGGTTGAATCCCAGCATTGCATGAGCCAAGTTCTGCTTGTGCAAGTCCACTTCCCCTCCTTTCCTCCCCACCCTCAAATCTGCTCTGGAGGCTCACAACCTTCCAGAGCACATATTGGAGGTATACATGGGCAAGGAATGGAAGTTCTAAAGTACCTTTTAATGATAAACCTTTGAAATACTTAATGCTTGTTTGTTTGTTTGTTTGTTTGTTTGTTTGTTTGTTTGTTTTACTGTTCCAGTGCCCTTTTACATTCACAAAATGCATGTCTTGTCATGAAATACCAGTTAGAGCATAATTAAATTTCTTCCTTTCCTCCATATGTATATTTGATTGTGTATGCCTTATTTAGCTGTACGAAGTATACTTACTGTTGTGAATACGACTGAACTCTCCTTTCACAAAAATACAGAATAAAGAGGCATTTTTAAAAGAACAATTATTATTTTCTGTATCCACTCTTTTCACAGTAGTTCTTCATTGGCTTGAAATGAATCTTGTCTTCCAATCAAAACCCTCCCCTAATCCAAAAAGCTATTCTATAGACCCACACAATTCACTTTGTATGTGACAAGTGGAAATAGTCCACAACACGAAAGGGATGCTGTTAGCTCAAACAATGAACCAAGCCATAGAAAACAACCACACGTGTCTGTAATTACTCCCTTAGGGAAATTTATGTGAGAAGATGACCCCCCTCAACCCAATATTTCTGAAAACAAATACCCTGTCATTGGACTCCAATATAATATATCTTTGCAATAAACTTTGCCACTAAAGGTAGAGAGCTAAAAGCTAATAGCTAATATCTGGCATAATACCTAGTTAAAGGATGGGGCTGAAATTATAACTCATTTTTAATTTCACCTTTTGCACTGCTACTTCTTACATGTATGATACCTAAACACATAAATGAGAAGTGGCCTATTGGCTTTTCATTTAAACTTGCAGAGCTTTAAAAGCAATGTGAAAAATGAAAATTGAAAAGCTCTTCAGTTGTACATGGGGAAGGGAAACTAAACTTTCTTTTTCGTACACTTTGTTCTTAAGTGGCCTTTCATTTGGGCTCCAGCTTGCTTCATTTTATCCAGTGCCTTCAGATTTTCTGTCCCTTGAACACTCCTTACCAAAATAGTAGAATTGTTCTGAGTCCAAAGCGCCCCCCCCCCCATTTTTTTGTCTTTATCCTGTTTTCAGCTGCTGGTCATGTGATTCTATCCAGAGAGGAGCAAATGAAATTTCTCATCTTCCCATGCCACACAATTCATTTAGGGGCTTATAGCTGCACTTCTCCCTATGAGTTGCTTGTTATGGTGCAGAGTAGAAGTCTCCAGAAATAGTTAGGATATTGTTATTTTTTCTAAGTACAGATACAGTCATACCTCGGGTTACGAACGCTGCGGATTGCGCATTTCCAGGTTGTGGACCTCGCCGAACCCCGGAAGTACCGGAACAGGTTACTTCTGGGTTTCGGCACATGCGCAGACGTGCCGAATTGCATCGCGCGTGCGCAGACGCAGCACTTCAGGCTGCGAATGCTGTGGGTTGCGAACGTGCCTCCAGAACGGATCAAATTTGCAACGAGGTATGACTGTAGTAGCTTGTGAGTTTTGTTTACATAAACTATTTGTAAATAATTTGTCATTCGTAATTTTTTCTCTCCTGCCTCATCAGCTTAGACTTCTTTGCTCCAAGAACTTTGCCTTGGGCTGCTAGACCTGAACCTTAACACTTGATGACTACATAAGCAAGGAGGGTTTTTTCTGGGGGGAAAGGAGTTCTGGAGAGAAGAAATGGGAAAAGGTGTCATTTTTTCCCTATTCCTTTAATTTTATAGCATATATTCCATCCTCCTTTTCTTCTAGGATACTCAATATTAGCTGTATGCGTTCAAGGAGATCCATTTCTTCCTCCCTCCAATTTCCTTTCCTACCCCCCCCCCCCTCAGTTGATGACTAAACCATATACTGGCTCCATTACATCATTTTGTTTTTATTTGTAGGCTTGGCTGCTATCAACATCTATCATAGAACCTCAGAGGTGCTAGTCAGACCATTGTGTGTGTGTGTGTGTGTGTGTGTGTGTGTGTATGCATACTTTTATCTCTCTCTCTCTCTCTCTCTGTGTGTGTATTCACATGTAGAAAGTCCATGTAGCACCTTGTCCAGAGTATTTTCAAAATCTGAAAATAGGCTCCAAATAAATTACTTCAGATAAAGGTTGATGAGAGAGTGTGTGGATATATTTTCAGAAAAAGCTCTTGTCAGAAATGACTTTAATACCAAAGTAGTTTTTTGTTCAAATCCTTATTTTTTCTTTGTCAACCACCATTGCAAGTATTAGTGTTCTAAACTTAATATTATATGTAATCAAAATAATTGAATCCTTTTAACCACTTTCTAAAACAAGTTCCTTGTGTGGCATGGCTGGAAAGAGACTTCAAATATATTCATTTTTACATAAAATACAATAAAAAATAAACTTAATTACCGTATTTTTCGCACCATAGGACGCACCGGACAATAGGACGCACCTTGTTTTAGAGGGGGGAGAACAAGAAAAAAAAAATCTCTCCCTCTCTGCCCAGCGCCCCTTCAGCGAAGCGGCAGGAGGCGCTGCGCAGAGAGGGGGAGAATTTTCCCCCTCTTGTTTTCCCCCTCTAAAACAAGGTGCTGTTTAAGGTGCGTTCAGATGCCTTCAGGCGGCTACCTTGGAAGCCTGGAGAGCGAGAAGGGTTGGTGCGCACCGACCCCTCTCACTCTCCAGGCTTCAGGTTCCTTTCGACCTGCTCTTTGGGACTGGCGGGGGGAAGCCCACCACCAGCCCCAAAGAGCAGGTCGGGGAGCAGCGCAAAGGTGCGCCGCTATAGAGGCTCCTGCCGTAGGCGCATGTCACCTCTCCAGCCGGGAGAGGGTCGCGGGGGGCTTCTTTAGCCCCGCGCGCGCTCTCCCAGCTGGAGAGATGGCGCGCGGCTAAAGAGGCTGCTGCAATAGCCGCGCGTCACCTCTCCAGCCGGCAGAGGGTCGCGGGGCTATGCTGTCTTCGCTCCATAGGACGCACACACATTCCCCCTTCATTTTTGAAGGGGAAAAAGTGCGTCCTATGGTGCGAAAAATACGGTATAATAAGAAATTAGTTGGTCCAGATTTAGAAACAGTGGTCTGTGTTGGAGACATCAACCTTGTTTGGCCTGTGGGCACATTTGTATTTTTGAGCAAACGCCATAGGCACCCCTCTCTCCGGTTACTTCACACTCCTCTCCCTAGATTGGTTGTTCCCCCACCCCCAAAAGTCAGTGAAAGTGGCAACTTGAATGCACACTTTGCTTTTCCAGGGGATCTTTGTAAAAGTCCAGTGGAATTAATTTGAGCTTTGAAAAGCTCTTCTCATTATTTGAACTTACTACTTGCATTTTTAAAGAAGAAGGTAACTCTAAGAGACTTGTAAAAAATAAAACAGCATGAAAACAGTATAAAATTCAAACAGTAAAAGCCGAATATTATATTTACAGTGGTACCTTGAGTTACAAATGCCTCAGGTTACAAACGCTTCAGGTTACAAACTCCAGTAACCTGGAAGAGTTACCTCGAGTTGAGAACTTTGCCCCAGGATGAGAACGGAAATCATGTGCTGGCGACGCAGCAGCAGCAAGAGGCCCCATTAGTGAAAGAATGCCTCTAGTTACGAACAGTTTCAGGTTAAGAGCGGACCTCTGGAATGAATTAAGTTCGTAACTAGAGGTACCACGGTATAAGAGAGTAGGACTAACATATCTCACACAGAAAAGGCCACATATAATCAAAACCAAAGGCCTGAAAAGAGATAATCCCCTCCTCCGGCACCTAAAGATACATAATGATGGCACCAGGCATAGCTCCTTGGGGAAAGCATAAGTGGAGAACCATCACTGGAAAGGCCTGCTCTTGTTTTTACACCTCCTGTACCTTCCTTGGAGTGGGTATATGAAGAAGGACCAAGGGTATGGGTTGGTTTATGTTGCAAAGAGTCAGTCCTTGGAGTATTGGGATCCTGAGACACAAAAAGTCTGTATAGGTCAAAGCCAGCACCTTGAATTTTAGCCTGGAAATTAATTGGAAGTCAGTGTAGTTTGCCAGAATTGGAGCTGAAAGAGAAATGGGAGAGAAAGTAACCCTTCTAATGTCTTGTCAGTCTGTTTCTAATCAATTCCTTGGTTTCTCTCCCTGCTTCCTCAATATTACATTAAGAACTATTGTGTCCATAGAGTATTCTGTTTTTACTCTTTGCTACAAAAATTCTCCCTGTATACTTTTCTGCATTCCACATGAGCATAATCTTGGTTTTGGCCACATCTTCTCCCAACACAAACATTTGCATTTCATATAAATACATATACATTTTCTAAATTGTTTATCTATCGCTTGTCTCACTTGTAGAAAAAAGTGCCTGCTAAATTTTTCTCCTGATTGCCTTTGGAATTTCAACTCTTCCGGTTTTTTAAAACTCTGAGCCAGTCAGGTTTCTTTCTTTTTCTAGTCTCCTTCCCATCAATTTCTGCTTGTATATTTGAATTTACAACATTTTCTCTAACATGAAAAAAATATCTTTTGGGTATCATGTCAGTTGTCTTTATTTAATCCATAATGTTTATCAATCTCCCCATCCATTCAATGATAATATTAAAAAAATTCCCTGAGGAAGGTTTGTGTGTTGCCTTTAAAATCTCTGGTTAATCTGCAGTAAATCTATCAAATATTAAAACCATCTGGGATTCTTGACTCCACGTTGTCCACAGACTTTTCGAAGAGCATTCAAGGGTGGACCAAGATTGGCCCATGAGCTTGGAGGTTTCCCCCACCCCTGTTCTGTACATTTGGTCATTTTAATGCTTTCCATCAGTTTGCCCCGGAGTGACCAACATTAAGCTAATTGGCCTATAATTCTTCCTTGTCCCTGCTTTTCTTTTTCTTTTTTTAAAAAAGATGTTTATTGTTAGTATTGCTAATAATTGGTCTCCGTATTTGAGGACTAGAAACTGCTCGATCTTGGCAGCAATTTATTTTGGTTAGATGATCAGCAATTCCACATTTGGATTCTTTTAAGAATTCTTGGCGTAGAACTTCATTTCTTGCCATCACATTCCTCAGTTCTTTAGACAAACAGCTATCTGCCCAACATGTTCTGTAGCGAAAGTAGATGCAAATAATTCATTCAGTTTCTCTGCAGTCGTCTTTTCCTCCTTTAGTACATGCTCGGCCCACGTTTCTTCAGCCCTATTATCGCAGCTGGTAAAACTAGATTAGCAGGCTTTTGAAACAATACAAAATCTGCTTAATGGAGTGAAAGTGGGATGTGTGTATTTGTTATTCTATAAACTTGACTTCAGTAAATTTTACCTGGGTGGTTTGCAAGATTATAAAAACAAATCAATGATAAAAGCAAAATAATAAGAACAATAATAATTATTATTAATAAAGTAATAATAAAATGGCATAAGCAGCAAATTCATCTTTTACACTGCATTCACATGGGGGGAGGAAAGTTGTTTTTTTCTCCTCTTAATGTTTTGAACTTAAAGCAGGTTGCAGTAAGAAGTGTGGACAGAAGAGAGGGCAACAATATAAGATATATATGATATCTTTATTGTCATTGTCCCTTGCAGAACAATGAAATTGAAAAACTACATAAAACATTCAAAAACCCCTAAAAACTCTGAACCCCATTTTAAAATACACTATACTATAAAGACCCCTTATGCTGCGTTTAGAACCAGAATTGCATTTGCGTAGAAACTGTTTCTCAGGCGGCTAGTCCTGGCCTTTATAACCCTATACCTTCTTCCAGAAGGCAGAAGCTGAAAGAGATAATTTCCGGGGTGCGTACTATCCTGCGCTATCTCTAACAGAGTTATAAAGAGGAGATTTTACAGACTTGGGACAGTGGTATAGCATAAGGCACAGGAATTGTAATGGCAGGGGAGAGATCTGATATTTGATGAAAACTACAGCAGAAAAGTAATGTGCATGAGGAAGAATCCACAAACAGGTGTAGCCTAGTTCAGAAGGGTAGATAAAGTTAAATATAAGAACAATAAACTTGGAATTTGTGTGGAGCGTGTACCCAGAAGAGAAGGAGAAGGCCAGAAATGGGAGAAGGGAAGGCTAGCTCGGAAAGGGATCTAGCCATCAAAATAATACTATTTTCAGAAGCCAGGTGGTTTAACTTGTTTTGCATAATGCCCAAATGTGAAGTTGCTTTAGTTCAGGAGTACAGCTGTACTTTGAAATGGGGAGAGAAATTCAGCATAGTGCTATGGCAATCCTGTCAGCCCAAGATTTTCAGCTTGCAGATGGAACATCCACCCTCCCCCTTTCCCCCTGTACGCTGTTCTGGAGATTCGCCCAATTCTTCCCCTCCTCCCCTGCAAATTTCAGGGCACACAGGAAGAAGAGAAAGAGAAAAAAGCCCGTTGTGCTGGTCGAAGTCTTTGCACAGAATTTTGCTGATGGGACTAGTTAGTTGAATCCCAGCCACATTGAAAAGAGGACATTACATTTAAAACACTTGCAGGAAATGGAGACTGCAATTTTGCAAAGTTCTATATTGTATGTCCAACTGAAAATCAGTGGGACATAACCAACTGTGCATATGTGTAATATTTCAGGGAAGAAGCAGGACCCAAAGAACTGCTTACAGGTGAGTGCAAGGGTTTGCACACACTGGTGGATATATATTTTTAAGAGTACTCCCACTCCCCCAAGTGGCAAATTACAAATTGCTTTGGGAAGGCCCCTTGGTACTTAAAACTCATTCACCATGGAGCATGCAGGCTGCTGTTTTCAGAAAGCATATGCACAAAGCGCATTAGCTACAGAGAATTAGTTGCATGGTTTGTTAGTCTGGCCAAACTCTATTGCAGGGGTCAGCAACCTTTTTCAGCCGTTGCCGGACTATATTTTGAAAAAATAAATGAACGAATTCCTATGCCCCATAAATAACCCAGAGACGCATTTTAAATAAAAGCACACATTCCACTCTTGTAAAAACACCAGGCAGGCCCCACATATAACCCAGAGATGCATTTTAAATAAAAGGACACATTCTACTCATGTAAAAACACGCTGATTCCCGGACCATCTGCAGGCCGGATTGAGAAGGTGATTGGGCCACATCCGGCCCCTGGGCCTTAGGTTGCCTACCCCTGCTGTATTGCTTTTCTGAATAGCCAAGTCGATAGAGGCAAATATTTATTTGTGCAAAAGCAGAAATGTGATTTTTAAAAGATAAGGTTTTTAGAAGTCAATGAAATTTCAACAGCATAACTTTTTAAAGTGCAAACACAAAAAAGCTTTTTAACTCATTTTGTTTTTATAGTATTAAGTAATTATTCCTCAAATAGAGAGGGGGGTGTCCTGCTGTAGGACTTAGAAACTAAGAAGACACAAGGGAAAGGGATTGCAGGGACAAGGTACAGGAGGAAAAGCACTTCTTCAAGGCCAATGCAAAGTGGTGAGCAGCAAGCATTTATTTCCATTGTGTTTATTTGGCTGTAGTAAAAGCTCAAGAGTGGTTTCCAAAAATAATACATTTCATAGTTCTGTAAAAGCCCCACACCCATAGCAGCTTGAGGATGATGATGATGATGATATAATAAAAAATTACACTCCACCCATCAGACTGGAGTGCTCCAGACTGGGTGGCTTCCAACATAATATAAAAACAGTGAGACATCAAACATTAACAATTCCTGCTACATGACTGCCTTCAGATGTCTTCAGAAAGTTGTGTAATTGTTTATCAGTTTGACATCTGATGGGAGGATGCTCTACGGAGTGGACACAACTACCAAGAAGGCCCTCTTCCTGGTTCCCTGTAACTTCTCGCAGTGAGGGAGCTGCTAGAAGGCCCTCGGAACTGGACCTCGGTGTCTGAGCCGAACGATGGGGGTGGAGATTCTCCTTCAGATATAAAAGTTTGATAGAAGACTGGGGAGTGGGAGCAGTGAATTTCTGATAAAAGTCCAGAATCCTTAATATACAAATGAAAGTTGGGTGGGGTTTAGTCCCTATGTCCTATGACGTTTTTTGGAAAAGGTAGAAACCTAGTTCTATTGGTGCTTTCAAATGGAGAAAGGATCATTTTCAGTATACAGAAAGGCATCCAAAAGGGGAAAGGATTGGGGAGGGTGTATGGGGAAATGTGATACAGACCCCTAAAGTGTAAATTGATCATTACTTCTTCTGACCCAGTAATAAAATAGGCTGTATATGTGAAGCTGTTTACCAAGCTTCATTGCTGTGCTTAAAGCTGCTTCATTTCCAAGCATGTTGAAGGCTTCTGTTTCCTTTGGTTTAATATCTGCTTGTCTTCCTAAGATTTTCCTGATTGAATACCCCCTTTGTGTACCTCTGAATTCTAGGGTATGTCTTCACCTGGGAGAGGTATTCTATACCAATAGCAAGCTCTAAATACACACACTGAGAGCCACAATAGACTTCTGTTTCTACTGAACTTGTTCTCTCCCTGACTCCCAACATCTCACTTCTCCATCTGCTTTTGGTCCTTCTCTCAAAAGCGTTTTGAATCTTCTTTGATCTCTTTGTGAAAGATATAGAGCATGTTTGCGTCTTTTGCTCCTGTGCCCCAAAGACAAATTTCTACTGAATTTCTGTTCACCTTGAACTGCTTGTAGCTATAGCACTTCACAAATAATAGCATATATCTAATCAGCACACTACCTGCCTGGTGCCCGGATATGTTGATTTCTACCATATTCTTAACATACCCTCTAAAAATGTGTTTTGCCTATGTGAGGTGCATTGTTAACCACTACAGGTAGGTAGTAACCTCATCCTTTTGCCCATTTCATAAGAGAAACAAAACTAATATAAAAGAACAAATGTTCAGTGTGCCTTTCAATGTTTGCTCAAATTATTGTCTCTCTGTGTTGAATTAGTGGAACCTTTGACCAGTGTTGACAGATGGGTTCCAAGCTTCTCATTTAGAAGACATTTCTGATCTTCCATGCCATGGCTAACACATGGCTCATCCACACATCCCAAGTAATTTTGAGTAGTCCAGAAAAGTCACCAATAACCTGGCTGCAGTTTTAAAAAAGTAAATGGGTGGTGCTGTTCTCTCCCCCCCCCCAATTGCGGAGAAAGGTGGCACCTCTATCTTTTTACTAAAGGGCCCCTTCTGCCCCCTGGGATGGCACTGTTCTTAAAAGGTTGTCGCCATTGTTAGGTCTTAGAAGGCTAGAAAACAGGAAGAAGACCTAACAGTGGTGTCACACCAAAGAAGGGGCCTTTCTCCAATGGCAAGAAGAGGCAGGAAAGTGCTGGGGCAGGGAGAGCAAGAGCACTGCTAAGTGAATGTGTGTTTTTGTCTGCTGCTGAGTCCACCCTTCCCCTGCTCTGTGTGCACCTGTGTGCAGGCTGTCTATCTCCTGTTGAGTGGATGAATATGTAAGTGGCATGCCTGCCTTC
Organism: Podarcis muralis; assembly: GCF_964188315.1. Classification (NCBI taxonomy): domain Eukaryota; kingdom Metazoa; phylum Chordata; class Lepidosauria; order Squamata; family Lacertidae; genus Podarcis; species Podarcis muralis. Next base: position 64,945,515 of record NC_135655.1, on the reverse strand, counting down.
CCTGGCTGCTGAGGGTACGTATATGTGCCTCTGAATCGGGCTTGGGTTGGCAGCCCCCTAGTCTTCTGCTGAATTACCACAGGAGGACTAAACACATGTAACAATTTCCCCACCAGTCTGTAAACCTGCATATACATCACACATGCAGAGCCTAAGCATAAATAGCTTTTATGTTGGTAAACAGTTTTACTTGTGCTGAACTCACATAGTTTGGAATACAACTACACAGTTCCCTCAAAATAAATAGCATGTCATTCTTGGTGTCATTTTGCTTTTTGTTGCATTTAGAGTTTACAAACAAATCTTGGTTAATTTTTACATTTCCACAAGGGTCAAAGTAGGTTTTAAAACTCTAGGTGTGTAAAACTTACCCTTCACTTTTCTCCCTTGGCCAGTATTCCTGACTGGGTTATCGCCAGCCTATAACTCCTTAAATGGCAGACTATTTTTTGGATGCTTTTGAAAATGAGTATCTATAAGAAGCTCAGACCCTCTAAATTATAATATTGCTTACAGTGAGTGCTAAATTGCCTGAAAACAGAGTCTTGTGTGGGAAATCTTCAGATCATAACGATAAGCATTCTCTCCCCCCCTCTCGTCAAGCCTCTCTCTTACTGTTTGAGATGACTATTGCCATCAGACTAAAGTCCTTAAATGGTCTTCCCAATATACATTATTCTTTAGATAATCATTCTCTTGTTTCCTGAAAGGGACACATTCTGCTGTGAAATTTATACAGATTCATACACTAATCTCCGTCATCCTTTTCGATTGACTAGTTCGTAAGATGACGTTGGATTCTATTTGTAGTGACAGAATTCTTAAATTTATGCCTGCACAATGTGGTGTTGAACACTGCCAAAGGAAGAGAAGACCTAGAAAGTTAACTGGCCTGGCTCCAAAAAACGGCTCCAGCAAAAATAGAGAATGCCAGAAAATAACAGTCAGCCACTTCAAAAATGTCCAAATTTACATGATGTCAAGCTCTTGAGTTGGGACACCTTTAAGATAAGTGTTCCATGCAAACAGAGAGATTGAAGTTGATGCTGTTCTCAGGTAGATAGAAGGGCAAGCCATCTGACTATATCGCAATTCTGTAGACTTGATTTTTAAAAATGGATGGAGTTTCCATTATAGAATTAATCTCCATGGTTCAGTAAAAGAAAAAGAAAAGGTTGTTGTGTTTTTTGTTTTTTGCTTGTTTTGGATGCTGCAAAGAAAATGACGTTTGCATTAAAACTGAAGAGATAACATGCACAGTTTGGAAGGAAATCCAAGTCAAGATGCTATGTAGGTGAAGTTATAGTAAGAAAACCATGTTCTTATTACGGAAAAGTGTCCTAAATTGGCAGGATGAATAGAAGGTTGCATTAAGAAACAAGGAAAACTTAAAAGATCACACAGAAATACAGTATTGGCAATGAAAATGCTTCTGAGAAGACTTTTCCAAAACAGCCAAACCGTAACTTATAACCATTACTCTACCATAATGTAGAGAATGCAGAATAACAGTTGTTTGCCAAGTTCATAAACAAGTGTGCTATGTTAGTTGCATAATTTTTTGGTGGTTTTTCTTTTTAAAACTTGCAGTAGAGAAAATTATTGGTTTTCATTAACTCTCCATAAAGTACTTAGAAACTTGTCATAACTTTATCCTCCTACTATCCTATCTCTGTCTACTAATCATTGTTCCTTTGATAATAAGTCTATTATTCCCTGAAAGGGACACATTTTACTGTGAAATTTATGCAGATTCTCATACCAACCTATTCCCAGCTACTGAAAGACATCCAAAATTATCTGGGAGTATAGTCAGTCTAATGCTGTCCTGGATTATTTAAGACTTGACAGTAATCAGCTTGAATTGTGATTGTGCCCAAAAAGAGTAGTTCAGACACTGGAGCATTGGTGAAATGTGCTCTCGATTATCTTTCCCACACTTGAAAGCGGGCCAGAATCGTCATACACACATTGAAGAAGATAAGGAACAAAATAGGATCCTACAGTGACCATTGCAAGTGGGTTGACAGTTTTTAGTTTCTTGGTTCTTATTGAGAGGAATGAAAGAACCACTCTGCCAAATCATGGCTTGTAGCCAGCACTCTAGCCAGGCCAAATGAAGTCTCAAACTCAAGTGGCATTCATCAGTCAAATTTCAGATGGTTCTTGTCATACAGCCAAGTACATATTTTTTTACACTGTGCATGGGTGAAGAGACATCAGAGTGCTGATGTTCTTGATTTTGTACTTGAGCTGCAACTCCCAAATGAATATCAATATTACAGAAAGCTGAAAACTGCTAAGAATGAAGACATCCTGGGTCAATTAAACCATTCATCACTAAAAACAATTCAGCTGGCTTTGGAGAAGCAACAGCAATTGGGAAGGAGTTGCTGTTATCACAGCTAGTGTTATAGAGATTATTGTGCAGAGTTCTGTGCTCTTTGGTATGAATTGAGACTCAGTGGTACTCTTACTCCCATTTTCTGGCTCCAGCTCTGCGAAAATTCTAATCAGAAAATGGTGGGGAAGGACACATAGCAAAAATCATGTCAGTGGCTAATAAGCCAACTTCCTATATTGGTAGCCAATTAGGCTATTGACTGAATAGCTTTCAAAGTGGATGAGTATGTCTTCAAAGCTTTATGGGATCCTTTTGGGTTCACGAGCGCTGAGGGATTGATAGTCTTAACAAGGACAGAAAATCTATTTAGTCTATTGCCTTTGTTAGCTAAACATAGTTGGAAGTACATTGCTTTGGAAGTACTGCATCCAGTGATCTAGTGGGTTTCAAATTGCAAAGCAGTACCATGGCGAAGTTGTGGAAGACCAATAAGACTTGTGGGATTTCGTAGGTGCTAGTGAGAAAGAACCATCTCCCTCATCTGTTCAGTGGAACACAACCTTTTTGGATACTCCCCTGTCTCTTCTTATCTGTTCACTGGAAAACAAAACTGCTTATTCAGACTATCATATATCAGTCTTAAATATTCTGCTAGAAATTTATTTACATCAGCCCCCTCCCTTTCCCCCACTATGGAACTCGCCATACATGGGTTCCTACATCGTCTCCTCCTCAAGATGCTGACCAGAAGCAAACAGACTTGGCTTGAGTGAGGTTTCTGCATCATGCGCCTTCAGGTCATTGTTTTCTGACAGGGCTAGAAAGATACTCTTAAAAGGCCAAGTGCAAGCTCAGCTCTTCAGGTGGTAAAACAGTGGCCATGTTCACAGACTAGCAACAGTGCTGTGTGTTTCCTTATAGTGATGCTCTGTGCGGAACCTCCAGGTAGCACGAATGCTGGGAAAGCCAGTTTACATGGTTTTGATTTTCTGCATGGAACAACTGATACACTAGTAATACATAAGTATATTTGTGTTCTTACTCTCTTAGCCTGTGAACCAAAATGTCCTGCCATCCCAACTATCCTTCGTAAGCTGCAAGCAAGATTTTCATCAAGGATTAACTTTAAACCTTTTATTATTCCATAAAATTCATATGCCACTTGATGGTTAAAACACCTCAAAGCAGTTTCCAAAACTTCCGTTTCAAAGTTTTTTACAGATGAAGCAGAGAAAGAGCCTAACTTTTTGACATAAGCAAACAGCACAGCACAGCCAGTGGCTAACCTCTGACAAACGGTTGCAGTTGTCTTAAAATTTATGATTGCTGATTTTACCACCATATTGTTACTCTGCCACTTTTTTTGCTTGTCCAATAGGCCTGTTCTTCGTGGCCAACTGATTTCAAACTGTAAATATGACTAGATTTTCAAGAGCTTCATAGAATGCAGGTCTGCTGTTCAAAGGAAGAAGCCAAATTGTACTGGGCATATCCAAGTCTTATGGATCCTGACTTTCAGTAACACGTTAATATTTGAAAACAAAATATAGAGGCTCAATTCACCCATTTATGTAGCAGCCACTCAATGGGAAGTCAAAGCAATCCCAGCTATGTGGCAGGTGTACTTTTATGATATACACATTCACTGTATTCACAACTTACATTATTGGATTGCATTGCATTTTTTTTTAAAAAAAGATTGCACGTAGTCCTAAAGAAGTCATCTTTAATACGTCTCAGAGGCTGTTGTTGGAAGAAATGCTATATTTCCCTCAAATTTTCTGTGTATCAAAATAGACTCTCTCTGCATGTAGCCTGAAATTGATTTCCATTGATAAACTCAATGAATCTGATTGAGTGTGAATTGTCAAAAGGTGTCTAAAACTAGATCTAATAATTTATCAGAATTGCAGTTAGTTTGGAAAAAAATGCAATCAAATTTCTGAACTATTTTTTTTTTAGAATAAGGTTTTTCCCCAGAACAGATGCTTAAATGCCTGTGCCAAGAATGGATTCAGGCCACAAGGTGAACACAGTTTACATACTATCCTTATTTATTCTAGTATCAACATGAGCCTAAAGAAGAGGAACACTAGAACATTCGTTCAGCTTTTCTTGAGATGTATGCATTGTAATTGGTTCTGCGAGGCTGCTATCTTTTGCATCCTGATCTATGGGACTTGTTTCTCAATATACACATATAGACTTGCACAGGAAAACCTTGCATATTTTGAATACGTTTCAAGCAGGTCACATGGAAATACCTGCACTTATAATTAATAATATTATCCCTGGATGCAAATCATACCTGAAATGTATTTGAATTTTCTTTCTGTGGATTGACACTGCTTTCAATTTTTTCTCTGGCTGTGTTGATCATTATTAATTTATCATATTTATTTTATCGGGGCTTTTCTGTAGTACTTTGTTTCCTAGCCTGGATTAATATTAGTAAGCAATAAGAATAATTAAGAAGGTAACTCAGACTACGAGCAGGGAGCAAAGTTGGTTACATCTAGATCCACAAGTTTACCTTTAATTATAGCGTTTCATTTTTACATAAAGCAGCTTTTTAGTTGCTTCAGATACACAGTTGCTAATTCATTTTCTTTTCAAGGATCCAAATAAAACTTTCCTGACATGTTAAAATAAAATAAAATAAAAAGTATCCAAATCTCTGACGGAGGATTTTCTCTCTCCACCTTCTTCCCTAACCACTGTCATTCCACTGAAATTTGCCATGATCTCTTTAGTAATTCTTTGTTTCCTGAGATGGCAGACTTTCTATCCCAATACCTTCCTAAATATAAATAATATGTTCTTGTTTCTTACTTTTTGTGCTTCTTACTTTTCGCCACATTGACTTCTGCTCTGGGCAGCTTCAGGAACAATATGGGAGGTGGGAGGTGACAGTGCGGGAAGGAGGTACAGTATATATATTTTACAAAGCCCCAATGTGTAAGCAGAAAATGGTACAGCCATTTGAGTCCTGACCTATTTAGCTAAATATTAGAAGCCATGTCTGGCAAATCTAGCCTCAAATACATTTTTGTAGTAACAAAGAGATGGAACCAATATAATGTTGAACAAAAGGAACCTGCATCTTCTCTTTGTTAACAATGATCTATAGACTCGGTGCTAAGATACTGGTTAGTTTGTAATCAAACTCCTGCTGCCTTTAAGTTTTACAGAATAGCTTTAATAACATGGGGAGGGGGGTGTTGTTAGCAAAACAACACCTCTGTCTTCAGGGCTTAAAATAAGGTATCTAAACTAGTCAGTGAACTTTAGTCTCATATTTCTCAAACAGTAGCTTCCCATGCCTCCTGGCAGACTCTTTTAGGAGCTGAAAAGAATTTCAAAAGCAGCTTGTAATACAGGTTTTACTGTTTGGGGGTGGGGCCAAAAATCCACAAGGCAGCTGCTAGCCATTGCAAGACAGAACTGTCCTGGTCCTGTTTCTTGTTCCCAGAATCTGATAATTAGAAGACAGATAAGATGGTTCAGTTTAGTTATCATGACATTGGTAGGTGCATCCTTCATTCTTTTTTCATAAGCTGTCTGAAGTCTATCACTAACTCTAGTGATGTATTAAAAAATGAACACTAAAAAAAAAAAAAGGCTACATTTGGTTGTTCTACATTGGCTGTAATATGCAGAAATCTTTTCTCCCACACACAAAGCTTTTTAACGGTGAGCCATGATTAAATTAGGAAGTGTTCAGTGGAGCAAGCCAAGTTAAAAATTGGTTTATGATCCTGGTTTGTTCCAAAGCTGGTAACCATAGTTTCCTGTTTGGGATGAAATGGGAAGCAGTGGCTGAAGACTTCTTGATTTAATCATGGCTCACTGTAAAAGGATTGCACGTACAGGCAGAAATCTCAATCATCCAAACCAGGTCATTGTGCCACAAGTATTTTTAAACAGTGGAATGACACAGATTTCTTATTCCACTGTTTGCAACAAGATATGAGAAAGTGGAAATAGAAAAGTTTTCATATATAATGACATAAAAGCTGACATGTTTATAAAGACCAAAGGAATTCAATAGTAAAAATAGCATACCCTCATTTATGCTTCAACTAAATATTAGTGTAATATATGTTCATAAGAAATACATTTGTACTGGCCTCAGCTATGGTTGTAAAATGAAACTTTTTTGGGTGTATAAAGGTATATTGTATAATCACACTGAGGCTTACAAAGCCTGTTAGACACAAAGGGACTTCTGTAATATGAGACACTGTGTGTCTTAAAACAGTGTCTTGCTATGGTCTTGCACAATTACCATTCATGTCAATGGCCTGTTGTCTTCCACCTTGTTCCAGAGAGAGATATATAAAAAAATGGTGAATGATATCTTTTTGTGCCCCTGTAAATTGGATGCAAGAGAGTTAGAATGTATGCTTCCTTGAGTTATTTTTTCCCCTTCACATCTTAATTCAGCCTCTCTTGCTCAAGAATGAGCAAGGATTTAATTTAAAATGGACAATTGAAATCTAAGGCTTTTCTACTTTCTCTGTTGAAAACATTCAGCATGGGAAATGTCACAAGGAAAGACATGCAAGTTTGGGGCCTTTACAGCTCCTTATTTTTAGGAAGAAATGTGCAGCTGGTGATTGTGTGGTGGACAAATACTTGTTACTGGGGAAAGCCTATTCTTCCCCCAGCTAGCAATGAAATTGAGAATACAGTGTGGAAGATATTTTAACTGGTGTCATTGGTACAAAACAGTGCCTACCTGTCCAGTGAGTGATAGAAATCTCTGGTGCTGCTACATGCACCATTTTATAAACTGTTTTTAAGTTTAATTCTTTGTTTTTAAAAGATTAATGGCAGAGGATGAGTATTCTGTGGCTATATCACTATAGCAGGGAGTCATTCATCTAGCGTCTAGAACAGTGGTTCCCAACCTTTTTTTGGCCATGACCCACATAAGCACCTCTAAAATTCTTATCCCCCCCCCCCGTGACATATACTTCTTATTATTCAAAAAGTGAACTCCTATTCACGCGGAGGAAGCCTAAAAGGCCATTCACTGTTAATAACTCATTATCGAATTGCCCCCCTTAAAAATCAAATTGCCCTCCATGGGGCGTGTGACCCATGTTGGGAACCATGGGTCTAGAACATAGAACATGCAAAGTGTCACAGGATCAGTCCCCAGCATCTTCAGCGTCTTGCTACAAACATGGGAAATTAATGCCAGTCAATGTGTGGTCTGATTCTGTATAGGGTAGATGCTTGTGCTCTAATCCCCCATGCAAACTGGAGAAATCATTAAAGTTCCTCCTTCCTTCCACAGCAACACCTTTCCATTTAATGAACCTTTTGCTATTTCTCTTCTCCTTGTCTCTCAAGGATAAGCACACTTCCCTTCTGATGCTGGAGTAGACATCTACCCTTGTAAGCAATTTAGTGAACAGGGTTATGCTATGCAGCACCCCACAGTGAAGCTAAATAATTTCCTTCCATTATAAGTGGGATATTCTTACATGTGCTGGATCAGGAGCAGCAAGAGTTTAGTGTTACCTTGTAAATACCCTCTAGATTAGAAGATGGTAGCCTGCTCCCACCCCAAATTACTAGCCTACGGGAGGCTGGCAGAAAAGGTGCAGAGAGCTGTATTTCAATGCTGGACATGGATGAAGGGGCTTCCTCCTCTAGCAGCCCACTTGGCTACTATACTGAGCTCAGCGGATGAATGGAGCACTCTATGTTTCAACTGATGGACTCACCTGCATGCAGTTCCTGGTCACCTGTGGTTGCCAGGGAAGTGTTCAGATGCAATAATGGTTTAGTGCTAAGGGAGAAAAAAGTTTTGCTGTCTGGAAAGGCTCAATAGAGACTTTGCAGCCCCTCTTGGTTTTGTGCCAGCTTTGCCCGTCAGTGGTAGTACAGACAGAAGCACCCCACATGTCTGGACTATGATGATCAGAAGAACTGAAACAGTGCACCTGCTGATCCTGAATATTGCAGCCCTGTAGATGTACTTTAGAAATCAGATATGTAAAGCAATATAAACTTACCAACTCATGGGGATCTTTGCAGACTGAGTTGGAATGCAGAGACATGGGTGAAAAAATACAAGCACTTACAGTGACTTTGAACATTTCATTGCTGAACAGCAACAGGCTGCATAAGTTCCTAGTGCTTCATATTCATTTACAGCAGGGGTTGTCAACCTGGTCCCTACCACCCACTAGTGGGCTTTTCAGGATTCCAGGTGGGCGGTAGGGGGTTCTACGGCACAAGCTGAATCCTCCTTCCATAGAGCACTGGTGGGCAGTAAGGAAATTTTAACATCAAGAAAGATGCATTAGTGGGCGGTGGGTATAAAAAGGTTGACTACCCCTGATTTACAGCTGTGTTCCATCTACAATGTAGCCTTTGCTTCAGATAGTGCAGGCTTCACTGCAGAACCTTTGTTTCAGGTGTGACATTGCACAAATGCCGGAGACTTGGGCACCCTATTCTTGCCTAAGTAATATCCAAGTTGCTATTAGACTGGGTTTCAGTCCCCATGGTCTGCTTTTGAGTCCTGATTCTAAATTTTTATTATTTAATTCCTTTACAAAAGGAACTAGTGCTTGGAAGCAAATAAGGAGAGATTCCTCTCTTCCGAAGAGACAGTATTGGAATTGTGGCTAAATTGGACAGTGCATAGCAATGTGTTATTGTTCACCTGTACTGTGGAATGGAAGCCCACAACTGCAGGGTGCATGCGACCCTCACTATATATTATGTACCTTGTTTGGAAGTTTATCACTAATATGACCACAGTGTCACCTGGAGAAAAAATAAAGCACCCAAATAGTGGCTTTCAAATTTTGTTTCTTCAGGGAATCCATTCCATGTACATTTGTCTGCTAAGAAAATCCCATCTGTTGGAAACTTAACACCAGCTAGGCCTTTTAGACATCATCACAGTTGTTCTATGACCACTGAAATTATGCTCTGCAGCTGGGGAAAATCTGTAATGGAAAACCTACTTCATGGAGGAAACCATTCAGAGCAATCACACTGTTCTTTTGAAACAAAGTTTGAAAACTACTGCAGGAGGACAGAGTACTCTTGAACTCAGGTCCTACCTTCCAGCTTCCTACTGACATCTGGTTGGCCACTGTGAGAACAGGGTGCTGGACTTGATGGGCCACTGGCTTGATGCAGCAGGCTCTTGTGTTCTTACTGCCATAAATGGGTGCCCTGTAAGCTTTAGGTAAAGCATTCATTTTTGACAAGCTTCGATGGCTGCTTGTGCAAGAAGTATTGCATCAAACACATAGCTAGACATACATAAATGTTATCAAAACCAACTCCATACCGAATGAAATGCACATAAAGGGTTTTAGTATGTAAATGGTTTATGTCTTGTTTGTAAGAAGAGTTCCAGTTGTTTCAGGAAAGCAGTATTATCCTTTTAAAAAGTGGTGGTGCGGGATTCATCAAATTGAAGAATATTTTGCAGTTAATGATGAAAAGGAAGTCCTAGAGCACCAAACCTACTAAAGCTAGATCAGGGTGCAGAACCCTCACCCCAAGGACTACATTCTCATAGGCAATCTCTGGTGGTGGCAGGCCAGTCCTCGGAGGGGCAGTGGGGAGAGGCAAATGTGTGTGGGGCAACGAATGAAATTCTTAACTTGGTGCAGTAGGCTACATATCAGCCACACACAAGCCAGGAATGCATACACACGCCTAAACTATTAGTCGTAATTGAAGGACACATTCCAGGCAAAAGCACTTGAGGAGGGTTAGCTGAGCAGTGCCTGTGTGGGGAGGAGCCCAAAGGAGTCTCAAGAGACCACGAGCTGGAGGTTCCCCATCCTGACTTAAATAATAATGTAGAATGTTTTTACTTCTTTAGTGCAAGATTGACCTAACCGTTTGAGTTTTGTTTGTTTTACAGATAAAAGCAAAAAACTATGACAAAGTAGAAAAGGTGAGTGTATAAGTATGGCCTATGCTTTAAATAGATTTGGAAGGAAGAATAAATACATGGATCATCTATTCTCCCTTGTTAAGTGATGTGGAAAAGTCAGTCTTAAGCTTGCAAACAGCTAATTTATCCTAGCATTTGCCTTGGAAATTAAGTATAAAGTGTCTGCCACTTTGTGGCAAAAGGCAAGAAACTTGGAAAGAAGAAGACACACACACACACACACACACACCCCTTCCCATTTCTAACATCTGCTTGAAGACCCATTTTCCACAAGAAGGTTTTGGGGCCATGGCCTAGTGGCGGCTCCCACATGAGTACCTCAAAAAGAGATTGGGCCACCCCTAGCCTTGTGACTTCAAAACCACTTACATGCAGGTGCCATTTGTGAGAACCACATGGGGTTCTCTGCCCTCCATATGGGTGCTGTCTATGTGGCCACCACAGTTAATGCAATCTGGCAAGTCTTTTTCAAGATACTACACCAGGCATCCCCAGTCTGCAGCCCTCCAGATGTTTTGGCCTACAACTCCCATGATCCCTACTAACAGGACCAGTGGTCAGGGATGATGGGAATTGTAATCCAAAACATCTGGAGGGCTGAAGTTTGGGGGTGCCTGTACTCATGCAAATTGTAGCAACTACACAAACATTTCCCACGTGGAGATGCCAGACACTGCCTCTGTGTGTGTGATGCCAGTCTGCAAGCTAACATTCTTGTGGCACTCATAAGGGAACTACCATTAAGTATGAATTGAGTCTGTATTTTTGCCCTCGTGAAGGGAATGGACATTCCACAGTGGGGAAGCCACCTTTGAAAAGGCCATTTCATTCACTATATCACATGAGGCTGCTTCACTCACTTGGCGAGGGGCATTCTGGGAAAAGTCTCTGAAGAAGATTATAGGATCCAGGCAGGTCAGAATGGGTGGAGGGAATCCCTCAGGTAACCAGGCCCCAAGCCACTTAGGACCTCAAAGTTTTACAGCAGTGTTATGAATCAAGCCTGGAAATGGACTGGAAGCTAGTGTAGATGGCAAAGTACTGGCATAGTATGATCAGAATCACCAGTCCCAGTTTGTGATCTTGCTGCCCTATATTGGACCAGCAGAATTTTTCAAAGCAGCCTCACATATTGCAGTAATCCAAATGGGAGGTTAGCAAAGCACAGCTGTCTGTCTAGGTAAGATTGCAGTTGATATGTCACCTTCAGCAGATAAAAGGCACTCTTTGCCACTGAGGCCACCTCTGCGTTCAGTGACATGATCGATCTAGGAGCAGCCCAAACGACAAGCCTCGGAAGCTGGCTTTGGTCTGCCCTCCATGGGCCACTTTTTACAGGTAGAAGGAATGCCTACCTGTCAATCACCTGATGTTATATATGACACTGGATGATTCAGATTTCAAAGGAAGAATCAAAGCTGACTCAGAAGTGTGCTCCTGATTCTTCCCTTCTTCCTTTGCAGCCTGACTTTCACTTAAGATGGAGCTGAAAAGGATTATTCTTTCATTCCAATCCTGGTTTGAGTTCAAGATGGGGTTGTAAAGGTTTCTACCACAGGCTTTGTCTGCACTCAGAGTCAGGAGCTCTATTCTGGAGCTCACAAGTGAAGCCAATCCCAGTTGAGCTTGCATTTATTATGAAATTTTTAAAGCACCACTTACCAAAGAACAATTGGGAGCACACTTTTAAGGCTCCTGATCATTCCTTTGCAGCAGCAGTTTTACCTGCCTCAATCCCTGCTTTAGGGGGAGTGCAACTCTCTCCAGAACAGGTTTAAAACCACTCAGATAAATGGATGAACCACTTAGTAAAGTCATTCCTCCTTGTATGCTCATCTGCTGTTATGCTCATATTTCCCAGTCCCACTTAGTCCTTTCAGCTGTGATCCAAAGTTTATTTACTGCTCCTACACACAGTAATTCAGAGGTTTTCAGGGAATTTATCTGTGCTTCAATATGTGGAAAGTGGCAATGTCAAAACAAAGGTACACCACTATGCCAAACAGAGGATGCATGAATTGCAAGGTTCTCGTACTGGATGGATGCATTTCAGAGTTTTGACAGCATCCTTACCTTTACATTAAGACTTGGCTGTTATTCCTGAGACTGTGCCTGTCTGTCTTAAAAGGAATGCAGACCGAACCTTTGTTTGTTCAAGCTCCAAAGTGCCTCCTGATATCTATTCATGGATTCCTGTTGTTGTTTTTCTTCATTGTGACTAGCTGTTTCAGAGGTGCCTTATGAAAGTTTTACACATTGACTTATGGAAGTGCTACCTTTCGTATGTGCGAGAAACCAAAGGGAAGCTACCTAGTTATAAGTAAGTAAATGCTGTTTGTGTTAGCTTCTTTTTTTATTGCAATCTAATTCCTTTTTCAGTTAAGGATGAAGCAGGACCACAGTCTCCCAAGTTAGCTTCTCATTTAAAGTAATAATTAGACAACTTCTGCCTGTGTAGACCTGCCCATGTAGCAAGGTGAAGCAACCTCCACCAAGACAGGGGTTGGTAAAGGCAGGAACTGATGCCTGAAAGGTTCAGCAGGACATTTAAAAGTGTTGGCTCCAGTGGGGGGTCACGTGGGGACACCCAACATCGAATGTTGTCCTAGATGACCTAGTGCCATAAATTTGGGTCAGCACTGACTCCTACATGGTATTCTTTGTCATTGTATATATGCCTCTTGAGTCCTTCCAGTTGATATGCCGACAAAGTGGCACTTCTGAAGCAGCCTTACACAAGATATCAGAAAGATCTGTTGCTTTTTTCCACTGATCTACTAATCCAAAGAAGGCGTAATTGTCACAGCTGTTTCTGATTCCCCTCCCACTGACAAGTTTTGTTTATTTGATTTAGTTACGAAATTTCTAGACTGCTCTTCATCACACACAGCAATTGCAGGGCAAGTTCTCAAATAATATAAAATTACATCATAAACCTAAAACAGCAATAAAATACAATCACTAAGAGGCCAATTGTCAGTAAAACATAGCCAGTGCAGGATAAACCTGAGACTTTGGGTAAACTCTGCTAATTTCCTCCCAAAGCCAGGAAATACAAGTATGCTTTCACTTGGCACCAGAAACCTAAGTAAGTTCTTACCATCTGCACTTTCAGGGAGAGAATTCTATAGTCAGAGCAACACAGTGCCACAACAAACCATGCCTGGTGCCATTTTTATTTACTCTTTTAAGTATTTTTTCCAATCACATCCCATGTAAGAAGCTTAACAACAATAAGGGTTGTACAACTAAAAACAAAACCAGTTATTTAGGATCCTGTGCCAACTGCATAAACCCAGAGAAAGAACAATAAGAGCAACATTTACAGGATAGTATCCCCTCATATAAACAGGCATGTATTGCATTTCTTTCAAAATATTAAAAGGATGACAAGGAACCATTAGTGAGCTTTGGGTAAGTCAACCAGCTACAAATCCACCTAAGACTTACCTCATCCAGCCCACATTTTACCAGCTTCTCCACAAAAATATCATGGGGGACTGTCAAAATCAAGGTACATTACGTCCACAGTATTCCCCTGATCCACCAAGTGAAATGAGATTCATCTGGCATCCTTTTCTAAGTCCTCACAGACCAACCATTTTCTGTTCTAGGACCTCAAGCTGACCAGTCAGTAGTTACCTGGGTCTTCTCTCACCCCTGGAGATTTGAATTCCTCTAAAATAGCTAGATGCTCCCTTACCACCTCTTTTTTATCTTAGACTGCAGCTCCCTCCTTGCATAATTTGTTCTGTTATCACTAGGTTGAGCACTGCTTATTAAGATTGTAGTTTAAAACTGTACTTTTTGTAATTTTAATAGTAATTTTACCATGTGGCTCTAATAGTGTATGTGTTTTGCTCCAGAGAAAAAATGGCTCAGGCATATGACTTTGCTCTGGATAAAATTGGCATGGAAATAATGTCGTACCAGGTATGTTTCTTTTCTCATTAAATATTTATTTGTGTTGTTTGATTATAGCTAAAAACTAAATGTTCACTGCTCTGATTCTGTATATTTTTACATTAGATCTGGGTGGATTACATCAATTTTTTGAAAGGCGTGTAAGTACAAAAATCTGCCTGCTCTCTTAATTAATGCAGTGTTAATATTCGTACAGGTTGCAGTATGTAATTGCTGGTATGTTACTGTCTTGCCTCACAATTTAGTGAAGCAGTAGGATCCTACGCAGAAAACCAGAGGATAACTGCTGTGCGCAGGGTATATCAACGGGGCTGTGTGAACCCAATGATCAACATCGAGCAACTCTGGCGAGATTATAACAAATATGAAGAGGTAAATAAAAAGATGCCTGGTGTTCAAACAAGATTTAGCTATTTTCCTCGACCTGCAGCAGTGAGGTTACTTGAATAGCCTCTCCGCAAGCCCCTTCTATTGCAAGTGTAGACCTCTGAAAAACATTGTGAAGGGTGGACAGAAGGAGCAGGACAATAAAGTCTTCTTCTGTAAGCAGCACAAACCTGCGTCTCAAAATTGCTGGGACTTTCTGTTTGTTTGCCGGTACACTTTTGCCCCAATTCTAGGTGGATGAGGCTACTCCCATTGCCTTAAGGATGCTGGGTCCTCCAGCCATCTTTAGATTCTTCATCTGATGGCGTTCTTTGTACAGTGGGAAGGACCATCTCCCAGTGCCAGGAACAAGAGAATGAGGAGCTCCAGTGCACTGACTTGGGAGACCTGTGCCTATCATTTCATGGATACTTTAGTTGGGATTCCTGCATTGCGGGGGGTTGGGCTAGATGATCCTTGGCATCTCTTCCAACTATAAAATTCTATGATTGTATATGCTTAATACCACTGGGCTGCAGATCATAGGATTGTCTCCTACTGAAACAGCAACTTTACCCTCTTTGAGCAGGACCCTAATCCAAATGACGAAGTGTTTTCCCATTTTGTCTAGCAGAATAAAATTGTACATAACATAATAACAATAACCCCTCCACACACATTGTTGAAAAGGTTGCTTAATCAGCCAAAGGCCTGGGAGAAGAAGAATGTTTCCGGCACATGCCTAAAGATACGTAATGAAGGTGCCAGGCAAGCCTTTGTGGGGACAGCATCCCAAAAACAGGGAGCCATTGCAGAAAAAGCCTGTTCTCAAGTTCCATCCTCCAGACCTCTTGTGGAGGAAGCACACAAAGAAGGGCCTCAGGTGATGATTGCAAGGACTGGGTCAGTTCATATGGGCAGAGGCAGTCCTTGAGGTCTTCAGCCATTTAAGGCAGGCTTCCTTAAACTCGACCCTCCAGATGTTTTTTGAGACTACAATTCCCATCATCCCTGACCACTGGTCCTGCTAGCTAGGGATCATGGGAGCTGTAGGCCAAAAAACATCTGGAGGGCCAAGTTTGAGGAAGCCTGATTTAAGGCTTTATAGGTCAAAACAAGCACTTTGAATTGGGCCCAGAAACCAATTGGCAGCTAGTGTGGTCAGGCCAGGATTGGTGCTATAAATAAAAAAGCCCAAACACTTAAAAGATAAAACAATTAAAAACAATCAGAGTAAGGCCAACCCCACAGTAGACAGCATTAAGGGGGCATCCCTTGCCTTTGCTCTCCCACTGAAGTGGCTCTTCCCAAAGGGAGCCCAGCTTTTATTCCACCAGCCCAGCTAAATGCCCAGCTGGGATTGAAGTTTCAGGTGTTGCTGGGAGCTGCCAAGTCAGGGCTTCCAGAGGCAAGAAAGCTCAGGAATCCCCCTGGGCAGCAGCAGGCAGCTAGTTCCCCCTTCAATGTTCCTGGGAGTCCTCCCTTTCCCACACAGGGGTGCTGTGCATTCAGAAACCCCCACAGCAGCCCAGCTTTTATTTCACCACTTACTTGGGTATAAGTACGAAGTGACAGCTTTCCAGTGCAATTCTATGTTGATTAATGCTATCTAAGTCTCAGTGAGTTCTATGATGCTTACAATGAGGAAGCATGCATGGGATTGCAAGCCTACAGTGGTCCTGGGCAGGGCTTCACTTCTTGTTTTCTGTCTTCCAGGGAATAAACATCCACTTAGCTAAGAAAATGATTGAAGATCGCAGTAGAGATTATATGAACGCTAGACGTGTGGCTAAGGTACAAGCTCCCGGTTGTTTTGTTCCCCTTTTGTCTTGATTTAATACAGCATGAATATTTGTTGCATGCTTGAGCTGCAGCCGATTACGAAGTGGAGTTGATAAAAGGAGTAACTTTAAATATAAAGTTTTGTTTCGAAGCCCACCTTAACGAAACCTCTTCTCTGTTTCTTCCTGTCTCTACAGGAATATGAAACTGTGATGAAAGGTCTGGACCGCAATGCTCCTTCGGTCCCACCCCAAAATACTCCCCAAGAAGCTCAGCAGGTAGACATGTGGAAGAAATATATTCAGTGGGAAAAGAGCAACCCTCTACGTACTGAAGACCAAACCCTTATAACAAAGAGAGGTGACTGTACATTTTTGTTGTGCTCCTTAGAAATAGTGCAAAGATCACCATAGTAATTAAGTTGTGCTGATGTTACTTTGGGGTGCAGGACTCTTACAAAATATACAAACCTAGCTGCCTGGACTGTGTACTTAAATCCCATTGATTGCAGTGGGCTTCGTTGCACTTTGCTTTTCTCCAGAAAGAAAAGTTTATACTTAGATATTCCTAGCACTCCATAGGTAGATAATTTGCAAAAGGAACCTGTTGGTGCCTCTTGAAACAGTAGACATAAACTCTCATGGCTCAGGGTGAAAAAACATTTGAAATCTTATAAAAAGAACATCATGTTGGTCCTTTTGCCATTCAAGGGCATGTATAATGAGACTTTCCTGTGAGGAGAAAGCTCAGCGTTTTTTGACCACCAACAGTTTCAAAGTCAGCATTTTATTAGCTGGAGAGTGGTCAGGAATTATATCTCTGGAAATCTCTAAAGATGTTGATAGGGCATAGAATTGAAGAGATCATGTGGGTGGCTCTTTAAGAGACCTGCATTTTTGGTTACATTTGTGAATCATTGGTAGAAATGCATCAGTGATTCAATTTGTAAGGTTCCACCCACTAGGAATCTTAATCTTGTTTCAATGTCTTCCCATAGTGATGTTTGCATATGAACAATGCCTGTTGGTGCTGGGACATCATCCAGATATTTGGTATGAAGCTGCACAATATCTCGAGCAATCCAGCAAACTACTAGCTGAGAAAGGGGTAAGAGAAGACAGTAAGAAATCCTGCATTTTATGTACAGCATTTAAACATATCTATAGTTGGTACTAAACTAAATAAGTTGAACTTGGGTCTATTGAGATCCGTGTGAAGTTAGTCATGATTAAGTCAAGTCACAATTTCAGTGACGACTAAATGCAGCTAATTTAATCTGGATCCAGCCTATGTTTTCATTTGTTTGTTTTGTGGGACCTTGTTATTTGACAATGAAGTGGTGAATTCTATCAAAGTTGTATGGGATCATAAGCAAAAATATATCATCCCATTTTTAAATTGTGGGAGATCTTTAAAATAGAAAATAAAAATACCAAGTCCATACCAAGTAATTAAGTATTCTGAATTTACCATGTTGCTAAACTATATTCAATTTTTGCAATTAGCATGTGAAGTGAAATTGCATGTTTCTAATAAGATCCATTATTGTAGCTGCTGAGTTCTTGCTACAAGGTAACCCACTTGGGTTTACAATATTCCTGTAGAGCTGTTAATGAGCACAGAACTGAAAACTCTTTTTATTTTTCATACTAGTCCTACAGTTAGTTGATTTTCTCATATTTTCTCGATTCCAGGACATGAACAATGCTAAACTGTTTAGTGATGAAGCTGCAAATATTTATGAACGAGCAATCAGCACTTTACTAAAAAAGAACATGCTTCTTTATTTTGCATATGCAGATTATGAAGAGGTGAGTCCTTAGGTGAAATTCTTTCAATCTCCAGTTCAACCAGCTTCTTCTTTCTTGTGCATAATCTTGATTGGAGAACTTAATCTTGGCAAATTCAAATAAGCAGGTCTGGTAATAATTTTGAGCATAAACTAGTTAAACTAAACATGGGCTTTTTTTGTATTTTTTCAGAGTCGGATGAAATATGAGAAGGTGCACAGCATATATAATCGGCTCTTAGCTATTGAAGATATTGATCCCACTTTGGTATGTTTAGTCTTCATTGTTTCACCTTGTTGAGATGACTACAGTGGTACCTCGGGTTAAGTACTTAATTCTTTCCAGAGGTCCGTTCTTAACCTGAAACTGTTCTTAACCTGAAGCACCACTTTAGCTAATGGGGCCTCCCGCTGCTGCTGCGCCGCTGGAGCACAATTTCTGTTCTCATCTTGAAGCAAAGTTCTTAATCTGAGGTAATATTTCTGAGTTAGTGGAGTCTGTAACCTGAAGCGTATATAACCTGAGGTACCACTGTATAGGATAAAAAGTTGTGTATTTCTCTTTGGTCAGTTCCTAAAGTATTCCAGTTGAAAACGTATAGATAATGTCAGTCACATTTTCAATTTTTGTTATCAGTTGCCTTTTTTCTTCCAATTTTTTTTGGTACATTATTCAGCTGTTTTGCCATATCTGAGGTGTATAATTTGTGACTTGGTAAAATTTGAAAGATTTCATGTTGTAATCTGTTTCCAACCTTCCACTTAATTGAAAATAATTATGAGCAGAACTGTTGTTGACAATAAGAATGGCCTTGCTCACAAATAACAGCAAGCCAAACTTAGGAATGAGCAAGCATTCTGTTGCTTAGAGGGGGGAATGTGTGGCCTCTTTGCACCTCCGCTGGTTCTGCTGCTGTGGCCCTACTTAGAACTAACCATGGTTTGGCTTAGGGTGGTATTCAGACCTGGGCTCATGTTTTGTCTCATTTGAAACAAATCAAGAGTCACAACTATGCTTTAGAAGCCATGTCTTTAATATGGTGGTGACTTCTAAAAGGTGTTCCTACCTTTTCCACCTATATGTTTCAGGTATATATTCAGTATATGAAGTTTGCAAGGCGAGCAGAGGGCATAAAATCAGGCAGGATGATATTTAAGAAGGCACGAGAAGATGCCCGGACCCGTCATCATGTCTATGTTACGGCTGCTCTCATGGAGTATTATTGCAGCAAGGTATTATTGCAACACAGTGAATGAAACTTTTGCTTCAGCCTCTGGATTCTTCTGTCTACAACTAATAACGTTTTGAAATCTGCAGGACAAGTCAGTGGCCTTTAAGATTTTTGAGTTGGGGCTAAAGAAATATGGAGACATTCCAGAATACGTCTTGGCATATATTGATTATCTTTCTCATCTCAATGGTAAGTTTTGGGAGCTGGGATAATTCATTACACTGGACTCTGGGATTATAACTTTTTTCAAGACAAAAACCTTCTTTACCTGAAATTGAGCAGTTTGTTTGGAATGGACCTGTGAAAATTCAGAATTCGTTTACCACTGATATTGGTGGCATCCCTCCATATTATATCATCAGTGAGCAGATGGGACTTCGCTGCTCATTGTTTTGCATACTGCTTGCTTTGTCAGGTCTTTAGCCAATAATGTGTTGGGGAAAACTGACTTCAAGAGTGTGTAGATGGATGTTGATGCATCGTAATGTATAGCTTATATGTAGATAATTTGTATAGAATTGTGGCTAAGAATGTGAGCCGAGAACCTTCAATTCAAATTTCTCCCCACTCAGTAGTAATTGTAGGCAGGCTGCTATTTCCCCAGCTCTTCTCTCCATCAGTAAAATCAGGGTGATAGTGGGAGACACCCAACATTGCATGAGTGGATTTCTACTCCCCTTGCTCTCCTCTTTGCTGAAGTCCTCCACAATATCAAAATTCTCCTCTGGAGGGTTGGGTGAAATTAAAAGCAAACACCTGAGAACAGTCAAATCTCACAACTGTTCTCCAACTGGGTTAGCTTCGGACTTGTGCTGTGAGGAGTTCCACTTGCTTTTTGGGAAGGTGGCCAGGGCTTTCCTTCTTCCCTCTGCAGCCCTCTGAAAATCTGTTCTGGAGGTTTGTAGCAACCTCCAGAGGAACACAGGAGGTATGGGGCAATTGGTGAAAGGGAAAGGGGCAACTGGTGAAAATCATCACCACCACCTTTCGAGGAACATTTTGTGTATGGATGGAGTCTTGCTGTTTGCAGGCAGGAAACTCAGATCCAGTCCATAGACTGTTAATTTGAGTGAGAACTTCAGATTGAAAAATCAGCAGCCTGCAAGAACACAAAGGGGACAAAAAACCAATGGCCAGTATTGTCCTAAGCAGCTGCTTCTTGTTTAGTACTTAAGTGTGCTGCTGCTGCTGCCATCAATTTTTAAACAGAGTATTTAATTCTTATTTTATGGTTCTGATTGTTTTAATTCATTTTAGTGTTGTTTTAATTCATTTTATACCTACCTCTCAGCTGCAGTTGTAATTTGTGGGTGTGTCTTCTGCAGAGTAGAAGTGAGACTTCCGTAGCTTTTTCTAAAGCCTTTTTTCCATGTGTCTCTTCTCCCTGAGATTACTTTAGCAATAATGAAATTGGGGTCGCAAATTGGGTTTTTCATCTTTCACAGGAATTGAAATTATGTCAAGATATTGTCTCCCCCCCCCCCCCCCGTTTTTTAAAATATATATTTCCAGTTTTTAAAAAAATATATATATTTAAAGCTTGTTTTCATCTTTCTTTTTTAATACTTTTTTTTAAAATAGAGGATAATAATACAAGAGTCCTGTTTGAACGAGTATTAACCTCAGGGAGCCTCCCACCTGAGAAATCTGGGTAAGCTTCGCCAAAGCTCCATTCCAAGTCGTCTGCTTTGCTGTACGTGACAACCCTTGTACAACATAGATATTATCACAGATTAATGAGGGGATGGTTGTTGCAGCCTGTACTGCCATTTTCGTCCTAAATAAGGAGCCAGCTGCTGAGAGAGAGAAGCCAGAGATTGTAAGAATTTTCTATGGAGTTCATTCCTTGGATGCCAGAACGTGCTCTCATCTCCATTGTGAAGATAACTGCTATATGGAGTGTTGTTGGAAAGTAGATTTGGCCAATATAGAATATAGACTCAGAGCACTTGGGGCATTTTTGCTTGCATGCATACACACAGGGGCTCAGATCTATACCTCCCTCCTGCTTTCGTTCCATGTTTACCCACGGAGATCGTCTCTCTTTGGCAAATGCCCTCCACAGCCTCATAGCCAACTCTGTGCTGCCTGAAGCCTATTCCAGGAAAAGTAGAATTTGGGAATTATGTAAGTGGTAGCTAGACATTTATCCGCTGTTACCATTTTTGTTTGTCAGTATCAGGTAGTAGTTTCTCCCAGCAACGACAGCTTCCAGTTACAGTGCAGTGTCATGCGGTTTTTGCATGCAGCTTTTTTCTTTCTACATTATGCCTCTAAGGACTCTCTCTCCTGTGCCCTTGGTGCAGAGGGGGCAAGCACGCCAACTGGTTGCCTCTAGCTTTCAACCTGAAGCACCTAGTGAGCGGCACCAGCAACAGGGAACCAGTTCCTTTGCCTGGCACTCCTTGCCAGGGCTGCATGTACAATGCATACAGATGGTCTGCAGGCCCCTTTACCAATTCCCAGCTGTTTGGCACTGTAAACCACCTAGGAGTGAACCAGTGGGCTCCTTGCATAGAGTGTGTGTGTGTGACTGAGGAAGTGGGGAAGTGTGTGTGTGTGTGTGCGAGAGAGAGAGAGAGAGAGCGCGAGCAGGGAAGCGGGGAAAGATCTGTGCATGTTTCTGTGTCCATGAGTGGGGATAAGATTGGGGAGCAGGAGAGAGGGAGTCCAGACCCTACCTACTATCAGCATGCAGCTTATGAGTCGCTGGTTTGCTGCCCTGGATGTACACAGACTGGCCATTGCTGCCTTCTAGGGTGCCCTCTGGGTACAAAGCAGATGTATCTGCTATGGCTTCTGGTTGTAGAATAAAGACAAGATAGTTGACTGGCAGCTGCCCACAATTCCCTTCTCCATCAGCTAGAATGGTTTTCTTGCCAACATAGAATTGGATATCCGGGGTAGCAAGCCACTGGAAAGAGCAGATGAGGGGGTTCCTTAGTCAGTGGGCAAGCAGCTGGCTTGCAGTGGATCGGGCCTGCTGGTTGCTGTTGCAAGTGATTGCACTTATTGTAGGCCATGTCTGCTGAGCATGTTTTCTTTTGAACATTTGTTCTCTTTCTGTCTTTTCTTTCAGAGAGATATGGGCCCGATTTTTAGCTTTTGAGAGTAATATTGGTGACCTGGCTAGCATACTTAAAGTGGAGAAACGGAGGTTTACAGCCTTCAAGGAGGAATATGAGGGCAAAGAAACAGCTCTACTAGTAGACAGATACAAGTTCATGGATCTGTACCCCTGCTCTGCCAGTGAACTCAAAGCTCTTGGTTATAAGGTATGGAGATGATGACATTCCAGGATGTTTAGTTGGAGAGGGAATGCAGTTCCATAGCATTGCTACTTGCATACCTTCAGTGCCGCTTTAAAAATGTTAAAAACCCGTAACTCTCCTAAGCCTTTAGATGTCCATTCAAGCACAAGCAAAAACACCTTCTCTTTGTTTGGAATTACTATTCATTTCTGTTTCTTTTTTACTGTTTTTGTCACCATGTAGAGAACAGTTCATATTATTCCAAATTGGTGGCTATTTATAATTGATAAGCTATTTGTGGGCAGTAGCTCCCATCACAGAATCACAGAGTTGGAAGGGAGTTGGGAGATTATGCTGTCCAACCCCCTGCTCAATGATGGATATACAATGTAGGATGCAACTACCACATCCCTGACAGATGGCCATTCAGCCTCTGCTTAAATAATCTCCAGCCAAGAAGGTCCCACCACCTCCTGAAGCAGTCTGTTCCACTCTCCACATGGCAGGTGCGATTTTCTTTCTCATGTTGAGAAGAGAAAGATTGCCATTTTGGAAAATCGCATCAGCTGCATAGTATATGGTTTAACACTTCATAGCAGTGCTTGTGTGGAACAAATTAAACCACCTCCATGTGGTACTTGTAAGGTGAAGTCCAGCTCAACAGAAGATGTTAAAAAGCCAGCATTAAATCTATTCCAAGTTTTACTCCATTCAGGTTCTAGACTGCTGCCTGCTTTAAAAAGTATCACTGACCACATCCTTCCCATGTGACCCCAGCTCAAAATACTCTTAGCTAGTTGCCTGCCTACGTCTTTACATATGAAGTGCTGGTGCATTGATCTTACTGTTTCCTAGCCAAGTTCCTAAATCAATATGGAGCTAGTTTCTTGCTCTATCTGTTATGTTTCAAGTTTTTGATTCTGTAAATTGGAATTTAATAATGCATTGCCTGTATTTTTAATATTTTGCATTGTTTATTGTAAATAATTCTAGGCAAACTTTTATTACAAAGGTGGTTGATAAATTTTAAAATTATGAGCCGACGGAAAACTTCTCTTTCATAAAATTGGGCAGGGTTTGGTCTGGTGTCCATAGTTGCTTTATGCAAACAGAGATGCTACTCTGGACCAGCCTATGTTGAGCATTATGGGATCCCCTCCTGCTTGTGAGCTTCCCATAGGCACTCAGTTGGTCACACGATAAACATTATGCTGGACTATAGATCAGCCCTTGGATTGATCCAGCAGAGCTGCTCTCATGCTATTGATGCTTCTTCTCATGCTGTGAACTTCCAGGATGTGTCTCGGGCAAAGCTGTCAACCATAATTCCAGATCCTGTTGTGGCTCCTTCAATAGTGCCTGTGCTAAAAGATGAAGCGGACAGAAAACCAGAGTATCCAAAACCAGATACCCAGCAGATGATTCCATTTCAGCCAAGACATTTAGCACGTAAGCGAATATCGAGTCATGTAAATGTGAAATAGAAGTCCACCTTATTCTGATTAGCTGTTTCTTTTAAAAGCTTCAATTCATTCAGTTCATTCTCATTTGGGCACACAACTAGAATGTTTTATACCCTTCCAATTCTCTGCGAAACTGGAAAGTACAATAAACAAAAGTTTGAGGTTTTGGTTGGTTCTTGTATAGTGCTTGCAAGGTCAGTTACATCAACCAAAGGAACTCCCATCAGCATGCAGTTGACTCTCCTTAGCTGTAAGAGCCATGAAGACTTAAATGTGTTTTGTTTTATTATTTACTAGCTCCAGGTTTGCATCCAGTCCCTGGTGGTGTCTTTCCAGTCCCGCCTGCTGCTGTAGTTCTAATGAAGCTTCTCCCACCTCCCGTGTGTTTTCAGGTTGGTCATGAGATCCTGAAATGGTTTAATGACTTTGCAATCTGGTTGTGTTTTGCTTCAATGCATTAAACATTTCATTTGCTTTTGTCTCACTGGTTTTTACCATAGCGTTTCCTGTTAAATGGTCCATCTTTTTTTCTCTTGCAGGGCCCCTTTGTGCAAGTGGATGAACTCATGGAGATTATCAGGAGATGCAAACTCCCAGACAGTAAGTTGCTTTTGTCCTTTAAAATGCATGGTTGCATCACTAGACTATACTACTTCACTTAAACTCTGAAGTCTTGGGGGTGGCTATTTGAGGTATTGACAATCAACACTATTTAAGGTTAATGACATTGCTGTATGTGTGTACTCAAATTAGCCAAAATAGTATTTTTTCTAATTTTCAGGACAGTGAGTAAATATTTAGC
The DNA here is from genome assembly GCF_964188315.1 of Podarcis muralis. Classification (NCBI taxonomy): domain Eukaryota; kingdom Metazoa; phylum Chordata; class Lepidosauria; order Squamata; family Lacertidae; genus Podarcis; species Podarcis muralis. The sequence continues at coordinate 64,920,620 of NC_135655.1, read as the reverse complement.
GGCTTCTGTAACTACTGTTAATAGAGAACTCTGTCTTGAAGTCCACAGGATTAAAAGCAAAAGGAAGTGGATGTAAGACGGAAGCTGAAATTACAAAGCCATGCTTTTTTTAATATATGTGTGACTCACTGGCTATATGGTTCTAACAACCACCCCATAAAAGATAAAAGTAGGATTTTGCACCCATAATGACACAGGAATATTCTGTTGTTGAAATCAACAGAACTGAAGATATTTGTGGAATTAATTCAACACTCACTTTTGTTAACTGTGCTGTTTTTTATTTATTTTCAACAATAACCACTTCGCATTTTCAGTAGCAAATTTGTTTCTGCATGGTTGGCACCTGTTGAAGGGTGAATACTACAATTTGAAGTTGAGGCCCACATTTGTCAACACAAAATGGACACACACGCAACTTCTTGGTGCAAGTCAGTTATCCCTATAGACAGTGCTTTTTTCTGGGGGGACGCATACCCCTAAACATTTTGTGAATCTAAGTTTGGCCTCATTGAGGGGCAGTATTTCAATATGAGTAGGAAAATGAAAGTACCCCTAAACTTTTATTTTTAAAGAAAAAAAGCACTGCCTTTAGATGTGCCTTTGAGCTTTAGTGTGTAATGTCAAAGAGATGGGCATACTTTGAATAAATCAGCAAGCAAGGGCTATAGCAGATAATTATATACCACAATATTCAAATGTGTGTTTCAAGTATAGCTCTTCATCAACGCAAAATCTAATGTAAACCCGCAATATTCAATCCCCCAGTGGAATATCATTTCATAACCTAATTGGTTTGCTAGAGGATGTTGCTCTAGTTCTAATATTAAAAGATTACATCGGTACTTGGCCTTTGTAAAGAGCTGTACTTGAAAAACATGACACTTGCATAATTTGAGTATACTTATTGAAAGCACACCAGTGGCTTGTTCTTCTGTGATCTTATTTGAAACAAGAATTTCAAAATGAAATATTTTCCAAAAGCCATTCTCATCTGTTTCCTGCTAAACATTTTTTAATTGCCCTGTGAGTTATTAAATGGAGGGCTAGTATGGACAATTTAATGCACAAATAATAAAATTAATGAAGCATATAATGGTCGGCACTGTCATAATTCTTCAGCCCACATAATTCTTTCTAACAACAACTATTTTTCTTCCCTGTTCTAAAGCTGTGGATGAAGCTGTGCGAATCATTACTGGGGGACTGCCAGACTTAACAATGGAAGGGAATGGACCTTTGGAAAATAATGCCCTTCTTAATAAATCTGTAAAAAGACCAAATGAAGATTCAGATGACGATGAAGAAAAAGGATCAGTGGTTCCTCCAATTCACGACATTTACAGAGCACGACAGCAAAAGCGAATCCGATGAGACATGTTGCAGTCACAATGATGAAGGCTAAAGGACTTGTAACAATTGTTTTCCTTCTACAAAATCAAATGTTTAAAAGGGATTGAAGTTTCTAACAAGCATCTTGCAACTGAGGTTGTTTTATTACTGTGGTGCCTCTTTTTTACCAGCTGATTCTTCATCAGAAAAGAAAAGGGCAGGTGAATTTTACAACAAGCAAATTTGAGCTCCAGGTTTTGAACACAATTTGTGCAGAATGTCTGAATTGCATTTGGTTGCTCTTCACATGTGTATCCCCATCTTACCACTTGAAATCTTGCAGGGGTCCTGACAGTTTTATTTTAAAAACTGGATAGCATAAAAATTGTGAAATATTTTAAATTCACACCTCTGGAAAACGAAGTTGTTCTCAGTTTGCTCATTTAGTGTCTGTCCTGCCTTATTCTTTGTTTTTATTTATGGCAGAATGAATGGAAACTGTTTTTTGTAGTTTAAAATGGAAGAACATTCCTTTCCAATAAAGGATCTCTCCATAACGTCATGCCTCATACCACTTTATTTCTAGCACATGGGGATAGAGAGGGGTGACAGCTCTTTCCTACCTTTTTGTTTGCAGTTTGTCTTTCCTTCCCCTCCCACTATAGGCAGTAGTGGTGGGGAGTTAAGTACACCAAGCTCCAGGATTCCTCCTGTGGAGAAGGCAAAGGAACAAGGGAACCCAAAATTCCCCACACCACTGGCAGAACTTGCCCAAGATGTACCAGACAGCCTCTGACAACCTGGGTACAGTTGCTTTGATGGGGCTCCCTTCTGGATACTGGCGTACCCCTTGCAGCTGGCCTTCTAACAGCTTTATTAACTTACTGCAGTGCAATTTATTATTCAGAAAATTCGTATCAACATACATGACAAACAAAGCAAATGCCCAGGATGTCATTATTTCATGTTATAAATATTAGTAGTGGCTGATCTGCAGCAAGAGCCCTCTTTACATCTGATTCAGCTAAGGGCTGAGCCTTCATGACAGCACTGTAGTCATGGCAAATTTTATTATATGCTTTCCTAGGGTAGCTTCCATGAATTAAAATGCAGTATATGGGTTTGCCTCCTTCTAAAAGGCTATTTGATATATTGGTCTTAAATAAAATTTTCAGTGCAGTCTACAATAAAATCTACAGTAAACGAAAGAGAAACAATTAGGTAAATCATGATTTCGTTTGTCTGTGGACCAATTTCCTTGTTTTTGAAGGCTTGGCCATTTTTTAAAACATGGCAACAGTGACATTGCTCCTAAGAAGCAATATTGTTGAAACAAAGCACTCACGGCTGTTGAGATTTAGCTACAGTGAACCCCTAAATGTTCTTCCAAACTGGGAATATACTGCCTTTCTAGCAAGGTACCAAAGCCTTTTACAGTTTTAAAAACTGTCTTGGGGAGAATGGTTGTAATCCAGACAACCATGTCAGCAAGAACCGGTTTAATTCTACCGCGTGGCAATTAACACCCTGAGACAAACCGCTGCATTCAGAATGCTACAAGCAGTTGATTTTTACAAATTCCAGCTGGACCTGAACTGATCTGAATGAACCAGACTAAGGTACGTTCTGAAGCTTAGTTATCCACCAGCTTCTTGCCTTCTCAAAAAAAGCATTAGAATATATTTAAATGCAATTTTATACTGGAATTTCTAAAAGTGTAATGGATGCAGAAAGGGATGAAATTATGGGGATACATGTACTGGGGATTATTGCAAGGTCACGTGCCGTATCCAGCCACATTCAAACAGAACGCTACCCATCCTACAGGTCCTTAGACACCCAGGGGCCAGTAATAGCCAACACACAGGTGTGCTCTTGAGGTTACAAATACAGTGGTACCTCAGGGTTACAAACTTAATTTGTTCTGGAGGTCCATCCTTATCCCAAAACCGTTCTTAACCTGAGGCACGCTTTTGCTAATGGGGCCTCCCACTGACACCGTGCCACCGCCGCACAATTTCCGTTCTCATTCTGGGGCAAAGTTCTCAACCCGAGGTACTACTTCCGGGTTAGCAGAGTTTGTAACCGGAAGTGTTTGTAACCCGAGGTACCACTGTAACCACCTCCTTATGTGGCAAGTGGCACTGCTTCTCACGTAATCTACTAGCTAAAATAACTCAATGGCAATAATGCATACACAGTAACAGATGGCATGGGGGAGTCCACATCACTCACCTGCTTCTGGTTGTGTCACTGCTGCATACCAGAACAGAGGGACAAGGCAGAGGTCTCCTATCTCACTGTCCTCGCAAATCTCTTTATACCAGTATGCAGCGGCACTGCAACAGAAGGTGAGCACTGCAGTCCAACCAACCCAACCACTGCTCCGCATACCAGTAGTTCTTGTAGAATTGCACTTTAAGCTATAGCTCTTTCTTCCAGGACTTGAACACATACATAGATATTAAGGGGGAATTAAAAAGATAAAATACTTGCCTGCAACAAGTAATGAAAGGAGCAAAAACTGCATACAGACCAGAAAGAAGAATGGCGGGCAATCGCTGTTTATCTGTAACTGCAACATGTAAAGTACACACAAAAATTTATCACAGATGAGTTACAGTCTCACATTAGTGGTGCATAGATGAAGTAAACAGCAGCAACATAAAACACATAAGAAAAACAGTAACAATATCACATTAACAGCTTCAAGGAAATACAAGTCAGACAATATTAGAAGAACTTATTGTTGCAAATTATCAAGCAGCACTCTTTTCTTTAAATGGTCAGATGTGTAGGAAGCTAAGCATAAAGGAACAATGTGACTAATATAACAGAGGAATAATTATTTTACTTTGGCAATTCTAGACCCAAGAGGTACAACCTAGCCAAAGTTAAGCACAGTGAAGTCTATATCAATGGGAGAGGTGACTGTTTTTTGTTGGGTTGTAGTCAATGTTGTTCCATGTTAAGAACACTGATTTGATACTTTGTGGTAGCCCAGGGCATCTTATCTACTCATCTATCTCCTGAGTTGGAGTGAGCCTTGCCAGGTTTAGGCCTCACCAGCGTGACAAACACATTGGGAAGGAGGAGGAGGAGATCTAAGCATTCCTTAATCTGTCCTGCCTTTACTGCAAGCTGCACATGTCTTTGCTTTCTGCTTCTATGTCCTTCTATTCTGACTTTCTTCAGGCTTGTTTGTTGTTTTCCTTCTCTTTTTCTTGTCCTAAGAGAGACAGAGAGTGGCTGGCTGGCTGGCTGGCTGCTTGACCAAGCATCTGATTGCATTCAGAAGTGTCTGAGGCATTTATGGTGAGTGCCATTTGTCTCTCATCCCCAGTCGCCATATTTGTCTGCTGGAGCAATGGTTTGCATCCCAAGGGAAATGCAGGAAGTGGCCCCTGTTGACCTTCCCAATAAAAAAGCAGCTGCCAGAGGGGAAGCAGGCCCTGGACTGCTCCTTCTGGCGTTCCATGGAGGACACAGAGCAGCTCGGAATGCCCAGAAGATTGGAAGCACCTTGGCAGAGTGTCAAAAGCTGGCAGGAGAGGGGGTTCCTTTAGAATAGCTCCTGGCCTCACTTTCCCACATCCCAGAGGCAGAGAGGTTCACCCAATTCTGGATCTGCAAGGCCAAAATGCTGACCTGTCAAGGCCCATTTGGTGCAGCTGGGCTACATGGCACTGCCGCTACAAGAAGTGAGGGAACCTGCTGTGAATATTCTGAGGAACCTGAGCTGGGCAGCCTGGGGTAAACAATGGATTAAGGGCCCTGGACCAGGAGGTGGGGTGCTAATGGCTTCCCTCCTTGCTTGGGGACCATCTTGACTGAGTTCTGGAAGACCTGCTACTCAGGATACTTACAAATTCTTGGGGTGGGGTTCAGGATTTTTTGTTGGGGGGTCAAGATTTAACTTTTGAGATACTAATTTTGCTGTTTTTGATAAAGTGGCACCTCTGGTTAAGAACTTAATTCGTTCCTGAGGTCCATTCTTAACCTGAAACAGTTCTTAACCTGAGGTACCACTTTAGCTAATGGGGCCTCCTGCTGCCGCCGCCATCGCACGATTTCTGTTCTCATCCTGAATCAATGTTCTTAACCCAAGGTACTATTTCTGGGTTAGCAGAGTCTGTAACCTGAAGTGTCTGTAACCTGAAGCGTCTGTAACCCGAGGTACCACTGTACTGATTGATTATTTTTTTAAATCTTTCGATTATGTTGTGTACATTTTATTTATCACTCATGGCTACTTTTGTTATGTTTGCAGTTATGTAATTATTTTCATGTAAACTGCTTTGAGAATGGTTTTAACTATGGATAGGCAGCATACAAATAAACAATGATAATGATAAATCTAGTTGAAGTGCTGTTTGCACCTCTCACAGGTGTGACCAAGTTACCTGACCCAAAGCCAGTGACTAGATAAGTTCCAGTTCCTGTTCCATTTACATCTGTGACCAAGGATGAGTGGAACTCTCTGCTGAAGTACAAAAAATATGCTTGTTTTGGCTAACAAGTTTTATGTTCTACTTCTTGACATTACAGAACTGCTGAAAGTACCTTCCTGTTGCTAATCTACTCTGCCACACTTTACACCTGAAAGATGGTCATGCACAATTTGGAGATGCCACTGAGACATGTCTAGATTTCACCCTGTGCACCTGAGCTCCAAAAAAACAACTGGTTCATCTAGGGACACTTCTGGACACAGTAAGAGGGTTTATCCCCTCAGCATTGGACAGAGTAATCTGAATTAAAGCAGCCACCAGAAGTCCCTTAAAAGCAAAAAAAAGTGGTCATTATGCAGCTGTCCCATGCCTTTGGGTGTGCATATCAGCATCACAAGCACCACCTTGGGCAAAGCTCCATGCCAAGCCATCACAGTGGGTGCTACTGCCTTAGAAGCACTCACCAGTGACTGGTGACAGCAGAAAGACACCATCACCTCACGATTCCACATCATCTCTGCCTGGCGGACAAATAGCCACAGCTTATGTAAAGGCACTCCCCCTGAAGATCCAACTCGAGCCATCATCACACTGGATGACAGCCTGCTGGGCTGGGTCTCTGTCAACATCTTTCAATTCAGGCCCTGTGGTCTCCTGTGAAGGTAGCCTATTTTGGGGTGGGGGGGGGGTGTCAACTAGCTCAAACTCACAACAGCCTACCTGGTGATTCAGCACATCTCCCCTCAGTTTTGCCTTATTCACATCATTTTGTGCATAGACAATGCTACAGACAAATCATATTTGAACAGGCAGGGAGGCAGAACAGGGAAAGACCCGCAGTAAGAAGCATCCCTCCTTACTGCAGAGAGATTTGAGGCAGACAGATTCCCTTTTCGTGTCCTTTCAGCTGCCCACTCTGGGGCACAGGGTTTCCACATCCATCCTTGCTAGGTGGGCTAAGGCTTGCATTGTCTTTGCATACAAAATTCAAAAGATTCCAATACCAAAAAATGTGGCAGTGAATTCCACAAGGGCTGCAGCCTTTCCACCAGTGCTCCTTTAGAGCAGTGCTCCCCAACCTTGGGCCTCCAGCTGTTTTTGGACTACAATTCCCATCATCCTTGATCACTGGTCTTGCTAGCGAGGGATGATGGGAGTTGTAGTCCAAAAACAGCTGGAGGCCCAAGGTTGGGGAACACTGCTTTAGAGGATATCTGTAAAGCAGATATGAGTGTAGCCCCAAAAACCTTTTGTCAAACACTATAAAATTGACAAGTATGTCATTTAAAAGTATGTCAATTTTACAGTAAATTGACAAGCATGTCTCAGCTGAGGTTGAGGCTGTCCTTCAGCAGATCTTCCCAGATCAACTGTCAAGGTCCTGCCCAAACTGGGATTAGCCATTTTATGTCCCAACCAGACAGGCTCACTCCCGCTATGAGTGCAATTTGCACCTGCCTGAAATACAGGTCTCCATAGTGTGAGTGAGCTAGTTAAGGGCCACACCCATATTCAATGAGTGTAATAAAATTTGAGAGTTGATTGGAAGTATCACTTTGTTGGGATTAGGTTGGCTGCGTAATTATCAAGCCTTGCTTTCAAGGCAAACTTACTCCTGTTGCGGTTCTACTTTTGGGGAGGGACGATTGTATGTTTGTCCTTGTTACTGTTCTATTTCATAACCATTTGAATTTCAGTGCCTGCTTTCCACTTGTCGAGTCCATAGACTGAGGAATGCTGGGAGCTCCGCCCCCTTCCCAAGACATTTGTCTTGCCTTTGCTGCATTGGTGGGTCCTAAAACCCATCCTCACAGACTCACTCAAACCTCATAGATCTACGTTTCAGGTAGGTGCCAACCACAGTTTTTCACAGAGGAAAACCTTTTAGCCCTATACCTTTGCCGTATATCCAGACATCACGAGCATCACATTTCAAACACAATGGACCGAATAGTTAAAGAGAACCTCTTTTAAAAAAAACCCATAAACAGAGGAAGTTTCATCAAATAATGATGGGTGGGGGCTGGTCTGCTTTACAGCAATTCTATTATTCAGAGAGATTACTTAAGCACTAATGTAGAGGCTTTTATCTTTGTTCCCTTTTAAGATTAAAACAGCTACTAAACATTCAGGAAGCATACTGTGCATTGTGGCTTTTCAACCAAAAGCAATTTCAAAAGCCAATTCACAGAATTATTTTTGCCTCCCATATTTGTGACTCAACATACACATCCATGTCTCTGATGTTAGAAAACTTTTAACAAGAGAGCCGACCTAAGAAACAGTTAATGTCCTCAAGTATCCAATAAGTCACATGTTTATGAACTCCTGAAAAAAACACTTGTTTTAAAACCTAGCAGAAAGTTTTCTATAAACTCCATGGGACATTAAAGGTAGTCCACTTCCTACTATAAATTTAAAATCACTAACATTCAAATAAAAGTATTGCATCCAAGTCCAGCAAGGGGGATGCGACGGGCAGAGGGAAACTTCCTGCCTGTGGGTTGTCTGCTGGATCAGGCCTTCCAAAGGCTACTCTATGAGGTAAAAGGGTGGGGAGGAAGAATCCACCATGATCAGTGCCAGCAATCTCTCTGCAAGCACACATAGAATCATAGAATAGAATCATAGAGTTGGAATAGACCACAAGGGCCATTGAGTCCAACCCCCTGCCAAGCATGCTAAGCTGTAGGCTCATAATGTACAACTATGTACATAGAGCACTTGGATTGGGGACACAGTATTATATTACTAAGCTAGGAGCTAGCCCAACTTCTCACCTAAATCACAGGCTTTTATCATATGTAGATAAATTCCAGAATGAACTTAAATGGATACTCCATTATCCAACTTTTTCAGATATCCAAAGTTTTCCTCACCTATATTAGCATTTCATGCCTCCAGCAATACAGGAGGAAGAAATTCCCTCATCAGACTTTTTGTTTTCACTTCGAAAGGAGAAACAATATATAGAGTCTACAGAATGTGAATACTGCAGTAGAGAAGAACCAGAAAATACTCTACAAAAATATAGTTATATACGCTTTTGGTAGAATATCTGCAGTTCAGAATAAAATACTTTAGGGGGAAAAACCTGGCTGGCAGAAGGACTTAAGAGTGTTGCAGACTGCATATAAAGTGCTTTAACTACCAATATCCAAGTTTTGAGTATCTGGAAACTGAAGTTACCTATACAATTTTTGGGATGATCTTCAGAACTATTTAAAACTTTATATAGAAAGAGAAGTTTACTAGCCCCTTTTGCACCAGTGTACATGCTAATAGGATAATTTCAACATCTAACATTTTAGTCTTACCCCCAAGCCCATATTTCAAAAGTCAATACACCATCAGTTCTTACTTGCTTTGAATTAGTAAGTACTAAACTGGTGTATTTTCATGTACCTTTTACATCACCTGATGTATCCACTCACCACTCAACCATCGCTACTGTATTAGTGAAAGATTTCCAGCAAAGCTGTTGCCCAAGGATTGTAAGCTTTCTACAACACATACAGTTGACCACCCTGATCCAAATAACAGTGATCCATGTAAAGAAGCACACTTGCATACACAGCAGCCAGAAGGACCAGGATGGGATGGGAGCAGCACATCTCTGCACTAGTCCAATGGCTGACTGGCATTGGCTTCGAGCAGTTATTAAACTTGGGTGAAAGCAGGGGGAAGTGAACATTTAAATCCTGGAACTTCTCGCTCTACCTCCAACACACAAGTGCCTAAATAAAACTGTGCTGTGTTGAATTTTACTTAAGTTCCTAAACAGGACTGGTCTGTGTTTGAGGGGGTCTGGTGGGGAATAGGGGATACCAAGACAGACTGTGGGGATCCCCAGGAAACAACTGGGGTCTGAAAGAGGCCTCTGTTTCCCAACCCTCATCATTCTGACAGAAAGCATGAGTGCAACAGCCTTCTCCTGCCCTATCTTCTTTAGGGCAGCATACCAATGAGTCTGACATCTTCCCAGTTTTGCTCACAGATAGCTAAGATGAGTCTTCTTCATTCAGTATTTTGCTGAGAACTGCGTCATAGTAAGGACTGAAGACCATCTTGTTGTAGTCAACAAGGCGAACGTACTTGATAGCAATTTCCTCCAGCTCTTTCTGAATAGGGCCTAATCCACCAGGAATGGCAGGAAGAGATTTCTGATGGCCAGAAGCAAGGTAGCTCTCCAGAAACGACTGGATTCTTGAATCTTGAGAAGGGAAGTAAATTATTAGTAAGACTTACTGAAAGATCCAAAATTCTTCTTTTGGTAATACACATCAAATAGGCCCATAATGGTGCTTTATTTTCATTTTCATACAACCGTCTTATTGCAATCACAGACAGAACAAAATCTGCTCCTGCCGCTTCCCTTTACAGGATCCAGCACTTAAGCATAGTTTCCCATTACATGAAAACTTTGAAACTGGCTTTTAGCTTCCAAACAAGACAGAGTCATTCAACCAAGGTTTAATGTTGGTTTAATACCTTGGCTTGTTTTGAAGCCATTAGTCATGGTTTCAGGATATGCATATAATAAGAAGCTATGGTTCAGTCCTGGCTTGCTTTTGCAGCTCAAGAAAGGGAGGAATGAAGCAGCAAGAAAGGGGCTGCCTACAAGTGCATACTGTTCGTGCATATCCTGGCTCTTGAAACCAGGATTTTTGGCTTAGTCTTATGATGCGCACATGCAGCCAATACAATCTCTCATCTCAAAACGAGTGCATTCACCCATTTGAAGCATTACTATCCCCTTCACTTTACAAAAATAAGATATACCCATGTCCTCAAATGTTATGTTTGACTTAGACATGCAGAACAATGGATTTTGCACAAGGGAAAAGAGCAGTCATCTGATCTGCAAAGCATACCTATCAGTTTGCACACAGTGTTATTAGGCTTGGCCACAGCCTGGATCTGTCCTTTAAGCTCCGTCTCCTTCTCAAGTGTGAAAGGTGTGAATCCATGTTGGGAAAGGCAGCTATTAACTTCAGCACAAATCTTTTCACTTATGACAGCCAATGCTTCACTCAAGTTGAAGGAGCTAGAAAAAGATGATCAAAATTCTAATATGTTTTAACAGCTCATAAGCAACATGGAATTGAACTGACAGGTTAGCTAATGTATGCCAATCAAACATGAGCTATATGGGTAAAAACCTTACAGACTGAGGAAACATTACTGGAGGAATCATCACACACCAACCACTTCCTTTTTAAAGAGGGAATTTGAGTTCTCAAAGAAACAAGCGGGTGTGTCTATATTGGGGGGGGGGGTGTCAGCAATTTCCTAGACACAACTGGGAGCTACATTAAGAAAAATTCAGACTCATAACTCTTCAGAATGCATATGTTTAAATGTTCTCCACACAAGAAACTACCTATAACCCTTTCCCATTCTGTTTTATTTCTTACATGTGAGAGTATCAGGAGATTCCCACAGCCCTGTAATCTGAAGTGATATAATCAAAGGTTACTCCAAATGTGAAGATTAGAATTATCCGAAAGGCTAATTATTCTTCATAATGGAAATTCCTCATAATTTCTAAAGCCTTTTACTACTTGGAGAAGTAGAGAAGAATGTGCAAGTCTCCTTTCAAAACAGGCCCAAGATCTAGTTGAAACTGACGTCTATATCATTCTGCATCACCCTATAAAGGGCCTCAAAGGCGCACGATACTCACGGGAGGTGTAGACCTGTCAGCAGTACCCGGATAACCATTTTGAGATTGGCCGTAAATGCTGGCAAGCCTGAAAGCGCTGTGCCTGCAGCATTGAATGTTACCAGAAGAATCGCTCCAGTTAAAATAAGCTGGTCCAGTTCCAGCTGCATTTCCTGGAAGCGGCTCTGGTCCATTAGCACAGTCTGGGGGAAATTTTTTTTTAACACAACAGAGGATAGTAAATTCAGAATGCAGGGAAGAAGGCAAGATGATGTAATAGTTATACAGTGTAAGCTCTCAACGTTCATTTCCTAGTTCAAGAGACTGTCTGGTGAAGGAGACAGTGCTTCTAAAGATAACGGCAGCACCCTCACCTCAATCCTCTGGTCTAGCCAGGTGCTGTACTAAGTATCCTTGCAAGAACAGCCGATCCACCCAAGCCTCAGCAAAACATGTCAGGTTAGCCCTTTCATCCATGATAAGATTGCAGATGAGCATAGACCTCTTCCAGACTGACTAACAGCTCCACTTGACAAGAGGACTCAGTGTATAAGCGACCAGGAACTTCTGGATGAGCAGAGGGCCCAAAAAGAGCTGACAAAGACCAAACGCCAAGACCTCTAGCCCAGATGGTAGTCAGCCTCTCCATTTAAACTATGCCTCCCCGCTGCCCACAACCACTGAGGATGAGGCAGCATTATGGTAGCTGCCTGCCACACACAAGCACATCTTGACACCATCAGCCAAACGCACTGTATGCAGCATAAAGATTAGGTTCAAAGACAATAATCTAAAGACCAACAACAACAAGCACATCCCACACTACCACACAATCCCATACTCATCCCCATCCTTCGCATTCAAAGGGGCTTGCCCAAGCGAGTTCAAGTGTATGTCTGAATGCACCCTACCAATCCAAACATTGTTATAGTAACTGCAGAGAAGCAAATAGTTACCTCTGGAAAGGGCTTTTGCAGATGATCCCATTTGAGGAGCTTAAGGTATGCATGATTCTGTACAGCAACAGGACAGAGCACAGGAGCAGTACTGGTAGACGTGGCACCATGATCAATAGCAGGCACCATTCTGGATCTCAGGTCATCTGCAGCTTCTTGCAGCCACTCAGTGACGAAATCTAAGGAATCTGTTTTGAGGGAGAAACCAGACCATTTCCTCATCAACCCATTTTCCTGCCTATCCATTTGAAATATTTTTATACCGCCCTTGGTCAAAACTGATTGCACGGAATGGTTTGCGTGATATATGAACAAAATAAAAACAATCAAAACAGTTTAAAACAAAAGACATGAAAACAGCTGACAAATAAGATGAGCAGGTGCAAGATGTGAAACAATACTTAAAATGCCTAGGGGAATAGAGAGGTCTCTCATCATCACATCTAAAGTATTTCATACTTGGAGCTATGAAAAAGCCATCTCCCTACTTCGGATCAGCGTCACCTCCAATGTGAAAGAAATTTAGGGAAGGGTGTCGGTTCTTAGGGAAGATGGCCTTAAGAGTGAAGACATGTTGAATAATTCTACCCAAGGGCCTATTGTTTCTGGATTTTCAGCTGACTGAATTTTTTTAGCTGGTTAATAATTTGGCTTTAAAAACTGAAATAGATATCCAGACATTTGCACTCTGAATGTTTATTTTTATTAGCACTGCTCATTCCCCCCTAATACAGTTATGCTAAAACTGCAATATTTAAACTGCATTGCATGCTCCCATTCATGGCACTGAGAAACACCCAAAGTTTATGCAGAAGGACCTCCCATATACAGCTCATCAGACATAAGCCCCACTGAGTTCAGTAAGCTTTCTGCCGTTCATGGGGAGTTATTTTGGCATAATTATCAAATTAAGGACTGAATCAGCTTAATAAATTTGTCTTTTAATAAACAAAAAGCAGATCATTTAGCAATGCAAAATAACAAAAACCATACTTGGTTGTTTCTCATAAAGTTCCTGAAACTTCTTCCTTTCATATTCAACTGACTGCTGCATTAAATGTGGCCTTATGCTGGTGACAGCAAAATTAGCCATGTCCATTTTCATCAAGTCCAACACAGAAAAAATCTCTCTGCAAAATCAAGAAGACATTTCAAGCAGGTGTGTGTAGTTATTTAAGGACATTTATAAATCGTTTAATTTTTTTTTAAAAAAAATCAAAGCAGTGCACAGTATTTTAAAAAACGGTATCAATAAGAAATACAGCATGTCTAAATGTCTGCAGTAAATCAAATCACATGCCCTCAAAATTTGCAATATTTATCAAATGTAAAAGAAGGAGATAAAACAAATGAAAAAGTGAAGAGCTAAGGGGGCAAATCATATTTAAGTAATCTAACTGAAGAACTATGTGGGGAGAACTAGGAACAATCCCCCTTTAAAGAACAGGAAGAAATACAGTGCTTTCTAGAGAACAATTCTGTTAGCATATGTATTAAAATTACCTTGCTAACAGAAATTACCAATTCTGTTAGCATATGCTAAAAATTACCTTTAGGAGTTTTTCAGATCACTATCGCCCAATTCTTGCTTAGATGATAAGCCTGAGACAGCTTCCGACTGCAGTCGGGGCTTACATGAATTAATGCTCATCTTTACAAAAACAAAGAGCCCCCTCCCATACAGAAATTACAATGTCAGGCAGAAGGCCGGACTAGAATACTTTCCCATGCATCTGGTATCCAATGTGGAGAAAAAAATCTTTCTCCTCCTTTCCCTTCCCCTTCATCATTGAGGAACATACAAGCAAAATATGAATGCCCACCTCAGTCTGACATGTCAACTAAAGCTGTAGGGAGGGATAGACATAAATGCCACATTTTGTGTGCATTTAGGAGTATACATGGTTTTATTTACTTTCTAAACTAGCTGGGGAGGGAAAGCCCACTTGCAATGAATGCCTCTATAAAAGTAGTCTTGGGGAAAAATATTCCATATTATTCACTATTCTTGCACTTGCATTTTCACCAGTAACTTCTCCATCAAACAATCACGAACACACACATGTATTATTTCATTGCTACATGCATAATTTTTGTATTCTGCCAATGGTTATCAAAAACATTCAAAGTATTTTTCCATAGGCAGACACTGATTTAATGTGAGTACCTGAACAGGGGAACAATTTCATGAATGTCTTTCAGCTTCTTAATTTCCTCGTCTCTAGCTGGAGCACAGAGCGTTCCCATCATTCCAATAATGAACTCTGCCAACTTTGAAATGTCAAGGGCACCATTCTCTGCCTCCTGTTTTATCAGCTCCAGGTCTAGAGCTTCGGTAATCTGATTTCTTAATCTAGTATGGCCAGGCAGCAAAAAAGACAAAAGCGTCTGAAAGAAAGCAATGTTCCTTTGTTAGCTCATAGCAGTATTATGTTGCTGTATCAATCAACACTATTCCAAAGTGAATTAACAGTTGCAGCAATATTGTGTTACTAGGAAAAGTAAAATAAGGTCAAATCATTAACAGTTTTCATAGAAGTTTTCATTCACTTTGTACAGAAGAACTGTTTCGGGGTTCTATCCAATGAAGGAATCCCATGTATACAAGGATTTCTGCTTGCTCAAGAACATCCCCTTCCTCTCCTCCATCCCCCCACCAGTCTATTGCAGGGCTTTTTCCAACCCCCTGGAGCATATTTGGAGGATGGAATGTGGGGAGACGGAGGGGTAGTTCCATTCTGAAAGTGGAAGCCCTTGCACAAACAGGATGACTTTGCTGGATGCAACCCTTGGTTTCTGGAGCAGGGGGTTAACTCTGGTGCTTATGTGTGTACGCATGCATAAGCTCCAGTGTATTGAAGGGTGACAAATTCTGCTCCATTTTATATCCTTAAACTCACGTCTGATGCTTCCATTGTGCAAAGTGGTGTCAAGGAGGGACATCAGCAGGGAAACAGGGGGTGTGAGAAAGGGTACTTAACCTGTTCTTCAACTGCCACTTTGCTGAAATTTTAGAATGATTATTTCCATCACAAACATGGGTCTGAAACAGAGATGGGGTTGCAGATTGCAAGGGGGAAACTGTAAGAGAGGGTAGGATTAAGCTCTGCTTCTCTTGCTGCCGCTTCTTCCCTGCAAATCTCCTTCTACTGACCTCACTTTGCAGAGGAGAAGCAGTGTGCAGGTTCTGAAGATACGCGGAGACACAATGAGTAGTTCCAGCACAGATGTTAAAGGGGCTAGGGAAGAGGAATGAAATGCCTCAGTCAATCAAGTGGCAGACTGTGACCGATATAATTTTTCACTAGCGACAGGTTGTAAATTGGATTACGAGACAACAGAAACTGTTTGCCATACTGATTCCAGAGCACAGTGGGGCAGGGCTTAAGGCTATGAGTCATTATGGAAGCACTGCAAAGCTATCCAAAGGATTCAGGTGTTGCCTGCCACCAGTCCATGCCCTTATGAAACAGGGTCAACGCTGAAGACAGGACACTAGACTAAAGATGCCACTGGTCTAAGAAAATAGGACCTGCCTTGATAGATCAGGCCAATTAATTTATCTAGTCTTGTACATTGGCTCCAGCAGTACCCAATCAAACGCATTTGTGAAGCTCGAACAGGACATGAGGATCTCTAGTTGTCTAAATCAAAGATGCTTCTGATCATGCCTCATCATATATTTACAACTCTTTGCAGATATTAGCAGACAACATAGATGAAGTCCATCTGGAAGATAATATAATTACTTGGACTTTCAAAAAGCTTTTGACAAAGCACCTGCCAAAGGAACTTAGCAGTCGCAGGAAAGCAGGGCAGAACCTTTTTATGGGCTGGCTACTAGTTAGAAAACAGGAAGCAAAGAGAAGGAAGAAATGTACTGGGAGCAGGAAAGAGTGTAGGTCTCTGAAGACCTGTACTGGGATTCACACAGTTGCAACTACCCTTAAACAATGTAGAATCATGTATGGACAAGAAGTATGCTTATGGAAATACATTAGCCCCTCTTACCTCTTTGATCTCTCCCACAAGTTTAATTGCATGATCATATGACGGTGGATCTTCCTTTAGCTGTGTTTCCAGGCAATCCCAAAAAGCTTTGTGGACAATATCCCTTACTCTTCTTTCAAGGCTGAGAAGCAACACAACAGGAGAAGAAAACTGAAATGGTAATTCTAACACAAAGCCAAGTACAATGAGCTTGTGACGCTTCGAGGGGGGGGGGGAACCATCACTAGCAGTTAGATGGTTACTTGAAATGTCCAACATTACAGTTGATGAAAATACATTGGTAGAGAACAAGATAATTCACTGCGTCCAAGAGGAAGTTCTAGCTCAAAAGGAACATGTAAGGGAGACTCTGTCGCCAAAATGGGATGAAAAGGATAGGGGATGTAGCTGCCAGAAGGGCTGGAAGGTTTTGAGAACTCCCTCCATAGATAATATGCAAAACAGCTTCCTAAATGAGTTGTGTGGTGAATGTGGAAATTTGAATCATAGCTGATTATGTGTGTATTCTGATGTAAGCATTCTATCTCCTCCTATGGCAGGAATGCTCTTAACAGACTTTATGTAGAAACATGAACATAACGTTCCCTGACTACATATAGGATATAACACTTGAGCTAGATGTACAATGCTAACCTTCATGGCTAGATGAGCCTGTTGCTGATGGCCTCGGGGGAAAGGATGTGGTTCACAGGGTGAGGAGGATCCCATGCATTTGGTTCATGGCAAACAGAATATGGTGTATCCACTGTTAACAAGCTTATGTTCTCTTAACAAATGCCTGGCCAGCCACAAGATTTTCTGTATTTCTCACTTCCATGTAAAAACAGTGAGATGTTTTTAACTGATTTTTTGCCTACCCCTGGATCCACTAGTTGCCTTTTCGTACAGCAAAAATTATATTTTTGTTTTAAACTTTTTAGGCCTGTGACAATAGACATATTACCTGTTTTCTGGCAATTCGGCTGGCTTAATCTGGAAGCCTCCATTGACGACAATTTCATGGGCCAACACCATGTTGGTAACTCCTTTTGCCGTTTCCATTAGCTCCTCCACTGACACAAACTGAGGAGGGCTGGCTGTAAGGCAATGAAATATACTTCAGCAAAATGTCCCATTAATTTTAAAAAATGGTAAATTAACAAAGATGACTGTTCCCATCTCACTGAGCATGGCCTGTATTATTTTAAAGTTTACAGTACCTAAGAATTGATAAGGATGGACAATCGAAGATACCACTGGAAATAGTAGAAGTAAATGTCCACTATGTTTCAAGAATGTCCTCAAAAAAGATAAGCTATCTAATGGTGCATCTCAACCTTTCCCAATGTGGTGACTTCCAGATATGGTTGGCCTGCAATTCCCATCATCCCTGACTGGCTGGGGCTGATGGGAGTTGGTCCAACAAGATCTGGAGGGCACCAGGGTAGGGAAGGCTGCCATGTTCAGTCTCTAACCATCCTGTGGAGTTTGTATGCTACCATCATGTTTGAAGCTGCACAAAGAAGTGGGCTGTTTACAGGTCATTCTGTGCAATTCCGTGCCTGTAAAATTCAAAGATGAAGAGAAGGAATATGCTTCTCCTCACCAAGCCTTCTGAGAAAGGAAGGTATGGTCACAAAAAGGGGAAAGTGAAAGCTGTCAGATGGGCAGAATTTGTGCTACAATAACGTCAAAGAGGAAAATTGGAAAGGAGGGCTATTAAAGGGAAACAAAAGATATAGCCCTTCATCAATGTGTGAGGTATGTTGAATTCACGACATTGGAAGCAACCAAAAACTTTGGCATTTGAGGAAGAAACAGAAAGGAAAAGCTGCAAGATTTCCAGCTTCAGGAAATCAAAATTGAGATTGGACTACAAATAAGCATGGGGCAGTTTTCTATTAATGTGCCCCAGTAATGCTAGGATTCTCACTTGTGCAATGAGATTCCTGAAGTGCAGCCGCTTGAAATAGATGATTCTCGGGGTCCCTTACAACACTACAATTCTGTGATTCCATGACTTTCACACCCTCTCCTTGCATGTACCCTCCCCAAAACTGCTCAAGAGATTTGGGGAAACCATTAGAACAGATTTAGGGGGCATGTGGGAGTAGGACGGGATAAAACATTCAATTGCTCAAGTAGAAGTCCTTGCGTTCACAGAACATTCACGTAGCACTACTTTGGATACAACCCACAATTCTAACATTGGGTGTCAATCCAATGTCTTATTTCCTCCCCATGCATTGGAGTATGTGGTGCAATATCACAAAGTGAGGTAGAAAGCCTGGCTCAACATTACTACTTGTTTAATAAATACGTTTTATTGAATAAAAAAACATACTGTTCAGAAAATGCTCCATTTATAGTGAGAAAATTACCTTGGTGTACAGAACACAGAGAGAGAACTCCTGGAGGGTATTTTGGTTCTGAAGAGGGAAGTCAGGTTTGAATTAGTAATTTTGCTTACCTTGAGGTGTATTGCCTCTGCTGGGACTTGGCGTATTCTGTCGAATCTTTTTTCTGGAAGACTGTTCGGAGTTATCCAAGTTGTCCTGCTGATTATCTTCTGATTTACCTGATGTTCCTTCACTTGTATCTGGCCTGCCTGGGTCCTGGGACATTCTCAGCTTTTTGGATTAAGAAGAAATAAATTAAACCAATACACACACTCCCACTGAGGCCAAATTCTCTGCTAAATCCTGCATCTAATTCAGTTAGTCCAACTAGGATTCTACCTAAGAATTTTGAGGGGAAATTCTCTGAAATTGGGGGGAAGGGGAGAAATATGTACTGTACAGAAGTTACACCTATTTATTTAAAAACACTTGAATAAAATAACACTGTTTCAATATTGACAATGTTGCCTGGAGACGTTTGGGTAACAATCAACTAACAAGGATTATAGATAATCATCATCATCATCATCATAGCAGCAACTGTAATTTCAAATACAGAAAGATAGTAGCTCTGACATCATGGCATATTAAGAGCTGTGATATAGGCTGGAAAATAATCCCTTTCCCAAAGTACATGGTATTATAACCTTAATTAGTAACATAATTAATAGATATAATACCAGGCAAATAAGGCAGTTTTAAAGTTATAATTAACTTTTCTCAGGTGGCTATATTTGACGAAGCATAAATGTATATGCATATAAAATACATGCATGCGTGATAAAATTATTTGGGTCTGGTTAAAGTATGTTAACATTTTTCAACAATTTCCTGGGTTTTGTCACCTTTTTAATTTTGTGAAATGTAACCATATAAGGAAATGTATGCTACTGAACAATCACAACAAAAATACTATTCAAGTAATGCTTTTTAATTAATTTGCATGTAACATTTAAACCATATTAGAACTACATTAAGTGTACTTAATTGATTCAACCTATTCCCAATAAAATATTTGACTTCAAATAGTTATGAGTATACTGGGGGGGGGGTGGACTTTGATGTGTTCATACAGTTTTGCTTACTAAATATAAGTCATACATGCTAAGGGAGTTCCCCATCAATTTAGGGCACCAGAAAACTTTCCCAGAAATGTTTCTAGAATATTTCTGGTTTTAACTTTTCGTTTCAGAAAATGTTCTGTTTTCAGACTTTAGCAATGGCTTTTGTAAAAAACCAAAAAAAAAAAAAAACCCCAAAAAACTCTGGCCCCTATGATTACTGCTAGAACATTAATTCACCTAAAAGGCAGTAAGTGATGAAACAAGAGACCTTTGCTATCCAATGATGTGAAGATGTGCAATTGCCACCACAGATCACACACATTTACCAAACTAACATCATCTCAAACAGAACACAGACTATGGGAAGCAGTTCACACTTTCAGCATCAAGTCGCTGAGCAATGAGACAAGTGATGCTGATGGATATGAAGATCTGTCTTTCATCTCCCCAGGAAATGCTGATATGAATCAGATACTGCCTCTCATCGCTTAAGACTACAAAACAAAATCCATCCCAGTAAAGACCATCTGGGATATGCAAAGCTGGCTGATTGCCTGGTTAGCTAGTCTAGAAGGGAAGCCTCTAAATCAGCAAAATGGACAAAGGAAAGGAAGAACAAAGAAGAAATGCCTCACGCAATTCTTACTATAAATTTTTTTTAAGAAGAATTGCTCAGCGGTAGCAAATGGGATTTGAGCAGTCTGGGTGGGGCGGGAAATCTGACCTTTTGAGTCTATAATCCTATATAGGCATTCAGGATCATATTATAATTGCATGAGGCTGGAAAACACATGCCTGCCCCTTAGATGCCATTACCCCAGCCTCTCCACAATGCCATTCATGTTAGTGGAGTCACATCAGCATTCCAAATGCATGAGATGGATCTCCAAGCGCTCAAGGTTCCAGCTCATGGGGCCACTTGGAAGGGTGTCACCACCCCCCAGGAGCACCCTGCAAAACAGGGCAGGCAGGGTGACTGATCACAGTCCCACTCCCCAGCCTCATGTGATCATAGGCACATGATCCTGAGGGCATGCACTAGATGATGGTAGCCTCTTTGCCATATAAATGAATTGTCACATAAATGAACTGTCACACTTACTTCTCACTTAATGTCCTTGGACCAAGCCTTCAGGGTGTAAGAAAAGGGCAGAGAGCCAGCGAAGCAGTGGGGCGAGACTACAGCTTCAAGTTCTGCAAAGCCAAACAGAAGCAAGAGGTCTGTAAGAAAGCCATCACAACAGAGTTAGGTTCCACAGCAGCAAATACAAAACGCCAGTAACAAAGGGCAGATTTGCAAATAAGCACAGGAATCTGGCATCCCAAGCCTCCCAAATCTCTTACATGGAAGGAGGCCCTACTTGTTTAGATACAATTTATACATAAATAGGCTTGTGACTGATCACAGGAATTTAAAGGCAGGCTGTCACAGCAGTATCCTTCCCATATGACATTTTCCTGCAGTCACACTGCTATTTTCATTATACTGTACTGTCTGCTGTGTGTAGAAAAAAATCCTAGTTATTTTGTATTCACAATGCCTCTTTCGAACTCACTGGCATCATTTGAAAAGCATTTGGAATCCACTAGGCATTCTGTCAAGTTTACTTCAACACAAGTGACACTGAGTTAATTAACATTCAGAAATATATCTCATAATAACACATCAAACATTAAAATGCTTCCCTATACAGGGCTGCCTTCAGATATCTTCTAAAAGTTGAGTAGTTACTCATCTCTTTGACATTCTGATGCAAAGGAAAGTTAGAATTTTCTCAGGATTCATCTTCTTGAGTTTTGACACAAACACAAGTTTCCCAAACCCAGAAGACCCAAAGTATGTATGACTGATATAACCCAGCATCGACACCTGTTTGTATATTTAATATATTATTCACATTCTAGACAAAACTTCTAAAATAAATAGAAACATTAGAGCAGACAGAGTTTTCAATGAAGGCAGAATTGTGTCTGGACTTCTACCAGTGCTGCCTTCAGTTTTTCGAAGTAAGTGTTGGTTAATAGTTTATGGATTAAGCAAAGAGCTTCAACAAATAGAACAAAACAAGACACTTTGCTAGATTATAGTGTACCATGTTGCTATTTTCTCACCCCAGCTTTGGAAACAGATGACTGTATAGGAAATGAGGGATTTAAATAACCGGTTTTCCACTCTAATAATTAAAATTAAACATCCCTAACTATACCCATGATTTACACATATTTACGGTTTGCACTAAGCTCCCTGGTGTCATATGTAGTTTAATGGCTCGGCTGTCCATAAATTGCCAAATTAAAAAAGGAAGCAACCTACAATGCACTGGATTCTTCTGAGCGCATTCAACAGCAGAACTATGCCTGTGTGACCAACTCCAGCCAAGTAGTTCTACAGCCTCTGACATCATGGAGTCTTTTAGCATATGCTCGTGAAAAAGAATCCAAAATAGCAACATCCCCATCAAGAAGGCTGATTTCTCAGACACCGAGAGACAAGCTAGATATGAAAATGGCAGATCCAACATGGATCCTGCCAACTCCATATGAAGTGGTGGAGTGGCAACTGAATGGAAGCAGGGATATGTGGGTTGGGAAAACTAACTCCCCCTCCCAGTAAAAACTGCTGTACATCTGCTGCTTTTCTCCAGCACGATTTATTTTGGTTCAGAGTCTCACTGAGAGGAAAACAATAATGGCAGTTCATTGGACAAAAAAAAAAAGATGGGGAGAGTCACATTTACCATCCCTCTGACCACTTTTACATATGGGTTCTATGACAGTAAAGATTTGGGTAACCGAGACGGTAAAACCTGTTTGGGTTCTACCACCTCAGACTACAGACTATATGACTGAATCCTTTTCCTTACACACACACAAAAAAAGATTTCCTTCACTAAATGTCAGGGAGATGAGTTCTAGCCGAGGTTTCTTCCTAACATGCTTGCCTTTATCATGCGAAATATGCTACAGTACTTCTACAGACACTTCCATCATTTTCCTTTCCCATTCAGTTCTCATCTCAACACTTACTTCCTTTTAATCCTGATATCATTTCCCCATATGATCCTCCCCACTTGTTATCATCGCTTTCCCAGATTGCCCTCTCTTTACTTTCTTCAGAAGTTCTTTGGTGGTCCCTTTCCCCATCATTCTTAGACCCACCTCATTTTTTTCACTCAATCTTTTCTTTTCTATTTTAGCATTTCCAACTTCACTTTGGTTTTGTGTGTTTTCCTCCTTTTAATGCAGTAGCCTTTGTGCTGTAATGACCCTTAAAGGTTTATGAACCGCTTGCCAGCACAGGTGAGAAGTATTTAATCAGCGAAGTGGTTGAGTCTGCCTCTAGAAGTATGTGTTTGCACCTGCTTGTGTTTAGACTAATGAATAAACCTGATTGATGTGTGGCGGGCTTGCGCATCCTTGAGTTTATTTCACAGAACTTCTGAGAAGCAACCACCATAGCCTTCCCTAGAAACCACAGGGTTTAATTTCAGACAGGACTTCACAGCTTCAGAACCTTGGGCAGTGTGACGCTCACACTAAAAATATGCTAATCATTATAATGACTTATTCCATAACAATGAGCCTATGCAACCAGCAGATATGCATTGAAAAATGACATCCATGTCAAAAGGCTATAATTTCCAGCTAGGTTTGCACCCTGCCACCTCCCAATTAAGGGGTTTCTGAACAGAAGGCAGCAAAGGAGAATGAGAGAAACAGAGCAATACAGATCAATGAGACAGAATTCCTCTTTGATGTCTTCCAAACTTTGCAGCCAAGTTTTAACAGCACTGTTTACAGCAGGGGTGGAGTACATTGTTTCCCAAGAAAATGCTCCCCCCCCCCCCACCACCATCACACAGAAAAAAAATGGCACAGCACTGATTTAAATCAATGAAGTTCAAACCAGGTGGCTTTACAGGCATAAAAAGAAAAACTGAGGCTTCCTCCCCACTCACTTTTTCTACCATCATGCACACATCCTCATATGAATGTAGACAAGTGCTTGGAAATAAAGCAGCAAAATTTTAAAGTTTTGTATAGTCCCCATTATCAAAAAGTTTCCTTAGCACACATCAAAACAGGTTATTATAGTGTTAGAGCATGTCTTGCCCTAAAGCATATTCATAAAATGCATATATATTATCTTGTTTGGATTTTATTTACACCACAGCATGACTATGCAGTTTCCTAAAAGTCTGCATGAAACTCTAAAAAGATGACTACCCAGACAAGCATGTAATGTTGAGGTTAAGAACTAGAAAAACGGATGTGAGTAAAGTGCCAGCTATTTCAGTTAAACTATATATTTCCCAATGTGACACATAAAAAATTCTCAGTGGGCACAGACAAAGCTTTGAACAACTCAGAGAAAGTAAAAATAAGGGATATCAGAGAACTGGTGTATTTCTTTCTGGGGAGCTGCAGAGTTATGAAATAAAATATATCCATTATATTCCAAAACCAGGAAAATCTTTAGATATAGGATTAGAACAATAATATCCATTTAGCAAATGAAAGACTGTTGCTGCAATCCTGTATTTGGGGGGGGGGGCACCTCGGTCCTAGGGGGCAAATGTCATCCTCCAAGCATCCTCCAAGCATCCCTTGGGACGCTCACCACACCACACCCCCTCCCCAGGGGACCCCCACCACTGGCCCTGCTCCATACCCTTCTTTCCTGGTTGGAACGCACCCTTGAATTCTCCACCCTGCCTGGCTGGGAGAATAGAGAGAGAGGTTTATGAATGTGTGTAGAAACCAGCCGACTATACAAAGGTAAAACTGAACAGTTGTTGCTCTTGCCACTTTGTCCTCTGGCCCTGCCCACCACTTACATGCGGCCCCTGGTAGGAAGTGGCGGAGGAAGGGGGTGCGGGGGCTGCAGTCGCCCTGGGTGTCATGGGGGGGGGGTTTGACAAAATGAGTTTGAGGGAAAGGCAGAGGAGAGGCTACAAGGGTTGGAGAGGCTCGCCCCGCCCCCGAGCAGCTAGCTATGCCGCTGCTGGGAGGCTGCCCAGAAGGGAAGGCAGGCCTTGATAATGCATGCATGCCTACCTAGCAGTAAAGTCCCACTGTGCTAGTGGAGCTCATTTCCGGACAGGCGCGCATCGGGAACTGACTGGAAATCGGCTGATTTTGACAGCCCTTCAAAACAAACTCATGCTTTACGGATGTTAACCCTTGACGAATGCTTCAGGCAGGGTAGACACGGTGGAATTTCCCCGCTCTCTCCATGCATGCTGATAAGCAATGCGATCCCTTCCGATTTAATCGGGATTAATGGCCCACACAGGACAAGGGTTGTGCTCTCTCCCGCATCCCCGTCGCGACCCCGGCCCGGGACCCCGATGCAGCCGAATAACAAGCAGCGCCAGTTCTGCTGCAGCGCCCGCAGGCGCAGGGACAGGGGCAGAGTTTGCGGCTCTCTGGGGCACCAAAATCCGACCCCACCACCCCCCAGCCCTGGTGCAGACAGGGATGGCAAGGGGTGGGGAGGGGGACCGGGCTGCAGGGGGAAGAAGACCCACCATTCCGCAGCCCCGCTTACCCGAAAGGGAGGCTTCGAGCGCAGGAAGACAGCAACTTTTTTGCACCCGGTCTCCGGAAAGCGAGTCCGGGCGGCGGGGGGCGGGAAAGGGCGCGGCCCCTCAACGCCAGCGCCACTAGCGGGAACTCCTCGCAATCCCCGTCGTCGTCCTCTTCCTCCTCCTCCTCACAGGCAGCCGGGAGCCTGCAGAGGGCAGGGGGAAGCAGGCGGCTCCTCACAGGGCGCCGCCATGTCTGAGCTCTCCCTCGCTAAAGCGGCAGCGGCAGCGGCTCAAAGCAAAGCGCGAGGAGCCCTAATGGGCAGCTGCGGGAGGAGGGAGGGAGGAGCGCGCGCGTGCCTGCGATAACAATACGCACGATAGCTGTCAATCAAGAGACGAGGTTGTTGGCGGAAGGCGTGAGGGGCTAAAGGCTCTTCCCTCCCCACCCCCGGGCCTTTTTTCTGTTCCAGAACTTCCGCTGCTGCATCCAGGCTTTTCCCACTGTACGTGTGCATGGAGGGAGGGGAGCGCCGTGCCGCACAAAAGCCCCACCACCGTATGCACACATACAGAGGCAGGGCTGAGTACTATTATGACGGCTTTTATTTTAAACCGCCGATAAACCTCGAAACAATGAACTGAGAGCCTAACGCCATGCGGACGACTGGCACGGGGCGTGCTGGAAACGCCTCCCTGCAAACAGGTTTCTAAGCATGCACGCTGTTCAAGAGGCAGCCTTTGTTTGGCTCTCTCGCACAGCCGTCCTGCAAAATAGGTTGCTGGTCAATGTCCGAAAGGGATCAGTCGGGCCAGCTGGTCAGGTGCATTGCAGCCCCGGGCATGTTTACTTGGGAATGCCGTCCTGCTGTGTTAACTTGCTCCCCAAGCTCCCTAGGGTACATGGCTTGGGGGGGGGGGGACGAAGACAAAAGAATGGCGTATGCACCCCAGTCACTGAATGGTGAGAGATTTCAAGGGTGCCCGCACCTATCTCGTGTTTGGTTTCTTTAAAATAAAATTAAAGTCACCTGAGATTCTGGCGTCGTTACGATAAACGGTTTTATTTACAGGCTGGCGCTGAGCATCATTTGGACTCTCAGCATCAGAGCGCCAAATAAAACTGCTCATTAGGTTTCAGGGGGGCGGTGGCTTCACAATGCCTTAGTACTGGATCCTCCCAGAGCGCAGAATCGGGCCTCTGGGTACTTTCAGCAGCAGGTGTGGGGTGTATGGGGAGCTGAGCTCCGGTGTCTAAATGATGCCTCCTTAATAAAAGAGGGTAGTTGATCGCCCTGCCAGCGCTATCAGTTACCTCGGGAAATTATGCTGCTTCCATTAACCCTCTCCTGACCAAACTACCTACAATCAATAATTAAAGCTATGAAGGAGCCCTTTAGATGACATCATTCTAGACTAACCAATACAAATATGCAACAACAAAAGCAGATACAACAAAATGCTATATAAAAACAATAGAAATCAACAAAAGCAACATACAATGCACTCAGTAAAAGTAGGAAAATAGAAAAGAAGAGGGGGCCTTCCTGAAAGATAGCCTATAACTACCAATAATAATAATAATAAGCTAGACGACGGCAATTAAATAGCTGGGCAAAGAAATGATTTGGAGAGATATACACTGTGTCACCACAGATAAAGTTTATTCCCTAGTCACCACCTACCTAACCTCCAATTGAAAACATGAGTGAATGCTGAGTGGGAAGCAAAACAGAACACATGTGAATAAATTCACATTGTGAGAATAAATCTACATTGTTCTGCAGAGGCAACTGACAGGGATCATATCACCTTATGTTTATTCTTGGAATAATCAAACTTGGGGAGAGTGAGTAGGGAAATTATATTCTTCCCTCTATAAAATGTTTACTTCCAAGAGCACAGGTCTGTTGCTGTCATTTTGCTGGAAGGATCCTGAACGTGTTTAGGAGACATATGAAATGCATAGGAATCCTTAATCCTCAATATCACTTCTATTTTTCTAGAAAAAGAGGTGTTGGGAATCAACATGAACACCTCCCTTGTTCTCTTATAATGGCAATGGCTCTCACCTGAGAGATACCGGAACTGATTTCTGGCAATTTCTGGCTGAAAAGAGCCCTGCTCAATATGTATTTCATCTAGGTAGGAGGGTTAACATTATAAACCTTTATCAGATTCAAGTGCCTTATTTCTGTTCCCTTATAATCCCTGCAGATCTGTGACTGATGGCTCACTTCTACTTGGACAATTCCCTACAGCTCAGAATTGGTTGCCATCCAGAACAGAACATTAGTCCAGGGGGAAACAATGAGAGCTTAGACAAAACAAGTAAGATATCTTCAGAAAGTGATAGTACCTGTAAAATCAGTTTATTCTGTGCTTACCTCTGAAAAAAAACTAAGGAACATCAAATAAACCATTAAAAACATCGCCTGAAAAGGGACACATCCACAATTTTACTATTTATATAAAGAGAGATCACTTAAATCCCAGGAGGAAACAAGTCAGGAAACTGGGGGGGTGGGGGAGGAAGAGAGATAAATGTAGCTTCAGTACTACAGTACTCGCAAAGCATTATAATCAGCCATTTGAGCAAAAGGCAAAAATGGAAGCCAAAGCTGAAAATGATACCATCAGGCGAGAAAGCCAGCCATGGAAAAAAGCAGTCAGTGAAGCAGAAGACAGCACCTAGCAATAGAAACTGGATCCAGATTAGTCCAACCCAACACACCTAACTTCAGCCGCACTCTGCAGTCACTAGTCACATGAGTACCTAACCCTTGGACATATTGTCTTGTCAGGTTACTATGGGATGGTCCTATCTTGCAGCAGTGACTTGAAACCAGACAGCACTTTTATCCCTTTGATTTTTGCGCCCAATAGGTTGTTTCCCAAGCCCTTATTTTAGCAATCAGAGAGCCAACCACATAATAATGCACCACCCTGGTGTGTGCTATACTGCACGGCTCTCCTGTGCCTTGGTGTGGCTTTGTCTCTGATTGAGTCCAAGTACCATAAACCTGCTGTACCTTTCCACTCCCCCTGCCCACACTTGGAGTGGGGCTTCCATCACAGATTGCCAATGCAATCTGTTATAAGGAATTGCTCTTTGAGAAACAAAACCAAAGCATAGTTGGCCATCCAGAAACTATACATTATGAACTATATACATGAAGGCCAATGGTTAAGCATATGCCTTATTTGGAACCATTTCCAAATAAGGCAGCAGCATTTAATTTCTTATCAGCAGAAATGCATTAAAAGCAGTCTACCCCCATTTATTTTTGGTTCCTCTTTGCACTATTTATGCTCCCATGCGCAGAAAATTAGCAAGTAACTATTTAAGCCTAGAATGCCAAGTAGTATGGTAGGGCCTATACTTCAAAGCCTATCTACTGGCACAGATAAATCCAATATGCCACATTATGGTGGGAATAACACAATTAAAGGAGTGAGAAATATTAAAGCGGAGCTTTGCATTTCTTTCGGCTGCCTATTATGGAGCCAATTGCAACAGTAAATAAAAACGGGTTCAGTGGTGGTAGTCTCCTGAGGAGCGAACCTTTATGTTGGAAAGTTTTGCTCACCCTTGGCCAGTTTATTAGCTTCAGGTCCCTATTGTTCAACAGAATGGAAAACATCTACCAACGAGCATTCTTTGCACTGATACAATTCTTGTCGTGTCCATGTAAGGGCAGAAGTGGTGGTATGGCAGTAATGATGATTTACAACTGCCCTCTAAATCCAAGAAGGTTCACAGAAACCTCCATTAGGTTTCTACCACAGATTTATGTAGATGTTCCATGGACCAAGACAGTGTTTTGTTTTTTTAAAAACAACAACTGTAGATTCCAGATCACCATCAGCTGTACTTTTAGATCTATCAGCAGAGAAGGCAGTAACAGTGACTTCATGCATATCCCTAACTCTCTTGGCATCCAAGTACAAGGGTAATTTACACAACCCTGGAGTATATGATTCAGTCCTTATTTTCCAAGCAGGTACTTAATCCCTCTGGATTGTGTTGTGCCACTGACAAAGCAATCACTGGGACTCACTGCCCTGGGCATAAGCAACTTTTCAGCATGCCACTATCAAATACAATTAAGCTGAGGTGTTCGCAAGGATCATATGAACTGGCCTGTACACAAGACATGTCCTACAAAAACAAACATGCTTTTTCTAACAAGCCCTATTTTTTACGTTTACTGTGAACCCCACTGAATTCAATGGAGTTTATGCCCAAGTGGACCAACGGAAGATTGCTGCTGCTCACCTTTGTGGAGGATTATTTGTTCTTCAGAGTTCAATAAACATGAACATAAGATTAGACACAATCACAGGTATTTACACAATTGGCAAGTGACTGCCATGCACTGTTAATTCAAGACCAACTTGGCCTAAAAATATCCTTTTGAATTATATACACAATACATGGAACCTAACAAAGGGACAATATGAATTGACTCTCTATAGCAAGAAGACTGGTATTGATGAACTGGAAAAATAAAAATGCAACTCCCTTCAACAAATGGATTGAAGGTATTTATAAACTCACAACACGTGAACAAGTCACATACAAACGTAGACTTGTCATGGACAAATAACAATCTTGTAATAATTTATGGGCGTATATATACAGTGTGTGTGTGTGTGTGTGTATCTTTTACACGGGAAGACACCCGAGGACACCAAAACCTGCATATATATATATATATATATCCAACAGCCTTGTGTTACACGGAGAAACCATGTGGTTGTTATAGTCCAGTGGCAGTGAGCTCTGACAATCAGGAGCAAAAATTATATTCACCAAATAGTCTAGTTTTCAGGAGCTTCCAATAGTGTTTGAACAAAGCTAAACACTCATACACTGGCCTAAACTTTCCTCCCCACCCCAGTTGTTTTTTTAAAATCAAGAATACATCTGAACAATTAAGATTTAAATAGAAGCTTTAATTATTTTTAAATAATGTTATTACATGGGGACTCCATATTACAAAACCACTTTTATTTAAGTACAATACAAAAAAATTAAAAAGATACAAAATAAGTGCTTCCAAAAGTTATTAGTATCCTAGTATCCTTCTAGAGCTAAAGTTCGACACCTCCATCAGTACCTCTGTCATGAAAATACTGCAAAAAGATAGCTGGATTACTAGCATAGAATTGATCAAGCAACCTCTTCCGCTCTTTGGCAGAGAGGCTGGAGTCCTCATCAATAGATTTTAGCAAAGATACAAGTTCCTTTTTTGTAGTCTTCTTTGCACTGTGGTGATACTCACTTTTGTCAAGTTGCTGGCAGAAAGTATATCCTAAAAAGCAAGCATGAAAAACCATTCATAAAAGTATAGTGGTAACTCTTGTCATTGATACACAGTATTCTCATATCCATAATCAATAGAGCAGAGGCATGGGGAGCCTCTGGCCTGCCAGGGATCCTAATTTGGCTTGTGAAGGTGAAGTCATTTCCCTTCACCCATGCCCACATGGCCCCACACCTTCTGAGCTGAGCTGAGCTGATCCCTGCCACAACAGGAACACATTCTCATGTTTCCCTCATACTTAAGTTATCAGATGTAACATGACAACAGGCCACTGACAGATGGGGAGCCCTACCTACCTAGCAAAGTGACATGTGGGGGGTGAGGCCTCAGAATTTACCCCCCTCCTAAGCTGGATCCTGTTCCCCACCCTTGCCCTATATCACTCTGGAAGGTAGTCCAGTATTACCCCCATTTTACAGATAAAGGACGTAGGCTGAATATCTTGCTTAAGACCACCTAGTAATCTCATGGCTAAAGAAATTGGGACCAGGGATTTCCCACTCATGCTCTTGACCATCTCACAACTGCTTTCATCTCAGTCTACTTAATTAGCTGCATTTCATAGAACCACATTGCTGAATGGGCCCCAATGCATCACTAACCCAACCCATGCTTTACCAAGTTTCGTTATCACTATGTTCAAATAAATGGTGGAGTCAATTAAGATTTTTCCAGGTTTTGCCAGAGGTTTCTTTAGAAGTGATTCAAAAACAGGGATGTGGAAACTTGTGGCCCTCCAGATGTTGCTGTACTTCAGCTCCTATCAGTCCTAGCCAGCATGGCCAACGGTCAGGTCTGATGAGAGCTGTAGTCAGCAACAGGTAGAGGGCCACCGATTCCCCAGCCAAGGACTTAAATGTTATTAAATACATGGTTACCTGTATTCAGGTTGGAATCTTTCCCCTGCTGTATAGCCACAAGCTTGTCACTAACCATTTTATGCAACGTCCCTGGGATCTTGGAGAAAAGCAACAGCTTCTTTTAGTCATTAAAATTTAGGAAGATAATTCAGTAACAAGCCACAGCAGGGGAACAAGGTTTAAGGCACTTACCTTTAATACATCTTTCTGGTAGTCCACCAAAAACAAAATTAGAAGGTCAGTTTTTCCTTTAGATAAATTTTTATTGTTGACTATGGCTTTGGAGAAAGTTCTTTTCACAACCATCCGGTTGTCGCTCTACAAAATAGGGGGGAAATGATTAAAGGAGTGTTTCCCTGCTTACTTACTCTGTTTTCAAACACAAGTTTCCTATAGTTTGCTTTGTAAGGCTACAGAAAGTTATGTGAATGCAAGTTACTTAATTTGTGAAGAAAGCCTAATAGAGTTCAGTACAGCTTATGCATAAGTCTGCTTAAAATCATCCCAATATTATTGTTATTGGTCATTTAGGGGTTGTATCCAACACTGTGCACAGAGTTCCCATTGTGCAAGTGGACTTTTCCTTCCTCTCCTTTCCTTCCACACCTTCAGAATCTGCTCCAGGGGCTCCCTCCAGCCCTCTGGAGCAGATTTTGAGGGTGCACAGGGGACAGGAAAGGGGAAATAATATGCTAGCAGAATACTCACACTGGAAACGACCCATTATTTTTTATCATTATTAACTATTATAATTGCTTACTATTGTTATTAACCATTATTTCTTACCTACTCTGTCATAAGGTCCCAGCTCAGATTTAAAATATATAGAAAATATTAAAGTAAATTAAAACAATGTTCTGTCTGGTGGTGTAGAAACTGCTGCAGTGTGACTCTTTGATCCATTGGTCAGCAGCACCGGAAACCCAAGGTCACGTGGGAGGAACTCGTATTGTGGCTCCTTCCCACTTCAGAGCTTCAGTTTCTCAAAAGGACGGTGCCACCATGGGAAGGAATCATGGCATGGGCTCCCACCATAGCAATCTCATATTTCCAACATTAACCTAGTGGCACTGCTCTGCTCCAAAGACTGTCATGTCATTGAAGGTTACATTAGAAGGGGCCCTAAGTGATCACACTTGCCTCTGCTTGGATCTTAAGATCAGAATTCTGAGCAATAATAGCCATGAAGTAGAGTAGTCTCCTGAACTCCTCTCTTCTTGTACTATCCAGTAACTTCAAGTAGAGCTGAATCGCTTCCAAAGCTTGATCAGTTTTCCCATTAACTGGAACAAAGAAGAACGATGGAGTTTATGACTAACACCCAACATTACTGTTCTCTTTAAATACCGACAATTCCCCATCACCACAAACTTGTCAAGTTTGCCAATAAAAGCACAGTTACCATTGAGCTATACAGTACAGTATGCATTTTACAAGAGTTTTCACTCCACATGTCTGTATACATTGATAAAGAATGTAGCTAGTCATCTAGAAATTTGGAAGCCAATTGCACTTACCTAGCAGCTCTGCAATGCCCAGGTGGATTTCAGGTGCATGACTTAACAGTGGTTCCTTCTTTTGGCTATAGTATCTACCAATGGTATCAAACAGCAGCAGCTTCCCAAAATGTACTTTGTCAGGCTGTTCAGGCAAATTACGGCTCACATCAACCACCATCGGATCTGGCAGATACTCCAGACAGTCTATTGCTGCCGACAGCCATTCATCCGTCCTAGAAAATGAAAATTCCTATGTCTCTATTTTCAAAGTCATGGGCCCTACTCCAGGTAAAGTCTATCCATAACCAAGGCCCATTGAAATCATAACAGCTTAGGGCCAAAGCTAGGTGTGACCTGAGAGATGAAGGAAAGATCTTCAGTGGTGGCATTTAAGAAAAAGATCAAAGCACCTTGTGGGTGGGATGGGAGGTGAATACAGTTTAAATGGGAACTGCAGCACAGAGGCAGGAAAAGTAACCCTTCCAGCACACTATTTTCTTGGTCCAAACCCTCCCCCTTCCCCCCAAAATAAACATGCCTCTAAAGATGCTATTTGCCCTGCAGGTAAAAGTAAACTCAGCTTCTTGTGTTCCTGTTCATCAACATACATACTTACTGAGAGTCTCCGAATGCTTTCAGAATTTCCCGGTCCAGGTAGTTTCTTGTGATGTTACATTCAGACTCTTGCTTTGTTTGTGGAAATTTAGATCCTGCCTTCTGGTACTCAAGTAAAGAGTCAAGAAGTGGAAGATCTATAAGCTGCAGGAGGCGGGTAATTGTTTGCTCTCTCCAGACTTCGTTAATAACTAGAAGCACAATTCAAATGCCAAGATCCAGTTAGCTAAAGTTATTTAGGGGTCAAGGAGTAATTTGCTATTGCAGTATTTGTCTTTTAGCCTAAGAGACTTAATACTTCACTGAAAGAACACTTAAGCGACCTGCTTCCTTATTAATGCATTATCAACTTACAAGTGTACTTTATCAGGGTAAAAGGAAGGTGACCAACAGCAATTTATGCAGGGAACAGCAAGCATTTGGACATAGCCAACATGCTTTACATTTTTTCCTGTGGAACTTGCGAATGATCTTTGCTGCACAGGGAATCCAATCACATAAATCATGCTAATAAGGATGCGTAAAGAAAGGAGGCCTTGTTGAAGACTTTAGAGTTGGAACAATGGATTCCTTAGCTTCAAGAGCCTCTGCCACATTCAAGGATTCCAAAACTGAAAAGCAAGAACTTGTCTGCTTGCTGCATTTTCTAATCAGGACTAAATTTTCAACTGCAGAAAAACAACCCTAATTTTGGGTTTTCCCATCAAAGAAGATGAAATAGTGGCAGCAACACATCCAAGCCTTCTTAAAACCAGCTAAATTTTAAAGGTAATGAAAAGCTTTGAACACTTGCACTACTGGTGGCTAAGCTTTAAATCTGAGTTTTAAACTGAATTTCATTTTAAAAAATAATAATTTGAAATAGTTTTTATTGTTTTATGATGCACTTATTTTATTTGTTGCTTTGTAAGCCATCCAGGGAACTTCTATTCTGGGGTGGCTACATAATAAATGTAATACATAAGTTTTTTAGCCACTACAAGTAAAAAATGTGAGGCAATGCCATTTTCAAAACCACCACAGTCAGTCCTTCCCTTTATAGATTGGGATAGTTTTGCTATCTGTAGTCTAAAGAGCTTGGGGAGAGAAGGCAGACAGCAGCACATCACTGGATAAGCAAATGGCTGGGGTTGATGGAAGTTGTGGTCCAAAACACACCATGGGTACTGAGCTGGTGAGGGCTTGTCTATACTGATCATCACCAGGCCCTCCAGCTTAACTTCACAAACTTCTATTCCCTGTGACAGTTGTGGGTCAGTGTCAGAGGCTGGCCTTGCACGATTTCTCAGGATGGGGAGACAATAGGCATCTGCTGTAAGTCAAGAAAATACACTCCACAATGTATTCCTTTTATTCTAAGCACTGTATTTGGTAGTGGAAAGGAGCTAAATTTGCAAGTTCCCACCAGTTTAAAACAAGGCATCCATTCCTTCCCTTGGGTGCAAGCAATTATGATGTTTGCGCATCACTTACCTTGGTGAGAAAAGTTTGGAGAGTTATTTACTTGAGAAGAACTAACAGACGTTAGACTCAAGTTTTCCAAGAGATCCTCCAAGCTTCCTGATTTCACTGGTGTTATGCTAAGTAATGCTCTTTTCTCCTGTCTGAAGAAAGAAAAATGAATGATTCAAGTTATCTGCTCATCAGCCAGAAAGGTCCTGGTAGCAATAGTCTCTACAAGTAAGCTTTGAATTCATGACTACTCAACTGAAGGACAAAAATACAAACATTCCGCTTCAAACATAAAAATGAACCAAAGAGATACATGCTCAAGATAACTGAATACACATTAGTGTCCCTTATGTTAATCACCTCCTGGCAAATAGAAGGGGGAGAAATGGATGCAGTGAGAGATTTTACTTTCTTGGGCTCCATGATCACTGCAGATGGTGACAGCAGTCACAAAATTAAAAGACGCCTGCTTCTTAGGAGAAAAGCAATGACAAACCTAGACAGCATCTTAAAAAGCAGAGACATCACCTTGCCAACAAAGGTCCGTATAGTAAAAGCTATGGTTTTCCCAGTAGTGATGTATGGAAGTGAGAGCTCGACCATAAAGAAGGCTGATCGCCAAAGAATTGATGCTTTTGAATTATGGTGCTGGAGGAGACTCTTGAGAGTCCCATGGACTGCAAGAAGATCAAACCTATCCATTCTGAAGGAAATCAGCCCTGAGTGCTCACTGGAAGGACAGATCCTGAAGCTGAGGCTCCAATACTTTGGCCACCTCATGAGAAGAGAAGACTCCCTGGAAAAGACCCTGATGTTGGGAAAGATGGAGGGCACAAGGAGAAGGGGACGACAGAGGACGAGCTGGTTGGACAGTGTTCTCGAAGCTACCAGCATGAGTTTGACCAAACTGCGGGAGGCAGTGGAAGACAGAAGTGCCTGGCGTGCTCTGGTCCATGGGGTCACGAAGAGTCGGACACGACTAAATGACTAAACAACAACAACATGTTAATTGACCTGTCATAAGGGTATCAAAACCAATCTGTTACAATCCCAATCCCATTTGCCTAGTTCTATTTCAGTAGGATCTATTTCTGTGTAGAAATGGTCAAGATTGTGCTGTTAGGCCTGTTCTTCTAAGAAGTTTGATATAATGGACATATTTAACTGTGACTGCATTACTTGAAGCTGTGATGTAACATATTGAGCTAATACACACAGCCCCAGCCCCGTGTTTATAAATACTTATGGTTGGCCACTATTGCTGAGGTTGAGCCCCATTTATGTTTGCGGTGTCCAATTAAGAACTGCCATTAAAAATGTGATATTTACAATGTGTCACTGATGTAAATTGTGTATTAGTTCATGCGCTTCAAAAAACTAAATATAAAGTGCTACTGCATTGGGGGCGGGGAGGGAATGGTAACTAGCAATCCTGTTTTTGCACCTGTAATCCAGGTTCCAGGAGCCATTTGGCTCCTAGCTTTTCTATCTCAGTTTCCAACACTGCTTCTAAGGGGCCAGGCTATGTGTACTCAAAGTAAGTCCTACTAAGTTCCATAGGATTTACTCCCCAGCAAAGGTGCTTAGGTGTGATGTCTAAGGCAACCCTACTTCCAGTTTAGTGGGAACAAGCACCACTGAATTCAAATGAACTTGTTTCTATCTGGCTATATACAGATTGCACTGTAAAGCACAACCAAGTAATATTCAGCATCTTTCACAAGGGTTGTGCACATTGCACCCAAATGAGGCCTCTCAGTTCTCTTGTCAACAGGTTTAATTTTAATTAAGGGCACACCACACATTTAAAGCATATGCCTTCCCCCAAATAATACTGGGAACTGTCATTTCCCTCTCACAAAAGATACATTTCCCAGCATTCTCAACAAACCAGTTCCCAGGATTCTTTGGGAGAAGGCATTGGATGTGGTTTAAATGAATCGTATGCTTTTATCCTAAGAGTAAGAAGCATGTTAGTCATCTTACATTACACACAAAAGCTCACATCCTTACATTCTACTTTGGTGTCCACCCTTGGTTCCATTCTCAAAAGACACTAACACATTTCGAATGTCCACTTCACCCATATAATAATAGACCAAAAGAACAACTCTTCCTGTTATCATAATTAGTCCACGTGAGTGAGTCTTCAGCATGTGCCTTCAGATACATCACTCTCTCATCAGCTGGAATGATACAAACAAAATCCTATCCAAGAATTGTACTTGATTCAATGGAAATTAGTCATACTAATTTGACAATGACAGAGTTGAAGTGTAAATTGGGTTGTTTTTATTTTATGTATTTTGTGTTTTTTATATTGTGATTTTCTCCTGTGAGCCACCTGAGACCTGTGGGTATAGGGCAGTAAATAAATTTTAGGAGGAGGGGGCGAGGAGGAGGAGGAGGAGGAGGAGGAGGAGGAGAAGAAGAAGAAGAAGAAGAAGAAGAAGAAGAAGAAGAAGAAGAAGAAGAAGAAGAAGAAATTGACCCCCCTCTCTCTAGCTGGGACTATTATGCAAGCTACTTGCAACTTTCATGGTCACTTTTGGATTTAAAAAATAACACCATAATCAGCTGTTTTGGGGTGGGGGGGACATGCTGGTATTCAGTTCCTGCTACATTGAAATCAGTTCCTGCTACATTGAAATCTACAATTTCTCCATTGACTTCTATAGGCAGCTCTACCTTCTATCCCTGGGGACATTTAAAAACACAGATTTATAACCACGTGAACCTGCCTGCCTGGCAAGATCTTCACTGGAGGCTCTTGTCTAAATGCAGAGACAGAGCCCATTTGATGGTGGCATCCCACAGTGGAACACTTTCCAGAAACACTTGGCTGGTAACTAGTTCCTAGTGTGCTAGTTTCATTACCAGGTGCCTAAAGCTTTTAAATTGGCCAAAAAGCCTTCTTACACTAGGCAACTAATTTTGCTGCTATAGCCTTTTTGTTTCTGTTCAGCTTTTTGCTTTTACTGACTTTATTGTCCTTTTACTTATCTTTGTTTTAAAGGACAACTTTGTCCATTAAAGTGATATCATCAGCCAATGTGGGAGCTTTACGCTGAAAGGCAAAATATACATTTAAAAGAGACAGACATAGACATCCAGCAAGGATGGAAACTAGCTTCAATTCCAGCACCCCTTGGTTGGATGAGAACTACTAAAAATTGGTGCATGCTTAATTCCCAGGGCATCCTGAATTCAAGGCTGTGCTCACACATCCTTAGTCAGATGGCCAATAGCAGCACCAATCACCTTGTCTTTCTGACAAGCGGGAGGAGTCGACTGTCCCTTTCCACATCCACAGAGGCACCTGGCCAGATAGTGACAGTGACATGTATAGAGTTGGTGCCCAAAGTTGCAGATCAAAGCAAAGTCCACTATGAGTTCAGTTAAAGTAGATCTTCCTCAGTTGTTGACTGTGGAACAACTTATGCTTACCATTTTTCCTTCCATAGACAAGACATCCTCCCTCCTAACCTTTTAAGCTGCATACGCAGTTATTTGGATTGCAGCCCACATAGAGAATTAAGTTCTATTGACTTTAGGGCCATTCAAGAAGGATTTGCTTTTATTTATTTATATGTATGTATGTATGTATCTGTGTGTGTGTGTGTGTGTGTGTGTGTGTGTGTGTGTGTATTACCTTGGATGTGCAGCTATATCCACAGCAGCAGCAAATGAGCACACAAGATAGGACTGCCAGGCTCCCGTCTTACAATTAGAAAGTCCCAATTAATACTGAAACACTCAAGTTCAAAGTAAGTCTGATTAGGGTTAGGCTGCTTTCAAGATAGAACAACAAGAAAACATGGCAAATATATTCAGCACTTCATTTGGTACTAACCTTTGATGCACAGTCCGGCCGTACTCTTTTCCAAACGGACTGTCCATTTGGTTACACGCATTTGGAAACCTGTAGAGGCTGCAGCTGCTATCTTCGAACACAGACCGTTTGTCTTTTCCAAAGACTCTGGTAGAAACGGCTTCAAACACTTTGTAGTCCATCAGTGCCTGACACACTCTCACAACTTTAGTCCGGGAAATATCTACATCGCCAAAGTATTTGTTCTGCAGAAGGTGGGCATAGACGACGTCTACTGCATCGGAACCAATAAAACAGTCGTTAAAAGATTTCAGGTTCTGACGCCGCTTTTTCACTTCAACTTGGCTCTGAAGTGCG
Organism: Podarcis muralis; assembly: GCF_964188315.1. Lineage (NCBI taxonomy): Eukaryota > Metazoa > Chordata > Lepidosauria > Squamata > Lacertidae > Podarcis > Podarcis muralis. Next base: position 64,881,290 of record NC_135655.1, on the reverse strand, counting down.
TTGATAATGCTGCTCCAGACATATGTGGCTCCAAATGGTCTCTGTGCCAAGCTGAAACCTAAACACGCAATGCAAGAGATGTATTTCAGTGAGTTTTCTGGAAGCAGATTATGGACCTACCCAATATTTATAGGAGTCACTTCCAAAAGTGTGCATCATTTCCCATGGAAATATTGGTGGAGCCCTTTTACTGGCAACTTTAGCTAACAAGGTCTCTAGCGCAGGGATGGGAAATCTTTTGCCTGCCAGGTGGAGTGGGACTCCATCTCCCATAAACTTCAGTCAGTATTGTCAATGGTCAGGGATGATGGACTCTGGGGCTCCAACATCTGGGGAAGGACAGAGGCTCCCCAACCCTGCTCTAAGGTTTGACTCAAGGGAATATAACAGTTATGTCCCCGTAACTATAAAAATGCTATCAGTTAGCAGGGCTGGGAAAGATTTCTCTCTGCCAGAGACAGAGACCCTATAAAGCAGCTATCAGTCAATTACTGACAATATTGGGAATCTTCATTTTCTCACTGAGAAACTTTTGTGGGATACTTTTTGTGGGAGAGTCTTGCCCACACCTGCCCTAGATTCTTCTAGACAAGGCTGCCATTTCAAATTCCTGAGGTGGGGGAGGGAAAGAGAAAGAAGGTATTTTACAGGTGACCATGATTCTTCACAAGATTGTAAAAGCTCTTGTATCCACTCAGGATTAAAGTTGCAGAGAGAGAGAGAGATGTATTTTGAAAGCATGTGTTATGGTTACTACTTGTACTTTATAATTACAGCAAAGCCATCAGCACAGAACGGTCTTTTTTATTATTAAAACAAATGCCTGAGACACACACACCTGGTACATTCACCCATCAAATTTTTATGCCTATGACCATAATGTTTATAGTCAAGTACTGGAGGATGCAAAGGCTGCCCCAGAACACCTAAATCTACTGGTACTGTCCGTATCAGACCAGTAAACTCAAATGCCTGAGTAGTTCTGCCGAGATAAAAAAAAAAAGTTCCTTTTTAAAAACAAAATATCTACCATACCATAGCCAACAGCGCTACAGCTTTTCTAATTCTTGTTGCCAAATAGACCCCAGGGAAAGCTTTGTTTGCTAACAACATTGGAGTCAAGGCTGCCTCCCAGAAGACTACCCAAACTGGGAGGAAAGTATTTCCTCTCCTGGAAGACAGTCCACAAGAGACCAGCTCCTGCAGATTTACATATATGAACTTCCATAGGGATCGCACAGCCAGCGTGAATTTGATCACACTTAAACAGCAATTTATCCACGGCTATATATTAAGAAGGAACCCAATATGCTGATGAATAGCGCCTCCGGCTTTTGGCAAGCAGTTCAGTTACGAGAGACAGAACAGACCTTTTGCAGGAAGCGAGGGAATGAAAGCACTTTATGAAATTAATGTAGAAATGTGAGTAAGTAAAGCAAGCTGGAAGAGCTTCCTCTGTCGAGGAAAGGCTTCTTGCATATTACCCAGCGACTCCAGCCAACCTGAAGAAACAGGCCACCAGCTCTAACCACACACATACAGAGAGAGATAGCTTGCCCAGCGGCAGGTCCGGAAACAGCAAACCTACCAGAGCTGGGAGGAGGCAAGTCCACGCCATCCTAGCCTTTAGGCACATTAATTAACATTTTTAACCTCTTATATGTGTTTGTGAGAAGGGGTGGAGGAGTTATTAGTTTGTTTTGTTCTTGTTTTTATTATGCGTTTTTCTGCTGCGATCCGCCCTGAGATCAGTATACAAGGGCAGTATACAAATTTATAACAAAATAGGATTCTGCCGGAGCTACTGGACCCCTCCAGAATAAGAGCAAAACAACAACAACGCTCTGTTGACCGCCCGGCTGACCTTCCAACAGGGCTAAGGCCAACCATCTCCCAGAAAAGAGGAGATAGCCGTCGAAGGGAGAAGATACGGGGTTGCATCAGAGCAACCGCGGCGGGTCGGGCCAAAGGTCCATCCGTCGGTCAGACCCGGGCGCTGCCTCCACCTGCGGCCGGTGAGAGAAAGCGCCTTCCGCCCGCCCCACGGGGCGAAATTGGAGGGGCGAGGGCGCGAGATAGGCGACTCTGCATATGACTTTATAGGAGCCGACCCTTAACAGCGCCCACGGAACCCACCTGCCTTAGGAGGCGCTTTGCCCCGCATAACATAATAAGAAGCCCCGAACCCGCAGCCTACCTGGAGGCTTGTTAGCCGGACTGTACACCGCGCAGAGATTCAAAGCCGCCGCCTTCTCCTTCACGCTGGCCATAGCGCCGGCCGGTTTCTGCCTCGGCGTCCCCGGGAATGAGCGGAGCAGCCCGGCCACCTCGCGGAGGGGAAATAGGCGGCGCTCGCACGCAAGCGCTGCTCCCATTGGCTCGCGTTGGCGGCGGGGGCGGAGCCCGCCCTCTACTTTAATAAGCCGAACTGCAACCGCGGGGCGTTTGGCCGCCACGGCGAAGACAACGGTGCGCTCACCAGAGCTTCCCTAAAGGGAGTTGCTCTGTTCATGGGGTGCTTTGCAGAGGACGCTCCCACCCACACAAAGGCTCCCGTTTCTCCCTGTAGCTCTAGGGAGAAACCAAGAGTGAGCCACCTTCTTTATCAGGCTTCCTCAACCTCGGCCCTCCAGATGTTTTGAGACTACAATTCCCATCATCCCTGACCACTGGTCCTGCTAGTTAGGGATCATGGGAGTTGTAGGCCAAAAACATCTGGACGGCCCAGGTTGAGGAAGCCTGTTCTATATGTTTGCATTGCATACACGGGTTTAGAGGGGAGTGGGGTCAGCTCACATCTGCCCGCTGGCTTGCCTGTGAACAAGGAACACCCCTTTTTGGCACTTGAGGCAAACCTCAAAATGGCGCCCCATCCTCTCCCCACTAGGGAAGAAGGGTGAGTGAATATCTGCATCAAGAACAAGGGGGCAGGGAATAATAATGATTTGCATTGGGATCTGTGGCCTGCCGTCTGAGGCGATTGCCTCACCTCACCTAATGGGTGGACTGGTCCTGATTGGTGGAAAGGTCTGAAAGAAAGAGCAGTAGTGGACTTTGGGCTCTCAAATTTCAGCAGCACCTTATGCAATGCTAAGATTTGGCACCCCTCACCTCCCTGGCTCTGTTCTGTGATGTTGTGACACCCCCTGCAGCCTCCAGTGCAACTGCACTGGTCACGCTACATAAAACCTCCTCTGGAAGGTTGGTCAGTGTGCAGGTTTCCATGTGGATTTCAGGCTGAGTGCAAGTAAGGGGAAGGTGAGGGGCTATTACTTGGGCTCCTGCTTATAAGGGTCCCAGTAGGCCTTTGCCTGTGGTGTAGGGTAGTCTCTGCATTGTAGCCATGCCTCCTCCTGGTTAGCCCCTCTTCTTTATAAAGGTCTCAGGTAGCGGGGCATGTGAGGGTATGTTCCCTGCTCTTTGCAAGTTACGATCTTGGTGGTGGGAGCATTTTACCCTCATCAAATTCATGTTAACCAAAAGTCTCCTATTGCTCGTGGTCTCAGATGTTCCATTTCACAAGTCTGTGCACCCTGAAACCTATATATGTTTACTCATAAGCAAATCCTGCTTTGTACTAAGTGTGGAAGGGGTTGCAGTTCTGCCAGCCAGATCCTATGCAATGTTATACACACCTAACTGTGAAAAGAGCTCAGCTGGTAGCAGCCTATGCAAAAATATGCAAACTTTGATTGTTGAGATAGAATACCTTTATTATTATACTAATATCTCACTTTTCCTCTCCAAGTAGCTCAAAGTGGGCTATAAACCCTAGTCCCCCAGGTTGGTCCTAAATACACTACTCCTGGAAATTTTGAGCTGAAAAAGACCTAAAGGTGCGGATAATGGTATTGGGACAGATTTAATTCTACTTGGAATGTAGTCTACAAATTTACAGAGTTTATATCAATGTTGTTTTAATGTGTCCAGAGAACGCTGGGAACTGTTATGTTGCAATATTCACCTCAGAATATCACAATCACTATGGATTCTGGAGAGAGGGAATGCCTTTTTAGTATGCCCACATAATCTAATCTGAGGCAAAGCTCAGCCATGGACCTTGTCTCGTTCCTTTTTCTATTTTAAATTGATTCGTTATCACCTGGTTAATAATTAATTTTGTATTCTGTTCTGTATATACAGCTTTTATCCCTTTTATAAACTTTTCTCCATATTCCATTTCTTCCATCACTTTCTTCATAAAATCCCAAGATATATTATCAAACGCTTTTTCTGCATTTATAAATATCATTGCTGTTTTTTTCTCATTTCTTACTTCTAGATATTCTATTACATTTAAAATATTTCTTATATTATCTTTCATCTGTCTACCTGAAAGGAATCCCACTTGGATATATATAAATATTTAAGACCTTTTTCAGTCTATTAGCTAAAATATTAGCAAATATATTGTAGTCAAGAGGTAAAGTACCTTTGAGCACATAATGAGACTGTTTCCTCTTTTAGTGTATTGGTGTAGCTTAGTCCCCACAGTTGTTTGACCAGGGAACATTACCTTCAAGGTGACTTTTAGCCAAACTACAGTACTTCAAGCTATCAGAGTCAAGCGTTGTCATACATGCTGCAGTCATAGGCAATGACTAGCTGGTCTGTGTCTTTCATTTCTAAAGGGCCCTCTCCCATCTGCTTTGTAACAATCTCTAATGCACATATACCGGAGTCAAACATGTTTACACCTGATCATATCCACAAACTCAGCTTCTTATAGGGCACAGAGTAGCAAAAAAGAAAGAAAAAGCCCTGATAAAGTTGTTCATTATCATAACCAGGGCAATTTCTGTCCCAAATCAAAGTCTGATGTTTGTTGGCTAAGAGTCTCAGTGATTGAAAGTAGCAACATGCTTGTGGCTAATCAGTTGTGATAATGGGATATTTGGACATGCTGTGCAATCTGGGCCTATTCCTAAACGTTATTAAAAACTGGAATTCAAACAACTTGCAGAACAATGAGGTTTTGAGTTTTGACAATTTTACTGTTGGGGAGTTGATGAAATAAAATTACACATCAGCAACTGAGCCTCTGTAAAATTTTGAATGATTCAGGATGTTTATGCCTACCATACCAAATTTATAGACATAAGTAGCAGCATAGCAGCATAGCAACATGTACAATACACTGTTAATCAAAGAACATACTGAAAAAAATTATCTGCTTGGTACGCCAGAACATTCAGATCTAGGCCAGCACACAATGAACCAAATGAGTTGAGGTCACACTAATCTTTGTTTTATTTTGTTAGATGAAAAACGGATATCAGTGCAATTGTAGTATGTTGCTTCAGAAGCATGAACCACTATTTTCAGAAAGAATTAATTTTATCTTGTGATAATTCAGCCAGGTCCATTTATATGAATGTGTGTATTTGTTTTGTTATGCTCATCAATGTCATTTAAACCAAAAGGGCAACACTGGTATTAACAAGGGGCTTTCCACAAGGCCTATTTTTTTTTTTAAATGCCCCTTCTTTTAGATTGCTGCTCAGGAAAGATATTCATTTATTGTAATCCAGGAGATTTTTCTATATAAGCACAAAATAATTAATATGTAAGTGTCTTATGAGCTTCAGGCACCAACTTAAGACTTGGTGATTTCAGCACACCTCTTTATGAAACTGATTTGTTTTTTAAACCTTTGTCAGATGACCCATTTTTGTATTGATTATCCTTAATGCATTTTTGCTTTATTTTATATTGTTTTGATTTTAATGGAGACCCTGTAAACTACATATTGTATTGGCCTGAAAATAAGCTGCACTTCCCCCCCCCCAAATCTGATCATGAAAAGTTAAAGTGCAGCTTATATTCGCAACCTTATGCCATCGGCAGAGTGGTGCGGCTCCACCCCCTGGAAGCAGCCCAGGAGCATGGGGCAACGGCGCCCGTCCCATCCACGGCTCCCAAGCCGCCAAATTTTAAAGGTGCCGCCTATTTGCAGGTTTGGCTTATATTCCTGCCAATACTCTGCAATTTCTAAAATCCATTGTTAACTTTGGGCTTTTCAGATGTTTGATGGGGTGAGCTGAGCTCTTCTAAATGTAACTAGGGTAAGAAACAGTGACATGACAAACTGCGCAGCAGAGGCTGTGCACAAACTATACCTTTTAGAGCACATTCCAAGCATATTCGTTCCCTTGAAGAATTCTGGGCACTGTGGTTTGTTAAGGGCTGCTGGGATTTGCTACTCTGTGGGGTAAACTACAATGCCCAGAATTCACTGAGGGAAAGAATTATGATTGCTTTAATGGTATAATGGGTACTAATGGGTACTACACACCCAAAGAGAGATATCGTAGGTCTTAGGGAAGGCAGGAGTGGGGAGCAAAGCAACCTTGGTATCTGACCCCTAGGAAGTCCCTTGCAAGGGAAACTAGGCAATTAAAATAGATTTGCAGAGGTTTAATATACTAACACTGCAGTCCTATACACTCTGTACTGGGATTACACTAGAACTCAAGAGGGTACACTTTTGAGCAGACATACAGTATATATGTGCTGCAAAAGGTTTGGGCTGGCCATGCTTGTGGAAAGGGTGAGGGTGAAATAGCAAAGGTCAGGTCGCAATCTGGCCCAGATGCACAACCATGTGTTAATTGTGCCTTGCCAGTGGTGTGACAGACAGGGAATTACCTTGTGAATTGCCCTGAGACCTATGATGAAGGGCGGTATGCAAGTCTAAAATAAAATAAAAAAGCAAGCAAGCAGGATTTTCTTTCACAGCGGGAATAAATTTTGGAGTGACATGGTAACTGATGGGATCTTCCTTGCTCTGGCAAGTGATTGAGATGATGTTTGTGTCAGATTAGCACAAACTGAGAAAGAAAATAATCAAGCAGAGGTTAAATACTACTTTTCTTTTCTTGGATAGGCTTCCTATTTCATGCTAACATTAAGAAAAAGTTAAGAAAATGGCTCAATTCAGGCAGTACGTCTAGATTTTGTTCATGCAGAATAGTTCGCCACATCACAAGTTACTGTAGTCTTCGCTATATATTTTTTAATTTAGTGTTTGGAGCAGCACTGATGTTTCACTTTATATTAGTATGAGTTGCTTCTTTGGATCCTGTGTGTTGATCTTGGATTATACCGAATGGTTATTTACCATAAATATTTCATAAACATTCCAGTTATTTTTTAATGACTCCTCATCTGCATCTTTCTCCAACCTATGAACAATGGCTCCATTCAATCAAAATGAAGCCATTCTGAAGAGACCAGCACATGGAATACATAAACAATTGCTTATGAAAATGTGCTCTGTGCCCATTATCCTTGAAGACACAAGTAGACTTTCAGCATATAGGTCACATATACTGAAAATAAATAAAATCCACACAAGTTAATACGACAGAAACACAGAATGCTTATTTATTTTGCATAGTTTAGGCCTGCCCTTCATCATGTGATCTCAGTGTACATTACAATATAATTAAAATAAGAATTCCAAACAAGTTCAGTCATGAAAACCTCCAGACTTGCAGCAGTAGCGAACATCCCAAAAATCTCCAGGCAAAAATAGGTACATATTTGCCTAGTACCAAAAACACTGGAAATATTGGTGCCAGTTGGGTTTCCAGGAGGAAAGAATTCCACAGGTGTGGAACTACCACAGGGAAGCCCCTATCTCATATATAAGTGCAATTTTATCACATAAAAGCAGCAAATGTTATAAATTGCTCTGCTTCCAACATGACTTATACAGTGCAGTCATTCAAGCACTATGTGAAATAAATTAGCTTGGATCCTTATAACCCCATGAATGGGAACTCTGCTCAAGGATTGTTTCTGCTGGCACCCGGTTTCCACCAATTGCCCCTTCATCTCCCTGCGTACCCCTAAAATCTGCTAAAGTGTTGTGGGCCCAGTTCAAGGGAGAAGGTGCTAGCCACAATCATCTAGCCACTTTTACCAGTGGGAACTTTCCTGAATCAAAAGCCTTTCCACTAACAGAAGTAAAGCTCGGAATCCAAACCAGTGGTTGATTGAAATACTGATGAGTAGGCTGAGTTTTCCAAAGTAACAAACCATGACTGAATTTCTGTAATATAAACAATGAAAGTGTGGGGTGGGTGGGTGGGTGCTACATTGAAAAAAGCCACCAAAAACAAGACATTTCATGTCATTTGGAGCTTCTTGAGGCTATACCCCTTTTAAAAAATAAACGTGTGCAGCTGAGACAAAAATGGCCACAACTATAATAGATATTAATGGCTTAGCAAACTCAGGTGCTGAGTTAAAATGGTTATGTAACTCAAAATGGGGCTACTGATGAATAATGGGAACGTTTGCACAAATAGAAAAAAAAAATCTTAAGCAGGTGAAACTAACGGTTGCAACACTCTCCCCCCAAAAAACCACCTCGTTGAGGAAGTGGTCATGCCTTCATTTCCTGCCAATTCTTGAACCACAGCATATGCAGCAGCAGTTTCTCTCCTATGTTTTGAAACTGCGCCCTACCCTTCCACCTTATAGGAATTCTGAGTTTCCAATGGCAACTTACAATGTGGCACAGCTAAATTATGTGTGAAAAGTAGGGAAATCGGCTATATGTGCATGCATGCAAGTGTTACATATATGTGAAGACTGTGGCCACCATTTGGTCTCCAAAAGACTCATATTTGAAGCATTATACTAACGGAGTACTTTGCAAATTTACAAAGCCGCTTGCCTTAGTCACTCCCAATTCTTTCAGTTTAATGTTTTCAAGCTTAATAAACCACTAAACAGCATTTTGAAAAAGTGTCTTTACTTTAATGAGCTTAGTAACATCAAATCAACAATACAAAAATGTGATTTCTTTTTCTTAGCTTTATACATTATTGTGGACCACCTGAAAACTGGACTAAAAAAGCACCTCTCATTAGTCCTGGCCTAAATGTTTGCAGTACATAAAAGGATAGATATTACTATGCGTTTTGTGAATGAAATGTGAACATTAACTTAAATAGCATAGATATATAGAAGGAAGTGCACTGTGTAATACTACAAAAATGTATGTTAGTGTAGGATGAAAAATGTTAAATTGCAATTAACAAATCTGAAGTTACTATACACTGATTTTCAATGTCCTAGTTTGGGCTTGTTTAAATTATTTAAACTATTTAAATTATTTTAAATAGTAGTAAAATTTTAAATATTTAAAATATATTTCCTCTATGAATACCTGTTTATTGGAAGACAGTTTGAGTTTCCTTTTTAACATATATTACTTAAAGCAAAAGGAAAATGATACAATGTTCTGTTAAAGAAGGCTGTACAATCCAGTTGTATCACTTTTGATGCAAACAGAGGCTTAAAAGGAGAAGAAAAAAAATCAATGATATACATCATTTAGAGATGTGGAAACAAATGTTTGTTGGATTACCAATATGCAGGTGCAAGTATTTAGTGTAGCACAGTGTTATCGATTTGTTTGGTTGCCCCCACTGATAAATTAAAAAAGAATGAGAACTTCATGTTTATACATTTGAGTGGGTACTGAATATTTGGAAATCACATGCACATCTGTAGCCAGCCAATTCCACATTCTTGCAGTATTATGAGAATGCAGAGACGCAAGTGACGAGTGTGTATCCTATTGAAATCAGCTACATCACAATCCTAAATACAAAGTGGAAGAAAGTCTGAACGGTTTCAACATACATTGTATTTAGGTGAGGTTTCAGGTGCTCAAATCCTATAACTCTACTTATTGTAAGAGCACTGGCAATTCTCCAAAGCATATCCAGCACTCTCTCAAAATTGCTACTTGCAGGGGGGGTGTCCTTGGAAGGAAGAAAACACAAGGCGGTTGTCTAAGACGAGTAACGTTCAATTTTTATCCCAGAATATTTAGAAAATATCTCTGAGCAAATAACCGTATTTCTCAAGTAACGTTGCTGTTACTCTGCACCTTTATAGCTACAAAACCTATACCCTGAATGCAACAAATACACAATTATTGCTACAACGAAGGCAAATTTCTTCAATCTGTTGGTATAAGATGCCTAAAATCTTCGCTAACATTTTATTTTATTTTCCCAATGGCATTTCATTCTCCTAAACTTGCTTAATTTTGGATACATAAAACACTGTCTGCCTAGCATGGTGATGTTCTCTGTTGTTTACAGGAACCATGGAATATGCTCAAAACTAATTAGAGGCGTCTCAATTAAGAGAGAAATGATAGTGTGCAATTGTGCCTAGGAATACACCCAGGCCCCTACAGCTGCAGACCTTTTCCTGTGCCACAGAGTCACAAAAGACATTGTGTGTGTTCCAAGATGTCCACACTTCATGTGGGACAGTGATTAGGCCTAATAGGCCTCACCAATGCTCAACATGAAGTTGCGTACCCTAGAACAGACACTCCTTGCAACGTACAGGCATTTCTTGAAACACAGGGAGGGCAAACAGGTTGATGCAAGAGTTCTCTGAGGGCAGGAAGTTGAACACCCATCTAGCAATACAAAACTGTCTTTTCCGTTCTACTCCCATATTCCTGAGAAAGTTTCTTATTTATCATTCGCTTGATAAAGTTGTCACCGACTCGGCACGAACCTCCCAATTACTCAGAAGTAAGCTGCAATGATTTAAACGAGACTTAGTCCTAGGTAAGTGGGCATAGGCTTTCATCCTGGGTCTACAACATGGGGCAACCCCAGCTCTTTTGTTTAACTATTGAACCAATATATGTGTAAGCTTGTGTTGAGATGTATATTGCTTTGCTGTAGAAGAACACATTTTGTTTTTGCACTTTGAACCTTCAGTGACTGGTTCTTAAGTATTTCAATTCTAAAATGAGAAGTACGGTAGTTATCTTCCTCCAGCTGAGCAGGCTATTTACATGATGGCCCCAAGGAGATTGCATCTACATTATAAAAAGACTTTCAAATATCTTCCTAACACAACATACTCTCACAGAGCAATGCTACAAAAGAAAGTCTCAGAAGTTCTACAGGGCTTGGATAAGCAGGTAAAAGACTGCAGCCTTAATTATGAGTGAAGATGTACATTTGTTTGCAGGGAGTATGTATATATGCTGAGGTTTCCAAGATAATTCAGCAGTATTACGCTTCTTTGTTTGCAGGTAAGATTCATGCCTGAAATGTTTCTAGGAAGAGGGTCAAGATGCAGCCCTAACACTGGTATGAGTCCAGACCATTAGTTCTTCTACAGAACTAGCAGAGATACAGCAAAATCACAGTCACAGTAATACAACTTGGCTTTTTTCAAGGCAAGTGCAGTATGAAGATATTTTAAGACAAATATCAACAAGAAATTTACCAAAATTTTCATTGCATCCCCCCCCATCAGAAAAAACGAAGTACCACCACATCCTACAATATAAAAACCTTTTGAAACTGCAGAGGTAAACCAACATAATAGGTATCAAGATCAAAAATGTTGTCCTTTGATATTTTGAAATCCTAGTTTAATTCATGATCACAGCCTTTCATTATTCTTTTACAAATCTAAGGTGCAATGAACATATGTACAACTAAAGAAAATACACCATGCTACATACAAGAATATCCTGATTGGCTAGTGAATGAAGAATCCTGCTTTCTTGGCTGAAATTAAGGCACTAAGTGGCAGTGAAAGGACAAATGAATTATATATATATATATATTTATGTATATATATTATCTGACAAAAGTACAATACGTTTAGTCCTTTTACAAGCAGAGGACTTACACATTTTGAATCCAAGACTGAGGTAAGGCATTCTGTTGGCAGATGAAGAAATTTTCCTACTGATCAGAGTTTAACACATTTGTAGTCTAAGTGGGACTACTGGTCCTACTGATTAAAAAAATAACCCAGCTGAGAAAGACAACTACAAAAGAACGTCTGAGGATTTGAAAAGGCACCAAGAAGCAAACAGTTCTGCCATTACCAATTTTTAAAAAAATGTCAGCTGTGTTTAACACTGCATATATAGTCTATCCAATCATCAGTCTTCGGTATCCAGAAGAGAAATGTAGTAGCTATTCAATGAAAATTTCAATTATTCATGTTATTTTAGTAAGAAATTTATTTTCATTCATCAGAAAATAAAATGCAGTGTTTAAACACAACTTAACTTATAAAGCAAACTTATAAAGTCTAGTATGTCTTATTCCTGGTTAACACTGGAGGAAACCTGTATAAACAAAAGGATCTTAAGATATAGTTTACAATATGAAATTAATATATAAAAATGAACAGAATTTACTGAAAACCATGAAAAGTGTATTACAAAGATACACAAAACAATTGTAAGCCACAATATTTTCTCTGTGAAAAATACAACTATTTGTGAGATAAAATGTACAACTGATTTCTTTCCAAAGGGAAAAAAAGCACAGTATAAAGAAAAATACGTTTTTCTTCAAAATAAAAAATGGGGGAAATAGTTAAAGTCATTGTTTTTCATTACAATATAATTTGACACAAAATAGCCGTCAAAGGATTGCACCAACTCCATGTTCAGCCTCCTGAACATAACAGCAGTAAAAGGAGTCCATAAAGCAGAAGGATAATTCTGAATTTGTGATGGCGATTATTCATGTACAGAATTTCATGTCATATTAGCTCTGTTTGCAAAATGTAGAAGACTCTACTTGATCAGACAAATGTAAATATTTGTTTACCACCTAGACTCTTCCTAGTGTACAGAGCCAGAAAAAGCCATGGTATTTTCACCGTAGCCCAAAAATATATATTTAGTGCATGCTTTGATCATTTCAAAAATAAACCTGTCATTTCAATACAAGAGTTTACAAAATAGAAAAAAAAATCATTCTTCAGATTAAAAATGCAGTGAGGTTCATTTGTAGTTCCATTTTCATGGCAGCATAATTTTTCCACGGAACCAAGAACACCACAGATTCCTCAGACTCAGAATAGTCTGGCATGACCAGATTAACCAGAGCTTCTCTGACCTTTCAGTTTCTCATGATGAGTGCTATAGAGGAAACAAATGTAACATTTGGGACAGTGTCCGTTATGAACATTTCTGCTGTACATGATTCAAAAGTTCACCAAACTTCTCAAAGAGGTCTTCTACCCATTTCATATTTTTCATGCATTGCTGTACAATCTCCTCCTGGCCTAGATCTGCACTCTTCTTTTGAACGGAAGAAATCTATTGAGGAGCAATGGAAGCAGGAGATTAGTTTGCAGGTATCTATTCATTCTCAATACTCTCAGAAGTCAGAGGTCTTATGTTTTAGTGGATTTATTCAGCCACCCACAAACCACCTGTGACCAAGGGGCAACCTCATAAACAAAATACAATGCACTGATACTAATGAACTTCCTTGTGCAGCCAAATACGTTCCTTGGCTGAAGCTCTGTTTCTGTACTCATGAAAAACCTACAATATTATTTAACGACTTTACACTCCCTGCAGGTATGCAGCTTGCGAGTACTTCTGGACCCAGTGCTGTCGCTTGAGGCTCAAGGTGGCCTCGGTGGTGCAGAGTGCCTTCCATTGGCTTTGGCCAGGTTGCTTACCAGGGCAAGATGGTTTGACCATATAATACCAATCCTAGCCCGACTGCATTGGCTGCCAATGATTTTCTGGGCCCAATTCAACCTGCTGGTTTTGACCTATAAAGCCTTAAACAGCTCAAGACTACACTACCTCTCTCTCTATATGAAGCAACTGGGACCCTGTAATCATCATCGGAGGCCCTTCTTCACGTGCCCCATCCACAAGAGGGCAGGAACACGAGATTAGGCAATTTCTGCGGTGGCTCCCCACTTGTGGAACACGCTCCCCAGGAAGGCTTGCCTGGCACTTCATTATATATCTTTAGGCACCAAGCAAAAACATTCCTCTTCTTTCGGGCCTTTGGCTAATTATACAATCTATGGCCTTTTAAACTCTGTGTGTGTGTGTGTGGTGGCAGGGAGTACTGATTTTGTTTGTTACTATGGTATGCATTTTTATATTGCAACCCTGTATAAAAGTAACTAAATACCATAAATAAAACTGGCAAGTTTTTCTATTGTCTGAGCTACCTGCATTCATTTCAATCCACAGAAATTGTTCAATGACTTAAGAAGCTTTCAGAATAACCTTAACGTTTCCTGTTCACAAAAGCTCTTGAAAACCCCATATTTTTAGATTTAAATCTAAAAATCACAGTAGGCTCGATATAACGCTTGCGATGCAAAGAGTTTTAAGAAAACGAAACTGCAGATAGGAAACCTTTTGTAACATATTCCAAAACCGAGTTGAAGGGAAGTCAACTATTGTTGTGTGATTTAGTTATTTAGTTATTGTAAGTTTAACTTGTTGGTGTTTTATGATATGTAATGTTTTTCTTCTTTTTTGTTGTTTTTTTGTGTTTTGTTTGTCTTTTTTGTTGCTTTAATGTTTGGTGTTGCATAATGAATTTGAAACTAATAAAAATTAAATTTAAAAAAGAAAAGAAAACCCCATATTACTGTAACCAACAAATCTTAGTATTTTAACTAGTATAACTTCCACAGCATTTTTATTTATTTTATTTCAGAATTTATGAACTACTCCTAGATTTATAGATAAATGTGACAGAATCAGATATAAAAAACTAAAAAATTGCTATCATCAACTTGATAAAAACTGACCTCAACTTTACACCTCAGAAACATGTGGTATTTGTAATGATGGAGTGAGTGATATAAAGAGCACAATGATATCTTTTCTGGATCTACAGCAAACTCCTGCAGAGAAAAATAGTTTTTATTAGCCATGAAGTTAACTATGAACTGATGAGTTTATTGGTACCAATAATTATTCCAACCACTCAGAGATAATATGCACTTGTGAATACATTCATCCACACAAGGCCTGGGTCTAGATCAGGGGTCTGCAACCTTTAAGACAAAAAGAGCCACTTGGACCCGTTTCCGAAGGAAAAAAAACTGGGAGCTGCTGACCCCTGGTCTAGATTAATCCTTCAGTTTGAAAATGGAACTGAGATCCAGCAGAGACTCTTGCAAAGGGGGTTGAGGGAGGCACTGCTCGTTTTATTTCACCTTCCCACTGCAGTCCCTGTGCATCCTCCCACATTGTTCCAGTGGCGGTTCCACCCTCCACAGCAGCTTTTCACGGGACACAGGGGAACTGGCAAAAATAACCCAGTTCCTGTGAATGGAGTTCACCCTTCCCAGTTTATAATGGGAGCCCCGGTTTAGTGCCAGCTAACACTACCCTGCAATTCTGCCCAGTAAAGCTTAACAGGGCTCGGGATGTCGATTTCATGCCCTTTAAGTTTTACCCAGTCTGATGATGATGCCTGGGTCCTCCTCCCTCTGATGTGCTTCTCAGATATCACAATGGATGAACAGGTGAATGCTGGTTTCTTGTTCACTCTTGGATTCTATTTTCTCTTAAGCATTCACCCTCTTGCACTGAATTCCCTCTGTCCAAACATCACTGTGCAGCTGCCTTCAGTTTGCTGCTGCTGCAACTCCCCCATCTCCCCAACATTTTTCTCTCTCCCACTTCAGATAGGCAAATTGCAGACTACTTATTTCTGTTTGCTATATTGATAAAAAAAACCCTTTCAGGAAATGTCTTCCATCATTTCCACCTGGGTACCTTAGGATGGCATTCAACGAAAGCAGTTCAGTGGGGAAAATATTTGCCAGATAGTTAAATGTCTAGGGCTCACAGATTTAGAACAGAGATTCGGAGAACCACTGCAGTTGCTTACATACAGTATTAACATGTTTTGATACAGGTTGAAGTCAAATGTGAAAGCTACTATGTAGGGGGTTAAAAAGGCAACAAGGAAGCCATAAATAAAATTGTCAATATTATCAGCCATAATGGCAGACCTGGAACCATCAGAGATGCTTACAGTAAATCTGACTGCACATCAGCTTAGAAGTCCCACTTGAGTTCAGTGGGGCTTACCTACTCTCAGGGTAGGTGCATGTAGAACCAAATAAAAAAGGGGGCGGGTAGTTCAGTACTTTTGTGTGACGGCTCATTCGCAAGGAAAATGAATACCTCCTGTTGTGAAATCTTTCCTTCAGAGAGCCCCTTTTCTATTCTCTACTTCAACATATTTACTTTTTTAAGAATACAATTTCTTACTGGGCTTCAAAGGAAATGAAACAAGTAAAATATTTTTTTAACAGCTGTTAAACAATTTATGAACAACTGAAAAGCATAAAGTTTAGTACCGCATTTAGATAATGCATGTAAAGATGATTCTAGTAAAGATATTAATATTCCATTAAAAATATAACAGCAAACCACCCCCAAACACTTTAAAAAACACATACCTGTGCTAATTTTGAGGCTGCTTTAGAAATCCTCAGTGTTTTCTTGTTATAAGCTTTGCCATTCATTTTGATTCTAGGAATTACACTCACTCCAGTTTTTGTTTTAGAATCTCGATTGATTACGGTCAGTTCAGGGAAGCTTTCCAAAGCAGCCTTAGAAGAGAGCAAAAAGGCAGAAATATACAGTCTGTGCAGGATTCCACTACGTCAAATTAATAAGCAACAAATTTTATTAGAATTCTTTGATAAAATAAGTCTTTAAAAGAATGCAGGAGCAATTACTGTTATTCGAGTTCTTAAAAATATATTCAGTTAATCCTGTTCAGGTGATTTACCCAATTAAGGTAAGATATAGTTTCATATTATGCTAACTGGTGTTTACAGGAAGTCTCCCTTTCATCTGAAAATGCAGGATTATAGCTGGGCAATTTTTATCTGAAGGGATAAAAATATATACAAGAAATCCAATAGGAATTTGCACTGATGTTTTATTTGCTTTGTATGATTAGACATCACTTCCCAAAAGATCTCAAGCAATTTAAGAGCAGTAAATAATTAATAAAACCATTTTAACTATCAATACCTTGAGTGAACGCTCCAAGCTCAATTTGGACAGCAGCCTTTTTCTATTGTCGTTTAGCATGCCATCAATTTTTCTCATATGAGGCAAAAGCAGCTCATCTGAAAAAGCAGAACACAATATATGATACTTCAAAGCAAAGCAAGCACTGGCCAAAAGCAGAAAGAGGTAAGAAAAAGGGTCACGAACAAGCTCAGTAAAATATACCCAGACGACTCAAACAAGTTAATCTGTATTTATAATCTATATTTCAACCTATTTTGTATTTTATATATTGGAGTTTACTGTATACAGCTTAGATAATCAGTTTGAAGCAGTATCTAAACAAGCAAGAACTCTTGCTTTTCTAGAGGGGAGGATTGAGGGATGTGAGTATAGAAACCTGACTTTTGCATGACTGGAATTAGCCTACAATACAAAGAGTCAAATCTGCCCTCCCCTCTTTGCCTCTGGCCCCTCCCACCATTGACATGTGGCCCCTCCCCTAGAAGGCTGCCCCTACCAGTGATCTACAGACTACCATTTGGGACCCCTGAACTCTAAATGCTTGTGATCTCAAGCTGATGTCTTATCCGTTCCTTGAACAAAGATATCATACGGGAAACAGAAATAAGCTACACAAAGTGAAAGGTTGAACACACTGTACCATTGCTCCTCTCCAACGCCAGCATAGTATCTGGATCCAAGGCAATACTAACAAGCAGTTCCATGTAGCTCCTAAATGTTTCTTTCATAGCTCTGGTGTTCAAAAAACGAGCAATGATAGGAGCTGGAGGTGCAGTGTCTGAAATACAGTATCAGAAATACAAATATATTGTTCCAATTGCATTTTGTTTACAGGCCTAGAAATTCATTACGATTCTGGTGACCTCTAGTGACCATTCAAAGAAATACATTATGCATTATTTTAGTAAGGACTGAAGTGTTAAGATCCTTAACAGTTGAAAAAAAGCTTCAAATAATTTAAACAAGAACAAAATATGGATTCTTACTGGATTAGTTATAAGCTGAAAAATAGTGCTTAGGAGGAGTTTTTATGATTATACTGCATTCAAATTCAAGCTTAAACTTTTTCTTCATTTTGGAAAATTAGCATCCTTTGCTTTGAAAACCTAAATGAAAGATTTGAAAATAACATGGCTGCTACAGAAGAATTAACCAATGCCCAAACACACTGCAAGTGCCACTTAAAATTAAATGTTAAAGAAGTCGTTCCTAATAAGGACAGTGGAGTGGAGACTTGGGAGAAACCTTTCTGCCTGACAGAAATTGCCAAAGGTCAAACCAATCCAGAGTGTGTTACCAACCCTATAGCCAACATGGCCTGCCTCATCTCTTAGATGCCTACGTATTCTTGAGCATGCTGTCTGCAAAGAGTTGCAAATGTGTTGGCGTTCCATGTGACTGGGCTTCCTGACCATGCGGGGTGCTTATACATGTATGCATGTAAGCATCCCTTCAGACACTGAGCTGTAATGTTGGTAACGTTGAGCTGGGTCCAAGAGGTGCAGCCCCTGTTCCCTCCTCCATATGCAAAGTAAATGCGTGCTGGCAATGTCTGCATAAGACTCCACTCATCCCACGTTATGAAGCAATATAAAAAAAGTTGCCCTCTTCAAAAATGGTGGCTTTGAAATGTTCACAATTACCATGCAACAAAACAGCAAATGACATTTTGTGACGCAATGAATTTTTGTTCTACTAAAAGGGGGGAGGAAAAGCAGCACCAAAAGCAAGAGAAGTCATGAAAGAGGCTGAGCCTCAAAGTGGTGCCAGTAATCTTTATAAAATATAGTTTTTGCAAAATAAAGTCCAATGTGTTTTGGTTAAAAGCAACCTTCTTCAGGGCACTTATTAAGAATGAGGTTTTCCTATCAAGTTAGCAGCTCTCCACCAAGTTTTGCTGAGATATTTGCAAAGCTTATTAATTTTTTTTGAAGATATTACATAATCAGAACACCTAGTTTTGACATTGTGGCACTTACCTTCCTCGTCACTCTGGAGTTGAGGGGCAGGGGGCAATTCTTCTTTCCATGTTTTCCGTTTCTTTGGTGGTGGTTCTGCCTTTATCTTTGGCTGCTTAGCTTTGGGTTTCACTACAGAAACTTTTGTTGTTGCAGGT
The DNA here is from genome assembly GCF_964188315.1 of Podarcis muralis. Lineage (NCBI taxonomy): Eukaryota > Metazoa > Chordata > Lepidosauria > Squamata > Lacertidae > Podarcis > Podarcis muralis. The sequence continues at coordinate 64,862,322 of NC_135655.1, read as the reverse complement.
GTAGTTTTTGATGCTGGAGGCTCAGGAGATTTGTTGATGCTAGTGCTTGGCTTACAATGGACAGGCCTACAAATTGAAAGCAAAAGTAAATGAAAGGAACTATTGTGAGTATCAGTTTCACCTTTATAAACTGAATTAACCTCATTTAGGTTATTCATTAATTTAACCTCCATTATTCTCTCTGCATTAATGCCTTTATGGACTTTTACTCCATTTTCACCTGCAGACAAGCACAATTGTTTAAATGATCTACTACTGGGAAAGATCCACTGCAACATGAGCAGACTGTTAGGATATTTCCGTTCCACCTTAAAAAGGGAGCAGGCTTTGAGAGTCACAGAGTCTGCGCATGTCCTAGTCACGGGATGTTTATGTTTGCTGTTTCCTTTCGATTTCAGTCGGTCGGAGTCACTGACTCAGAACGGTCATGTTTTTCCTTTGTTCTGTTCAACGCTAAATAAAGTCTGTAAATTATGCTCTCTTCTGCGGTGCAAGCTTTCTGGCTGTGGTTTCTGCTGATAAAGAACAGTGTGCACAAGCCTGGAATGTGGCAATCTATTTCTGAGGCTTTGTGTCGCTAACTGCTGGATCTGCCTGGCTACGGGAGATCGATGGACGTTCGGCAGCCGGCTTGGGGCCATGATGGACTATATCTCCCTGGCAGTTTCCCAACAACAAGGTTATGGGCCCAGATTCACAGCACCTACAGGAGAGTAAAGCTGCAACAGACTGCGTTTGAGAGGTATGAAGTGGGAAAAGCAAAAGAAAGGGAGGCTTTTCTGTTTTACCTCGGACGGAGCCTTTGAACTCCGGCAAGGCTAAATTGGCCTGGGAGCCGTGCCAAAAGAGTTCGTGATTAATGGCTGCCAAGATAAGGAGTCTCTGAAGTTAAAAAAGGCTCACGGCTCAAGTAAAAAGCTGGAATGGAGTTTTTCCACGCTTTTGAAGCTTCAGAGGCCACTGAGTGCCCAAAGTTAAATGGGCAGAATTATGAAACCTGGGCAAAATGGTGTGAGAGTTTGCTGCGTCAGTTTAGGGTGTGGCATACCGTGAGTGAGGCCCCCCCAGTTCCTCTGACAGAGAGATGGAAAGCCGATGATTCGAAGGCGATTGACGTAATAGTCTTATCCGTATCTCTTGAGGAAATTAAGACGCTGGCTGGCAACACCACTGCACGTGGAATGTGGTATGCTTTGATGAAAGCTCACAAGTCAGTCATCCCAGCCCAGAGTTTGACTGCATCGGAGGTCCTGGCTGTTTCCCAGAATGCGAGTGAATGCAGGGATGCTGAGGGCACCGGTTGCAAGCTGCAGGGGGAGCAGACTGTGATGTCATCCCAGGCAGCATTCCAGCCTCCAGGGGGAGCCAAGGAGTCGGCAGCTGAGAGCTCTGTTTCTCGTGAGAACCAAGGTCATCGCCTTTGCAGAGGCCGGAAAGGCAAAGGTAAACAGGCGTCTGCAGATGGCCAGGAGGGAAGGGAGGGTGAAGAGCCCGCGCCAGGGAAAAACAAAGCTATGTTTGCTGGCACAGCTTCACCAAAGGCTAAAGGCACGTCTGCTGACCAGAAGCAGGGGGGCAAGCTGCAAAAGCCCACGCCAGTGGAAGACAAAGCTATGTCTGCTGGCACAGCTTCACCAAAGGCTAAAGGCACGTCTGCTGGCCAGGAGCAGCAGGGGGGCAAGCTGCAAAAGCCCAAGTCAGTGGAAAACAAGGGTTTGCTTGCTGTAAAGACTGCTCCAACAGCCAAAGGCAGGTTTATTATCGATTCAGGTGCCAGCCGCCACATCTCGAAGGATCGCCACCTGTTTATCTCCTTCAAGCCTCAGGAAGGTGAGATCCACCTGGCTGATGGAAGGACGTTGCAAATTGCAGGAGAAGGGACTGTGAAACTTGCAAGTTTGCATACAACCATCAGTAATGTTCTGTATGTTCCTGGAGCTGCAAGCAATTTGTTGAGCGTCCCGCAGCTTACTGGACGTGGTTTTCAGATTTCCTTCAAGAGGAGCATCTGTGTCATCAGTAAAGGCAAAGAGGACTATTTGCATGCAAAGTTTATGGATGGTTTGTTCCATATAACTTATGAGGACACTGCTGTTGTATCTAATGCTGATTCTTGTTGTGTTGCACAAACTAACAAAGTTCTTCATGCAGGTTGCATTCATGAAGCGCATCGAAGGTTTGGTCACCTCTCTTGGAAGGCACTGGCCAAGATGCCAGAGGTGGTTGAAGGTTTGAACATCAAACCCTGTAAATTTCACATGAAATGTGTATCTTGTGCAGAGAACAAGGTGAAGGTTGCTCCAAAAGGCAAAGAGTCTAGCAGGCAGGCTTCCAAGCCCTACCAGCTAGTGCACGCAGACCTGGTTGGGCCACTTACGCCCTCTTTGGGAGGAGCAAGGTTCTTCATGGTTCTAATTGATTCTTTTTCTAGGTACATTCATGTGTTTTTGCTCGAACAGAAATCGCAAGCGTTTCCTAAGTTTAAGGCATTCTGTGCTTGGCTGGAGAATGCTCACGGTAAACGTATCGGCTGTCTGTTTACCGATCGCGGCGGGGAATTCACTTCTCAGCAGTTTGAAGCTTTCCTGACTGAGAAGGGAATCCAGCATGACATGTCAACCCCCAGATCGCCATGGATGAATGGGCTTGCGGAGAGAGCAAATCAAACATTGCTGCAAGGAATGAAAACTTTGTTGCATGATGCCAATCTCCCTGATAAGTTTTGGGGGGAAGCTTTGGGGAATCTGGTTTACTCCGTTAATCGCAGATTGTCATCACCCATAGGTTGTACCCCCTATGAGAAGATGTTTGGCAAGAAACCCAACACCAAACACATGAGAATTTTTGGTTCTGACATGTGGGTACGCACCCCACAAACCAACAGGCTTGGGAAGCGTGGGGCACATGGTTTGTTCATGGGGTACGAAAAAGGTGCATACAGGGTATGGATGACTAACTCTAAATCCATTAAGTTCACAAGGAGTGTTGAGTACAATCCTAAGTGGGGGGAAAATGTGGGAATTTTCCAGAGTTACCCAGAGGAGGATGAAGGTGATGTCAAGCAAGCAGCTAAAGCTGAGGAAGCTGCTGAGGATGATGATGATGATGATGATGATGATGATGATCAGAGTTCGGATTCCAGTTCAGTGGGCGGCGCTGCTGCTGATGTCAGTGAGAGTGATGACACAGCAGACTACAAGAGTGCAAAGGCCTCAGTCAGACCATCTGATGCGTCTGACAATGAACTGGAAGAACCACTGTTCACCATTGGTCATTTTTCTCCTAAGAAAGAGGAGATGAGTCCAGAAGACTTGCGTCTAGTACGTAGGTCTGAAAGGGCGACCAAAGGCAGACCTCCTAAGAGATTTGCTGATGAGTTTGCTAAGACTGCAACTGCTGTTCTTAGTAGCTCAGAGAAGGTGTGGGAACCTTCAAGCTTCAAAGAGGTTCAGGAGTTAACCTCTAAAGATGCTGAGCCTTGGCTTAATGCCATGAAGGCTGAAGTTGATTCCTTGAACAGGAACCAAACTTGGGAGCTGGTACCGGTAGTCCCAGGTATGAGACTGGTTGGCAGCAAATGGGTCTTCAAGGCCAAGACAGACCAGAATGGCAAGGTTGTCAGACACAAAGCCAGATTGGTTGCCAGAGGTTTTTCACAGGTACCAGGACAGGATTACCACGAGACCTACTCACCCACCGTCAAATATGAGAGCATTCGGCTGATGCTCAAGATTGCTGCGGAGGAGAAACTGCATGTTTCCCACCACGACATTAATACAGCTTTTTTGTACGGGATTTTGAACGAGGAGCTGTTTATGCTTCCACCTGACGGGATGCAGATACAGAAGGGAATGGTCTGTAAACTGCGGAAATCCTTATATGGTCTCAAGCAGAGTGCTAGGTGTTGGAACACAAAACTCACTGAAACGTTGCTTTCTCTAGGTTTTCACCAGGGCAAAGCTGATCCATGTGTGTTTGTCAAGGAGGAGGGGCAAAACAAACTGTATTGTTTATGTTTTGTTGATGATCTTCTGATGTTTTGGAAGAATCAGGCTTTCTATCAAAGCACCCTAGCTCAACTGAAGGAGCACTTTGACATGAAGGATCTTGGTGAGGTATCCAACTATCTTTCTCTGCAGGTGGAGAAGGACCAAGCAGGTAATTTTCTGGTACACCAAACACAGAAAATTGCTGATGTATTAACCAGGTTGAATTTGGTTGATGCAAACCCAGCAGACACACCGATGGTGACAGGTTACCAGGTAGACAGTACTGCTGAAGCGTTTTCTGACACAACGCTATACAGATGCGTTCTAGGCAAGCTGAATTTCATTGCCAGATGTTCAAGACCTGACATAGCTGTAAGCTGTAATCTGCTTAGCAGACATGCCAACAATCCTACGGTTCAGGATTGGAAAGCTCTGAAGCGCATAGCCCGCTATTTGAAAGGGACTATGCACTACAGGCTGAGGTTCACCAGTCAGAAGACTGGAGGTCTTGAAATCTTTGCAGATGCAAGTTTTGGAAGTGACACCACAGATGGTACAAGCACTTCTGGAGTATGCTACATGTACAACCACTGCCTGTTTGACTGGTTGTGCAAGAAGCAAACAACAGTGAGCCTAAGTTCCTGTGAAGCAGAACTCAATGCTCTGTCATTTTCACTCATGGATTGTGAATGGTTGATGCAACTGTTTAAGGACATCAGGGTTTCTGTGAAATGTCCTATACAAGTGTATCAAGACAATAGATCGTGTTTGGCTTTGCTGAACTCCGAGAGTTGCAAGCAAAGAACCAAGTACTTGCAGATTAAGCTACATCGTGCAAGAGAGTGTATTCAAAAGGGACTGATTCGGGTGTCCTACATGGCAGGAAATGAAATTCCTGCTGATCTGTTGTCTAAGGTTGTTAACAGAGAACAACATAAGGTTTATGTACAAAGGTTGCAATTGAGTGAACCACGGGTACAACAGGTTACACGAAAAGGGGGAGGATGTTAGGATATTTCCGTTCCACCTTAAAAAGGGAGCAGGCTTTGAGAGTCACAGAGTCTGCGCATGTCCTAGTCACGGGATGTTTATGTTTGCTGTTTCCTTTCGATCTCAGTCGGTCGGAGTCACTGACTCAGAACGGTCATGTTTTTCCTTTGTTCTGTTCAACGCTAAATAAAGTCTGTAAATTATGCTCTCTTCTGCGGTGCAAGCTTTCTGGCTGTGGTTTCTGCTGATAAAGAACAGTGTGCACAAGCCTGGAATGTGGCAATCTATTTCTGAGGCTTTGTGTCGCTAACTGCTGGATCTGCCTGGCTACGGGAGATCGATGGACGTTCGGCAGCCGGCTTGGGGCCATGATGGACTATATCTCCCTGGCAGTTTCCCTGGCAGTTTCTCTTCTGCTCATGCAACAGGGCTTCTCCTTCTCGTCCTCCCCCGGACTCTGCACCCACCCAAAAAACAAATCTGCTCCAGAAGGGCGGAGCAGCTGATTTTGAGAGCACAGTGAGAGGAACTGGATGAGGAAGAAGTCCTGTTGCAAAGCAGGTTTCCATTGTGCAAGTGAGTGGTCATGATTAGATATAGCACACCAGTTCTGAATGTGTTGTTAGCTGGTAATCTGATGTGTTCAAATTTACTCATGCATATGCCAGGTTGCTCCCACCCAACCATTAGATGCTGAAAGACTAACTAGTAGAATTTTGTGAATGGGAGAAAGGAGGAATGTCGCTTCTCATTTAACAGCAAGCAAGCTCCACAGAAGGAACTAAGAGGAAACCCAAAGAATGACACTAATCTGAAAAATATTGGCTGGGGAAAAATGTATCTATGAACATCATCACACAACTATGGTTTAGAGCACTGCCAATGGGCTGCAGAGAGTCTTAGGGTCATGTGCTCATCATAATTCATTTTGTAATTCAATTCAGCCATAAGGCAGCTTACAACATGAAAAGATTCACATAATTATAAACATAAGTAGTCATAAACAATAAACAAAGCACATCAAAAAGCAGCCAACCATAACAAACCATAAGATCCAAAAATAAAGATCCAGAAATTAGTAGCAATAACAGCAACAAAAGACCCCCAAAGCAATACTCCAACCCCAGAGTCTGTTCAGCAGCCTCAGCTTTCGTAGCTAGAGTCTGTCAGGGACCCTCCTTCCCAAACCAGGTGGAAAAAGGCTAGTAAAGCAGGGAGCAGGTCTTCCAGGACTCAGAGCCAAGATGCTCCCGTTCTGTTCTCCATTGTACACAAGGAGAGTGAAAGTTCCATATTCTCTTTTACCTAAACCTCAGTTCCCAAAGTTTGTACATAATGGGAAACAATGGTTTAGTCAAAAGTGAGCAAAGATACTTTTCCCCCGCCTCTTATACATGGAAGAGAACCATGCATGCCCAAAGTGTGTAATTACGCAAACCAGTCCATGTTTTCAGTCTATTCTATTTGTTGCAACTACAAATAAATATTATGGATGTCTGCTTTAAAAAAATACAAAATATTTCTATTAAAATCTACAAATGTTAAAGCTTTTCTATTTGACACTTTATTTTATCAAAATAAAATACCTTGCAGACGGCACAGGCTTATTTCTGGGTCTCTTGGAACACACTCTGACATACTCTTTCTTGTTTGTATTTTCTATAAACTTCACGTATACTCTTTTGTACTTTGATTTTGCATCTCCAAAATACCCAAGATACTGCAACGAGAAAAAACACAGACATAGTACATGCAGATTATTGCACTCAATTTTGCACAGGATAATTTATATTTAAGTTTAAATAATGGGTTGCATCCAGATATAAGTGTGAGCACAAGGCATCTAGGCCTGCTGAGGGTCCTCCAGGAAAGGGCTGGGATGTAACATGGGGGAGCTGAAGTAGGTGGGAACTAAGCCCAAGAGAGGCAGTGTAATAATGCACAGCCAAAGAGAGAGAGAGAGAGAGAGAGAGAGAGAGAGAGAGCGCTAACATTATTTTAGGCTGCATCAATAGAAATATAGTGTCCTGATCAAGGGCACTATTCTGTCTTGGTCAGACCTCACCTGGAGTACTGCGTCCCAATTTTGGGTACCACAATTTAAGCAGGCTGTTGACCAGTGAGAACATATGCAGGAGGGCAACCAAGATGATCAAGGGTCTGGAAGCCATGGCTATTTTATTTATTTATATTAAATTTGTATACCACCCTTCATCTGTAGATATCAGGGTGGTTCAGAATATAAAAAAATACAATATGAGGAATGGTTGAGGAAAATGGGTATGTTTAGCTGGTAAAGAAGAGAGTGAGAGAAGATATCATAGTCATCTTCAAATATCTAAAGGGCTGTCACATGGAAGAGGGAAGAAGCTTGTTCCCTCCTGCTCCAGAGGCTAGGACCCAAACCAATGGATTCAGGAGATTCTGACTAAACATCAGGAAAATTTTTGATGGTAAGAGCTCTTGGTCAGTGGAACAGATTCATACAAGAGGTGATGGACTCTTCTCCTTTGGAGGTTTTTAAGCAGAGACTGGATAGCCATCTGTCATGCATGATCTGGTTGAGATTCCTGCATTGCAGGGAGTTGGACTAGATGTTCCTCGGGATCCCCTCCAATGCTATGGGTAGAGTTTTCACTTGTGAAAAGTCTTGATGCAACCAATAAATAGAGTTAAGCTTATCACACACTCCAAGTTAAAAGAATCAGCATATAAAACTTAGATCATGTCTTCATCGCTAAGTAAGAAGAATGTCTAATAGGTTACTCTTTTATAAGCACATCCTTTAGCCTGAAGGTTTCGGTAGAATTCAACACACCAGTTTAGCTCAAAGGCACATAATATGTAATGTGCCTGGCCTGTGTTTCTGAAGCTTAAGGCATTAGGTGCTCATTTATAGTTGGGAGAATTAGAAATGATCCTTCGGTGGGGGAATAAAAGACCCAGTGGCCTTTCAAGTGGTTTCTGATTATTACAGTTAGTAACCACACATTACCTGATTTGCATGTCACAGCACGTTATGGCCGCCATGAACAAGGAGTGGAACAAGCAATGAATGCCTGCGAAGGGGAGAAGGAGGAGGTGGCAGCATGAACACTCCTTTCTGCCAGCCGTAGTCTATGAAAGAACTTCTATTATCATAGTGACTACAATGTCACAGGGTTCTTTGTTGCTGAGTACCAAGATTAATGTGGAATCCTTGTACGTACACTGTTAGTAGCTGTGAACTCTCTCTGTCCATCTCGCACTTCAGGAACAAACTTCTGCAACAAAGCTTTTTGAACCTTCCAGATGGCTGGAGGCTCCGTTCCTGTTTTTAAAGCGACCTGCAAGGGTTAAAAAGAAAAGAAAAGCAACCATGTCATTTAGTTTTATGCAGCTGAAGTGATTAGTTCCAACTGCACCCTATCTTCATGAGTTTGTATATTTTACACAGTATTTTATGTTTTCCATAGCAGCTCTCAACACATACTGTAATGATGGCAAATTCCTACTTGAAGGTCAAACTGAAGGGTGTGGGCCTTCCCAAGCATATAAATTAAGACCTTTGGCCCTCAAAATATTGCTAGACTACAACTCCCATCATCCCTATTGACTATGCTGGCTGGGGCCAATGGGAATGGGAGACCAACAGCATCTAATAGACCACAGCAGGTTTGCCACCCCTGGTATACATGAACATAATATTTCTCATGGGAAAACCCAGCACTACATCCACTGCACCACACTACCACAAGCCCCTCTTCCATTATTTTGAAGTCGTGACAACTAAACAGCAAATGGAAATATCTCATATTTGTGATCTTTCCAGTGAACTGCCCTGAGACCTACGGGTATAGGACGGTATATAAATTCAATAAAATAAAATAAAATAAAATAAAAACATACACACATCTCCTGCAATGTAATGTTTTAATAAGGCCATTTGAAAATGCTGTAAAATTATATAGAACTATCAAAACCCAACCAAACAGTATTTACTGCAGATCTGAATACAGCAGAACCTCGGGTTACGTTACCCTTGGGTAGCGTAAACTTCAGGTTGCGAAAGCAGCAAACCCGGAAGTGTTTCACCACTCAGCATGCGCAGAAGCGGTCTCTCTGGTTGCGAAAACTTCAGGATACGGCTGGACCTCTGAAATGTATCCCGTTCGCAACCAGAGGTACCACTGTACAAGCAAACAACAATGAGAATTGTCATATCTGCCCCAGAGATGATATTGAGTTAACAAGTTGTTTTGAGGGTGGGCTGCTGTTTTCTTCTGGTTTAATGGCCAATTTCAAACCATGGTCTATCAACTTAGATATCAAGCAAAACCAGTTGAATTTCCTAAACAATGTTTTAGTAGGATCTCAATTTGTGTCTCCATGTAACAAGCAATCATAAGATTGAAAAGTAATACATATGCATTTAGAAACGCTAGTCCCTTGTTATCAGAAAAGATTTGTACATATTTACAGTAAAGTACCAAAAAGCTACAAGATACCAAGAAAAGGTATCTTACACATGGCAGGAAATACTCTTTGATCAGTGTGTTCTCTTAAATTGCTCAAAGCAAAATTATTGATTACCTTTAGTAATTCTATATCTTCAATCTTCACTACAAATTCATCACGTTCTCTGTACACGCCCTCGCCTCCACTTTCTCCGTCGTCGTCCTCAATATATCCTTCTATTGCAGCAGTTGCCTGTGTTTTTGCTAAGTGTTCTGTAAGAACTCTGCCCATCTCATGTTGCACTAAACACATTTTCACCTGAGAATCTGCCACAGAACTAGTTGTTTCGGAAGATTCCTTCCTTACGACAGTATTGGTGGTGGCATTAGATAAAGTCTTGATGATTTCTGAAGTAAAAAACCAAGCATTTTTTCATATTTCAATTAACGACTGTTTTCAGCTTATCGTAAGCCACTTAAAAATTGTTCCCGAGTAGAACAAAATGCTAGTTCCACTGATGACATTAGGAGGATCCCCTATCTGAAATCCTAGGCTACTGTATGTCTAACATATTTACTTTTCATTAAAAATTAGTGCAGCATACCAGAAAAAGACTGAAGCTTCAACACCATCCCCCAAAAGAAAACAAGGAACCCTCAAATTTGAAAGGTTTGCTGCTTTGAAAGGTTTGCTGCTATGGAAGAAATTGGATCCTCAGGGTGCTAAAAGGGAATGCAAACAGACAAGACCACACCCATCTTTTAATATGTATGATAAATGTGTTGTGGTAAACCTAAGGTGGACTGGGATTTTTCAAAGTTGAATTTGTCTCTTAACACACAATCAAGAGCTTAGCTTTGTGGAGACACTTTCAAAGGTAAGACTGGGACACAAAATATTCATCTTAAAATAAAAAGGACAGTTACTTAATAAAAAGGACAGATATTGACTTATTTATCTTGTGCTGCATAGGATATGGCTCATTGTGTTACTGTTTATGCACCGTTAACAGGGAAAATAAACTTTTTTTATAAAAAGAAGCTTAGGCATTAAAATGACCCTTAAGAAGAGAATGATTGTGTAAAGTCACAAACATATTACAACATTTTTAAGCTTTCAGAATGAATTTATATCAAACCAAATTAAATCAGGCCTATAGGTTGTATCCAACACAGCTTACACTGCGGACTTTTGTGCATAAAAACATACCTTCCTCTTCTGGCTTCTCCAGCCCCTGTGCTGGAGAAATCTTATCCAGAGGGGTAGGGGATCCTCTAGAACAGAGTTTGGGGTTGTGTGGTGGGAGGAAGCACTGTTGCATGAGTGGAACTGTTTGCACAGCACTGGACAAAAACCATTGTTTCCCAATATAGATAATGGAATGTGGCAACGCTTACAACCATTTTCAAAAAAGCTAAATATCCAGGTATATTTTCACCTGTCAGGATCCTGCTTTGCCTAAATAACAGTGAAATATAAATATCTGTCTACAGCATTTGGGATAAGCAAGAGCAAATCATTTGAATCTTTTACTTAAGTTATTTTAAAACCAGATCCACATATCCAATTGTGAACAAAATAATCTTTACCTGATTTTTTCTTTTTATCAGAAGCATCGTCCAAAGTTGACAATGCAGAAGTGATGCACTTTTGAAGATCCTGGTTAGCCCCTACAGAATCTTCATCAGAAGAAAACGATGGCAATGCTTCTGAATTTTTCTTCAGTTCTTCCTCACCCTTTCTGTTTGAACATTCAGTGCTGCTCTCAAGTGAGGCAGAAGGTGCTGCTGCTGCCAAGTGAGGTTTTGAAAGTGGATGTGGACAAGGTGCTCTAACAACAGGAGTAACAGGTCTCCGCACACGACTAGGAACACGCACAGCAGGAGCTGAAAACTGTTGCCTGGGTCCACCTTTTAAGAAATCTAAAAAAGATGCAATGAATCCTGTTCTGACTTCTGGTTGTTTTTCTTCCACCTCTTTTATTTTTTGCCTCATTTTCTCTTGATGCTGGTAAGTTTCATGGCAGCTTTCAGGAGCAGGGGAATATGGCAAGGCTGCATCAGTTCCTCTTGAATTCTGACGTTTGCACTGTCCACTTCGCTTCAATTGCTTCTGGTGCATGCCATCTTCGTTGGCAGTTTTAAGCTGATTTTGTCCCCTGTCCTTTTGCTTCTGAAGTTCCTCTTGTGACAAATCTTGGCTTTTGCCTTCAGCTCTGCTGCCATTTTCATCACCTGGTTGTTGCATAGATATTGGCTGCAGTGGAACTTTAGTTTTGCTTCCTATCACAGTGTTGTCACTTTCCATGTTAAAAACACCATGGGGTGCGGCACTCTCATTTCGAGCCCTACCACTTAAAACAAGATCTATATCTTTTACATTTATTGTACTATCCATATGAATACCGTTTTTATCTTCGCATTCATTATCAATGCCAGACTGCTGCTTAACTAAGCCAGGAACCTGTTCGTGCCTCTGTTCAAGCTCTGAGGTAGCAACTCTACTAGGAATGCTGTGATCAGGAGTCTCAAGGTGTTGTTGCTCAAGGCTCCTATTTTTTGGCTGCATTGTAGGCACTGCTGTTAGGTTTAGTGTAACATGGCCTCCATTTAAAGAAACATTGTTTATGTTCAGTGGCTTTCCAACAGTTGATGAGTTGTTGAAGCTAGAAGTCACGTGTCTGACATCCATTGTCTGGAACTGAGACTTAGAATTGTCCCCATTTTCAACTGACTGGATATTTTCTTCATTAGCCGTAGATTTGGCAAATTCAGAGGTTGTTCCTACACAAGCTGCAGCTGTTGCTGCCAATATATCTTCCACATTAGACAGTATATTCCTCTCATCGTTGAGAAGCATAGACTCTGGAAAACATACAGAACTAAGGGAAACAAACTGATTCTTAGATTCATGATCTGGCCGGACAAAATTCTCTTTCAATGTAAAGTGTTGCTGTAGTGGCTTTGATGGTTCAGAAATGTTCATTTTCATAACTTCAGAGTTCTGAGAATGAAGCTGCTGCTGAGAATGTCCTCCATTACTCTGAATCATATGACCATCTATGTGAAGGAATGGGTGAGTCACCTGCTGAGAACCCTGAAGACGCTGCTGGACTTGTGAAGAACCTTTCGTGTGGCCCAAGCCAGATTGTAGTATTGACTGCTGAAGCATTTGCAAATCACAGGCAGATTCTAGAAGTACCTGTGCACCAGGCAAACACAGCTGCTGGCCATGTCTTATGGCTTGACTGTGAAGCTGTGGTGGTGTGCTCATGACTTGGCCCTGTTGCTCTGATGCTTTCGCTTCATGTACTTTATGCAGAAGAGAATGCTGCTGGCTGAGTTCTTTAGAATCCACATTTACTTGGCTTGTTGGCAATAAATTAGCTGCCTTTTTAATATCATGGCTTCCTACGTTAGTGATATGGCCAATTTGCTGGGTGAGCTGTGCCACAGAACTAATCATTCTTTCGTCTTTTTTTGATCCCTGAAAAGTAAGCCCAACAACTTGATCTTCAAGACGGGAGTTACTCCTGATTACACTTTGAGAATACCTATTATCTGCTTTGGAAACTTTGTAATTTGTATCCTGAGCATTAACTTCATCATCGGTTAGCCTCTGAGTGGAGGAATCCAAAGATGTTTGCTGTTGCAATGCCTGCATATCTTGCATTGGGAACTGTTCATCTTGCTTACACGTTTGATATAAGTTAGGGTCAGATTCCCTTTTGATGTATAACTTAGTATCTGAGGAAGACCTGTTGTTCTGCAATGCCTGTGAATGAGCTGGCATTGCAAAAGAAGTTGACTGGACAACAGGCAAAAACTTTTGAGACTGCGGAGAAGATGGCTCTTGTGCCTGAGAATGTAAAGAAATATAGTTCTGGGGAGGGCTCGAGGCTGACAAGTTCTGAACATGTGGAGAAGAATATGGAAGAGATGGCGACGTTAATGTTGTGTATGTTTCTGAAGGACTAACCACTGACAAAACCTGTGATTGAGATGAATAGCTACCTTGGGATCTGCTAATGGTTGACAAACCCTGAGAATGACTAGAAGAGTAATTTTGAGATTGGCTGACTGACGAAAGATCCGTTTGCCCAGAGTAACTGCCATTTGAAATAGAACTTAATACCTGTTGATCAGAAGAATAGCTTAGTGTCTGGCTATCTGAAGTAATTGCCTGTGATTGCCCAGGAAAAGCAAGTGTTTTGTACAGTGGTGGCAGCTTCTCAACCTTGATGGCTGAGAATACCTGTGCATGACTGACCGGTGGCACATTCTGCGATTGCGTTGAAACATAGTTTTGTGATTGGCTTACTGACAAGAGGCTTGGAAGCTGTGCTGTAGAATAGATTTGTGCTTGACCTGCTATTACAGAATTCTGGCTCTGTGCAGTTTTGGAAAAGCTTTGCGTCTGCACAGTAGGGGCAATGCTTTGTGGCTTAGGAGTCTTTGTTGATCTTGGTGGCTGCTTCGTAGAGCAGTGTTTTGCTTTTGTAGTGGAAACAGATGGAAAACCAGGTGATGGAATCGCTGATGTGTATGACTGAGCAAGTTCTACTGAAACTTGAGAGGTCTTTTGCTGGGGTCTCCCATTGCTCACCTGAGTAGAATCATCGACTGGGCTACAAGATAGGGAAGACTGACGGGATGTATCCTGAAAATCATTTCCACTTGCACTTGATAAATAGTTGTGTAAGGAATGCTGTGAACCAGTCAGTTGTGCCTGAACAGACTGTGTGCTCGAAGGCCGCTGATGGTGCTTAATAACACTACATTCTCGCTGCAGGGTTCTTTCAATTGAGGCAGTGGAACCAGTAAACAGAGGTGAACTATATACTTGTGGAGCCTGCTGAGCTCCTCCAAGTGATGAAGGCAACAAACTGAACTGTGGCTGCAAGAGATGGGGTGCAGACTCTTGAGCAGAGCGGTATGTTGAAGACTGTGGTGGTATGCTGGTACTTAACACAGAACCGCCCAGGCGCTCAAAGGCCAGTGCTGTGGGAACTGTGCTCTGGGATGTCTTGATCTGCAATAAAGGGTCATGAGCACTAAGAAGACCATTTGATGTCGGACTGAAAGTTGCATCTTGAAGTGTTAGAGAAGGAGTAGCAGCAAAGTTTCTACTGCTGAAAGTGTTAGGATGCTGATAGGCTGAAGTTGGTGGAAACGTCCCAGAAGCTGGCAAGGCTCCAGTAACAAAAAGCTCGGTTGACGAATGCATGCCTGTTTTAAAAAAAGGGGGAAAAGACACAGATAAAAAAGGGGAGTGACTACTCAATAGTGAAATAAGAACATACGTAACCATTTTATTCCATCTTGGACATAATAAGAATTATTTAACCACTGCATTTGGAACCAGAAAAACTTATATTCTATTAATATAAAAGAGGATGGTGAAATAATTTGTCTTCCTGGAATTTGTTTTGGGTAGCCTCTGCTATCCTCCTACTAAGCTTGTATATATGGTGACAATTCAGGGACAAGTGGCTGCAAACTAAACATAATCCATGTTAAGATTAATATATTACTGTGCAATAAATCTGGCAATCTGAAAGAGGTTATAGAGCCTGTTTTTGGTAAGACTGTACTCTGGATCAGGAGCACTGGGGTGGGGGGTGTTTATTGATCTGATACTTTCCCTGGATATTAAAGTGGTGCAGTCGCAATAAGCACTTTTTAAAAAAAACCAGATCCACTGTTGAGCCACTGTTGGGACGCGGGTGGTGCTGCGGGTTAAACCACAGAGCCTAGGACTTGCCAATCAGAAGGTTGGCAGTTCAAATCCCCGTGACGGGGTGAGCTCCCGTTGCTCGGTCCCTGCTCCTGCCCACCTAGCAGTTCAAAAGCACATCAAAGTGCAAGTAGATAAATAGGTACCGCTCCGGCGGGAAGGTAAATGCGTTTCCGTGCGCTGCTCTGGTTCACCAGAAGCGGCTTAGTCATGCTGGCCACATGACCCGGAAGCTGTCTGCAGACAAACGCCGGCTCCCTCGGCCAATAAAGCGAGATGAGCGCCGCAACCCCAGAGTCGGTCACAACTGGAGCTAATGGTCAGGGGTCCCTTTACCTTTACCTTACTGTTGAGCCAATTAAAAGTCTTTTCTGGAGAAATCAGTACTGTCTTAGTTAACCACATGCTAGCACCTCCAGGCCAGACTGTTGTAAAGCTTTCTACGTGAGGCTGCCTTTAATGATAGTTCAGAAACTACAAATGGTTTAAAATAAGGATCCAGAATGTTATATAGGACACAGAGGTTGCAGTGTATTATTCTAATTATGCATCAACCATATTTGCTGACTGTTTCAAGACTCAATTTAAATTGCTTGTTTAATCTTTAAAGCTCTAAAAATATTGGAGCCATGTTAATTTAGGGTCCACTGCTCCCAGCTGAGTCTGTTTGTCACTTGAGATCTGTATCTGAGGCTCTCATGGTCCCACCCTTATGTGACATTATGCTCAATTAACAGGAAGGTTCTTGAGACAGAGCCTTTCCAATAGAGGCACTGAGACTGTGAAATGCTCCCTGCCTCCTTGAAATACATTGGGATTCTTCTTTTAAATTTTACTTTGCTAATTTGTTGTGTTTTAAAAATATTCTAATCTACTGCTTTTATTATTTCTTATTGTGTTACTATTATTTATTTTATGTTGGAGAAATACAAATAAATTTATTAAAATAGCCACCAATATATTCAATTTAAAACTACACTGAAGTCAATACAAACTCCTTGTATTCTATCTAGGCTCAGTTTGCAAAACTCTCCCACCGCCATAAAAAAATCGACCCAATTTCAAAGAATGTTCCATTTCAAAGAATGTCACAACTGATTTAATAGAACTAATCTTGAATTCCTGACCTCTTTTTCAAGAGAACAATATGCTAGGACTTTTGTTTTAGCTAATGCTTTAAATGTGACCTGTGACACATATACAACAAATTCCTGTCTAGTTTTAGGGTTTTTATGTGTTTTATCAACATATAGTTAAATGGCATTAGGTCTTTCGGAGTTTCTGATGTGCTTCTTATTACCATGCAAGTTCTTCAATAAATACAATATTGTATTTATACATTATTGTTCACAGGGGAGAGAGACTGCAACCATGATGGTCCCTGCTAACAAGTGTGCAACTATGTTAGCAAGCCACTGATTTTTTTGCTAGGTTTTTGCAATGCAAACTTATAGGTCGAAGACATCAAGGACTTCTGACTGCATACAGACACACCATCAGCCCTGACAGCCCACATGCTAAACTGACCCAAGACTAATATTTTCATAGAAGTTCAATTACCAGTTTTGTCCTGCAAGGAAGTTAGACCAGTTTTGCAGGAAGAGATCCAACGTTAAGTGTTTATAACTGGATTATATACTGATTAAAGAGCAATACCTAGTCACAAATAGAAGTTAGGCACAAATGCAGTACCTTTGAAGCAAATATGGTTGTCAAAATAGATGTTTATTAAAGACTTAAAACAATTAAAATGAAAATATTTCCCTAGAAATGCAAAACAAAATGGGAAAAAATTTAAAACAAACATTCTCTCTTAATTTCTCTATGATACTAATATTTCATATATTTATTTACTTATCTATAGAGGAACAACAGACTTAAGTTTTGAAAATTAGGAAAATGTCACCTGGCTGCCATGTTGGAGCTCTGAACTGTGGCAAGAGAGAAGTTCCTGAAGAAACAGCCTGAGCATTGCGGGATTCAATTGCAGAGAGAAAATTCATAACTGATGTATCTTTAGTGTTGTTATTGCTGCTGTGCATAGTGTTATCAAAAATCCCAGAAAGGCCTGGAACAAACAAATCATATATGAGTCTGAGCACAAAAAACTACACATTACACACTATGCTGCACATTTAAGTGTGCAGCCATACACTCAATGGACATGTAACTCAACCATAAGACTTGCAGGCTAATCTTGGGTAAATTACGATCTCTCAGTCAAACAAGGAATTAATAGGGGAAGAAAGACAGAAGAATGTATTGAGATACTGGGATAATGGAAGTGGAGATTATCTAAATAAACTTCAAATGTATGTGAATTGTAGCACCATCAGTTTCAACATAAATTAAATGCTCATCTTTTAACTTGCATTTTTTAAAGATTGAACAGTCCGCATGAACAGCCCTTGACATCTAAATGTAATTAGCATAAGAATAGTGAGCAGATTATCTGTAGCTGTGCCTTTAAAATAGCTGTACATTTCACTCTCCTTCCAAAAAAAGGTTCACACTTCAGAAATTTGACAGCTAGTCATGCAGGTAAGGTGGTGACAGGGAAACAGAAATTACTTAAAACATTAATTTATGAAATGTTTTTTAAAAACATTTTTATTTGATGAAGTGCATAATAGCACTACCAGAATAGTGCAAATGATAATGCACGTTCCTCAAAACATTCTCCTTTATCTATCCTTGTGAGCATCTAAGTCATCTGCTAGAAGTGTGCTGGAAATTTATAACTGATTTTATACAAAACTGAGAAACATATCCATTTAAACTGAAGATTCACAGAGAATTATTACCGGCGGGTAGGGAAGTAGTGGCGTATGCAGGAAGCTGGTGGGAAGTTGTATATGTTTGCCTGTGAAAATCTGTTTCGGATGAATGCCCTCCTCCATAGCTTAAACTGGGGGGAAAGTAAAAGTTGTAAGACGTAAAATTAGTGAAAACAACAACGTGACAGCGAAAATCACATAAAAAGGGATAAAGCAAAATAACCTCAAAAGAACATGAACTTTAGCGATTCAGGAGTTACTGATCTGTGGCCGCGCCAATTCTTTACACAATATCAATGTGCATCAACAAACCGATCCAAGAAAGCTGATTTCGTTTACCAAACCAACAAAATAACTTTTAAAATATTAACATATCAAAACAGAGATTTGTTTCCTTGACTTATTTTTTCTTCCTAGACACATATGAGCAGTATCCATAGCTATATTTTTGGATTGAAGTTGTCTTGAGTTCTGGAGACCTCAATCACATAAAATGTTTGCAGAGCTTCTCCGAGTTCAAATAAAATTATAAAATGTGTACAGGACAGGGCAGCGTGTGTGGTTCTGAAATTTGGGGAGGGTTTTTCTTTTTTGAATTTGCTTGCTTGATGTTCTCCTTGGGAGGGCTGTGCCCCAGAAGCCCTAGTGGACCACCTCCCACTACTTAAGCTTTCCCCCCCTCCGCCAACCCTGAAGACTGGGTAGGTTGGAGAAGGGTGATGGTCTCCACATTTGTTTTGAATGCCTCTAAAGTGCAGTGCAGCTGCAAGAGGATCCTTGCTTTCTTCCTCCAATTCCAAGGTGGGGGAAGAAGTTGAGGATCCACCACACTTGCCAGAGCACAGTGGCCCTCTTGACACTGATATGAACCTCTTCCACATTCCCTTCATGATTGTCTGGCCTCCCATGTCAGAGGTGAAACAAACAAGAGGAAGTGGTGACTATGCACAGAGTAAAGGTAAAGAGACCCCTGACCGTTTTCCAGTCGTGGATGACTCTGGGGTTGTGGTGCTCATCTCGCTTTACTGGCCGAGGGAGCCGGCGTACAGCTTCCGGGCCATGTGGCCAGCATGACTAAGCCGCTTCTGGCGAACCAGAGCAGCACACGGAAATGCCGTTTTACCTTCCCACCAGAGTGGTACCTATTTATCTATTTGCACTTTGATGTGCATTCAAACTGCTAGGTGGGCAGGAGCAGGGACTGAGCAATGGGAGGTCACCCCCTCACGGGGATTCGAACCGCCGACCTTCTGATCAGCAAGCCCTATGCTCTGTGTTTTAGACCACAGTGCCACCTGTGTCCCTATGCACAGAGTAGGCTCCTGTTAAGAAATGCAAACATGAAAATATACCAGGACAGGTTTGTTTTGGTGGTGGTGGGGACTGCATACCCACCACCTGAAAATAATGCTACATGAAAGATGTAATGGTTAGATGTGGGCTGTATGTTGCCCAACCAAAACATAGTACAGTGGTACCCCGCAAGACGAACGCCTCGCGAGACGAAAAACTCGCAAAACGAAAGGTTTTTTCGTTTTCGAGTTGCCTCGCAAGACGAATTTCCCTATGGGCTTGCTTGCTTCGCAAAACGAAGCTTGCCCAGGGGACAGCGGGTCTTCTCTTTTGAAGCAAGGGGCGGCGGGGAGAAGCGATCTTCTCCCCGCAGCCCCAGGTCCGGGGACAGCGGGAAGCGCTTCCCGCTGCCCCCGGACCTCTTTTGAAGCAAGGGGCTGCGGGGAGATCGCTTCTCCCCACCTCCCCTTCCTTCAAAAGAGGTCCGGGGACAGCGGGAAGCACTTCCTGCTGCCCCCGGACCTCTTTTGAAGCAAGGGGCTGCGGGGAGATCGCTTCTCCCGGTGCTCCGAAGCCGGGCGGGGGGGGAGGGAACACCTGCCCCCACCGCCCGGCTTCGGAACGCTGCCCCGAAGCGGGGCGGGGGGGGGGGGCGGGAACACCTGCCCCAACCGCCCCGCTTCAGAACGCTGCCCCGAAGCGGGGCGGGGGGGCGGGAACACCTGCCCCAACCGCCCCGCTTCAGAACGCTGCCCCGAAGCGGGGCGGGGGGGGCGGGAACACCTGCCCCAGCCGCCCCGCTTCGGAACGCTGCTCCGAAGCGGGGCGGGGGGCGGGAACACCTGCCCCAGCCGCCCCGCTTCGGAACGCTGCCCCGAAGAGGGGCGGGGGGGCGGGAACACCTGCCCCAGCCGCCCCGCTTCGGAACGCTGCCCCGAAGCGGGGCGGGGGGGCGGGAACACCTGCCCCAGCCGCCCCGCTTCGGAACGCTGCCCCGAAGCGGGGCGGGGGGGCGGGAACACCTGCCCCAGCCGCCCCGCTTCGGAACGCTGCTCCGAAGCGGGGCGGGGGGGCGGGAACCTCTCACCCCACCGCCAGGCATCGGAACGAGGTCCTGGACCTCTTCTGAAGGCAGGCGGGGGCAAAAGTCTTTGCTCCCCCCGCCTGCCTTCCCGGGACAGCGGAGACTTCTCCGCTGCCCCGGGCGATCTTAAAATGCTGGCGGGCGGGAGCGAAGCGTTCGCTGCCGACCCCCAGCATTTTAAAATCTCCTCGGGGCAGCGGAGACTTCGCTCCCGCCCGCCAGCATTTTAAAATCGCCCCGGGACAGCAGGGGCTTTTAAAATGCTGGCGGTCGGCAGCAAAGCCCTCCTGTCCCCGGAGCTTGCGGGGCGGGAGGTGGGAAGAAGGGCTTTTCTTCCCACCGCCAGCCTTCAGAACAGCCTTCTGAAGGCTGGCAGTGGGAAGAAAAGCCCTTGTCCCCCCCCCCCCAGCCTTCAGAAGAGGTCGGGGGACAGACTGTCCCCGGACCTGGTCTGAAGGCGGTTTCCCTAGGAACGCATTAATTGATTTTCAATGCATTCCTATGGGAAACCGTGCATCGCAAGACGAAAAAACCGCAAGACGAAGAGACTTGCGGAACGAATTAATTTCGTCTTGCGAGGCACCACTGTATTTACTGAAGAATGATCCTTAGTTCTCAACTTTTAATAGCGATAATTTTAGTGGCAATTAAAAATGTCAAATTTGTGTTACAAAGGAGCAAAAGCAAGTTATGTTAAGAAAAATACTTAAGTTTCTTTTAAAATCTGTTACAATTTGAATGTAACCATAAATAATGTACGTTTAATGTGAAATGGTATTATTGATATATTATTGTGGCAGGAACATGCATGTCATACAAAAGAAAAGGAGCTATTATAAACTATGCAGTATCTTTTGGCTATGACACCAGTACTGAGCTGCTGGAATCACTCTACCTTGAAAATCTATACTGTACACTAAAAGACACATGTTGGACTATTATAAACATCTTAAACAAGTGCTTAGCCATTCTACTACTTTATGCACAATTTCAAAAAATACAAATTTAGTATTTTTCCACTTCCTTTAGGTGCTGCCTAACTAATGTTTAACAATAAACAAGAGAATGTTATGGGAACCTCCAATGTTAGCAGAAGGGTCAAAACCACATTATTATTAAAATAACATGTACTTTGCTAGAAAGAGCTAACAGAATTGCACCAGCATCTCAACTTGCATTCTTTCTCAAAACTATTGTACTCCACAAAACTTATACAGTATTTCCAGTAAACATTTGGAGCAGCTATATGCAAACAACCAAAACAAGAGAACATAAACAGCTTCACCAATGGAAGGAGCAACTTCCATCCTCAATGAATGAATGCAGAGGCTTGAGCAGAGAATTTATGAGACTCTGGACTGCATTGTATACATTACATATTATTTGGCATTACAGACTCGATCTAGAGTCGTGTGAATTTTAACTGTTCTGGGAAATGTAACTGCATCTTCCTCTCAACTGTGGCCACTAAAAATCCTCAGCAAATGCTTGTGTTGCGGCACAGATCTCTGCAATGGGAAGAGGAATCTGAAAACCAGGCAGAGGCAGGTGGAAGAAGCATCACTGAAGTAAATCTACATTTAAAGAAGATAATATTATCTTTGAAAACTTTTTTAAAATTAGTCATCTCTTTTATATCCCCACTCTTAAAAAAGGTAAAGGTACCCCTGCCCGTACGGGCCAGTCTTGCCAGACTCTAGGGTTGTGCGGCCATCTCACTCAAGAGGCCGGGGGCCAGCGCTGTCCGCACACACTTCCGGGTCACGTGGCCAGCGTGACAAGCTGCATCTGGCGAGCCAGCGCAGCACACGGAACGCCGTTTACCTTCCCGCTGGTAAGCGGTCCCTATTTATCTACTTGCACCCGGGGGTGCTTTCGAACTGCTAGGTTGGCAGGCGCTGGGACCGAACGACGGGAGCGCACCCCGCCGCGGGGATTCAAACTGCCGACCTTGCGATCGGCAAGCCCTAGGCGCTGAGGCTTTAACCCACAGCGCCACCCGCGTCCCCACTCTTTACATCAGCTAATAAAACTAAGAAATCCAAAGCAGACACACCCTGAAGAAAAATCTACATTGTCATATCAGGAATCTGCTGAATTTGATAGTTAGTTCAGTTACAAAAATGATACAAGAGGTAGCGGGGGGTGGGTTGGGGGGTAGAACAGCCTACAGAGGCATTAACCTGCAGAGCAAACCAACAGTAAAAAAAGAGCAGAAGTTCTGCAGGATGAAGCCTCCAGTGGCTTTTTTTTTTTTAAAGAGAGAGAGAGGGAGAGAGAGAGAGAATTGTTGGGCTGCTATTAGGAAGAAAGTTTATGTAGAAGCCCCCTATACAGTGGTACCTCTGGTTGCCCGTTTGCAACATGAAAAGAGCGCAACCCGCAGCAGCGCATCTGCGCATATGCAGGTCACAATTCGCCACTTCTGTGCATGCGCATGTCATTTTGCGCATCTGCGCATGCGTGAGCGGCAAAACCTGGAAGTAACTCTTTTCGGTACTTCCGGGTCGCCGTGGGACGTAACCTGAAAGAACGTAACATGAAGCGGACATAACCAGAGGCATGACTATACTTCCCTTTCTTACACTGATGGCAACAGAAGCCACTCACATCTAAGAAAAACAAAGGGCTTATGTCACCCATCTGGGTCCGTAGGGAGGCAAGACCCCCCCCTCCAATTTAATTCTGGATTAGAAAGGAAAAGAACATTTCTCAGCTTCACTACTCACAATTTGCACCATCTGCCAGCACTCTCCAGACATGTGCTCGTTATTGTCAGTGAGCATCTGAGGAACAACAATGTTCTGAAACTGACATGGATTTGAGGATACCCCCTCAAACTAAAACATTTAACACTCTGGTTAAGAGTGACAGAAGCACTATTATCAATCTAAACCAGAGTTTAATTTTAATTTAAGTAAAGCTGCAATCCAAATCATACCAGTTCACTCTAAGAAAACAAACTTTGGATTGTGCTTCAACTAAGGGAGAGGAAAAAAGTAACCTTTTGTTTAGCATCACTTGCTGATTGTATTGGTGCTGAACAGAAGATATGTAACAAAGCCACAGAAAGCTCAGTTGTTAGGTTGACTTGCCTTTCAATAGCCTGAGGGAAGAAAACTGTAAAAAAAGGCATCAGGGCTAACTAAGGGACTGGGTAGAAAGTATTATTACAGATATTCCATTAGCCCAGTCCAACTGAAGGCAAGTCATACTGTCATCCAGATTGTTTTTAGTTATGTAAAACCAGGCTAACACAGTATACAATCATACCTTGGCGCCCAAACGCCTTGGGAATTGAACGTTCCGACTCCCAAACGATCGAAAACTGGAATTGAGTGTTCCGGTTTTCGAACATTATGTTGGAAGCCGAATGTCCGACGGGGCTTCCGATTGGCTGCAGGAGCCTCCTGCAGCCAATCAGAAGCCACGCTTTGGAAGTCGAACATTTTGGAAGTCGAACAGACTTCCAGAATGGATTCTGTTTGACTTCCGAGGTACAACTGTATAGTACATTTGTACCATCATTTTATGAAGAATTGTATGTATCAGTGACAGTGTACCACTGATATGTCCTGACAAGCTTTTTTAAAGACCCACCACCCTGCTAAACAAATTTAGCTCTGCCAAACCACATTGGCTTCGGTGGTGCTGAGTTCACAGCACTCCAGAAACTGGAAGGAGTGTACTGGTATGTTCCAATGCTTTGCCAGAACTCTTAAAAAAACCAAAACAGATCAGGTCAGATCAAAGTGCTTCTTTCCATTTCTGGCATGTTCTGATCTGCTCTCAATGGCAATGGTTTGTTTGGTGCCATCGCTACTCATGGAACTGATGAAGGATAAGACTCGCTCTCTCAGGCAGAAGTGGTAGCTGGATGACTTCATGTGTACACTCTTTTTCCCAGTCGCTAGTACTCCAGAAGAGCAGCAGTGTGCTCAGAAGGACCAGCCTCATGGGGAACTAAGGTGATGGATGCTCTCTCCTACTGCCCTCAATCCTTTCCCATCCTGTATGTCTCCAGGAGCTGGCTGTGAGATTTAAAAAGCAGCAATCTTGATGAGCATCATTAATTGTGTGTGTGTTCTTTAAAAGGCAACTGAGAAGGCAGGCAGTATTAAATTAATGGTGAGGGGTAATTGGGAATTCATTTTCTATTCATTTTCTATTCAGTTAATTAATTTCAGTTCCTTTATGTCATAGGATTTTGAGCACCTTTGTCATGTGACCCCCGTCATGTGGTAACAAAGCAATACAGAACTAAAAAAACCAGCCAGCCATTCCTGCTCTACAGCAAATATGACTCCCTTGGGCATGCAAATGAATATCTGCAGCCAGTTGCTCTGTCAATATCTCCAATAATTAACGTAACAAAGGGCAGGAACAGCTTTTCTGAAGAATTCTTTTGGTAAGGTAGGCCCACAGGATAAATTCTACTAAGAAGCTGATGACCAAGCAATTGAAATGATGGTGTCTCAGACAAATCTTAAAGAACAAAAGAAAGGCTTGTCAAAAGAAAGGCTTGTGGAGGCTATACCTGGCAAAAAAAACAACCACACATTTGATTTATTTACAGAAGACACTGATTTCCAGGAAGAGAAATGAATGGACTTATTCTTTAAAGATGGCAATGTCATCTAAACAATGATCAGAAGCAAGGAATGAGTACATTATTTTTATTTTTGCTACACGGTTGTTTCTGCTCTACCCACAGCAATGCTTTGATTCTGAGAATAGAACATATGCTACTAACGACATATATATTTCTGCACTAAATTTGAGAATACCATTGAGGTGGTGGCAAAGCCTTACCCCAGCACCAGTGCCTAGGGCAGGCTTCCTCAACCTCAGCCCTCCAGATGTTTTTGGCCTACAACTCCCATGATCCCTAGCTAGCATGACCAGTGGTCAGGGGTGATGGGAATTGTAGTCTCAAAACACCTGGAGGGTCGGGGTTGAGGAAGCCTGGCCCAGGGCTACTGCCAGGCTTTACCCGTCTCTCACTATCATGCCAAACTATATATATGCTCCTCCCATAGGATGAATTAACTATTATCTGTCATACATTTTGGGAAAATATACAGCATATTAGGCTCAAATAACTTGCTGTTGTCCCTATGTACACCAAGATGGAATAAAATACAGGGTAACCAATAGTTCACAAACATGCTGTGAAATATGATTTATGGTCACCTCAGAAAACCAATACAAACTATATCTATATCTATATCTTCTATATCTATGTACATAGGCGCCGACTCCATGGGGCTTGAGGGGGCCTGAGCCCCCTCAAAAATTCGTTTGGGGGGGCTCCGCCCCCCCAATAATCTCCGGCGCCCCTCCAGCAGAGCGCCATCGCCGCCCCTCCCCCAGCCCAAAATGCACAGGGAGGGGCGGGCTGCATGCCTCCTGCCCTCCCTCCCGAGCAAAAGCTCCACCCAATTTCCTTTGGAGCTGATTAATAGGCGCAGCACGCTCTCCCCTATTCGCTCACGAGGAGGCGGCGCCACTTTATTTGCATATTCATGAGCTTATTTATTATTCATGAGCTTTCCCGCCCCCCCCCCAATATTTTTTATAAGTCCGCGTCCCTGTCTATGTATGGTGGTACCTCAGGTTACATACGCTTCAGGTTACAGACTCTGCTGACACAGAAATAGTACCTTGGGTTAAGAACTTTGCTTCAGGATGAGAACAGAAATTGCCTGGTGGCAGCGAGAGACCCCATTAGCTAAAGTGTTGCTTCAGGTTAAGAACAGTTTCAGGTTAAGAACAGACCTCCGGAACAAATTAAGTACTTAACCCGAGGTACCACTGTATACACACAGAGAGAACAAAGCATGCCCAGATAATTTCAAAAGGGTGCTTAACTCTAATGTAGTTTTCAAGATCTTGTCCATCTCTACTGCATCTAAAAACAGTGCAATTTCCTGCCTCAATACAACTCGATACAACTCGCATGCCACTAGACAACTAAAGTGCACAGCTTTCTAGAATACCACAAAACAAATACATGATGGCAATACATATGAGCCTATTACAGTGGTACCTCAGGTTACAGATGCTTCAGGTTACAGATGCTTCAGGTTGCAGACGCTTCAGGTTACAGACTCCGCTAACCCATAAATAGTACCTCGGGTTAAGAACTTTACTTCAGGATGAGAACAGAAATTGCGCGGTGGCAGCAGCAGCAGCAAAAGGAGGCCCCATTAGCTAAAGTGGTACCTCAGGTTAAGAAGAGTTTCAGGTTAAGGACGGACCTCCAGAACGAATTAAGTTCTTGACCAGAGGTACCACTGTACAGCTCAGCACACATAAGCAGGGTCATGGGAGGTATACTATACAGTGGTACCTCAGGTTAAGTACTTAATTCGTTCCGGAGGTCCGTTCTTAACCTGAAACTGTTCTTAACCTGAAGCACCTCTTTAGCTAATGGGTCCTCTCGCTGCCGCCATGCAATTTCTGTTCTCATCCTGAAGCAAAGTTCTTAACCCGAGCTACTATTTCTGTGTTAGCAGAGTCTGTAACCTAAAGCGTATGTAACCTGAGGTACCACTGTACAGGTGTTTTTGCAAGATAATAAACAAATTCAGCAAAAGCAAAGGAATTGCAAGTTTGGAAAGCCTATCTATAACTGGTTAACAAAGAGTAAAAAAGACAATTGGAAAAGCAGAGAAAGAATCTAGAACCAGTACATAACTGATACCACTTTTAATGGTACTCTTATTTTAATGAACAATTTCAAGAAAAACAACAACACATGGCCAAGAGAAAAAACGTTTTTAAGCAAAAGCCAGCTAAAGGGGTCTTATTCTGCTGCATATGAAACTGTGCGTATATTCTCCACATCCACTAGGTAAGTACTAAGATATGGCATTCTGGCAGATTTTGCACTATATAATTTGGAGCAAGTTCACTTAGTTTTCAGCACTTACAATCTGCCCAAAGTACAAATTTTGGATGACCCCACTATTATTATGGGCTATTGCACACAGACAATGGGAACAATGACAGCGCCAAATTTAATTCATATTAGACCTGTTGCCTCTAGCCTTGCAAAAATTAAGTTGGCAAAATCCATCAGGAAATGATTTATTCTGTAACAATCTGAAAGCTACAAAGCAAAAAGGCCAAAGGCCCTTAAATATATTTACAAAGTGTCCAGAAGACTAGCAATCTGACACGCGTTTCATGAAGTAGTCGGGCGATCTTGATTTTCTCAGCTCCCTATTTCCTGCAACTCAGTCCCTATTCACCTCTGAGTTCAGGCAACCCCATCCATGCTGAATATTTTGCATGTTACCAAGGCACAGGAAAGAAACCTCAACAAACAAAACACCAATGTAGTGTTCTGAATAGCGCGTCAAACTTGGACGAGAGGGGCCTGGGGTTGAATGGCACTATTTTAGTTGAGTCCAGTAACCATCCCTTAGACTAGCATATCTCAAAGGATTGTTGTGAGAATAACCACTTAAGAGACCCTGAGTTCCCTGGAAGGAACATGTTAGATAAATCATTAAATAAAATCTCTGAAATAAAATCTAGCTGCCTTATTCACCAGAATCACCAATCTCTGTAGTAAATGCCTGAGACCACTGACAGGAGGAATTCTTGTTTAGAAATAAGGTAAAACCATGCATACAGTGACTTATGTAGCTTCTCCACATATGTGTTTATTATATGATGCACAGCAGGCATATATAATTTTTAATTTACAATTTTAGTTTCTCCTCTCAACTTCACATGGGATGTGAAATTGCTAGAACATACGTAAATAAGAGAACTAAGAAGACAGATTCTGTAGAAGTCATGCATTCAAAAGCATTGTTTTTTTTAAAAAAATAAAGAACAAACAGATGTATTAGCTTGTTCAAAAAACAAACAAAAACAAGATTTCTGGTGACATTTGACTCTGCTCCATTGTCATTCATATGAAGAAACAGCACTTCAAATCTCATCATCCACAAGATCTTGCATGATCAAGTCTGTTTTCTCTGTCTTTTGGATACTAGACTTCAAAATTTGCCAAGCAAAGCTATAAATGATGCCCACTGTACTTTTTTTTAACAGACATCTCTGTCTGCAAAGCATAACTAGAGTGAGTGACAGAAAAAACAAACATTTACTTATCTTGGAGTCCCAACCATACTGCACAAATGGTAATTTGCACTGTACTTAGAGATCTAGATTCTATGCTTAGTAAGTAGAGCAGAACCATTTCTGTCTGTAAATATCAATACCACTAAAAAGCCAAGGAAAAAATCCCCAGGATGTCTTAGGATGTCTCCACAGCCCTTAGGATGTCTTACTCTTTAAGGGCAAGTAACAGCACACAGGTAACCTCAATGTGGCACCAGACCCTGTATCTGCCACACAGAGCTTTGAGGAAATGCTTATGGTGCCTGCTGCCATAATGATGTTATTTTAATATCAGCATAAGTATCAAATTGTGACCACATCTTGTGTTGCTGATAGGACTCTTAAGCCCAATCTTATGTACATGAATAGTACAATGCAAATAGTAGTAGGCAGCTACTAAAATGCTCTATTATCTCAGGGCACAACAGGTAGTAGTGTTCACCACATGTGATATATTTGGATACACAGGAAGTAAATATTATCTTCTGTGTAAACAAACCAGTATTTCATTGAATTGTCAGCTCTCATAATGTACACTCTGTCATCTAGATTAAAGAAAGTCAAACTGCTTTAAACTTGAAGCACATTCTCCACAGCTGATTTGCAAAAAACCAAAACCCCACCCAGATCTGATTATCTCCTAGTTACTCTCAGCAGCCAAATCACAGCTGCTTCTCATCAACATCATCACTCCCTTCTAAGATGGGACCTGCCCATGAATGCTAAGCTTTCTCAGGTGTCTTTGGTGAAGGACTTCATTAAAAAAAATTTTTAAGTCTAAGAACACAGTGCTGCCTGGATCACATCTTTTAGGTTTGTTGGCATTTTCAAAAGAACTCTTGAAAGGTCAGTGAGACAGGAATCACCCTTGCAGAAGCAATGCTGGTTCTCCTTCAGCAACACTTGATCTTCTAAATATTAGTTTAAAGGTAAAGTTAAAGGACCCCTGACAGTTAAGTCCAGTTGTGAACGACTCTGGGATTGTGGCGCTCATCTCGCTTTACTGGCCGAGGGAGCCGATGTTTGTCTGCAGACAGTTTTTCCAAGTCATGTGGCCAGCATGACTAAGCTGCTTCTGGAGAAACCAGAGCAGTGCACGGAAATGCCGTTTACCTTCCCGCCAGAGCGGTACCTATTTATCTACTTGCACTTTGACATGCTTTCAAACTGCTAAGTTGGCAGGAGCTGGGACCAAGCAATGGGAGCTCACCCTGTCGCGGGGACTCGAACCGCCGACCTTCTGATCGGCAAGCCCTAGGTTCTGTGGTTTAACCCACAGCGCCACCCGCGTCCCTAATAATAATAATATATTAGTTTATTCTATTTTTAAAGAATGCTTAGCTGAATTCCCAAGGTTTAAAAAGTATAATAAAACATCACCAATACCTAACAGGTGCACACACACCCCCGCCCACAAAAAAAAAAGCCAGCTTAAAAAAACACAATCATACTCAGTAGCCATGAATGTTGACTCTTACCTGGAAAAGAAAAAAATGGAAAACCAGGGGCAATGCAAAAACCAGGGTAGGGGCAAATAGAACAACTTGCTATAAGAGGGCATGGCCGGCCCATAAAATGGATCGATCCTATTAGGACAGGAAAGTATCTTATAACATCTTGTTGCATGTCACACTTTCCCCCCTCTTAATATGGAGTTCAGGTAGTCAACTCTCTATCAGTTTTAATATGACACAGGATCACCCCAAAATAGTGATTTGTATGTACTTACAGGACTTCCTTGCTACATGTTAGCATATGAATGTATATACAGGCACCCCCCCACACACACTTATGCACATTCTACTTGCATGTGGCCATGGGAAATAAATAAATAATTCAATTCATACGCAGAAATGAGAGAGCTGGAGAGTCCTCATGGCTCTCATGGAGACCCCACCTGGAGCTCAAAGCGGATGTCAGTGAGGGCAGAGGAAGCCCCACAAAGACCAGAGGGGTGGTGGGACTTTCTTTTGTTTACACTGCTCAGCCTCCCCACTTCACAGCTGGGGGGGGGTAGCGCAGCTGCTGCTGCTTTTCTATGCATCCTCCAGCCGGCCCCAGAGCTTAATAATAATAATAATAATTTGTACCCCACCCATCTGACTGTGTTTCCCCAGCCACTTTGGGCGGCTTCCAGCGTGTATTAAAAAAAGCTTCTATTCCAGTTGTGGCTATTTTTGGTACAATATTTTTGATCTGGATTGGAGAGAGAGTGGCAGAGGGAGCATTTAAAAGGTGTTTAGGCAGTCCTCCCCTCTTACGTGACTTCACTTATGGGGGGGTTGGAATGTAAACCCAAAGTAAGTGGGGAGGTGCTTGTATTAAAATAATTTTGACAGTCATGTGACTAGTAATGTGAGGTAAGAATATTCTCGAGAATGAGAATAGTCTTAAGAATATTCTCTGCTAGAAAATTCTCTCGGATAATATTCTCCACAAACTAAATTCTAATGTAAGAACCAGTTTCACCACCCACATTTAAAAAATCTAGTAAATAATAAATCAAGCTGTGATATTACAGTGGTGCCCTGCAAGACGAATGCCTCGCAAGACGGAAAACCCGCTAGACGAAAGGGTTTTCCGTTTCGGAGGCGCTTTGCAAGACGAATTTCCCTATGGGCTTGCTTCGCAAGACAAAAATGTCTTGCGAGTCTTGCCATTTTTTTCCTGCTCCCCCCCCTTTTTCTAAGCCGCTAAGCCGTTAATAGCCTTTTAACAGCTTAGCCGCTAACCCTTTAATAGCCGCTAAGCCGCTAAATCGCTAATAGCGCTAATCCGCTTAGCCACTAATGGGGTTGCTTCGCAAGACGAAAAAACCGCTAGACGAAGAGAATCGCGGAACGGATTCTTTTCGTCTTGCGAGGCACCACTGCACTGAATTTACTTGTATCAAACCTTAACATGCCAATTGCATTTTTTGACTTGTCCTATAACATGTACATGTTCTAGCGGAAGAATAAAATATGACCTTATTGCTCCAATAGTGAAATGGATAATGTTATTAGAATCGGACACACCAAGGTGGTTTGAGGTTGGGTGGTTGAGTCATTTAAAGAACTAGAAGATCACTTTGAAAAAGTGATGCCTTTGAGCCCCCTTATAAAGCAAGAAGAGAAATAGATGAAAGAGGCAGTTAAGAAAAGAAATGGCATTGCAGCCAATTCACTTTGCTGCAAATATCCTTGATCTAAAGTATAATGACGTTCATTTATCACGAAATGAACAAATTCAAGGTACTGAGTTGATCTCAAAATATCAGCAAGTGCACCAAATGATGCACAAGATATTTTGGCAGAGCTGGCAGTATATCGTGCTAAGGAAGATTTTTTTTAGCAAGTCATACGTATTGAAAAAAGTGGATACAGTGGTTTGGTGGAAGGGACCATGCTTTGGTTCAAAGCTTAGCCGAGTGGCTGTGGACATTTTAAATATGCCACCAACAACAGCTGCAACAGAACGTAGCTTCAGTACTTATGGACTTAGCCTATTCCTTTTTGCTGAATGAATTACTATAGACAGAGCAGGAAAGCTTACATATGTAGCTCATAACTTAAAACTCCTAGAAGAGAAGAAAACACAGCTTCTGACAAGCTCATTGAATTTTACACAACCATCAACTTCGTTTTATGATCTCGCAGATGATCGGTGTGGAAGTGAAAGCTCTGTTACCAGTGGAGACGAAGATGGTGACTTATCCTCTTAAGATGTTTGAGGAGTCAAAAGAATATTCTCGAGAATTTAACATCACTACATGTGACCTGCAGAACACTGAGGACATAGAGGAAATAAAATATAGAATAACTTGTCTCTCTGGAAAGGCAACCTCTGGGTTCACTTTGAACCCTACAAGCAAGAACTCCTATATATGTTGTCACATGCTATTTTTTGAGGGGTGGGAGGCAGGCATGCGGGCAATCACACCTATGCTAAAATCCTAGATTTCTCTACTCTCTTTTACAAACTGCAGCCACTTTACTCCAGAGAATGAAAAATGGGCCTAATGGAAGCAAAAGCTAGGCAGATTGTATTAGTAAACCAGAAGAGACATAGAATATTAGGGGCGAAGGGGGGAATGAAAAAGCGGGGAGGAATTGCTCACATCTCATGCTGCTTATAGAAGGTTATGGAATTGCATGGAATTGGACTGTACAGGATTCAGATGGAATAAAAGAATGTTATCCAGAACCACTCGCCTCCTTCATAAGATAGTAAAATGCTTAGGGTTGGAGCTACCAATCAACCCCCAAACTGAGCTCCCTTAACACCATATAGCAAGCATGGGAAGACATGAGGGGCAAGGTGACCTTCCTCCCTAGAGGTCTGAATAGTGCTACATGGTCCAGCTTGGGTGGTTCTTTGAACAGGAGCACTTCTCTTAAGAGCCGAAAATATACTACATTTTTTGTGGTGTCCCACTTGCTCCCTATAACTGCAAAGATGCTGGCCCCATGCTTACTGTTGAAGGCAAAACAGGACCATGAGCAAGCCAGAATATATGCAAACACACATTTCCTTCCCCAAAAGGTGAAATCCTCCTCAAAAGGGGACAGAGGACTGCATCAGTGCATTGCCCTCATGTTATGGAATGTAGGCTACATGAATACAGCTTTTCTGTATTCCATCTATCTGTCTCAAGAGACAATGGAGTGTGCTTCTGGGGGGGAAGTAAAGCTGCTCTGTTAGCAGGACTGAAGTGACCTCCACAGGGCAAAAGCCTTGTATGTGTACGGAGGTCTTGGGCTGCACAGATGACAAGACCCCATTCTCGGCCTTGCTGATGTGGTCCGCCAAAGGAAAGCAGGGCAAATACTCCAGTTTTTTTTGCAGGGTTTTACTCCTTAGCTTTTTATTCTCCTGAAAATATCCCATAACCATAAGTTTAGGACAGGAGTTTTCCTACTCTAAGATGGGCTACCTTCCAAGGTTGACAGGCCTCACATCTGCCACTCACATGCAGCATGTGAAGAAAACAACTTCTTGACCATTAGACCCACTATTGGTCTCATCCGCTCAATCCACATGAGCCTGTCTTCACATGTGGGAAAGCCCCTAACTCACAAAGGGTTTGAGATCCATCAGCTACCCCTCACTTGGTTTATCTTGCCAGTTGAAGCTGTTCCCTGGTGTGGCTGCTATCGCCTGCCGACAGCTTCTGGGAGCCACAGGTGAGAGCTGAGTGCAGGATAGGGATCAAAAGTGGACAAACCTCTCCAGAAGAAACACAACATGTCCCCCACCATAGGTACTACCCCTCCCCTAACACCCCTGCTCAGTTACCCTTCCGCTTTGGGGCCCTTGAAGCAAGAAATCTGTACATATTTCCCCCTCAATTTGCCCTTACCTATCATCAGGCAAGTGACTTAAAGAAGAGTTATTACATGGCCCTGGCTATGGGAGTGAGAGCCCCTGATGAGAAAAAGCATGCAGCACATGACAAGGCACTTGCCAACTTTTATCTCATCAGCTTTTACCATCTCCATGATCTTTTGAGCCTGGGCATCAACAATGAAAATTCTCTTGTGGGGAAAGGCTGTACAGTGGTACCTCGGGTTAAGTACTTAATTCGTTCCGGAGGTCCGCACTTAACCTGAAACTGTTCTTAACCTGAAGCACCACTTTAGCTAATGGGGCCTCCTGCTGCTGCCGCACCGCCGGAGCATGATTTCTGTTCTCATCCTGAAGCAAAGTTCTTAACCCGAGGTACTATTTCTGGGTTAGCGGAGTCTGTAACCTGAAGCATATGTAACCTGAAGCATATGTAACCCGAGGTACCACTGTAGTTTAATAGAAGAGCATCTGCTTTGGACACAGAAAGTCCCAGGTTTAATCTCCAGGTATGACTGGGAGAGAAAGAAGGGAGAGAAGCCTGGCGGCTTAAGATGAAATCATCCAGAGTTAGCAATGCCCATCCCCAATTGCCAACTCTGCGCTTTCAACCTCCAAAGCACACGGTATTGTTCTTCACACTCCTTCCCTCTGTAAACTGTGCAGTTTAACAAATTGTGCCACACCTTTAAAGCCTCGCTCTGCTCACTAGGATTGACTGTATACATATGGGGGTGGGGGAGCCTTCCCCACTTTCCTCCAAAGATCTCAAAAACGACACACGCAAAAAGTTGATACAGTATGAGATGGGCTTCCCCTAGGCAACGTAAAAAGTAAACACGAACTCTTGAACTCCAACATGCCTGGTGAACGCGCGCGCGCGCACACACACACCCCTTGGGAGCAGGAGACGAAAAGCAGGGCAACTTTCCCCGCTTTCTTAGTAGTTTAAATGCACTTTAATGGGGGAGGGGGGTGAAGGGAAAAGGAGGACTAATTTTGGAATGCGTGGCTTCCCTCTTCCCACGCCGAGGGGAAGAAAGAAAAAACGCTCCAAGTTGCAGAAAGCGTGATTTTATAGGAGAGAGAAAATGAGAAGCGTGGCTTGGGGATTGCATGGCAGCCCCGAATCACCCTCGCGCCCCCCGCCCCGGTCCTCTCCTACACCACGGAGCCGCCTCCCTCGCCCTCCACCGGCTCTTATTGCCCCTTAGCTGCTCGCCCTCCCAGCCTCCTTCCCCTCGCGACACCCGCCTCCAAACCCCAACGGCGCCCTGGGCCCCCGCAGCGCCGGAGAAGGGCTGCCCGCCGCCGCTTTCTCCTTTCGGGAGGAGGGAAGCCTCCCCAAGCGCCGGCGCCTCCGCCGCTTCGAGGAGCGGCGGGCACGCCCCGCGGGCGCGAGGGGCACCGGAGGCCTCGTCCCAATCCCCGGCCTTTCCTGGCGCAGCCCCCGCAGCAGGCGAGCCGCCGGCTGCAGAGCGGACCCTCCTTACCTGGCCTTGAGGCTGCTGGCGCCCCGCTCGTAGGCCCAGGCGGAGGGCGGCGGCGAGGACGCGGCGGCGGCGGCGACCGAAGCCAGCGGGTCGGGGTAGCTGGGGGTCGCCGGGTAGTTCCTGTCCATCATCGGAGCGGGAAAGGAGGGGACGCCGCGGCTCCGCGCGGGGCCTGGGCGCGCGGGGAGAAGGGAAAGGGGGCGGAGGCGGGCGGGCTGCTTGGCGGCGGCGGCTGCAGCTGCAAGGACCGAGCGGGTGGGAGCGACTCCCCCCCCTTCACTCTCGCAGGAGGAGGAGGAGGAGGGCGGCAGCGGCGGCGGCCACCCCCGACGCGGCCCTCCCCTCGGTTTCCGCCGCGAGGGGCGGGAGGGCGGCTCGTAATTAGGGGAGCGGCGGCTGCAAGCAGCCCAGCCGAAGACCCATGTTGGGCTGCTGCTGCTGCTTACCAGGATGTCCCTCCCACCCCCGCCACAGTTTACTGGGGCTCCAGAGCACGGGAAGCAGCAGCTGCTGCTGCCGCCGCCGCCGAGGATCCGTAATCGTAGCAGCGGCGGCGGGAGAAGGAAGGGAGGAAGGAGTGAGCTTGGCCTACAGAGCGGAACCGGGAAAGGCGGCGCGTCAGAATGCGGGCAATAACCGAGGAGCCCTAAATACGGACAAGCTTCGGGGTAGCCGAAGCCTGGTATGGCGACTGGGGATTGCATTCTTCGGATGGGCTGCAGTAAGGACCCGTGTTGGCCGCCGTGCGGTGGGGAATGCTTTGCCATCTTTTTGTGTGCAGGTGAAAATGGTTTTCCGTGACTGAGCTAGAAGTTCTGGAGCCACGCGGACACTCCTTCCTCAGATTTTTTTTTCCTCCCTCGTGCACTGTTTTAGCTTGTATGCCTACCAGTTTACAAAACTGTCAATGTTTAAAGCTGTCGACGTGAGAAGTGTCATACACGTGTCTCATCCAGGAAGCCAAGATTAGCTGTTTCTGCTTGCAGAGTGTACATACTGGAGAGCCTCCGGTTTGTTGTTGTGGGTAATGTGTAAAATGTCCCCAAAGTTCATACAGTTTCCAGGGGGTGGGTGTGAACTGTTTCTCTGCTTTGGAATGTAGGTCAAACGCTGGAACAGAATATTGTACATGCTTCTTTTCTGAAAACAGGACATGCACTGTTCCTCCCCCCATGGCAGTAGCTATTTCACGTTTCCCTTAGTGGCTTAGCTCCTTTGGTTAAAATTGCTTCCAGAAATAGAGAAGACACTTGTGTAAGTATTCTGCAACAAATATACCTGCACTTATAAACTGTATGCAAATCTACGGTTAATTCAGTGGCTTCAATGTAAGTTTTAATAAATCCGCCTCATGTTAATTAGCTAACCAATACCAGGACTGTGTTGTGAATGGCCACTGCTAATAGCATGTTTTCTCTCAGCTTCCATTCTTCTTCCTTCCCCCCTAATGTACCTGTAACTTGGGGTAATACTTGAGGCCTATTTCATCGGATGCATGAAGATTCATGATTTAATGCACACTGAGAGGCAAATGAGGAGGAAGCACCATTCAATTAAAGATCTGTTATTGCTAGTTTAAAAAACACAGTTTAAGTTGTTCAGAGTTAGAGAAACATTCCATTTATATTATGTTACTAGCTCTTCCTTTTATTGTGGTTAAAACTAGTTCAAAGCAAGGATCCTGTGCTTATTCATATTATCATTCCCACTTTATTACCAATCTGAATTGGTGTTTTTTTTAATTTAAAAAATGCAGCTTTTAAAAAAAATTGATAATGAAAGTGCTAAGTTGGTGAGAGACAGAAAGGCTGGCAAATCAATGCACTGATTGCACCAATTGGCTCAGAATGCATCAGAGGAGTTCACTACAGTTCTTAGCACCTAAAATGAAGCATAACAAAAGGAGTCGTTCATCCTTAGCCATCAGCACATTGCTTAAGGGTGCATTCCTTGTTCACCTGACACACTTCACTTCCTCTCAGGCACACTGAAGAGCTGTATCCCTTTCACCCTGTGAAAGACTCCTGAAGTAAGCACAGTGCTGCAGCATTTCAGCTAGACAGCTTCTTCTCTCCAAGTTAATTCTCAAGCATTCTACAAGCCCCGTTTCTTAATTAAACAGGAAGAGAGAGAGACTTCTTGAATGCCCTAAGCCCTCTTGAAGGGCCTGGATATGGCGGCGGTGGAACTTCACAATTGCCGCTTTGTGCTACTGCTTGTTCATAAGTTGGCAACCCACTGTGTTCTGTGCATGGAGAGAGAGGGTTTAAGGAAATCTCTTCGTGTCTTTGAAAGATGATGGAAGAGTTACGCCTCCTGTAGCTTCTATCCCTAAAATAAAAGCAAAACTTTTAAGAATGGCAGAGTGGTGATTAAGTATAAGAGTCCAAAACTTCATTTGAGAGAAGAACCTGAACTACACTTTCTTGGGAGTACAGTGTTTTCAGTGGCTAGTGTCTGCCGCTCAGAGAACAAGGTGGCATAGAATGGGAGTACAGTATCCACTTGTGCTGGTATAGTTCCCTAACCCCATTTTACTAAAGCATATGGATCAGCACTGGACAAGGGCACATCACCTCTGAAGAATTAAAAGAGTACATATGTCACGGACAAATGTAGGACGGGGCTGTGTGTGCTGATGTCACAGGTGCCAGCACTGCCACCTTCCCGCATCACAATTCGTAACAATTGCACTGAGGGACAATTTGTCAGGAGCTCTGGAGAGCTGCTGGCAGTCAGTATTCTGAGCTAGATGAATCAATGGTATGAATCAGTATAAGGCTGTTTCTCTTCGTTATTCCCTGTCATTGTTCCTGGCTCCAGATTTTGCCTTTATCTTTCCCACAAACCTCAGCAATTAGCTTTGCCCACTGATCTTCATGCTCTTCCATGGTCATAACAATTTCATATACCTTACTTCCATCCAAATCTCCATATATTAGGATACAGCAGGA
Organism: Podarcis muralis; assembly: GCF_964188315.1. Classification (NCBI taxonomy): domain Eukaryota; kingdom Metazoa; phylum Chordata; class Lepidosauria; order Squamata; family Lacertidae; genus Podarcis; species Podarcis muralis. The sequence continues at coordinate 64,824,105 of NC_135655.1, read as the reverse complement.
TTATTTTTAAAAATCTATTAGTTCTGAAGGATTCAACTGTTCAAGTCAAAATCCATAGATTATTTGGTAAGTCATACCCTATTCCCATTTTTTTCTCTTAAGTCCCAAGGCATATCACCTTGGGACAGGTGACGGCAAGGCTGTCTCCTGGGGACAGCCATTCCAGCAGTGGGAGAGCTGGGAAGCAGAGCTCACTCCATTGAATCTGCTGTGACAGGACAGCTCCATCAGGCCTCATCTCTCCTCAGTTGTCATCTGTGGGCAGCCATTCCATCATACTGCCTCAGTGGGAGAAATAGGAAGCAGGGCTCCTTCATGAACTGCCTGTCCCTGAGCTGCGCCAGCTGTTCATTATTTCCCTTGTATGTTTTGAGTTTGTAAGTCTCCCAAGTAGAGACTGCCTTGTTTTTATTGTGTGTAAGCCACTCTGGGAGCTTTTTTGGCTAACAGCAGGGTACAAATGCTTCAGATAAATATCTGCACAGCACAAACCCAAATGGGACAAAATGCAGTAAACATACAGCACACATATATACCGCACCCATAATTTTTTTGGGAGGGGGTACAGAAACTTCCATGTCAAACTTGAATACACTGAACAAAGTATTGGAAATTACAAAACTTATTTTCTTACCGTGGTAGATGTCTTTGTTTGCACTTCTTTTGGCAGAGAAAATAAATAAGTAACCCAGTTATGATCAACAGTACTCCAATTGCGACCAAGCCAGTCAAAAGTCCCATAACATCAATCTTCCGCATTGCTTGCTCTTCTGTATAGAATCAGAATTACTGAGTATATTCTTGATCTACCCTAGGTCACACTATGCCGTAAAAAAAAAAAAAGTGTCTTGTAAAGGTAAAGGTAAAGGTACCCCTGCCCGTACGGGCCAGTCTTGCCAGACTCTAGGGTTGTGCGCTCATCTCACTCTATAGGCCGGGAGCCAGTGCTGTCCGCAGACACTTCCGGGTCACGTGGCCAGCGTGACAAGCTGCATCTGGCGAGCCAGCGCAGCACATGGAACACCGTTTACCTTCCCGCTAGTAAGCGGTCCCTATTTATCTACTTGCACCCGAAGGTGCTTTCGAACTGCTAGGTTGGCAGGCGCTGGGACCGAACGACAGGAGCGCACCCCGCCGCAGGGATTCGAACCGCCGACCTTTTGATCGGCAAGTCCTAGGTGCTGAGGCTTTAACCCACAGCGCCACCTGCGTCCCATTAAGTGTCTTGTAACTATTCCTAAATTATCCCACCTCCCCATAGCTGCCTAAGTCCCCTCCTCTCCAGGGTCTTTCCCAAGCAATGTAAGACACTGGTTGTGTGAAGCTATCTTCACCCTTTTCATGCCTCTCCTGGTTCTGGAAGACCAGGGGAGAGAAAGATGCTTGTTACAAGGGGAGGGGCAGACACCGATGCCTCTTTAACAACCGGAATAATCCCTGCCTCTTGGCCTCCCTCCTCTCCTGCTTCAGCTTCTGCCTCTCATCAGAATTAGATCAGACTTCTCTCTGCCACAGACTCCCCCAGCTCACTAAGCCCTGTTACATCTTCCGCTTCCGACACCACCTCACCCCTGTCTTCTCCCTCTTCTCCATCCTACCACTACTTCTTGGGCTCTGAACCTTCTTCCCACCATTCCTGTGCGCCCAACTAGTCCATGACACTGGAGGAGGTTGGGATGAAGCAGAGGTGTCTCTCCACCCAGCCCTGCCCAGTTACACCAACAAGGAATGCCCCAATGTAAATGGCAGGTGGGCAGAGGCCCCACTGGCAGGAGTCAGCAGGACTCCTTGAAGTGGGGCATTTCAGGGTTGGGGGAGGGTGGAACTGGGCCAGCAAAGGATCCACTCAACCTTGAGCCAGCTCTGCTGCCATTATGTAATGGCAATAGACCTAGGGGATGTCATAGCAAGAAGGCATTTTTCCTTGTGGCCAGCAGAAGTAGTGGTACTGTGGTTGTGACAGTGCTGCTCTGCCAGGCAGAGTGAGTGTGGGTTTGGATGGTGGGTTAAAAGTATCTGCAATATAAAACAAAAATAGAAACCACGAAGACCTGTGATTTTGGCTTACCTTGATATCTGCCACGACCCTCCATGGTATATTTCTCCCAAAATAATATCTGAGATAGTAAAGAAAAACAATGTAATTGAGGTAAAATCTCTAGCAGCAATTAAAAACAAAAACTGCCCCCCCAAAACCCAGTTAAGAATTTAACTTTGGTTGAAGTTACAAGAGTCGCACTGATTAACTCTGGGTGGAATTTGGTTAAGGAAGTTTTAAGACCTGCCTTAATACCAATATTAATTATCAGTACAGTGGTACCTCAGGTTAAGTACTTAATTCGTTCTGGAGGTCCGTTCTTAACCTGAAACTGTTCTTAACCTGAAGCACCACTTTAGCTAATGGGGCCTCCTGCTGTTGCCGTGCTGCCAGAACACGATTTCTGCTCTCATCCTGAAGCAAAGTTCTTAACCCGAGGTAATATTTCTGGGTTAGCGGAGTCTGTAACTTGAAGAGTATGTAACCCGAGGTACCACTGTATATATAAATTGGACTGAGAGAAAGGCAACAAGCTGTGCATAATACAAGACGGAAATAAAGCACTTCATTAGCCCCGCTGGTAATTGGCTTGTACTGCAAGTTCTAGTTATTGATAAATACTTACTCATGCTGGTATAAGTGAATACTTACTAGAATATGATTCTTAAGCATGTTTGCTACAACTGTCTGAGGCGGATTCCCACCCCCACCCCGTGACTAGCATATTCAGCTGCATGTCACATGGATTTAAAAGGACTCCCTTCAAAAGACTGAAGCCTAAGTACATCATGCAGCAGCAAGTTCCCCGAGAAGCCATTTGATGAGACATGCATACATTTACAGTGCATGCACACAATATGTTTATTTTTAATTTTTTATAGTGGAACCTCTGCTTTATGAATACTATTTTGCTTCTGGGCATAGCTTCCAGTTTGACAGGCTGTCCTTAAGCTTATTGGTGCTCCCAAGCTTTGACGTGCTAATATGGACAACTAACTCAGAGCTACTCTGCAACTCAGAAACAGCAATTTCTAAAAATATAAGAATAATGAGTGACCAATGTCTGATGCAAAATAAAGCAATGCATACACTCTTACCATAGGAACATTCACCACAATTAAGGCCAAAGAGCACATAAAAGATGGCATATAATTTACCCCCAAATCAGAAGCTCAACTACGCAAACCTTAATTGGCCCCATGGTAAACCGCAGAGAGGGAGATTTTCCCTCCCTCTCCTTCTTGTGAACTTAAAAAAGACACGTTTTTCCCTGCGAAAGGAATAATGCTTGCTGTTTTGTCACAAATCAAGCCTGAACCTTAAAATATTATATTGGTAAAGAAAAAGCAGTTTATAGTGCATACACGCCATACATTTAAAGTGCATCATGTGCAAAGAATAATTGGAACTGCAGGTGCTGAGAATTCATAGAATCGTAGAATTGTAGAGTTGGAAGGGACCCTGATGGTCATCTAGTCCAACCCCCGCAGTGCAGGAATCTTTGCCCAATGTAGGGCTCAAACCCATGACCCTGAAATTAAAAATCTCCTGCTCTACTGTCTGAGCTTTCCCAGCAGAAGGGTTGCTGTGTGGTATAAACTATAGTTCCCAGGTTTCCTGGGATAAAAAATGTGATTTAAATGTAGCTTGTGTATGCAGTATTAACCTAAAACTTACAGTTCTGCTGCAAACTAGTGGATTTAAATGATAACTAGTAACAGTACATGTTGGCCTGCCTATGAGGAGGTGTAAAATAGGCAGCATAAGAAGCATAAGTGCTCCACCCTCCTCTGTCTCTGGGGGAGAAGTGGTGTTGGTTTCCATTGAGATCTCGCAAAATCTCGCTGGAAAACAGTGCTGCTTCTTTGCTGGTAGTGGGGTGAGCCTGCCAGGGTGGCACTTTTCAGCTTCCCTGGTAGAGGTGGGGGCAGAGCGGCAGCACAGCAAGTACGTAGTTTCCCATTTTGCCTTTGGTGGCAAGACCAGACAAGCTACCATTGAACTTGCCTTCAATTATTATTATTATTATTATTTAAAGAAAAAAACTATGCACATATGGAAAAGCTTCTCCACACAGCGCACGTCAAGAAACTCTACTACGTTAGAAACATTTCCTTGATGATTCTCCTGTGAAATGCATCATCCAGCCCCATTTACCGAAAAAGTTAACAACAGCATGGCTAATCCCAAGGCTGCCCCCATCCATTTTGTGGAGATATGAGTGTACCCATCCTAATAACAGTAGCACATAAAGCCTAGTGTGAGTACAGCACCAAACAGTGAGGGAAATGGAATTTGGCTTGTAAATTCTTCTACAAACAGTTAATGAGCTAGCTCAGCCCTCCTCAACCTGTTGCCCGCCAGACATTTTGGACTACAACTCTCAATTAGCCTCAGCCAGTATGGCCTATGGCAGGGGTAGGCAAACTAAGGCCCAGAGGCCAGATCCAGCCCAACTGCCTTCTAAATCTGGCGCGCGGACGGTCCGGGAATCAGCGTGTTTTTACATGAGTAGAATGTGTCCTTTTATTTAAAATGCACCTCTGTGTTATTTGTGGGGCACAGGAATTCGTTCAATTCCCCCCCCCCCAAAAAAAAATAGTCCGACCCCCCACAAGGTCTGAGGGACAGTGGACCGGCCCCCTAATGAAAAAGTTTGCTGATCCGTAGCCTGTGGTCAGGGATTCAGGGAGTTGGAATCCAAAGCAACCAATTGGAGAAGGCTGATTACTTTCCCCCTCTGCATAATGGCTCAGACAACGGTTCAGAAAGACTAGACCTGGGCTAGGCACAACCCTTTCAATCCTAGGAGCAGTAAAAAATAATAATAATAATAAATACAATTTCACCCATAAGCACAATGGGTTCTGTGCCCTTTCTCAAATGATAAATATGTACACATGATGTACTCCTAAGCATTGACCTTAGAAATATCTCCTTTATAGGCCACCAAAAGTAAAGCAATTACTGTTTTTTCTTGGTCTCCAAAAATTTCTCTTGCTTCCTCGAAATTGCAGTATTCTTCATTGCATTCCCTTTCAAGATTCCCTGGGGTTACTAGTTCAAAGTCAAATCTGTTGTATAGAAGGTGTCGTCCAATGAATAAATTGGCTTCCTCTGTTGAGATGAACACTGAAAAAATAATTAAAGCAACATTTATATTAAATATATAAACATGGCCTTTAAGAAAATGCACTGGAATGCAAACACACTGGTGGAAAATTTCCATTCACAGATACTTTAAAGACACACCAAGTAGAGTCCCTTGATTATAGTCACATGGAAGAAGTCACATATGAATCAGCAGAGCTGATTCAAAATATTTCACAACCACATTTTCTAACCACCTATGTTTGCTCAAGTCACACTAGGAGGCTGCGTGATCCCAGTGGCTCACACATTACTTCATATTATTGCGAAAACAGCAGCAGATCATATTTGAGTATTACATAGGCCTTAAAAATGGAACCCCTTTTATCATTTTGTCATCATGGTTTAGTCTAGGGGTCAGCAAACTTTTTCAGCAGGGGGCCGCTTCACTGTCCCTCAGACCTTGTGAGGGGGGGCTGGACTATATTTTTTGGGGGGAGGGGAATGAACGAATTCCTATGCCCCACAAATAACCCAGAGATGCATTTTAAATAAAAAGACACATTCTACTCATGTAAAAACACGCTGATTCCCAGACCGTCTGCGGGCCGGATTTAGAAGGCAATTGGGTCGGATCTGGCCCCCGGGCCTTAGTTTGCCTACTCATGGTTTAGCCTTTATAGGTGAAAAGGTTATCCAATGCTGAATGCCATACTGCAGCGAACTGGAGCTATATAAAGCACTTGCACATAATCTACTCAAGGAAATAACGGCTGGGCTCAAATCAAACACAGGGTTTCCCAAGGCTATGTTTGGTTAATGGCATCCACTAGTCAGCTTTAGTGGGTGAGCCTCTAGGGTGGAATCTACACACATACAAAAAAACGCTGTGAAAATACTTTTTTAAAAATAACATTTTGAAAAATACATTGAATTTGGCATAGCTGTTACCATCAAGTGTCACATTTGTATACTGCACTTTACAACACATTTTAAACGTTTTATTTGCAGCTGTATAGCTGAGTCCCAGGTGACAGAACCTTTGATGATGTGACCATGATGGTTGCCCTAGCTTTGTAGGCTCTGGCCTCACTGAAACTCTTGCAGAAGCCAGCAGGAAAAGGCTACTGGTATTCAACTCAACCACCTCTGCTTCTCCTTGTTTGTTTCTTAAGCCTTTCTCCAGATTTTCTATTTGCCCCAGATTCCTGATTACCTGCCCCTTGCCCTGTAATCTGACTCTCAGTTATCTCAGTAATGCTTCTATCTAATCCTGCTTGTGTCAAGACTAGACTGAATTCACTCCTGTGTCTAACTGTGAAGTTTCATCCCCAGCGCTGATGCTGTGAGGTTGTGTCAGGTGCTACTGCTTCAGGGATTCTGTGGGGGCCACTGAGTAAAAAACTTGTTTATACTGACACCCCAAAACCACATCCATCTTCTTGTCCACAGTGGGTGGCTGCAAAGTGAAAAATTCGGCCCACTCCAAAATATGTTATTATTGGGTGCTTGTAGAAAACCTGTGGTCTCTTTCAGTATCTTTTCGAAGGATTGCATCAATTGCAATCACCCTAGAACCTTACTATTTAATAACAGAAAAGTGTTGTGGGTAGTATAAATCATGCCATGGTAGATACAAAGACAATCTGCCACAGATGTCAGTAAAATTGAAACTACTCTCATGGTTTTTCTCAAGGGAACCAGCAGAGTCCCACAAACTGTTGTATATCCCTAGTTTCTGAAAAAGGAGCTCCACTAACAAAATACTTTAATCTGAGGATCACATGACAGGAAAGAAGAGGGACGTGGGTGGCGCTGTGGGTTAAACCACAGAGCCTAGGACTTGCCGATCAGAAGGTCGGTGGTTCAAATCCCTGCGACAGGGTGAGCTCCCGTCGCTCGGTCCCTGCTCCTGCCAACCTAGCAGTTTGAAAGCACGTCAAAGTGCAAGTAGATAAATAGGTACCGCTCTGGTGGGAAGGTAAACGGCGTTTCCGTGTGCTGCTCTGGTTCGCCAGAAGTGTCTTAGTCATGCTGGCCACATGACCCGGAAGCTGTACGCCGGCTCCCTTGGCCAATAAAGCGAGATGAATGCCGTAACCCCAGAGTCGGCTACGACTGGACCTAATGGTCAGGGGTCCCTTCACCTTTAAGTTTGTAACATGCACACATTTAACTTGTGCACATTCAGATTCATACGCTCGGCAAACAATTAAAAATAAAAGTAAAAAGAGGGCGGGCGCCTGGGGAAAAGGACTTTGGCAATCCCACTTACCATTGAACCCGATGTGTATTGACTATATGTGATTTTGGTTCTAGGTGCAATCCCTGGAATGTAACCCTTGCCTAAGTTGCAGGCTTGTTGTCTTCTTAACAACAGTGGATTATATTTCAAAACAGAAATCTTTAGCCAGTAGCCTAAGAAAAACCTGAAGAAGAACTTTTGAGAGCCACAATCATTGTTCAGCCCCAGATAATATACACAAGTTACTTATGAAACTATGACAGTGATGTCACTTTGAGCCATATTAGAGGTGTTCAGGATGAAGAAGTTATAAACAGCCTTTAGAAGCCAGAACAGAGGTACGTGTCAAAGGGAGTAAACCTTTCCAGGTGAGGTGGGACTGAAATGTGTCAAGTTAAGTTGAAACAATGTGGGGAGCTTGAGAGGAGCCTGAGGGCAGGTTGAATACGAACAACTTTAACAGGAAAATGACTTCATAAAATGACATTTCCCTGTAATTCTTCCATGGTTACTAATACTTATAAATGTATGTTTGTTTATTTATTTATTTATTGTATATGAGTTACCGTCGATGAAACCCAACTAAAATATTAAAAGAAAGTAACTTTTTTTCAACCATTTCAGTAGGGAAGGGTCGGGCAGATCAAAGCACCCAGGCATCCTGCTAAGTAGGCGGGTCACCATAGGGACGACCTGTACCCATTCAAAAATTCCTCTCACATTAGCAGTGAGGACCCGGGCGTCATCCCGGATCATTATTTTCCTTACTCATAAGTTTAAGGCATTTATAAATGTATGTTTAGGTGGTAAAAGCACACACGAATATATATAGCCAGATGAAATCCATTAATTTAAAAGTGATATATTTCTAATTGACCATGGTAGAATTGCAGTGAATCCTCCGGAGGACATTTTTCTGCAAAATAAAATAAAATATAGCATAACTCATCGTGAATTCTGTGGGAGCAAGCAAGGGGAAGAAAGCAAGAGGATGGAGACCCTGTGCCCTTGGGAGTGGATAATTCCACCTGCATTGTTCCATCCCTTAGCCCTTGAGCCTTCATAAGGGAACTACTCTGTTTCTGGTCTTATGCATACAAACGTTCATGGGGGTGGGTTGCTTGGCACTAATGCCATTAGTTTGGGGCTATCGGGGGTTGTGGAAGTGTTGGACATTGTTAGCTAGCTTATTTGAACACGGTACACTTACTTTTTTTTGGTGTATTTTAAATGAGCTGTTAATTGTCAAATTGCTCATCTTACTTTGCAATATTTTGTTGTTGTTGTTGTTGTTACTGTACTATTGTATTTAGACTGTTCTAGAATCATTGGATTGTAGAGTTGGAAGGACCCAACCCCCTACCCGCAGCCATCCCTGGTTAACAGATGCACCAACCAAGCATGTCCAAAGTCCGTTTCGGGGCCCCGCTGGTCGGTTTAATCTGGCCCCTGTGACAGTTTATTTCCTGGGGTAAGATCCTAAAAAAAAGCTCAACAACCTCAATCCTAAAAAAGGTCAACAACTTTGGTTGGCCCTTATGGCCCTTCACTTCATCAAATCTGGCCCTCTTTGAAAAAAGTTTGGACACCACTGCACCAACCCATTGCACCACAGAGGTCTTGGTTTTCTATGAACTACATTGAGCAGAAATCTATTTGTGGGATATGTGGTAGATAAATAGAAAGATACTTGTCACTATGGCTGTTGAAGTTTGGCAGGTGCTTGGTATAGCCACTGATTAAGGATGGGCTTGGGGAATTCCAGATTCAGCTTGCGTTGCAGTTCGGGGTGATCTGGCAAATCACCAGGTGTGGCCATATTGCTGGCTGCATGGGGCCAACCAGAAGCAATTCTGGCCTATGGTTTCCAACAAAACATGTTAGTATGGGGCAATTGCCTGGGTGGGGTGCAGTTTAAAACGCAGAACAATGTGCATTTAAGATTGTTGTTCTATGACTATTGATTGTTGCAATAAATTCTTTTGATTTCATACACCCCACAGGAATGACTTACTTCTTGAACTATCTTGACAATAGTATCTGGATGATTCCCCTCCTCCACCCGTACGCGCAATTAGACCCTTTTTAATGAAGGAAGAGTAAAACTTTAGTGAACAAATTATAATTTTGGATTATAATTTTGGATTGGGAAGAGAATCTCAGCTGTGTTTAGAAGCTATAGCTTATGCATAAAGTTACCTTCTTTCACTGCATCCGATTCCTTCAGTTGTCTTGAGCAGTGAGGAAATGCAAGCAATGTTAGCACCAGCTGAAGGAGCAAAATGTAAAAAAAGAACATAACCCGGTACCTGTAATAAAAAAAAAAGTTACCAAATTAATAATATTTTTAAAATTGTTAATGGATAAATTGCAGGCAGACTTCAAAAAAAATTGGCTGCAGTGAACATCATTCACAAGTCGCTACAAGACATTTAGATGAAAGTTGCTTTAGATTAGGCTGCAGGCCTCCCATAAAACCAGTCTAGCATGTACCTCATCTTGGTTGCATAATAATAATTACATGGATTGTTCTCAGCAATTGAAACCAACAATTTCAGCATCAGGGGGGAAAAATACATGATAACATAAGTTAGGTCCTACTTCATGTGTCCGTGCATCCTTTCGATCACCAGCACATTCCCCCCACATGTAGAATCTTGTCAAGGACAACATTCCAAACTGATTACACGGAGCTTCAGCATGACAGAAACTAGACATGTGCTTTTACTATGATATTGACCAGGGTTCAGAGAGCTCCTTCTGGGCACCATCAAGGGTTTGTTCAAACAGTAAGATCCCCCCTCCCCACGCTACTTCTCTCCCTTCAAAACTAGGCTATGTGGTACCATGTGACTGAAACGCCCCTTATGGGCTTGAAGGGCTCTTGCTCCAGAAATGCAAAAAAGTTTTTTTGAAAAAATTCTCCTGCTCCAGAAATGCATTTTTTTTCCCTCCTGCGCCAGAAAGCCCTCGCTTGGACTGGCCAGGCTAGTCGCGCTGTTCTTTGGCTCCTTGCCAGTAGGCACAATAGCTCTTGCTCAGCATCTCGGGGGGGGGGGGGCAGTTTAGCCGGACGAAACTGAGCCGCTGTCAAAAAAACAATGACTGTGGCGCACCCGATACCAACTCCAGCAGCCCTCTCTTCCCAGAAGCGCACCTCGAATTCCACCCCACTTCCCCTTCGATGTTCAAATGGCCGGCTGCCTCTGTTGTGGACACACAGTTTTTAGCCTTTTGACTTTTGTTATGCGTACATAAGCAAAACCCAGCGCCCTGGGAATCTTGGGCTGAAGGTATTCTCGAGCAAAACTGTGCGCAAACTTCAAGTTCATGGCGCGCTGCGATTGATGGCACCCGCTGCCACTTCCTGCTTCTTTAAACTAATGAAAGTGAAGCCCCCCTCCCCCGCCAGCCCCAAACCATCGTAACAAGTTGAGGGGCAGATCTAACAGCCGATATTGCGGAAGATCAAGACCAACGTAGAAATACAGAAAGCGTAAGCGGAGAAGGCACGTTGCTCGGGTCACGAAGGTGCCATAGGGTGTGGGCTCCAGTAATTTTCCCTCCCTCCCTTCGCCTCCCCTCGGAAGAACTGGCAGCTTCATCCATGTCCTTAAACTCGCAGATCTCTGCGTCTTTATGCTCCTCGAAACCTATCCCGCTTTCGCGATCGCCTACCTGTTGAGTTCAAATCCCAAATGCTCCCAAAGCTCTCCGTCCGCGCCACTCCAGCCTGGCTTTTCTCAGAGGTACCGATCGCTTCTCTTCGGGAGCACTCGGAGTGGGAGACGGCGGTATGAGATCATATTACCTGCTTTTGTAGCCTCCCACCTGAATCCCGGGCGGGCTCAGGAATAAAAGGAGAGAGGACTCGGTCGCGGCAGAAGACAGCGCATATTTAAATCGGCTAATTAGCATACTGAGTGAACATCCCATTCAACATGTCCGTGTTGAATATCCCCGTCTTCCTTAGACATCCTCATTCCTCTTCCCCGTTCGCGACAGTATGAGTCACACACAGCTCCTTTCGGCACCCATCCATCTGATTCTAGGAAATTGTCCTTAAGTGGGAAAAGGATTTGAGTTTTGGTTTGCTATTTGTGCGGTGGAGCTGCAAATGCGTTCGAGGATTACTGAAAGAAAGGCCCTTCCTGTCCACTTTGGTCAAGGGTGATTTTATTGTAATGTCATGAGCAATGAGGCAGGTCAGTACAGTGGTACCTCTAGATGCGAACCGGATCCGTTCCGGAGCCCCTTTCGCATCTAGAAGCAAACGTAACTAGCAACAGCACGACTGCGCATGCGCGTGTCGCTTTTCGCCGCTTCTGCGCATGCGTGTGACGTCATTTTGAGCATCTGCGCAGTAATGCGCTCCCATAACTCAAACCCCTCAACTTGAAGCGTATTCAACCCGAGGTATGACTGTAGTTTCTTTGTATATGAGCTAGCTAGTTGAGGGGTTATTTATATTATTTTGAGGAAAGCCTACCATGCCAACGGAACTTGAGATATGCTGCCAGCAGGAAAGTACACTGCAGGAACGTCCCAGATGTTTACTCTGCCCACGGCTATGCTCCCTGCTCTTGCCCTTTTGAGAACACTTTCTACAGATACCTGAAAGGATCTGCGCTTAATTGTTCTTGGTGCCATTTGTGACGATGCTAAGAAACTTCTTTTCTGAGAGAAGCAAATTGTTTGAAGGAACTGGTATCCATATCCTAGACAAGTGACCACAATGGCATAATTATTTGGCAAGGTTAAAATTTTGTCCACTAGTTGCCTGGACATTACATATCAGTGCCAAAGGCCAGCAGCCTGCTCTAAGGGTGGCCAACTAGATGCCTGTGGGAAACCTGCAATCAGGAGCGGAGAACCAGACCACTCTTCTCTACTGATGTTTCCCACATCCAGCCTCCAGCCATGAAGACAGAGCCTAGTAGCCTCCATGAATTTGTCTCATTCTCTTTTAAAGTCATCCAGGTTGGTGGCCATCCCAGCCTCTTGTGGAATGGAATTCTATAGCTCAACTATGCACTGCATGAAGAAGTACGTTCTTTCATTTGCCCTGCCTCTTCCAACATTCAGCTTCATTGGGCGTCCACAAATTCTGGTGTTTTGAGAGAGGAAGGACTTCTCTTTCTACTTTCTGTTCCAAAAATAATTCTATAAAATGTCACCTCTTATTCACCTTTTCTCGAAACTAAAAAGCCTCAAACGCTGCAACCTTCCCTAATAAAGGAGTCATTCCACCCTGTTGATTGTCTTGGTTGCTCTTTTCTGCCCCTTTTCCAACTCTACAATGTCCCTTTTGAGGTGAGGCAACCAGAACTGTTCACAGTATTCCAACTGTGGTCCCACAATAGATTTGCATAACAGCATTACGATATTGGAGTTTTTATATTCAATTCATTTCCTAACTATCCCAAGCATGGAATTTGCCGCACACAGGATTTCCAGTGAACTATCCGCTGGGGTACATCAAGGTCTCTTGTTCCTGGGCCGTAACTGCCAGTTCAGACCCTATGAATGTGTACGTGAAATTAAGATTTTTTTACCTCGACATGCATCACGTTACACTTGATCATACTGAATAGCATCCATAACAACTGTCTTTTGTCATCCCCTTTTGATCACATAGGTCAACAGTGTGTTTTGCTCACTTTAGAGCAGGGACACACACACACGTGCACAGACGGGCCATGAGTCTGGTGCCGTGTTGCAGTGCCCTCCCCTTGCAGTATCTTCTCTTCCATCCTGTATTTTTGTAATGGAATGTGCATGGGACAGCTCAGATTTGCCTAAGCTTGTTATCACTATGCACTGTCTTCACTATTGCCCAAAGGTTTTTGCTAGGCTTCCCTTATGCACAGTACCAGGAACTTGCTGATTCAAGTCTGCCCAGTGTTGGCAAGCTCCAGCTGAATGTTGTAAACAGTACAGTGGGATTACAATCATTGGCACATTGTCTCTTCAACTTCCCTACCCTTTTAAAGAAGCAAAACATATATATATATATATATATATATATATATATATATATATATATATATATATATATTTGGCCATCTTTGGTTAGGAAACTGATGCCCTCTAGTGAGATTTGACAGCAGTTGCATTTGGTTGCTTTTGTTGCATTCTAAGGGTTTATTTGCAAGGCTCCTTCTTCTGCCTTTTTATCTAACTTGTGTTTTAATCTACTCCTGTGATTACAGTGCAATGGACATTCCGTCTTCCAGATTAAACTACAATAAGATTATTAAACCCGACTCGGCAAGCACCAAGTTTAGTGTATGATACCACACTTCACTTATCGATACATATTTATAATATTAATAAGGTTTAAACTGGTAGGTGAATACTTTTGGAAAATTCTGTTCCACCTTTAGTTGCAGACATGGAACTGTTGCATGTCACATGTCTGTTTACATACCAGCACAGCTTGCTGGGAACTTCCGCTGTGTGTATAGCTTTTGCTTCTCTCTGTCTCTCTGAGAAGACAAAGAGAGAGACGACATGTTTCTTTGTCCTTATTTATGATTAATACATCCGTAGTTGTAGTATGCTTCCAGAAGCCTCACGCCTATTCTGTGTGCACAGTTTGCTTGGCTGATATAGTGTGCCCTGGCTTTGAAGCCTGGGTCGCTGACTTACGTCGGAGCAGAGGCCGATGGGTTTTCCCAGCAGGACGGCCGAAGGAGACGACCCAGCTGGGGCTAGCCAGCTGGCCTTGCGACCCTCTGCATGCTGACAGATACTACAGTTTCTGGCACTACTTTGCATTCAGGAGAGCTCATATAGCACATTATTATTAATGATGATGATGATGATGACTTATATACTGCCCTTCATCATAAGATGTTAGTGCGGTTCACAAGATAAAAAATACAAGGTCAAATTAATAGTTAAAACAAAACAACAATACAATACAATACAATACAATACAATACAATACAATACAATACAACCCCCCCTCTCACAAACACATTTAAAAGGCTGTAGAATACTAATCAGCTCCGTATAGTCATAAATTAACCAGTTTTTACAAAGACAGCCTAAATCTCCAATGTCCTCTCATCTAAAGAAAACTGAACCTGGTAACGCTGCGCCTGGAAATTCAAGCAGAAAGTACCAACAGATGGTTGTAGCCAGCTAAGTTCTCTGCAGAGTACACCCGTTGTAACTAATGGACCGAAATTAGTCATGCCCATTAATTGAAATTGATCTGCTCTTAGTATGACCAGCAGTGGATACAAACCAGAATCTATAATGCCACCTGGTTTGCTGTTTTGTGGGAAACTACATCAGTAAATCAATTTAAATTAATGTACATGTCAACAGATTTAGTAGGTGTTTTGTGGGATTACTAATGGCTGTATGCTGCTATTATTTCCAGATTGTCCATGCAAGATTCAGACTGTATTGCTGGACTTGACAGGAGAGTTGTGCTACATTAGATCTGTTTATATGCTGTAAAGCACTTTGCACACCTAGGGCACAGTTTTGGAGAAGGACAGCAGTAGCTGATATAATATTTGATGCATCTGTGAGATTTGTGCTATGAATCCTATTATTTGATTCATCAAATTTTATTTATTTATTCACTGCCCAAGTAGACAGAGGACGATATGACTCACTGCATTTAGCAGCATCACCAAACTTGTCTTTCCTGGTTGACGGCTTTTTGCAAACATAATTTCTATTACAGCTGTTCTGTAGATAGTTGCGTAATAATTTTCTGTTTGCATTTGTGTTGTTTATCTGGCTGTTCTCCCTTACTAACTTTTTCTGATTTTCAGAATCTGATATCTACGTGCGCGCGCGCACACACACACACACACTTGCAGTACAGAAGCCAAGCCATCAAAAATGCTGAATTGATACTAAGTGTGTGGAATAAGGTTTACTGTGATTTTTGGCATGATCTGTACCTCTGTAGTTGAAAACAGGTGGTGACCTTACAGTTATCACTATCTTATGTGGGGTTGTTTTTTTATGATGCTGGAATTGGTTCCAAGTTCCTAGTTCCTTCTTCAACAAAGAGCTCAGTGAATATCCTAAATATTTTATTTGACCCTGCATCACAGAATATGAATTATCATGCATCATCACCGGGAAACTCTGCCTTTTGAAAAAGGTTTTTGCAAAAAGTGTTATTTTTGCACAAAGCACATAAAACCTCAGTGCATAGTTATGAATAAGGGAACTATAGCTGTGCACCCCAAAATAAGCATTGGACTACCCCAATGACACATCCATTTGGTCCTGGTTCATGTACCATTGTAACTTATTGCCTTTTTGCACTATATATTTCATTTTTATACTTAAAGTGAGGTTATGGCAGGCAGCTCCAAATTCTGTGCTGTATTTAGTGATCAAACCTTTCTTTCCTGCCAGCTCTATACTGGCACCTTTGCAACCAAATAGGCATATTGGAAACTACCTCCCGCACATACTTCCTGTGTTGGGGAATCCCTGCATAGGAAATGAGAATAAAGTGAAGGCGAAGATGTTTCAACTAGTTCAAAACTGGCAAATTTTTGTACTGTAGAGGCAGTACTAAGAGTGTGCTCCCAGCACACTATCCAAGCTGTTGAGGTCTCATTTCCTTTCCACCCATATAAGACATATGTAGCACCTCAGTCTAGGTTATTTATAATTTGTTTCCCCTATAGTTCCATTTCTAACTAAGATGTATGATTAAGATAAATGAGAAAATATTTTGACATGTATCCAAATGTGTTTGTACAGTACATAAAGTGCAAGTGCCCCCCCATCCTGTGCCATTCCAGAGGCCCCCCTGACCCTCAAAAGCAGCTTTTCAGAAGCACAGGGAGGTGGGGCCAGGCAGGTGCAGAAAAGCCCTATGGTACATTTTAGGACATGGAAGTTAAAACAATTTTTTTTTTTGAAAAATAAGAAGAATGCAGTCGTGCACATGTCTATTCAGAAATTTACCTCCAAAGAGACTTACTGCTTTTCAGTTCAATGTGGCTTACAGGTAAGTTTGTATAGGATTGCTGCCTATACATACTTCTCTCGATGCAGGATTAATTTAGAAAATTATTTCAACTAAAAACTCCCTGTATGTATAGATATAACGCTAATGAAGAATTATTTTAATTAATTTTGAAAGCCATAATAGGAAATTAACTTGCCTCCCACATTCTTAATGAAGAAATAAAGCAACTAATTTCATTGCTGTTAGAGGAGCAATCTACTCCTTCACATATCAGAAAATTAATGTAACATATTCACTCAGCCAAACAACATTTCTGAATTTCCCCACCGGAACTCTGAACACTTTTATTCCGAGAATAAATTTATGAAAAAAACAGCAGTCAGCATAAAATTTTCTGGCTTCAGCTTCTTAAGACCTCCATACTGATTGATTCTGATCCCAATAAATCTTCATTCTGACATGGGCTCCTTGTATGTGCTATTCTTGCTGTATCTATTCAGAATAAGAAAGGATGTAAAATCATACGTTCTTGCTTCTTACTACAATATGTGGAAATCATTGCTCCAGGATCCTGCACTGGTAACCTCGAGGCTAGATTACTGTAATGCAGTGGGGCTGCCACTCAGTCTGGTTTGAAAGCTCCAGCTGGTACAAAATGCTGCAGCCAGATTGCTGATGGGAGCTTCTGGTTGAGAACATGTGACGCCATTGAGCTTCACTGGCTGCCTATCTGATACTAGGCCAGGTTCAAGATTCTTGTTTCGATTTACAAAGCCCTGAACCACTTGGTTCCAGAGATTGCCTGAAGCCTTATATTCCAGCTTGATCACTGTGATTATCTGCAAGAGCATCTTTGGTCATTCCCTGAGCTGGTGAGGCTTGTTTGACAACAAGAAGAAATCAAGCCTATAGTGTCCTTGGCCTGTCCTGTGGAACATCCTGCCAATAGAGATTCAGCATTTGCCTTCTGTGCCAAAAAAACTTTTCTGTTCCACCAAGCCTATGCAAGCTATTAAGAGTTCACCCCCCCAACTATTGATGGTTGTTTTTAACTTCTTTATGCTTTTGTTTTTGTTTTTTTTAAGGGAAGGTTTCCCCCCCAATGTTTAATTGCTTTGTTATGTTTTTGTATATGTTGGAAACTTCCCAGAGTGGCTGGGGCAACCCAGTCAGAATAATAATAATAATAATAATAATAATAATAATAATAATAATAATGGAATAGGACATTTCTATTTTCATGGGAGAAATGTTGGAGGGTATAAGACAGGTAGAGGAGACAGCTAGTGCTCAGTAGGTGCAGGAACAACTACAGTTGGAATCCAAATAGGCACATTTTGCATATTTATAAAAAGTGGAAAATGGAAGAAAAGTCATATGAGAAAACTTAGTAGTGTCACTTAATAGGAGCAGTGCTTGTGGCTGCTAGTTTTCTCAGGGCCCTGGGTTGTTGGGTCACGAGGTTCATTGTGACACCTCCCTCTGCTGGCTCATTGGTCACCAGAGCTCTAGAAGGTCTGGGGATCTCCTATGCTTGGATCATTTCATGCTTGTGAGAGAAGCAGGAAGACATGTAAGTAGGATTTCTTTCAGCATCTAAATTCTTTGATGATAGAGAATTCATCTTGAGCATAGAGGCGTTAGAGAGCACTAACAGTGAGCCCCATTTCTCTTTTTTTTCTAGGCTTTCCAGACTCAGAAAAGTGTTTTCCTGATTGGGAAGAAAGAATAGAATTTCTCCTCTCCCAGAGAGGTCTCTCTGTAACTGTCTGAGGCCTATTTTGAGGTTCAGAAAAATAAAAATATCCCATATGGCTCTTTGTGTCCCTGTAGGCTCTGCAGACCTCCTGCCATCCTGATCTGGAGGAAGATGGCAGGAGGAAGAAACGCCCAGGACAATATGAAGGTAATGTCTATTTCCAAGGATATGTTCAGGGTATATAAGAACGTCCCTAAAACAGTTATAATTGCTATCCTTCTCTTCTTTCTTTGGGGCGCAAGGGAGCACATTGGCCCAACTGCAGCATGCTCTGGGATACAGCACTCATGGTAAGGCAGCCTTCTGAGAAACAGCTTTTCGGTGAGCAGTGCATGCTGTTGTGAACTTCACCTTACAGCGTGGACTGTCAAGGCAGTGGAAGGTATATGCCAGGCCATTACTGACCACTGTCTCTCTTTAGCCACACACGAGCAGTTCTTCCTCCGGGGACGAGGGAATAAGTGCCGCCGCCAGGGGGGACCAAGGGGTGGAGAGAGCCGAGCCCGAGTCCCTATGCTTTTGTTTTTAACTTGTAATGTTGTTGTTTGGTTTTAAGTTTTTATATTTATATAGTATATAAATATAAAATATACAATTATAAAATTTATATTGTATAAAAATATAAAATATACAATTTTATATTTATATTGTAAACTGCTGTGATATAGCTTTATGACACAGTGGTATAAAAAGAAAAAAAGCAAAGGAAAATATATATATCATGAACCTTAAAGGACAACATTGAGGTATTTGCCTTGGAGTATGTTGTTCTGCCCTAATTTGGGGTATGTGTGTGTCAAGATTTCCTGACCTCCAAGCCCAGGAAGTGAGGACTCTTCCTTCGCCTAAGTCAGTAGAAAAATCCAGCCAGAGCCTTTCAACTGGACTCTGCAAAAGTAGTATGCTGACACCACTCTTGTTGTCTTCCAGTTTAGGTCAGGAGACCCTGCAGATTCAGGCGGGCAAGAGCTGAAAGTCCATTCTCTGCCCTCTGAGCCACAGACAAACTACACTGTACAGTAGCCATTAACCAAGAAGTCCCAAACATCAGAAGTGAGGACCCAAGCTTTCTAGAATAAAACAAGACACAAAATGAATGAGGCAATTTATTGACGGTGAATAATAAAATAAAAACCCATGAAAAGTAGAAATAAAATACTGTTGGAAAACAGAAATGGTAAAAAAAATAAAATACAAGAGGGAGACATTACACATACCTTTGTAAATCAAGAAGATCTTTAATAAAAATACATTAAAAAAACCACAGGAAAACTTAGTCTAATATAAACCTACAAGGTACATGAACCTACACCTGTAGGAACACCTGTGCTCAAGCATCAGGAAAAGGTGTGAAGCACTGAAAAATGGCATAAGTCAAAATTATATAAAACTGGCCTAACAACCGGACTACCTAGCCAATCAGAAGCTCAGCTAGATAGAACCTTCCAGGATTTGGGAGTACACATTCTCACAGGTTCATAGTTGCTGTTAATTAAGCAGGCGGCCATACTGACCTTGAGCTACCAGCCACCAGGAGATAGCACAGGTGCGCTCAGCCCATGATCTCATCCTCATTAGTTAGAGCCGAATTTCTTAACAGAAACCTATTCCTCTGATGCTCATGGCTGGAATAAATCAAACTTTAGTTGTGATGTGGCCTAAGCAAAAGACAGGCTTTTCTTCACGGGGCAGGGGGATTATTATTTTTTTATTCTTCTAACTATTGGATTCTGGTGTTTATAATAATACACCCAGAGCCTGGAGTAATTCTAAACAGTTAAAATTATATTCCTTACATCAGTACAGAACTCAGACTATGTGGACCCTTCTGATAATTGAATTATACACCTGAGACAGAGTATCCGCCCTGAAACCTCTGGCTATAGGACGGAATATAAATTCTAATAATAATAATAATAATAATAATAATAATAATAATAATAATAATGCAGTATGTTTCAGATAGCTTCTACGAAACACAATGGGTTTCACTTTAAATCCCTGTGGAGATTGCAAACTTTACCCACACATGCAGGCAAAATGTGATTCAGCCTGATGCCATTATCAGGCAAAGAAGTACAGCTGAGCTGACCAGGAGCTTGTAATTCCAATTTTGGCCTCCAGAAGGTGAAATAGTTTCAGGAGACATTTACCCTCATTTAGCTAGCTTGGGGTGGGGTCAGGTCTGAGACTGCCCCACCTTGCTGAAGGCTTCAGATCAGCAACTCAAGAGTTTTAGTTCTCTCCTCAGTGTACATTGTGAGGAGAATGCAGGAAGTGTCTAAGAGTATGTACAATATTTGCTTCTTTATCCTGCCGCTTTCTGCTTTGACTTAAGCGCGGCTTCTCTTTCCTTTGTGTTGGGGTAGGTTATGGAATTCTACTTTTAGTATACTCGGTTTAATCTAGGCACTTTGTTGCTTTGTTGGGAGAAGGGGTGTGTGTGTCGTGCCTCTGTTAGCTGTGTTCTTTCCCTCACAGCCTTCTTGACAAATAACACTTCGCCTCAGCAAAACCCCACTGGTATCGAGTACTATAAATGGGGTCTAGGCAACTCCCCCTTCTTCCTCCGCTTAACAGAGATGTAAGGCAAAGATTCCAATGTCAGAATTTTCCTTATCCCTCCCTCTAGTACGTACTTTGCCAACCTGGCGCCCTCCATCTGCTTTGGACTACAACTCCCATCAGCCCCGACCAGCATGCTGCTCTCTTATTTTTCTCTCGTCCCACCCCCGCTGTCTCTGGGGGAGTGATTGTTTCAGACTTTTTAGTACTGTATAAGTTTGACAGTTTTACTAGCCTCAGAGGAAACCCTTCTGGCAATATGCATACTTACTATTTGAGGGAAATCTTTAATAGCTTGCTCTGAGTAGCTCTTTAAAACGAGGAAAACACATCAATAATACAATACTGTTTGTCCCTCAGGGCTTTAGGGCCTACACCTTTCTAGTTTTTAGTGGGAAGATTACATTTTGTGAATTTTCTGGCTTATCTTATTCCCCGCCCCCCATGGCATTCCATGCTGTTTAATTTAGGTCATAACCATTTCTGAGTTCTGTTAATAAATGTAAAACAGAAGAGTTGTGCAGTTCATAACAATGGCCACTGGATGACAGCATAATATTTAAGACAAGCCAGTGCTATACAGTATTCTCCTGTAGAGAACTGTAAAGTGATCACATTTTGTCAAAAATGCCTCCTATTGCTGAGGAAGAGAATATAAGTAAGAGAAAGCAAGAATTGCTTCTCCAAACTTGTTTTTAATATCTTCCTTGATTCCCAGGAGAGGACTCCTGGGAAAATGCTCTCTGAATGATATTAGCAAGAAATCTGCATTCTAGTAATCTCTAGAAGTTTGTAAAACTAGAAATCATCTTCCTAGAATTATGCAGTTGCTTTGCTAGTGACCTCAAATAATGGAGGAAGCTGATATTGTAAAATGGGTTGAAGAACAGAAATGGTATTCTATGTATGTCCAAGATATTTCAAATACATATAAAGTGTAATTGTAACAAACCCATGTTTGAAAACATGTGCATAATCTGGTACAATTGTTAGAGAACCAGGTTTGGCTGACTAGATTGGAAGCCTGGTTTTCTCTGTGTAATGTATAAAATAACCCTTATAACTGATAACCAATTAAGAAAAAGTATTTGCTTTTATTTTATTTCACAATATTTATATGCCACTTACTAGTACAAAAGACCTCTAAAAGGTTTACAAGACAATATGAAATGTTAATTTTAAATAGCAATAAAGTATTAAAATCAATTTTCATAAACATTTTAAGAGATAAAATCATTAGTGTTAAACTGTAAAAAAAAAAGGCAAACAGAAAAGAAAAAAGTTAGGTAGAAATATAATGGACATAATCCAAAGGTGAAATGAGGAAAAAATGCTAGTTGAAATCTGCTACTGAGAACTGAGCCAACAGCAGCAGGTGATTCAGGAGAATCTGGCAACTGCCATTGTAAATGATGTTATCTGGTGTCTTGTATTTTCAGTAGAAGAGGAATTGATGATCTGTGACACAGGTTTGTTTATTTTAATTTTAAAAACTGATTAACACGTTCTCCTAAAAAAGCACTTGAGCAGAGTGCAGAGACATGTGACTCTTTGGCTAAAAGCCAGGAAAGCAGCAGCAATGGATAGCTTCAAGCTCCTCTTTAAGACTCATGAAGGATGGCACATATTGTAAACAAAAATGCCATAAATATGGCTCTCCTAAAGCCGAATCCAAGGAAGGATCCCATGGCAAACCGCATAGATAGATAGAGGGAGATTCCCTCTCCTTCTTGGAAACTTGACAAATATACTTCTTTTCTGTGGAAGGAATAGGCAACATAGCTATGCCTAGTGCTTGCTGTTTTATTACAAATCAAGCCTGAGCTTAAGGGACTGTATCTGTAAAAAAATAAAATGAAATAGCAGTTTATTGTGGTAAAAGACACCCACATAAATTCAAAATTAAAGCTTTAGTGTCCATAATACAAAGAAAATACAAACACATTTCTTAAAAATTTAACAGAAATTGGAGCTATTCAAAGAGAAGTTGATTATGATATAATCTGAACAGAACAATTTCCCAATTACTCTTTTAGATGCATTTCACTGCAGCATCCTTCTGGAACCGTTGTGATTCAGAGAGTTAACAACCAAAGTCGACAGGAAAAGTTGTGATGAAAACGATGATTGGTTCCTGAGTTTGGCCAATCCCTAAATTGCAATCCAGTGTTTGCCTAGAAATCAACATTAAATGTCATTAATGTAAATTGGTTCACATTCTTCCATCTTGAACATTTTCCTTGTTGACCCTTCTAATCTTGCTGGACGGAAGTTCCATGCTTTTCAGTCTGAAAGCACAGATCGTTGTTCAGTGATCAGAAGGGAGGGAAAGGGTGTCTGATGTCCATTTCCTCCTTTATATGCCAATTAGGAGCTTAAGCCACTTGCAGTAAAATTCTATACATGTCTGTTGAGAAGTAAGAACCATTACTTTAATGGGGGTTACTCCCAGATAAGTGAATATAGGGTTGCAACCTTAATTTGTTAGAAAAAGAACGTGGTGCAGGAGTGCTGGATGCCCTCAGCCTGCATAGTATCCTATGCTTAGGGGGGGAATTAATTAATGGAACCTGGTTTCTGTTTGTGGATTTCATTGGATTAGGATTCTAAACTTAAACGTTTTTTTCACTATTCTACCATAGAGTATGAAATATCAAACTCTTTCTTTCTCACAGTGTCAGTGCAAAAGTGCTGAATTTTGTTCTCAAATTCCAGGTAAGTACTTGCTACATTTCAATATTATAGTCTGAAATTTCTGTTGGCTGTTTATAATCTGGGTAACCTGGAGGCCAAACTAGCATAGAAAACATGTAAAAAGGATGAATGTGGATATAACACTTTCATTTGCTTAACGTAAGCAATTAGGACTGCAATGCATGGGCGTAATCAGGATTTTTGTTGGGAGGGGGTGTCAGGGCTTTTGTGGGGGGGAGGGCTTTGTTGGGGGGGGCAGAACCTCAGTTTGCTTATTCTTTGCTTTTTATTGATTTTTATTTATTGGAGGGGGGCAGCTGCCTCCCCTGCCCCCCTGGCCATGCCCATGCTGTGATGTGAAATTACACTATTCCCTCTTGGAGTGTGAGTTGTGGTAAACTGTTAGGCAGTCAGCAATGTTAATTACTTTTAAACTAACTAGGGTTTCCGCTTAATCCAGTATCTGAAATTATGGAAACTGGTTTCAGATCTTGAGTTCAATAGGCGCTTTGATTAGCTCTAATCATGGGTAATGTTGTTGCAGTTATTGCAGCTAATGGTAGTTAAATCTGGCAGAAGGAATCTCTGCTTCAGAAGGGCTTGCTCCACATTGCTTAAGCATAGTTTCATCTGCACCACTCAGACTATCCATCTATATTCAAATATACAAAATACAGAATACTAAAGCAAAGTAGATTAATAACTAGATTAGTAATATGAAATTTCAAATAAATTTACAGTATTTGACTGCCTATTACTGTCTGGAATCCACGGAATAGCTTCCTATGATTGAAATCCATATATCCCATATCTAGTACAGCTGAACAAATTCCAGATATTTGCTTTTGTTAATATGGTTAATTTGGTCATAATTGTTTCACTAATTGTTTGTAAGGAAAGTGACTATATTACACAGTATAATTCTTGGGTATGCTTATAATGTGCAATGTGTTTTTGATGCCATATTCTAAGAGCTGAACCTCCTCGCTGTTTTTCCATGAACACTTTTGCAAGGGCCAAAAAACCTCCCTTTTTGATTTGCATGCCTTGTGAAAATGTTAATATTGATGTAAATTGCCCTTGTGTGTCCTCAGTGGTGTCATTATGCAGTTTTATCTAATTAGTTTTGTTTCATTGTGACATCACCATGGTCAGGATCATCACATCACTAATCCAGGAAAGAGGAAGCAGCCTAGGAAAAAAATATACCAGTACCAAAGAAGTAGCAACTCAGTGAAACAGTACTGGTGACTGAACAGTTTGAAAAAAGCTAAATATGGGTGATATCTAAAGTATTTTAGAAGAGAAATTTATACCCCACAAAATTACTACTTTTAATCCAAAACCTGAAAGTAGATCTCATACAGTACAGCCATTATTGTTTGTGACCGTTTCCCAGTACAGTACCTCAGTTCATTTCAGTATTGCCATAGTATGACTAAATGCAGTCCCTTCTTGAACGTAGTCCTCTTTACAAAAAAAGGGAAGCTTTAAAAATATACATTTGACCTTGATGTGGATTAAAAACTTCTACATTACCTTAAAACCACTTTCTTTACAGCTACATGATGGGATTGGTGTCCAAAAATGTTCCTAATCCAATACATAATCTCCTTTATTATCTCACCACAGCATTTTATGTAGCTGGTTTTTCATGTAGCTGGACAAATTCATGGGGACAAGGCTATCAATGACCACTAGTCATGATGACTGCATATTACCTCAACTGTCAGAGTTAGTATGCTTCAGAATACCAGTTCCTGGGAATTGCAGGTGGCCTGTTGTCTAGCTTGCAAGCTTCCAATAGACATCTGTTTTTGGCCACTATGAGAGCATGATGCTGGACTAGATTGGACATTGGCTTGATCCAGCTTGTTTGTGTTGCATTCCTATGTTCCTATGATTCTGTCAGTGGTATCTGACATATCCAAGTAGAGAACATGATGCTGGACTAGATTGGACATTGGCTTGATCCAGCTTGTTTGTGTTGCATTCCTATGTTCCTATGATTCTGTCAGTGGTATCTGACATATCCAAGTAGTTAATTATTGGATTGGCATTGTATTGGCTTCAGATGATCAGTAAGGCATGATTGTCTTGCATTCAGAGAAAGGGGAAAGGAGTCTGTAAATGTTGGGCCATCCCTGAAGTACAGAACCACAAATTTTTCAGAGAAGATTCTCTCTAAAAAAATTATTTCAAAATTTTGAAGTTTCAAATAGTTTGATTTCTAATGCCAGCATGACTGTGCCACCAGGACTATGATATTGATACTGTTCACCTGTTGATCTCAAGATATGAGATCTGTTTTTATTTTTCTCCTGAACTGCCACCTCTGCCATATCTGCTCCAGAGGGTTAGGGTACCCTTTGGAATGGGTTGCATAAGGGACTGCAAAACCAGAGGAAATAAATGAAAATACCCTATTCCTCCACTGGATCAGTCAGCAACCCTGTGATTGGCTGTGTTTTCAGTTAACGTTTTCACCACCAGCCACACATCAATGCAGGTATAGCTTGAGTTATTCTCTTATTTGGCAGCCCTCTTATTTGACTAGAACAGAGCTATCCTAAAATTAGCAATGGCATTATGTGGGTAGCATTTGAAAATATTTTAGGATGAATGGCATTAATTTTCAATATATTCTTTAGTATTTAATAAAGATCTCTTAGATAAAATGAAATTGCAGCATGAGACATATAGGTAGCAACCATTTTAGGCGTGTCTGATATGTGTATGACTGCACACATGTGCATCACGCTGAACCTGGAAGTGAAAATGGCACAAGAACATTACAAAAAGGGGTGGAACAGGGTGTCTGCAGGCTTTTTCAATGGTGTTTCAAATATACATGATTTCATTAAAACGCGTGGTGCCTTGGAGCGTAACCCCCGCATAAACTGGGTTTGCTTCACTTATGTGCATGGGTATAACTATCTACATTTTATCTTCCCAATAGTTTCTTGTGTCTGTACTGATCCTGAAATTACGTTTAAGCAATCTGGACTAGCAGACTTGAAGTGAGAAAGAATTCTAAATGAATAGGGTTTGATTTCCTTTTCAAAAATAGTTTCTAGTATATACTAGCAATATATAAATATGCTCTGGCATTTTAAATGAGGAAGAACTAGGTACTGGTGCATCTGTTCTAGATAGAGAATGCAGAAGTGTGTTTTGTCACACAGCATAATAATGAAATAATATTTGTATGTCTGGGCCAAATTATGCTCAGAATGCAGGA